>NW_027269295.1:0-620357 GCF_023055355.1 Agelaius tricolor
ACTGCTCTGCCCTGCTCACCTCAGCACTGTGATCCAAAGTGAGACTTTGCTTTTAGGGGCCCTAAGGGGCCACTTCTTGGCTACCCTCACCTCCAGAGCCAACTCAAAACCTCCCCCACCCCAGGAGTGCCGACCCAGCACCTCGCTTTCATCCCCTCTGTGGGTCGTGGCCCTCTACTTATCTCTCAGACATCTGGGGATGCCGGTCCGTGTCGGGTGCGAAGAAAGGCCGCCTCGCCGGCTGGGAAGTTGTGCTGTCGCTGGGCTGTTGTCTCTTAGACAGCTATATTAAAGAAAACCAAACATCAACGCCTGACCTTGGCACCACATCGGCCAAAACCACACAAGTCTGCTACTCACCCTTCTCCTAAGAAGGCCTGGCACCTCCTAACCGTAACCCTCTGCCACAGATGTAATGCATTTACACCTGAAAGAAAGTTAGAACATATGTCAAACACATGCACGATAACTCAAAAGCTGCAAACACCTTAGGTCAACCTAGGAATAGCATCTAGAGTCCAATTACAGCCCACATTACAACTTTCAACTCCCCGGGGCTTCTCCTATTACACCAGGCTATGCGGCAGGGCAGAGCAGCTCCGGCACAAATGTGTGTGCAGACACCCGTGACACGGGACAGACAGGACGTGACAAACAATGGGCGCAAGACACGGACAGAAATCTCTAGGCAAGAAGGATGACTGCGAGGACTGAGAAGATGCCAAATGAGATGACCGAGGTAAGACAGACCGATGGCGAGCTGATAAGGCTCAGAGTGCCCTGGAGAAGGAAGATGCTAAACTGAATGTTTTAGTCCAAGAACTGCAAAGATGAATGCACAGGAGCCCTACGGTCAGAAGCCTCTACCTGGCCTCACATCCTTACAAGTCCTAATCCACCATAATAGAACCTTGCAGGGTGCAGCTGTCCATACAGCTCAGAACAAGACCTGAAAAGACATCTGACTGGATGTTTACAAAGAGTTGCAATTCTGATGCCTGTCTGAGCTCCCGAGTCAAAAGTTTTATGGCCTGGGTGCCGGGCCAAAGAAACGTGGAGATCGTGGCTGCTAAGAATACTGCCAAGGTTTCTGATAGGCCCCTCAAAGGGCTAAGATAAAAGACATGAGACACCCAAACAAGACATAATGCACGGTAGACAAGTGACACGATACACACCGGGACTGCTCTGCCCTGTGCACCTCAGCACTGTGATCCAAAGTGAGACTTTGCTTTTAGGGGGCCTAAGGGGCCAATTCTTGGCTACTTTCATCTCCAGAGCCAACTCAAGACCTCCCCTCCCCGATCCCAGGAGTCCCAACCCAGCACCTTGCTTTCATCCCCTCTGTGGGTCGGAGCCCTCTACTTATCTCTCGGACATCTGGGGATGCCGGTCTGTGTCGGGTGCGAAGAAAGGCCGCCTCGCTGGCTGGGAAGTTCCTGCTGGCACCGGGCTGGTGTCTCTTAGACAGCTATATTAAAAAAAACCAAACATCAGTGCCTGATCTTGGCAGCCCATCGGCCAAAACCCCACAAGTCTGCTACTCACCCTTCTCCTAAGAAGGCCCGGCTCCTCGGGTCGCACGCTTCGGGAACGCTCGGAGGCCAACGCCGTCGTCGTGGGGTACGCCTGGGTTAAGAAGACAGGAGGTGATGTGGCATTGCTGAAAACTGACTGGACCCTCGGTCCTCCTCCCTACTTCCCTGACTCACCGCAACTCCTCGGTGGTTCCTGACTGCTACCCGGAAGACAGGGCTCATCAGGGTGGAAAATTCGGTCCGTCGGCCGGGTGGGGATGGGAGCTTGGCGTGCTCCAAGTGGATTGCCTAAGGCACAAAAACGAGAATGGAGACTTAGACTTGCCCCCTTAGAATTCAGACCTCAGCAACAAGAAAGGCTACTGCTCACCTTGCTCTCTTGAACTTGACTGCTGGGATCCAGCTATACTTCCTAAAAATCAAGACAAAAAACAGCGCTGTAATAGGGTCACACTTGACACTCCCCCTGCACAGACAAATGGTGACTGACCTGCTTGTGGGAACCCCCTCACCCAGGATGGGGGGCTCTGCCATGGATGCAATGCAACTGCACCTGAAAGAAAGTTAGAACATATGTCAAACACATGCACGATAACTCAAAAGCTACAAACACCTTAGGTCAATATAGGAATAGCATCTAGAGTCCAAGTACAGCCCACATTACAACTTTCAACTCCCTGGGGCTTGTCCTATTACACCAGGCTATGTGGCAGGGCAGAGCAGCTCCGGCACAAATATGTGCAGACACCCGTGACACAGGTAAGACGGGACGTGACAAACAATGGGCACACGACACAGACAGAAATCTCTGGGCAAGAAGGATGACTGCAAGGACTGAGAAGATGCCAAATGAGATGACTGAGGTGAGACCGATGGTGAGCTGACGAGGCTCAGAAAACACTGAAGGAAGAAGATGCTAACTGAATGATTTATTCCAAGAACTGAAAAAATGGATGCCTGAGAATCATACAGCCAGAAGCCTCTACCTGCCCTCTCGGTCTTTCAAGTCCAAGTCTGCCTTAATGGATCCTGGCGGGACATAGCTGTCCATACAGCTCAGACCAAGACCTGAAAAGACATCTGACCGGATGCTTCTAAAGAGACAAGAGAGTCTGATGCCTGTCTGAGCTCCTGAGTCGAAAGTTCTATGGCATTGGTGCCAGGCCAAGGAATGCAGAGATCACAGATGCTAACAATGATGCCAGGGTTTCTGACAGGCCCCTCCAAGGCCTAAGGTAAAAGACATGACATATGCAAACAACACATAATACACAAAAGACAAGTGACACGATACACACGGGGACTGCTCTGCCCTGCGCACCTCAGCACTGTGATGAAAAGTCAGGCTTTCCTTTTATGGGGCCTAAGGGGCCGCTTCATGGACACCCCCCACCTCCAAAGCGGACTCAAAAACCCCTCCCAGTAATTCCCAAACCTGCACCCTGCTTTCATCCCCTCTGTGGGTCGTGGCCCTCTACTTATCTCTCACGCATCTGGGGATGCCGGTCTCGGGTGCGAAGAAAGGCCGCTTCGTCAGCTGGGAAGCTCCTGCTGGCACCGGGCTTTTGTCTCTGAGACAGCTGTATTAAAGAAAACCAAACATCAGTGCCCGATCTTGGTAGCCCATCGGCCAAAACCCCACAAGTCTGCTACTCACCGTGCTCCTAAGAACGCTCGGCTGCTCGGGCCGCACGCTTCAGGCACGCTCAGAGACCGAAGCCGTCGTCACAGGGGGTGTCTGGGTTAAGAGAGATGAGGTGATTTGGCATGGCTGAAACCTGAGTGGACCCTCGCTCCCCCTCCCTACTTCCCCTACTCACCACAACTCCTTGGCAGCTGCTGAAGGCCACCTGGATGGCACCTTTAAATAGAAGAGTTCAGGGTTTCATCACCAGGTCCTGTAACGCATCCACAGGGCTCACACGTGCAGGGAACCCGGTGCATCGGCCGGCAGGTGACGGGGGCTTGGCAGGCTCCGAGTGGATTGCCTAAAGCACAAAAAAGAGAATGGAAGCTTAGAGCAGCACCAGAAACTGAGACTGGAGCAATAACAGCTACTTCTCTCCACTGCTCACCTTGACTGCTGGTATCCAGACTTAATTCCTAAAAAGAAAGACAAAGAACAGAGCTGTAACAGAGTCACCGCATACACTTCTGCTGCAGAGACAAATGGTGCCTCACCTGCTCGGGGGAAACCACTCACCCGGGATGGGGCCCTCTGGCATGGATTTAATCCATCTGAATCTGAAAAAAAAGTTAGGACAAGAGTTAAACTGTTGCAGGATAACTTAAGAGCTCCAGATATCTTGTGTCCATCTACAAATCCCATCTAGAGTCCAACTACACCCCACATTACAAACTTCAAGTCCCCGCGACTTCTCCTATTGCACCGGGCTATGCGGCAGGGCAGAGCAGCTCCGGCACAAATATGTGCAGACACCCGTGACACGGGACAGGACGTGACAAACAACGGGGACGCGAAACAGACAAAAATCTCCTGGCAAGGAAAATGGCTGCGAGGACTGAGAGAATGCAAAAGGAGATGACCGAGGTGAGACTGATGGTGAGCTGATGAGGCTCAGAGAAACCTGGAGGAAGAAGATGCTAACTGAATGATTTATTCCAAGAACTGCAAAGATGGATGCCCAAGAATCATACAGCCAGAAGCCTCTACCTGCCCTCACGTTCTTTCGAGTCCTAGTCCGCCATAATGGATCCTGGCGAGGCATAGCTGTCCATACAGCTCAGAACAAGACCTGAAAAGACATCTGACCGGATGCTTCTAAAGAGACAAGAGAGTCTGATGCCTGTCTGAGCTCCTGAGTCGAAAGTTCCATGGCATTGATGCCAGGCCAAGGAATGCAGAGATCACAGATGCTAACAATGATGCCAGGGTTTCTGACAGGCCCCTCCAAGGCCTAAGGTAAAAGACATGACATATCTAAACACACATAATACACAAAAGACAAGTGACACGATACACACCGGGACTGCTCTGCCCTGCGCACCTCAGCACTGTGATGAAAAGTCAGGCTTTCCTTTTATGGGGCCTAAGGGTGTCCGCTTCATGGACACCCCCATCTCCAAAGGAGACTCAAAAACCCCTCCTGGTGGGTCCCTACCCTGCGCCCTGCTTTCATCCCCTCTGTGGGTTGTAGCCCTCTACTTATCTCTCGGACATCTGGGGATGCCGATCCTTGTCAGGTGCAAAAGAAGGCAGCGTCAACATCTGGGAAGTTCCTGCTGGCACTCTTGTTCAACAACTTCCTGTTGTTTCTTAGTCAGCTACATGAAAGAAATCCAAATATCAATGCATGATCTCTGCAGCACACTGGCCAAAACCCAACAATTCTGCTACTCACCGTTTTCCCAAGAATGCCTGGCTCCTGGGGCCGCACCCTTCGGCCGCGCTCCGAGGCTGATGCTGTTGTCACGGGGGTAAGCCTGGGTTAAAAGGAGACGAGGTCATGTTGCATTGCTGAAACCTGAGCGGACCCTCACTCCGCCTCCCTACTTCCCCGACTCACCGTGACTCCTCGGCTGGTGCCCAAGGCTATCCTGGTGACACCTTTAAACAGAAAAGGGAGAGGCTTCATCAACGAGTCCCGTGATTCTTCCGCAGGGCTCAGGAGAGCGGCACACCCGGTGCGTCGGCCGGTTGGTGACTGGGGCTCGGTGTACTCCGAGTGGATTGCCTAAAGCGCAGAAGCGGGAACAGATGCTTAGAGTTGCACCGGAAAGTGAGACTGGAGCAATAACAACTGCTTCTGTACCCTACTCAATGCTCACCTTGCCCACCTCATCTTGACTGTTGATATCCAGCTTTACCTCCTAAAAAGGAAAAGAACAGTGCTGTAACAGAGTCACACTTGACACTCCCCCTGCAGAGCCAAACGGTGACTGACCTGCTCGGGGGAACCTCCTCACTCGGGATGGGTGGATGGATTTTGCCCTGGATTTTATCCTTCTGCGTCTGAAAGAAAGTGAGGACAAAAGTCAAAGGGCTGCAGGATAACTTCACAGCTCCAAAAATCTCCTGTCTATCTAGGAATATCATCTAGAGTCTGGCAACACCCCACAAACTGCAAGTCCCTGGGACTTGTCCTCTTGCAGCAGGCTATGCGGCAGGGCAGGGCAGGGCAGCTCCGGCACAAATATGTGCGGACACCTGTGACACAGAACGTGACAAACAGGGGGATAACAAACACAACACATTATGCTTGTGGTGAGGGTCTCGAGGGGAAAAGGCAAAAGGGACCCCAAAGACACACTAGGTAACACGGTACACCGGACAACACACCGTGGACCGGAACTGTTCTGCGCTGCCTGCCTGAAAGCTGCCATCAAAAGTAGAACCTCTCCCTTTAGCTGTCCTAAGAGGCCCCTTGGAGAAGATTGCTTTTCCCTCTGCTAATTTTTAAATCTGTCCCAGGAACTCCCAACCCCCTACTCTCCAATCTCCAGGCCATGGCCCTGACTTATCTTTTGGATGATCGGTGATGTGGATCCACGTGGCACCTGAAATGAGTCTGCCTCAGAGGGCCCCGTGATTGCCTGTTAGCCTCTCGGTCAGCTACAATAAAGAAAAACAAAACCAAAGTATAACTACAGAGTTATGTGGGCCAAATCCCAGCAAGTCAGCTACTTGCCCTCTCCTGAGTGTGCCTGGCTCCTTCAGGCTCCAGCTTCATCCTGATTTCAAGGCTGTGGCCATTATTATGAGTGGCACCTGGGTTAGAGAAAGGTAAAGTGAAATAGCATTCCTGTGAGCGCAGTGGATGACCTTTTGTGCTGTAAGACGTGTGAATGCCTCTGCTAGGCTTCTGAAAAGCCTTGGGGTGGGGGGGCCTCAAATAAACACCCTTTCTCACCCTGCTGCCTTCAAAACCACCCCCCCCAACAATAACTCCTAACTGGATACCTGCTCAGCCTCCCTCTCCTAGTCACAATCCTCAACTCACCTGAAGCCTCAATCTCAAACATCATCTTTGACACTGGGCAGATCCCTCTTGTGACAGGATGAATCTGCTGAAAAGTGTTGTAGTTGACACAACCTGGAGCCTCTGGAAGCTGTGCTCTTCCTAAAAAAAAATACAAAACAAAATAAGAACAAAACCAGAAATTACAAATGCACTTTACTACCCCTAAACACAAAACCCAAAATTGTGAACTTAAATACTCCCTGTATTCTATGCTGTTTTCTTCACAGTATCTTCAAAGTCTCTGTTGCTTTAGGTACCCAGAAACACCTACTGAAAACAAGCTGAGAGAAGCTGAAAGAGCCTCTTGACTGAAATGAGAAGAGAGCTCTTATCCTAGCACATCCCAGAGAGGGAATGAACCCCCTCAGCAAAAGCTGGGGTTAATATACCCCTGATGGTGCCCGCCTCTCGTTCCCATGGCACCCAGGAAAAGGGAGGGGGCTGATCCCACCGGGCATAAAAGCCCTCAGAGAAGCTACAGCTGTTCGGCTCCTCTGACTCAAATTCAAGGGGAGCAAAGGGCTTGTTGTAGAAGAAAACTCTTTAGAAAAATAACAGCACTTTCTTTTTTGCAACAACTACTCGGAGTAAAAGGGCAGAAAACTGGTAAGAAATATAACTTTCTGTTTAGGCAGCATAACTAGATAAATTGGGTAATTTGCTGTTAGCTTACTTATAATTATTCCTTAGTGGCTCCTAAGTAGTACTTCACGTCTGACTGAGCTGGGTAGAGAAGAATGCTTATGATATGAATAGTCTAAGTCTCCTTGGGACCTCTAATTAGGCCTGCCTACATTATAAGTAAAAATAAGAAAAATAAAAGCTTCCCAGGCAGTGTAAGGGTTAAGTGCATGCTAGGCTCACCCTGCTCTGAGGTACTTGATCCTACGGCACAGAAAGAAGGGCCCTGAAATGTAGTTTTAAACCCTTAAAATGCTGAAAAAGGCAGAGCTTCCTTCCAGTGCACACCTTAAACAGAGGAAACGGGGCAGCTACCTCTACTGAAACTAATACAATGGCAAATAAATAGCTTCTGCCCTTTAATTTATTCTCCTTAAGTACTGGGAAAAGAGCGGTTTTCATCACTTTAAATCTCTCCAGTGATGAAAAAAGAGGGATTTTTCCCTCAGTTCAAACTCTTATGGAGGGATAGCTGGGCTTCTCCCTCAATTGAGGCATCAGGACAACAAAAAGGGGCCGGCTACCCTTAATTCAAGCCCATAAGAAACCTTTTCAATATTTTCCCCTTCTACTTAAACTGGAAAATAATAGAAAATGAGGACTCCCTGTCAATTAACACCCCTAACAGCATAGAAAAGGCAGGGATTCTTTCAACTGAGACCATTAAAATTGCAGGGGAAGCAGAGTCCCTCCCAGTTTGAACACAAAAAATAAAGGAAAAGGAAGCTTTTTGCCTTTTTTCTAAACCCTTTTTCTCCTAATAACCCCTCTCCTTTCTGGGAGTGCTGTGGAGGGTCTGGGGGCTCTGGGGAGGGACTGACACAGTAAAAGGGGAAAGTTGAAAGCCCTCTCCTGGAACCCCAAATGCTGCCTGCCCTGCTCAGATGCTGCCCCTTGGCAAAAGGGCTCTTCCCTTGGCATTTTCTCAAAGTGATGCTCCGTGCCCGGGTGGGTCCGGCTGCTCCCTAGTCCGTGCTGGATGCTCCGACCGTAGTTCCTGGAGGGACCCTTGGGATGCCCCCGTTAGCCCCTCTGAACTAGCGGCTCCCTGTGCGGGTGTGCCTGGGTAACCCTCTGAAAGCAGCTGGGCACACGGGGGGCTGCTAGACCTTGGAGTGGGCTTGAGGTGAAGAAAGGTCCTGTGAGGAGCTCCTTCCCCTGCACAGCCCTTCGTCTGCCCCTTAAACCATGGGCTGCCAGACTTCCCTTTCTAAGGAAATTAACCGTCTTTCCTCTCTGTGTGCCCCGGACCGTGGCTGCCGACACCGAGAACTCTTGCCGCCCTTGGAGTGCCACGTGCCTCCTGCGAACGGACGTCGATGCGCAGCGGGGCTGAGTTTGGCTTTATGGGGAAGAGGGCCAGCGCAGGATTTGCTCCTGCAGGAGCAAAGCTGCCCCTGCCGAGAACTCAGGCTGCCCTGGCAGTGCCGAGCACCTCCTGCAAACTGGTGTTGGGAGACGCGGGGGGTGAGTTTTTCTGTGCAGAAGTTCTCCCAGACCAAAGCTGAGAGCATCTAACCCTAACCACAACAACTTAGCTGGGTCTAAAACTTACAACCTTCGGACTGGCAGCGTGGGACCCAACCCGCTGTGCCACTGTTGGCCCCTTTCTAAAGCATTCCACTGCAGTCCCAAAACTCTGCCTTTTTGGAGGGTGTTTTCTCTGACCCTGACCATAATCTTCCAAATATGCCAAAGACTCATAAAATGGCTTTGAAAAAGCCCCAACAATACCCTAAGTAGTCCCAGAAAAGTCCCTTCCAAAATCCCCTAAATACCTTTAAAAGTCCTGGAAAAAAAAACTCAAAAAGACGTGCTCAGTCTCCAAACTCTACCTCTTGCTGTCTAGCCCACAGATGTCGTCCCTACCTTTTTGCAGTGGGTCTGTTGTCCTCTGAGGGTTCTGTCATTGTGCTGCTGTGTGAGGGTTGCTGTCTGGTCTCGCTGTTAGGGTTGCTGTGTTGTGCTGCTGTTGGGGGAAAAGGCTGTTTTTAGGGGGGCTGCTTAGGCTGAGGTTAGGGCTGGGGTGAGGGGTGGTACGGCTGTACCCTGTACCCCTGATCTCCACTGGACTGTCCAGCCCTCAAGCCCTCTCCCTTTACCCCTCAACCGGTCCCTCTGCCCCCCAGCCCTCAGCTCCTGTGTGTCACCCTTAACCCCTCTCCTTTGCCCCTCAGCCCCCAGCTTCTCTGTGTCACCCTACAGCTGCCCCTGCCACCCTCAGCATCTCTGTGTGTCACCTGCTGTCCCCTCTCCCTGTTCCTCCCTCAGCTCCCAGCCTCTGTCACCCTCAAGCCCCCACAGTGCCCCTCGAGCTGCCCCTCAGCCTCCATGTGTTGTGCCATGAAAAGACCCTAAAAAAACCTAAAAATTCCCTGAAAACCTCCTAATCTTCAAAATGTCCTAAAAACCCCATGAAAACCTAAAAACAGCCTCAGAATGCTGTTAGAATACACTGGAAATATCCTACTTTTAAAAAACCCCTAAAAATCCCCAAAGAACCTTTAGAAATCCCTAAATATACCCTAAATAGTCCAAAAAGAGCTCAAAAAATACCCTAAAAATTTCCTCAAAAACCCTAAAAGTACCCTAGCCCTAAAAAGTCCTCCACATACCCTCAATAGTCCTAAAAAACCCCCAAGAACACCCAAATCCCCCCCCCAAACAATTCTTAAAAGTACTAAGAAAGCCCTTAAAATACCCTAACAAAATCTTTTAAAAGCCCTGAAAAAGCCCTAAAAGTATCCTAAACGTTACTAGAAAATTCCAGGAAAACTCCTCCAAAAAAGCCCTAAAATATCCTTTTAAAGCCATGAGAAAAACCCTAAAAACACCCCTAAAAAACTGCTCAGCCCCCAACTCCTACCTGTCACTCTCTAGACCACAAACATCATTGCTACCTTTTTATTAGGGTTGCTGCCTGCAGCTGCTGGGAGAGTTCTGGGGCTGTCCCAGTATTGGGGTTACTGCCTTGTGCTGCTGTTGGAGAAAACTGGGGTCCTAGGGGTGCTCTTTAGGGTGACCTTGGGGTTGGGTTGAGGGCTGCTGCCCCTGTACCCTAACCCTACCTGGTACCCTGTGTCTTTTGTACCCCTACCCTTGGTGTGAGCTCTCCATCTGTCAAGCCTCCCCCTCCTTGCCCCTCAGCCTGCAATGTCTGCGTGCCACCCCGAGACCTCTGACATTGTCCCTTGGCCCCCTGGCCTCCACCGTGCACTCTCCACCTGGTTAGGGGTGGTTTTTAGGGTAAGGTTAGGGGTGGTGTGAGGGGTGGTTCACCTCTCACCCTCAAGCAGCCCCCACTTTGCCCCTCAAGGCATCTGCTTCCCTTCACTCTCTTCTTGTCACCCTCAAGCTCCCCGCTCCCAGCCTCTCAGCATCTCTGTGCCACCCTGGAGCCCCCCAGTTGCTCCTAAAGCCCCCTTCTGCCTCTCAGCTCCCCCCATCCTCTGTGTCACCCTCCAGCCCCCTCCCCTCAGCCCGCAGCCCCCTGTGACACCCTGCAGCCCACAGACGTTGTCCCTGCCTGTCTCGCCTGGGTGTTGTCCTGCTGCGAGAGCTGTGCCGTCCTCCGAGGGTTCGGGCTCCTGCGTGCTGCTGCAGGGGACTCACGGGTGGGCGGTGGGTGAAGTAACGGATGGAGCGGGAAGTGTGGTGGGACGGGTTAAGAGCGGAGTGAGGGATGGAGCAAGGGCGGGCTGGAAAATAGAGTAGGGTTAGGGGTGGAGAAGGGGACGCAGCAGCAGGGGGCTGAGGTGGGGAGGTGAGTGTTAGGAGGAAGCGTAACTCCGTAACTCCAAGACCCAGTCTGCAGCCAACGAGAACTCTGAGTGACCTGGGAGCGGTGAACGTCTTTGGCAAACTGATGTAAGGAAACTGGGGTGATGAGTTTTGTTTCCCGTGGAAAAGGGATGGCATCTCTGTCCGTGGGCCTGCACCCTGCCCAGGACCTTTGATCTCGAGTGGGCTGCCACCTCCTAAAATTCCAAACATCGCAGGTGAGACAGGGGGTTGCAAATTTTACTCGGGGTAGAAACCAATTTTGGATTTAGCTGAAGTCTGCTGGTGAAACTTGTGTAGTCTGTTAATTGGTGTGCTTGCAAAAAGGCCTGCGGAGAGAACAAGTTCGAGGCTACTGTTGGAAAAAGTGAATCTGGGTTACGAGCGAGTGCACGGCCTCGTCCCTGTGTGAGTAAAAGTTTGAGGTTTTGCTGGCAGTGTCACCAAGTGCTGAGGGGTCCCCTGGTCGATAGGGCAACTCGGGAGGGTTTGCTTCAGGCTTTGCTTGTGAAAGGTGTGAGAAAAGCAAGCATCTCTGAAGCAGATGAGTCCCCTCTTGCCTGTTGAAGTGTTGGATAAATCAAACATAAACCTCAAGGTCCCTTCCCACCCAAACCATTCTGTGATTCTTTGCCCTGGAGGCAAGGGTGCATCTGTCACCACACTTCTCTTCACAGAGAAAAGCAAGGCACAATTCTTCCCAAGAATATTTCTGGGATTCACATTCTCTGAACCTCAGAGGAAGGAAAAACAATTCTTATCTCATTTGCTGTGCCTGTGTTTGTGCCAAAGTAGAATGCAACGTGGAGATTGTTCACCCAAAGTGATGGTGTTTTGTTTCCTTGGCCTGTCAGGGCCAAGTGTGTGTGTGTGTCGGGTCTGTTGGGTGACAGTAACGAGTAGTGTGTGGTGTGTGCAGGGTTGAGTACTTGGCAGATTCAGTTTAGATGTAATGTAATATAGTATAATAAAGTAATTAGTCTTCTGATAAGGAGAATGCAGATTGGACATATTTGCACATATGATATTAAAGGACACATGAACCACCTTTCTGTGAGACAAAGACACAAGACTTGGCCCATCCCTAACTTAGGACACAGCTAAAAAATAATATATAATTTTTAATCTATTTTTGAATAACTCTAAAACTAATGGAAGATGATATAGCTATTTTATCTGGCAAGCTTCCGTGCAAAGTTTCCTGCTGATTCTGGCTTAGACGGATGGAGATTTGGGAGGAGGGGGAAGAACAAAGTGCCACGGGGCTTTATTGGATGAGCCTTGAAAGGTTTCTGCAAGCTTCTATTGCAAGGTTGATGAACCTTGTGTTTGTTAACTTCAGTTTTGCTCAGTGTTTTAACCCTGCTTTATCTCCTGTGGTCCAGATGACACATTTACACATCGTTAGAAAATTCAGTGGGATGCTCTTCAAACATGTGACTTTGCTCCACTGAGGGCAGAAACTTGATGGTTTTACCTCAATCTATGGTTTTTCAATATTGCTATAGAAAGTGCTTTTCTGTGAAATGTCTACTTTGGTTAGATCATGCAAATTGAGTGGTGGCTACTTCTATAAGTTGAAGAGTAAGAATAACTCAGGAATGTTTCATCATTTGTCTCTGCACTGGTCAGAAATGGTAATTTGAACTCCAATCTGTAGAAATTTAGCAAAAGAAGTTGGACACTCGGAGGATAAAAATAGAAAAAAATACTTTGGAAGGATTTTTCCTTGCTAGTGAGTGAGTTTCTAGCTGTAGGAGCATCGGGGGGTAGCACAGTCAGGACGGACGGAGACGAGAGATCTCTGAAGCCGGGTCGTGGAACTTGGGGTTTATTGCAAAGGGCCTGGGTGCAGGGGCCTGCTGGGAGCTGCCAGCCACAGCTCAGAGCAGGCCTGAGAGAAGAGAGGGGGAGAGAGGATGAGAGGCAAGAGAGAGCAAAAGCATAAGAGAGTAAAAAGGGGTAAGCGAGTAAAAGGTCAAGAGAGTGAAGTTCCCATTACAATACAAAAAATCATCTTCTGTGTTGAATAGTCTACTTCTCACTAACCAATCTAGTACAATACACAAATCCTATAGCATTTCCATACGGCCTATAAGAATCACTACATTACCATAATGTGTTACATTTTAAACCCTAAAAGCTCCTCTTTGGACCCCTTCTGCCAAGCTAGTAGGGTCTGCTCGGCCCCTTGGAGCTGTCTGCAGGCAGAGGGTGATGTTTCATCAAAGGGGATTACCTTCAGCTGGCCACACCATTGTCTTCCTGTTGTTCAGTAACTGAGGGATCTCAAAGCTCGCTTTCATTTCAATCTTGCTTATAGAAATATTACCTCATCCATTCCCGTTTGTTCCCCCACTCGTTCGCGGCTGCCCCAGCCCTTGTGCCGGCTCCGGCACGGTCCGTCTGTCCCGGTCCGTCTGTTCCGGTCCGTCTGTCCCGGTCCCGGCCGCCTGGCCCGCGGCCGCTCCGCTGGCCGTGCCGGCGGAAGGGGCGGGGGGTCCGTCCTGCCGTGTGCACCGTGGGTACCGCGCTGACCGCACCGAGGGGGGGTCCCGTCTGTCCCATCCCCGGCTGCCCTGACTCTGCTCGGCTCCCGCCGCTGCAGCCGGGGTCAGTCGCCGGTTTTGTCTCTGCCGGATCAGCCGCCGTGAGCCATGTGGGGCCGATCCACGCTGCAGCTCGGTCTGCACCGGAACAGCCCCTGGGCGATCCCGGCTGCAGACCCCGCCTTTGGAGGACCGAGACCCTGAGCTGTGCCGATCCCCTCGGGCGATTCCCCCTGCAGACCCCGCCTTTGGAGCATCCAGACCCTGAGCTGTGCCGAGCCCCTCGGGCGATTCCCCCTGCAGACCCCGCCTTTGGAGCATCCAGACCCTGAGCTGTGCCGAGTTCCCCCGTCCTGCCCTGAGCTCCCTTGGTAACCACAGCTCCGGCTGCTCAGCAGAACTCTCTAAAGGAATCACCTTATCGAAACACTAAAAGTTCAGGTAAAAGAAAGCCCTCTCCTGATTCTTCCTAAAAATACGGGAGAAAAGCTATAGAAGATAAAAATCCAAAAAGAATGGGATAAAGGGATTGGTCTATTTCCATTAAAAGAGGTTCCCATAGGAGGGGGCGGACCAGGGTTTGGAAATGCTCCTTTGACTTCGTCTGAGGTCTGAAATTTTAAGAAATAAATAAAAGGAATATTTGGAGGATCCCATAGGCATAGCTGAACAATTAGACCAATTTTTAGGTCCAAACATTTATATTTGAGAAGAGATGAGGTCTGTAATGAAAATAATATTTTTCTCAGGAAGAAAGGCAATTAATCAGAGCAGCTGAAATAAAAGCTTAGGAAAAAAGATAATCTGTGGGGACCCCCAGAGAAGACAAAATGCCAACTGTACCTCCTGAGTGTGGTAAAAATAATAAGGAGGGGAGTAAACACGTGAATAATTATCGTAATTACATAATCAAAGGAATAAATGAGACAGCATATCAAAGGCAAAATCCAGGGGAAAAAAAGTTTTTAAGGGACAGCTTTTAGAGGGGAAAGAAGAAACTTCAGCTAAATAGATAAACGAACTTAAGAGAAATAGGAAAATGGTCCTAAGTAAGCGGAAGATCTGAAAATCTTTAAAGAGATGGGCACAGAGGAGGAATAGGGAGGTCATAAGCTCTAATTTTTTGGGGGGGACAAATACCATCTGGAGCCTGTGATAACTTTAAAAGTGGGTCCCCAAGAAGAAGAATTGGAATTTGTAATAGACACAGGGACAGAGAGAACCTGCCTGTTAAATATTCCAAAAAGTTATAGTGTGAGCAAACATATAGTGAAAGTAACAGGGGCAAAAAGAGAAAGTTTTAAATTTCTGCTCATTAAAGATGTAGTAATTGAGGGAAGAAACTAGAATTTGGATGGGAGATGTCTTATTGGTCCCAGGGGCAGGTAGCAATTTATTGGGAAGAGTCTTACAAGTGCAATTAAGAATAGGAGTTATATCAGAAAATGGGGAAATGACACCTAGAGTTTTAAAATTATTTAAAAGAGGATGAAGAAAAAAAAAAAAACCAACAAAGAAGTTTGAGGTGGGGAAGGAAATAGGGGAGGATTAAATATCGACCCCATAAGGGTTACAACTGAGAGAGAAGATTGTCCCGTACGTGTACGTCAGTATCCTGTATCTTTAGAAGGACTAATAAAGGATGGGGCATTAGAACCTTGTATGTCTCCTCATAATATCCCTTTTCCCCCAGTAAAGTCTGATGGGAGTTATAGACTAGTATAAGATTAAAGGGAGGTTAATAAAAGAACTCAGACTCACTACCCAGTGGTAAAATATCTTAGACACTTAATAAATAAAAGTAGCTAGAAAACCAACCATGAGAAAATTGCAAGAATTTTATTCATTCTCCCTCCCTCTTCAAAGAGAGAGATCAGAAAATTACCTAGATTATTGAAATATTATAGATTGAGGGGTACGCACAAGTAGCAAAATTCATGTATGAAAAAAATTTACAGAAGGAGATGATGTAAAACAGACCAAAGAAGGTATTGTTAAATTAAAAGAGTTAAGTTAAAACTAGCCTAAGTACCAGCTTTAAGCTTACCTTTGTTAGAAAAATCCTTTATCATTTATACATAAATACAGAAAATGGAGTACCTCATAAAATTTTAATTCAAGAGTAAGGAAGAGTAAAAAAATATCTAGTAGCTCATATATCAAAGATGTTAGACTCAGTAAGCCACAGCTAGCCAGTAGGTATTTAACAGCTACTGCAATCCTAGTAAAAGAAAGTTGTAAGCCTACTCTTGGAAGTAATTTAGTTAGGTTCACCTCATACCATCTGAGGTCTGTTGAATTTATAAAAAAAAAAAAAAAAAAAAAAACAAAAACAAACAGGTAAGAAAGTTGAAGTAGGGAGGTGGTTAGCAAACTCTGAGATGTTAGAATGTGAAGCGATGACATCTTGGTGCTAGAAGAGAGCAGAAGTGTGAATGCGGGGTTTTTGCATGAAAGGCAGGGAAGTGTCTTAACACACGGTTGTTAGGAGGTTATTCAATGCTGAACTGAGGTCCAGAAAGGGTTTAGCAGAACGGGCTCTCCTTGAAGGGAAAAGAGGAGAAGTTGACTAGAGAAAGGAAAAGAATGTCAGGAGCACCTGGGGACGCCAAGTTTGGGGTTGTCAAGGTTGGGAGGTGTCTGCCCGCTCCCTACGAGCGGCGGGGTCTCGGGGGCTGCGGCAGGCACCGATCCATGGAGGTGACTCGGTGGCAGTGCTGGCAGCAGGGGACACACGGGTTTGCCAGGCAGGAGCGGGCTGGCTCCGTGGCGGAACTGCCGGGGTGGCTCCCAGACTGCCGGGGTCCCGAGTCGAGGATGGCAGCGTCGGCCCCGGTAAGTGGGCCGAGAGAGAGAAGGAAAGAGAAAGAGAGAGAAGAAGAGAGAGAGAGGGCAAAAGGGACCCAAGGCTGCCCCCAGGGTCCCCATGCCCCTGGCTGCTCTCCCCTGCTCCGGCCCTGCAGCGAAGTGGCAGCACGGCATTGACAGCAAGGCCGTGAAAAGAGCGGGAGGGGGGCTAGCACTAAAAGATAAAATCAAAGCAGAGATTGCTGACTCTCCAAACCTCACAAAGTGGTTTGTTTTTCTTAAGTAAGAAGGTTTTTGGTCTTTTCTTTTGTGTGTTTTGTTTGCTGTTAAAAAGAAGTTTTTTGTTTTTTGGTTTTTTTTCCTGAAGAATGGGTTTGTAAGGCTAAAACAATTAAATGCTGCCCAAAAAGTAAAAAGCAATAGATGTGATACATCTAGTGTTAAAATTGGTCTAGCTTTTCTTATTTAACTAACTGTAACTCATAAAAAGAAGAATTTGCCTCTGCAGCTATTAGCACAGCTGGATAGAAGAAGAAGAGGCTGCTGTGGAAAAAGCTTTTAGCTAAACCCAGAAAGTTTGGAAGAAAAGTGAATGGTAAAAGTTAATGCAGTATTATCTTACTTTTATTACTATGCTATTAAGAAGTCCTATCCAGGTACTACCGAAGCAACAATCAGAATCACGGAAAGAGGGTGAATTCATGCCAGCAGAATCAAAGGACTATCACATTTGAACCGGGTGATACCAAACTGACTTTCCAATGGGGACTGAGTGGTAATAGTTTGGAAAAAGCCAAATGATCCAAGAAATGTACAAAGAATAACACTGAATTCAGAAGTAAGACAACGCTTATACCACTGGTTTCAAGCACTGCCTGAATAAAACATCTCCTTAGGGGAGGAATACTCCAGATAGAAGGATCAAGCCTGTTTTTGTGTTCTGACCTTAGCCTGAGAATTGTACAGGGGAGAAGGGGAATTACCATTTCCATCAATAAACTTTATTTGATTCATTCCAATACTGGACATGCTAGCTGGGTTATAAGTAAATGCTTGAATTGTGAGAATAATTAGTATTGTAGTTCACAACATTTATGCTCTTATTGCAAAAAGTGTTCAAGTAATAACTTAGGTTTGTGGATGGGAATTATTAGTGCCTGTTGAATGAGAGATACCTGAAGAATGGTAAGAGACCACAGTTAAAGGGTGTCAAAACCAATTTGCCTGGAAATTAGTTAAGAGAAAGTGACAAGGAAATAGAGGGCACGACCAGATTGGCCTCTGTATTTTGGCACCAAGAAGATCAAATACACCTGCTGTGGGTTGCAACCTCACAGGCCTGGGAGGTGGGAGTATAAGGCATACTGGACCTCTGTTATTCCTGTTTCTGGCATTCATTTGTTCTCTTTTCCCTTTCGGGATACCAGCAAGATCGTGTCACAAATGCTGCAGAAAGCATCACGTGGAAAGAAACCAAAGTTCCTCTTTAATTACACACACCTATGTCAACAGCCACTGTTATGACCCATCCAAATTAAGAACCTGTAGGCAAAATGGAGTAAATTATTGGATTACAAGAAACTTAGGAAAAAGTTGTAATAGATTTGGAATTGAATGTCCAAAAGGAGAGAGATGGATTTGTTTTACATTTAATCTTGAAGATACGGTTCGAGATTTGGTAAAAAAACAAATAATAAACGAAAAGGTAAAATCAGCACAGCAACTTAACTCTGTATTGACCCCAAATTATCTATAGAGTCGTATTACAAGACTCCAAGCAGTTATGGAAATGATAGCAAATGGAGCTGCCCAGGCATTGGAATTAATATCAAGTCAGCTAAGCCAAACAAAAACTGTAGGGTATCTCAGAATAAGTTGGCTTTAGACTATTTATTGGCCAAGCAAAGGGGTGTTTGTAGAAAGTTTAATATATCAAATTGTTGAAAATTGATGACCACAGAAAAGTCATTCTACAAAAAGCAAAAGAAATCAAAGAAGAAAAAAATATATATGCATATAATAACCCAGGTACCAGTCCAAAAATTAGAAAACAACATTAAAACCTAGCTGGTAGGGTAATGTATTAGAAGAAATTAAGGTCTTTCATTTTATGTGTTGCAACTATTTTTATATTTCTTCCTTGTGTAATCCCCTGTTTTATTTTGCCAGCATAGTCCAGAAGATGCAAGTAGATAAGAAATATTGCTCAAGCCAAATGATTTACAAAGAATAAGAGTGGGGATTGTGAAAAATGCGTGTATTTTATGATTGGCTTTTTGGAAATATTAAAATTAATATTATATGTGTTGTGTTAGAAAGTAATGCTGTATTAATTCTCTTAAGTAGTGTGTTAAATATAGTTTTAGGTTACAAAAACTGTTAAAATAGAAACGATGCTATGTAAGATACTTTTTTTAAAGAAAGGACTTGCAGCGAGACAGCGGCCACAGGACACCTGAATCTTTCAGAGAAAAAGAATTTATTGCCCTCTTATCAGAAGAAACGAACTTCTTCCCGCCTCCAAGGCACCGTTAGGATTAGAAGGAAGAAGCTGATGATGACCAGACAGAATCCTGTATTTGAATGGAATTTATGCATCATGTATGAAGTGTATGACTATGCAACAGGCTATTGCTTTTAAAGGTTAATCCTTTGTTAACAGGGGTCCTTTTTCGGGCTCATGCTGCCCAGAAAAAGGTACCCGGACGTCTGTAACTCTCTGTTTTTGTTGTCTCATATTGTCCTAATTCAAATTGTCCAAATTATTATTACTCTAATTGTATTACTATTTTTTATAACCATTTTATTACTATTAAACTTTCAAAAATTTTAAAAGCAAGTGCTTGGCGTTTTTCACACCAGTCTGTTAGTTGAAAATTATCAAAAGATTTTTGTGAGTTTTCTAATTTTGGCATTAATGCTGGCGAATTTTGAGGATTTACTGTCTCATTTTGGGTCGAGAAATCTGTCCCAAACACTGAGCTGGAGCTATTTGGGAACAGTTCTTTTTCGAAATTCTTTTGTGTTGGGATGAAACATTTGCAGGGGCAAAATAATTCTCTGTCTGTCCTGTATTTATTAAAGCAGCTGTCATATTCCAACCTCCTCCTCCTCCTCCTCCTCGTCGCACGGTTTGTGTGCATGGATGTGGCTGTGCAGACGAATCATGACACAAAGTAGTCCCACTGGGTGCTAGGAGTGTGGAAGGCGAAAACGCGGAGGCACATCAGGTATTGGTTGTGCATGGTGCCTTGGGTGGCTGGGGTGCCCCAGTAAGACAGTCATTAAAACACCCTAAAAATTATTTTAAAAGCCCTGAAAAAGCCCTAAAGGTATCCTAAACATTTCCAGACAATTCCCAAAAAACTCCTGCAAAAAAACCCCTAAAATATCCCTAAAAATCCCTGAAAAATCACCTGAAAGACCCTAAAAAACTGTTGAACCCCTACCTGTAACACTGTGGCCTCCAAACATCATCTCTACCTATTAATCGGGGTAACTGCAAGACCCTCAAACACCACCACAATCACCAGCTTGAGTTGGTCTGGACAGCACCAAAAAAAATAAAATAAAAAGCTTTATAAATAGAAAAATTAAAAATAAAAATTAAATAAAAAATAATTTTAAAAATGCTTTAAAAATGCAAAAATAAAAAAAATTGAATAAAAAATAAAATTAAAAAAATAAAAAGCTTTAAAAATATAAAAATTAAAATGAAAAATCAAATAAAATAAATGCTTTAAAATTAGAAAAATCAAAAATAAAAATTACATAAAAAATAAAAAATAAATGCTTTAAAAATGAAAAATAAAAACTAAAAACTAAATAAAAAATAAAATAAAAAAGTAAAATAAATGCTTTAAAAATAGAAAAATTTTTTAAAAATTAAATAAAAAATAAAATTAAAAAATAAAATAAATGCTTTAAAATAAAAAGATAAAACAAAAAATTAAATAAAAAATAAAATTAAAAAATAAAATAAAAAGCTTTAAAAATAGAAAAATCAAAAATCAAAATAAAATAAAAAATGAAAAATAAAATAAATGCGTTAAAAATAAAAATATCAAAACTAAAATAAAAAATAAAATTTAAAAAAATGCTTTAAAAATAGAAAAATTAAAACTAAAAATTAAAGATAAAAATAAAATTAGAAAAATAAAAAGCTTTAAAAATAGAAAAAATGAAAAATAAAAATTAAATAAAAATAAAATTAAAAAAATAAAATGCTTTAAAAAGAGAAAAATCAAAACAAAAAATTAAATAAAAAATAATAAAAAATAAATGCTTTAAAAATAAAAAAATCAAAACTAAAAATTAAATAAAAAATAAAATTTAAAAATAAAATAAAAAGCTTTAAAAATAGAAAAATCAAAAATAAAAATTAAATAAAAAATTAAAAATAAAATAAATGCTTTAAAAATAAAAAAATCAAAACTAAAAATTAAATAAAAAATAAAATTAAAAAAATAAAAGAAATAGAAAACATAAAAGTAAAAATTAAATAAAGCATAAAATTGAAACAATAAAATAAAAAGCTTTAAAAATAGAAAAATTAAAACTAAAAATTAAAGATAAAAATAAAACTAAAAAAATGCTGTAAAAATAGAAAAATTAAAACTAAAAATTAAATAAAAATAAAATTTAAAAATAAAATTAATTTAAAAATAATAAAAAATAAAATAAAATCCATAAAGTGCTGTAAAGTACCGTTAAAGTTCCATAAAAGGTAGTGCCGTAGAGCGCGACTGTCGTAAAAGGTGCCGTAAAGCGCGGCAGCTTTTACGACAGTCGCGCTTTACGGCACCTTTTACGACAGTCGCGCTTTACGGCACCTTTTACGACAGTCGCGCTTTACGGCACCTTTTACGACAGTCGCGCTTTACGACACCTTTTGCGACAGTCGCGCTTTACGACACCTTTTGCGACAGTCGCGCTTTACGGCACCTTTTGCGACAGTCGCGCTTTACGGCACCTTTTACGACAGTCGCGCTTTACGGCAGCTTTTACGACAGTCGCGCTTTACGGCACCTTTTACGACAGTCGCGCTTTACGGCACCTTTTACGACAGTTCTGCTTTACGGCACCTTTTACGACAGTCGCGCTTTACGACAGTTTTGCGACAGTCGCGCTTTACGGCACCTTTTGCGACAGTCGCGCTTTACGGCACCTTTTACGACAGTCGCGCTTTACGGCAGTTTTGCGACAGTCGCACTTTACGGCACCTTTTACGACAGTCGCGCTTTACGACAGTTTTGCGACAGTCGCGCTTTACGACACCTTTTACGACAGTCGCGCTTTACGGCACCTTTTACGACAGTCGCGCTTTACGACACCTTTTACGACAGTCGCGCTTTACGGCACCTTTTACGACAGTTCTGCTTTACGGCACCTTTTACGACAGTCGCGCTTTACGGCAGTTTTGCGACAGTCGCGCTTTACGGCACCTTTTACGACAGTCGCGCTTTACGGCACCTTTTGCGACAGTCGCGCTTTACGGCACCTTTTACGACAGTCGCGCTTTACGATACCTTTTACGACAGTCGCGCTTTACGGCAGTTCTGCGACAGTCGCGCTTTACGGCACCTTTTACGACAGTTCTGCTTTACGGCACCTTTTGCGACAGTCGCGCTTTACGGCACCTTTTACGACAGTCGCGCTTTACGGCAGTTTTGCGACAGTCGCACTTTACGGCACCTTTTGCGACAGTCGCGCGTTACGTCAGTTTTGCGACAGTCACGCTTTACGACACCTTTTACGACAGTCGCGCTTTACGGCACTACCTTTTATGGAAATTTTGTGGTACTTCACAGCACTTTATGACTTTTAGTTTGCTTTTCAATTTTTTAAATTAATGTTATTTTTTTAATTTCATTTTTTATTTAATTTTTTCTTTTTAATTTTTCTATTTTTAAAGCATTTTATTTTATGTTTCTAATTTTTTTTTTATTTAATTTTTATTTTTAATTTTTTTTATTTTTCAAGCTTTTTTTTATTTTTTTAATTTTATTTTTTTATTAATTTTTATTTTTAATTTTTCTATTTTTAAATCTTTTTGTCATATTTTTTAATTTTATTTTTTATTTCATTTTTATTTATTTTTTCTATTTTTAAAGGGTTTTTTTATATTTCTAGTTTTATTTTTTATCTAAAATTAAAAAAAAAATCTATTTTTAAATATTTTTTTTTATTTTGTAATTTTTTAAATTTTATTTTTATATTTAATTTTTCTATTTTTCAAGCTTTTTATTTTATTTTTCAATTTTTTAAATTTCATTTTTCTATTTTTAAAGCTTTTTTTCATTTTTCTAATTTTTTTTCTATTTCTTTTATTTTTTAATTTTTCAAGAATTTTTTTTACTTTTATTTTTATTAAATTTTTATTTTTAATTTTTCTTTTTTAAAGCATTTATATTTTTTAATTTTATTTTTATTCAATTTTTATTTTTAATTTTTCTATTTTTAAAGCTTTTTGTTTTATTTGTCTAATTTTATTTTCTATTTCATTTTTTTTATTTTTCTATATTTAAAGCATTTATTTTATTTTTTAATTTTTTAGTTCTTTTTTTTCTATTTTTAAAGCTTTTTATTTTTTAATTTTATTTTTTAATTCTTTTTTGTTATTTTTAAATTTTTCTATTTTTAAACTTTTTATTTTATTTTTCTAATTTTATTTTTATGAAATTTTTACTTTTAATTTTTCTATTTTTAAAGCATTTGTTTAATTTTATTCTTTATTTAAGTTTTATTTTTAGTTTTTCTATTTTTAAAGCATTTTTTTTTCTAATTTTATTTTTTAGTTCATTTTTTTTTTTAGTTTTTCTATTTTTAAAAGCTTTTTTTAAATTTTATTTTTTATTTTTTTATTTTTAATTTTTTTTATTTTTAAAGCTTTTTATTTTTTAATTTTATTTTTTATTTAATTTTTATTTTTAATTTTTCTATTTTTAAAGCTTTTTATTCTTTTTTCTAATTTTATTTTTTATTTAATTTTTATTTTTATTTTTCTATTTTTAAAGCATTTTTTTAATTTTAGTTTTTATTTCTTTTTTATTTTTAATTTTTTTATTTTTAAAGCTTTTTAATTTTTTAATTTAATTTTTTATTTCTTTTTTCTTTTAAATTTTTCTAATTTAAAGCATTTTTTTATTTTTTAATTTATTTTTTTAATTTTTATTTTTAATTTTTCTATTTTTAAAGTTTTTATTTTTCTAATGTTATTATTATTTAATTTTTATTTTTAATTTTTGTATTTTAAAAGCATTTATTTTATTTATTTAATTTTTTTAATTTAATTTTTATTTTTAGTTTTTCTGGTTTTAAAGCATTTATTTTTTTAATTTATTTTTTATTTAATTTCTATTTTTAATTTTTCTATTTTTAAAGCTTTCATTTTATTTTTTAAATTTTATTTTTTATTTTTCTATTTTTAAAGCTTTTAATTTTTTTTTATTTGGTGCTGGCCAGACCAACTCAAGCTGGTGATTGTGGTGGTGTTTGAGGGTCTTGCTTTACGGCACTACCTTTTATGGTACTTTTACGGCACTTTACAGCACTTTACAGGTTTTATTTTGTTTTTCATTTATTTTAAATTAATTTTGTTATTTTAATTTTATTTAATTTTTATTTTTAATTTTTCTATTTTTAAAGCATTTCATTACATTTTATTTGGTGCTGCCCAAACCTGCTGTAGTGCATTTTTATACTTTGTAATACTTTGAAGTATTTTTGTTTTGTATCCCCATATTTTTCCCAAATGGTTTATCCCAAACTGTACCCCCCTCCTTCTACCTGTGTTATCCCTCTCCCGGGATGAGATCATCCCCAAACCCCCACCCTAGCTCTCTGTCAATCACTCAGCCTCCCATCCCCTCCATCCAGAAGTGTCAGTCCAAGTCGTTGAATGATTAGCCAGAGGCTGGGAGTCAGCCCCCCAAGCCTTGCCCCATACGCTGTCCTAAATGTCTATCCCCCAGCATCCATCCCTTAGGGTCACTTAATGGTTGGTAGGATGTTATCTACTTTTGGTTTCCACCTCCCTTTAAATGTAACCTTGGCACATCTCCCCGGGGCTCTCAGCAGGAGGCCCCGAGGTGCAGGAGCTCCTTTGGGACTCCTAATAAAACCTTGGATTAACCCCTGCTAAGAGTCGGTCCTTTATCTTCTACCGATGTCTCTGGTGTCTCTTCTGCTGCAAAGGCGACCAGCCCAGGTGCCCTCACTACCCTTGGGGCACAGAGAGTGTCTCCCCCCAGCCCAGGTGCCCTCAGCACCCTCGGGACACAGAGAGTGTCTCCCTGCCAGCCCAGGTGCCCTCAGCACCCTCGGGGCACACACAGAGAGGTCTCCCCGCTGTCGGCCGTGTCGGGGCTGCCCCCCCGGTGTCTGCCGACTCGGGACTGGCTGGGGGTTACTGAGAGGCTCGCACAAACCCGCTCGGCCGCTGATTGTGGTGGTGTTTGAGGGTCCCCAGGACAAGGGAAGAGACAAGAATCTTGACTCCACCTTTCAGAAGGCTGAAATATTATTTTATGATCTCTATTATATTAAAAGAAAATGAGATATTAGAACTATACTAAAAGAGCACGGAGACATCAGAAAGCTGGAAAGGAATGAATAATAAAAACCTGGGACTGCTCACAGCCCCGACACAGCTGGACCATGATTGGTCATCAAGTAGAAACAATGCACAGGAGACCAATCCAAGATGCCCCTGTTGCTAAACCATCTCCAGCCCACACTCCACAGCCAGCAGATCGTTATTGGTTCCATTTCTGTTCTGAAGCTTCTCAGGAGAAAAATCCCAGCAAAAGGATTTTCATCAAACACGTCAGTGGCAGGTGATGGCACAGGCAGCATCGGCTGGCCGAGGTCACTGTGTCAGCCTGCCAGCCCAGGTGTCACAGCAAGGAGAGTTCATCCTGTGCTCACCCTGTGCTCACACAGCCCTGCCAAGGGACCGGCTGCCAAAACAGAGCTGTGCCATGCATGCCACTGTCTGCATGGCAGAGAGAGGACATGAAAAGCCACTGAGGAAGCTGCCACCTCCTCCCTGAGCTCTGCCCTGCAGGCCAGGTCATGGGCAGCCACTTTGGGAAGGCTGCATTTGCTGCCCATCAGCTGCTCTGTGTCTGACAGGAATTTAAACAGCCCAGGTTTGGGTTGGTGCTGAGCAGAGGGCAGTGAGGAGAAAGGGAGAAGGCTGTGCTGCAGGGCAGGTGGATCCAGGCAGAGCAAATTTGGGGAGCAGCCTTGTCTAACAGCATTTCATTTTCCAGTGCTACTACATTACATTTCATTTTGCACTTCTGCTAGAACTGCATTTCAACAGGTTTCAAATATCCTCCTCAGTCCCAGCAGCCTGCTTCAAAGTGCTGTGTCTTTATCAGACCATTGATGGTCCTTCTGAAATGTGAGTCCCACTGGCTGCATCCAAACCTTGTGCTTGAAGAGCATTCCTAATTAAAGCAGATTGGGCCTTTGGGGAAGAAGGGGCTGCAAAGCATTTCCTAAAGCATTTTCTACTCCAATTTAATTGTGAGGAAATACACCTGAAGGATGATGCAGGGATTAGGATTGAGACAAAGATGAATTTTGTGGGTCAATTTTACTTTGAGAGCTTGAGAAGCACAGGAAGCCCAAGTGATGATCCCAGAGGGTTGAACACAGAGGTTTCACCCTCCCAGATATACAAGGGCCTTAACCTTAAAACCACTGCTCTCAGCACAGAGCTGTCTCAATGCTGCATTAATGTTTTCTCCTCTTTGTGCATGTGTAGAATTGAAATCCCTCTTGGGGAGGAAGCTTATTCCAAGTAAATTCCTAAACAATCAGCTGAAAAAAACCCTGAAATGTTCTTTCACTTGATTTGCTACTCCCTGCCAAATGCATGCGCATGCCAGGTCTTAAGCCTGGTACTAGAGCTGAGCCTTGAAGGAGGTATTGTCTACGCAAGGCTTCTCCTTCAGTTTTGGGATCCAGTGCTGATTGCAACCAGGTCTGGTGAGAGAAGTGATCATAAATACACCACGTTACTGTGTGGCTCATGAAAAATGAAGAGCAGGTTTGGCCCAAGGCAGGTGTCGTGGTCAGATCCTGTGTGCTCTGCATGGAGTTTTTGGTCCAGTAATGATATCTGAAGGTTATCTGGCTGCACTGACCAAAGATGCTCTGCTAAGATACCTTCTCCTTCAATTCTTTCAGGTCCCACCAGCTTTCATAGCCTTGTATATTTTTAAATCCTTTGACATTTGAAACACTGTTCCCCTGCAAGGCCTTCTCCTGAATCCCAGCTTCTCAGAAGGCCCAAGGGGACAGGGCTGGCCAAGGGTGGAGCTGTTCTGGGTTTGTTGATGGTGCCTTGTAGTGAACAGTGTGTTCAGAGCTGCTCTGCTGGTTCTGCCTATCACTTTGACAGGGAAGGAGTGTGCTGGGATATGATAAATCACTAAATTGTCACTTCTAAATGCTGCTTGCAATGAAAACATTGTGTATAAACCCTCCTAAATGGTGTTAAATTTGTCTGCTATATTTCTTCCCTCCCACCCCACCACTGCTGCTCTAAGATCCCTTAGTAGCTCAGTCTTTCTTTGTGTTCTGTTTGACATTTATGCCCACTTTCCCCAAAGCTCTGGGGGTTCTTTTTAAAATATGCTATTGATTTTTTTCTTGGTTTAAAAAAAATCCTGAAATACACACACACACACTAAAGAAGCAGGTCTCCATGGCTCAGCCCTGAGTGGTAAAGGAAGAGCAACAAGAAGGGTGGTTTGTGGTGCTGCAGAAAGTCTCTGCAAGGCTTAAAGGAGCATCCCATTTCCACAGATGGCTTTTTTTTTTTAATGGGTTATGGTGCTGGGAAGATCTGGAAAGAGTGCAAGTCCCTCATTCCAGTTTGGATGTCTGGTTTTAAGAAATGTGTTCTTCCAGTTCTTGGAGAGCATAGTTTTGGATTCATCCTCACACCCTCCAGTCTTGGTGGCTCTGTTGGTTTTTTATTTCCCTTTCTCTGCCCTCACTCCCCTGATGGCTGCAGGGGATGTGATTCAGGCACTCATCACTCCTCTGTAGCTTCTTTACAGAACTAAAACTGACTGGGTCTTTCACCCTCCTCTCATAGCAGTGGTGCAGAGTGAGGCACATGGCAGGGCAGGGGTTTTATCTGTTGTTTTATCTTCTGGTTTGATGTTTAACACATGAGGCAGAAGAACCCCAAGCCCCTGCTCACCATGCCAGGCTAGGCTGCAGGGGAGCACATTGACAGCAACACAGTGGCTGCACCACAACCACCATCAATCAATCTGATAGGAAAAGGGTTTAAGGCTTTTAACAGTGCCATGCAGACTGAGCTGAGTCCAACCTGGGTCTAGCTTAATCCCTGATCTGTGTAAAGCCCTCTTCTGTGCTTTCCTGAGGCTGGGACAGCTGGAGAGGTTGCTCTCCATGAGCACAGGATGGCAGCTGTGGGCTGAAACTGGCTGAGCTGCCTCCCCAGTACGTGATGGGTTTGTGAGGGATTTAAAAGAAAAAACATTACAATGTCTTTGTCAGTCTTCCATGCTCACTTAAGCTAGCTGTTGGTGATTTGTAGTATTTTTTAAAATAAAAACCAAATGCTTTCCCTTTACAAGTAAATATGCTATGAAGAGGGCTTCAAAGGAAAGATGATTAGTTACTATCCAACTGTTGCTAAATTCATTGGTTGATGGTCCATATACTGCATCTTTTAATGTCACTGATACCTGATACAGACCATTCCCAAGCTGTTTGATAATTATTTATCAGCCATCTGCATCAGCATCATCTGCATGACCAGTGATAGCCAAAAAGCAGGAAGGAGAGAAAGGGGTTAAGCTGTAGGCAGGAAAGGGAAGGCAGAAACCAAGCAGCAAACAACTGGCACCTGGGCTCCATTGAAGACTAAAAGTGGGAAAAAATGGCTTAATTGAAAAATCTGCCTATTGTGTGTGAAGTCTCCAAGGGGAAACAAACAAACCCATTCAAAGGGAAAAAAAAGGCAAGGAATTAAAAAAATCCTTGTGCTGTTATGCAGAATTGGGGGGTTTAACTCTTCCCAGTCTCAGGCAGAAATATTTTTATAACCAAACCATCTCCCTTTTTAAAGCATTTAGTTGGATTGAGTAATTTCTTAAGTCCTCCATCCTCAGGACCAGTTTGGGCTTGGCAGCTCAAACACCAAAGCTCTTGGCAAGACTAGGACGAGTTCAGTGGTTCTCCCCCTGTCCTGAAAGAGAGGAGAAAAGGGAAGTTAAGCTCACTGCAGAATCAAAGACTCCTGCATTTCATCTTTTGGCTTGGATTGCTCACTATGGAGTTTTAGCCATAAAAAAAAGGGGAGGTGGCATCAAACTGAATTAAAAAGTGCCCTTTCCCAGTGTTTTCATTCCAGACATTCAAAGGAAGCTCATTTTTCTTCTAGCATTCTTTCCCTAATTTTAGCAGAACCATTCTCATCCCAGACCCCACTCATCAGTTGTTCAATCCTTTGGCACTGGGTCTGGACAAAGGAAGGGACACATCTGGGTCACAGGAAAGCATGGAGAGAAACCCTCCAAAACTGGACAGAAAAAAATGAAATGCAGGAAGACAGAGCCTGCAGACAGAGAAAAATGAAATGCGGGAAGACTTACCTGCAACTGGATGCTCTTTGCACTGGGCTTCCTTTAAAGGAATGGATTTGCTGCTACACACGTCTCAGGCTCAGATGTGACCAGGAGAAGGTGGGATGGAGATGAGGAGTCAGACAGTGAAAAGCCAGGGAGATGTAGGGCCCAGGAACATCAAGGATGGAGAAGAGAAGGAACAGGGACAGTTCTCCATGTTTAGATCCATCAGTGCTGGGAGCTTGGGAAGCACATGAGGGTACCAGAGGGATCTGGGCAGGAGCAGGATAACTCCAGGATAAGGGCAAGCTGCTCCCACTCCGGGGCTGGGCCAGGGAAGGAGGGGAATTGTTTCTCTCCCCTTTCCAGTGGGATGCAGGTGCCACCCCATGCAGAGGCAGGAAAATTGCCTTGCAATCAAGTACAAAACCTGCCTGGCAAGCCCAGAATGCCAGCAGCCATTTCTCCTGGATTTCCTGCTTACAGGCATTTTAAGCTTGCATTGTCTCAAAAGCACCTTTTTTGCCAAGGGCATTCCCATTTCTTTTGGATCCTGAACAGAGGTTTGGAAAGCTGAAAGAGTTTGGAAAACTTTGGAAAACTTTGATGAGGGAACTGTTTCCTATTTTGATCCATGTTAACTTGGAGTTTCCCTGGCACCAAAATCAGGGGGTGAACCCAACCCTTGAAGGGCCATAAGATCCTAACTATCCAATCTCCAATCCCCAATCCCCTCAGCATTGGCTTGTAGAACCTTCTCAGAGTTAATTTAGCAAACTTAAGGGTTTGGCAAGTTCAGGATCAAAACAACCAAAAAAATTCGTGAAAAAGAAACTGAACTGAGGCTGGCTAAATACTGATGACTCATTACAACAATTCAGTGAAAAGGAAGAAAGATTGATCCTGTGAAAAACGCCAATCGCTTGTTTTTAAAATTTTGAAAGTTTAACAGTAATTAAATGGTTATAAAAATAGTAATACAATTAGAGTAATAATAATTTGGACAAATTATATTAGGACAATATGAGACAATAGAGACAAAGAGTTACAGATGTCTGGGTACCTTTTTCTGGGCAGCATAAGCCCAAAAAAGGACCCCCGTTAACAAAGGATTAACCCTTAAAAACAACAGCCTGTTGCATATTCATACATCTCATACATAATGCATAAATTCGATTCAAATACAGGATTCTGTCTGGTCATCATCAACTTCTTCCTCTGAATCCTAACAGCGCCTTCGAGGCAGGAAGAAGTTCGTTTCTAATAAGAGAGCAATAAATTCTTTTTCTCTGAAAGATTTAGGTGTCCTGTGGCTGCTATCTCACTGCGAGTTCTTTCTTTAAAAAAGGTCTCCTACATAGCATCGTTTCTATTTTAACATTTTGTTATAACCTAAAACTATATTTAACACACTACTTAAGAGAATTAATACAGCATTACTTTCTAACACAACATATATAATATTCATTTTAATATTTGCGAAAAGCCAATCACAAAATACGCATTTTTCACATTTTCAATACTCACCAAGCCACCTGGCCAGAGTTCTGTGCCCACCGAGGACACAGCAACCAGCAGGGACCTTCCTCCCGTTCTCCAGCACAGGGTTCTTCCCTCCACACGCAGGGAGCTGCAGCCACTCAGGGAACACCGACTTAGTCACAACAGGAGAGGCACAAGGATGATTTGGAACTCGTTGTGACCTCAATGCCGCCCAGACCCAGGAGAAAGCACTTTTCCGATCAGACGGAGCGGGGTATTTCCCGTACCGCCCTCCCTTCTCCCTACCCAAGGCGCATGAGCATACTGCCGCCATCATTGGAAGGGCAAGTGAGTGCCGCCCTGACCCGCCATCTTGGATGTGGCGTAAAAGTGACCTTTTTTTTGTCTCTCCTTTCCAGTTTTCACCCCCTGCACAGGCAGGAAAACTGCCTTGCGATCAAGTACAAAACCTACCTGGCAAGCCCAGGATGCCAGCAGCCATTTCTCCTGGATTTCCTCTCCGCAATCTTTGGTACTGGCAGAAGCCACTCCCGGCCGAGCCGCCATCTTTGTTGTGGTACCCTTAAGCATCCCCCGCTCCTCACACAGGCGTTTCTCTTACCGGCTGCCTCAACCGGGTCCCGACGCCGATCCCGCGCTCTCAGCGCCATTTTCTGCTGCTTTTCCCGGCGGGAGAAAACGGTTGGCGGGGTCAGCGGCACCGGAGCCCCGCGAACCGCGGCAGGGAGCGGCGGCGACGCCTCTGCCGGAGTCCTGCCGCGGCCGCCATCTGGAGTGGGGCTGGAGGCCGACCCGGCTCATGCAGGGTCCTGGTACGCGGGCGCTTCGCCGTCTTGAAATGGCAGCTCTGTCCCCTCCGCGCCTCCGCCGCCCGCCGAAACCGGCCCCGCCGCTGTCGTTCTTCCCAACCACCGCCCCGCACGGCGGCCGCTCAAACCCGGCCACGCCCCTTTGTATCCTTAACTGTGCTTCACCGCTCCTCTCTGTGCACAGTACCGCTCTGTGCCCACAAGGTGGCAGCACCGCCCCCCTGCCCGGGCCGGGCCGGACGCACCTTGGGGCAGGCAGGGAACGGAGGCCGAAGCTGCCGGAGAACCTTTTGCATTTATTCCCTTCAGCCCCAGCAGCTGTTCCTACGGTTTAAGGGCACTTGATTGGTTCATTCCTAGGTAAAAACGTTAGAACATTGGTTTCAAAACGACTACACATCTCTAGTCAGAGTTTCCTACATTCCTGTATACAATAGAATTGATAGATTCTTTCCAAATCATTCTTTCCAAATGGTTTTAGAGATAAATTCCAATTCTTTGCCAATACCTATAAAAACGAAAAACTTGACAGGTTTTGGTGTTCTACACACACTCCTCCGTGTGAATTTTCTGGCAGCTTTTGGTCCCTCTGGGGGAGGGTAACCCAGCATGGACCCCCCCCCCCCCCCCTCCTTCATTCCCCACTCACCTGCTTCTCCATCACAGCCTGGTGTGACGGTGTTCACAGGAGTCTTAGGATGAGGGAAGAGACGAGGATTTGACTCCATGTTTCAGAAGGCTTGATTTATTATTTTATGATATATATATATATTATTAAAACTATACTAAAAGAATAGAAGAAAGGATTTCATCAGAAGGCTAGCTAAGAATAGAAAAAGAAAGAATGATAACAAAGGCTTGTGTCTGGGACAGAGAGTCCAAGCCAGCTGGATGTGATTGGCCATTAATTAGAAACAACCACATGAGGCCAATCACAGATGCACCTGTTGCATTCCACAGCAGCAGATAATCATTGTTTACATTTTGTTCCTGAGGCCTTTCAGCCTCTCAGGAGAAAAAATTCTAAGGAAAGGATTTCTCAGAAAATATCCTTTTTGGATATTTTGGATGGGCAGCATAAAAGAGAGGGATTAAAAAAAGAACAGGGACAGGGAATGGCACAGAAGGATCCAGTAGAGAAACAATGGCACACGGGAGCACTAGAGAGCCACCAAGAACATAAAAGGAATACAAGGAAGGCATAAACAAAAAAAACCCCAAAAAAACAACCTACCAAAGAAAACCAGACTAGGATGGGCAGCATTACAGAGAGGGATTAAAAAAGAAAAGGGACAGGGAATGGGTCACAAGCATCCAGTGAGAAAGAAGGGCATGGAAATCACCACACAGAATAAAAGAGGAACAGGAGTGGGCCATGGAGAAGGACAGAGGAAAAGGCAGAGCACCAGACACACAGTGTGCTCAGAATTAATGTGATGAGAGGCTAAGACATGTTTTGCACAGCACAATGAATGGTCTGATTTTCAGAAGACAATTGAGAACAGACAGAAAAACTGCCTCAATGGTACAGAGGTTTCCTAAGAATTCTCCTGGAACAGGTAAAGAGAAACCACACAGACTATCAATGCAAGACTCTAAAACCAGCAAGAGATTTATTCTTATGTATTAAATGTTAAAAATCACATGCATAATTGTAGAATATTTTAGTTAAAAAATATTTCAAAAACCAACCCTGACAGTTTACCTGCAACTGCTATAACATATCTATTATATATATACACATGATGAGTTTCTGTAATCAAAAAAAATTAGATAAGGATGCAACCATGCAGGTAATGCTGAGTGAACTGATGCCCTGCATCAGAGAGTCTTGTCAAACTCCTGCTGGCAGAACTGAGCTCACCTCAGTCCATAGATGCACTCATCTCGCACACTGATTCAAATGCAAGTGACAGCTGGGGAAACAAGGAGTGGAAGAAAATCGTATTTTGCAAACTACAGCCAAGACCTGTGAAAGGCCGCAGTAGAATATGCTGCAAAAGAGCCCATGGTACAAGAAATGCAGGCTCATAGGCTGTCTCCTCAAGACATGCTGGTGGAATATTCTGCATAGCTGGCCACATGCACAATGCCCCTGAGTCCTGTAAGCAACATCAGAAATGTCAGCACGTTTCACCAGGCACTTAAACCTTAAGACACAGTTTAGCTCCTAAGGAAGGCAGCCAACAAAGATGTTTGTAACATTTACCAAGGAACAAATATAGAAATGACAGGTTGCTCAGATCTAGTACCTTTTCCATTTTCATTCAAAGTCCCAGCCCTGCCATCCACTTACCAGCGCCACAGTGATTTCAGCACCCCCCCAACAGGTGCCATCACAGGCCCAGGCAATATTCTACCATCAACGCTGTTTTCAGGTTGCAACAGAGAAAAGAAGATGGAGACAGAGAGAAAAGAAGGGTGAGAAAACTGAAGAAAGACAGGAGTTAGAGGGAAAAGAAAGTGGTTAGGATTAGAGTTAAAGTGAAAACTTAGGGGTAGAGTGAAAAAGGAAAAGACTAAGAGCAAAAAAGACAAACCAAGGAAAAGGAGAACACAGGGAGAAAAAGAAGCAAGAAGAGTGAGGGTGAAAGTTATAAAGAAAAAGAAATAAGGTGCAAAGTATAGACAAAAGAAAGAAAAATAAATACAGTCAGACAGAAACAGTGAAATAGACAAACAGAAAAAAGGAAGCAGATGGAAACAGAGGTACAGAAGCAGAGACACAGTGTCAGAAAGAGTGAGAAACAGAAACAAAGGGTTAGAGACAGATGGAAATTAAGTTATCAATAGAAAAGTAAAGTGAGGAGCAAAAGGAAGAAACACAGTGGAAAGAAGTGACAAAACCGCACCAAAAAAAAGACAGGAGCCAGGGTGGGGGTAGGGAAGGGCAGGGGGTATCTTTATTTAGGGTGATTCAACTTTATTAAATGAATGTTTTTGTTTACACTTCAGCAAAATACATGGAAACAGTGTATACAAATGCAAGTGCAGATACAATCCATAGATGCACTGGTAAAAGTCTAATTTACATACAGAGCAATACAGAGAAATGCAGCAACTAATGCAAATGCAGAGCAATGCAGATATAAACACAAGATGATAACCTTTTTCTATTTTCATTACATGTTCATTTATTGTTACAGGAAATCCAAAACAACAAAAGCACACAGAACAACACTCATCTACCATTAACAACCCCTTCACATTACACACAAACTCACCATCCCTCTCATCATAACTGCTAAATTACACCCCAGCAAGCATTGGTCCTCAGGAACGTGGTTCCCGGAAGCCTCCAAAAAATCCTTCTGCCTGACAAAAACCCCGGTCCCTGGCCGGTCCGTGCCCAAACTTTGGCAATGAATGTCGCCTCGCAGACCAATTGGGACTGAGGAAAAAAAAAAAAACGCAGCCAGGGGAAAAAAAAAAACCACCAAAAAAACCCTGGCTGAGGATTCTTTATCCTAAAATTAAAAATGAGTTGAAAAACCTGAAAAGCAAAAGTCATACAAGGTTACAACCCTTCAACACACACACTTCCTTCAGCTTACACACAAACCCACACTCACTCACACCTCAACTACTCCTCACCCCCAGCACACATTCACATCACTCCTCAGGAACGTCGTTCCTGGGAGCCTCCAAAAAGTCCTCCTGCCTGATGAAAACCCTCGTCCCTGGATGGTCTGCACCCAAACTTTGGTGATGAACGTTGCCTTGCAGACTGACTGGAACCGAGAAAAAAAAAACCCAGCCGGGGGGGGGGGGGGGGGGGGGGGGACGGGGGGGGACGGGACCGCGGCTGGGGTTTTTTTATTCTAAATTTAAAAATGAGTTGAAAAACCTGAAAGGCAAAAGTCACACACACAAGGTTAAATCCAGTCAGAATGCACTCACATGTGCAGAGACAAGCGGACACAGACAGACACAGTCACATGCTGTCACACGCACTCACACATTCTTCCAACTTACACACTCACTGCAGCCCTTACTTGAGATGCTGAAGAATGTGCTTCAACAAATCTTCTGGCTGCTGCTCCTTGACATCGAATGGTAGATTCTGGGGAAATTGGGAGCCTGAAACAACCTGGAATCTCTAGAAGCTGCACTCACCCTAAAAAAAAACAACCAAACAAACAAACAAAAACAACAAAATAAGAACAAAACCAGAAATTACAAATGCACTTTACCACTCCTAAACACAAAACCCAAAACTGTGAACTTAAATACTCCCTGTATTCCATGCTGTTTTCTTCACAGTATTTTCAAAGCCCCTGTTGCTTGAGATGCCCAGAAACACCTGCTGAAAACAAGCTGAAAGAGCTTCTTCACTGAAATGAGAGGAGAGTGCTTATCCTAGCATATCCCAGAGAAGGAATGAAGCTGCTAAGCAAAGGCTGGGGTTAATATACCCCTGATGGTGCCCGCCTCTCGTTCCCATGGCACCCAGGAAAAGGGAGGGGGCGAATCCCACCGGGTATAAAAGCCCTCAGAGCGGCTGCAGGTGTTTGGCTCCTCTGACTCAAGTTCAAGGGGAGCAAAGGGCTTGTTATAGAAGAAAACTCTTCAGAAAAATAACAGTGCTTTCTTTTTTGCAACATCTACTTGGGGCAAAAGAACAGAGAACTGGTAAGACATAAAACTTTGTGTTTAGGTAGCATAGCTAGATGAATTGGGTAATTTGCTGTTAACTTACTTATAATTATTCCTTGGTGATTACTAAGTAGTACATCAGGTGTGGCTAAGTAGGGTGGAGAAGAATAGTAATGATATAAATAGTCCAAGTTTCCTTGGGACTCCTAATTAGGCCTATGTACATTAGAAACAAAAATAAGAAAAAAAATTCTCCTGGGCAGTGTAAGGGTTAATAACATGCCAGGCTCACCCTTCCCTGAGATAGCTGGTCCAAATGCACAGAAAGAAGTGCCCAGAAATTAATATTTTGATGCTGAAAATGCTGAAAAAGACAGAGCTTCCTTCAAGTGAACCCCTAAAAATGAGAAACCAGGGCAGTTAGCTCCACTGAAACTGATAAAATGGCAAATAAACCAATTCTGCCCTTTAATTTATTCTCCAAAAATATTGTGAAAAGAAGGGTTCTCCTTGATTTAAATCTCTCTATCAATGAAAAAAGAGAAATTTTTCCCTCATTTAAAATCCTTAACAATGAGGGATAGCTGGGGAAGGTTTGCAGGAGGCACTTAAGACTCACAAAGCAGCCTGACTTTGTGGTAGTGGCAGCTTGGGTCTGGGAGACATCCAGCGCAATGCACAATTTTCAGCATGCAGCCAGCCACTCTGGGCCACAGGCCCCTGAACACCAGTGCTGGCCCTTTTCCCTGGCAAATAAAACTAACTACTCCAGGTTCCTGATGGCAGTTTGTAGGAGGCACTTGGCACTACCTTGAGTTGGTACTGGTGCCAGCTTGGCTCTGGGAGGCATATTTTGCAAAGTGGAATTTCAGCAGCCGGACAGCCACTCCGGGCCACAGGCCCGCGAACACAAACACCGGCCCTTTTCCCTGGCAAACAAAACTCACCAGCCCAGGTTCGTGATGGCAGATTGCAGGAGGCACTTGTCACTGACTGCGCAGCCTGATTTTGTGGTGGTGGCAGCGTGGGTTTGAGAGGCATCCTGCGCAATGCAGAATTTCAGGAGCCATCTGGCCACTCGTGGCGCCTGGGGCCTTAATTAAAAATGCTGTCCCTTTTCCTAGGTAAACAAAACTAACCATCCCAGGTTCCTCGTGTCAGTTTGCAGGGGGGACTTGGTATTGTTAATGCAGCCCGAATTTTCACTGGTGCCAGCTTGGGTCTGGAAGGCATCCTGTGCAATGTGGAATTTAAGGAGCCAGATGGCCGCTCAGGGTCACAAGCCCTCAAACACCAAAGCTGGCCCTTTTCCCTGGAAAACAAAACTCACCAGACCAGGTTCCTGATGGCAAATTGCATGAGCACCTTAAGACACTCAAAACAGCCCAAGCTGCAAGTGGTGCCACCTTAGGTCCTGGAGGCATCCTGCTCTGTGCCCAGGTAGATCCGGCTGCTCCCTGGTCCCTGCTGGATGCTCCAGCCATAGCTACTGGAGGGACACTTAGGATACCCCCGTGAGCCCCTCTGGACTAGCAGCTCCCTGTGTGGGTGTACCTGGGTAACCCTCTGAAAGCAGCTGGTCACATGGGGGCTGCTAGACCTTGGTGTGGGGGGTGAGGTGAAGAAAGGTCCTGTGGGGAGTTCCCTTCCCTACCTGGCCCTTTGTTTGCCCCTTAAACAATGGGGTGCCAGGCTTTCCTTTCCAAGGAAATGAACGGTCTTTCCTCTCTGTGTGCCTGTGGCCAAAACTGGGATTCTGCCTCCAAAATTGCAGGTAGCAAACGATTTCTCACAGACCGCAGCTACCAACAACAAAAACACTCGCTACCCTTGGACTGCCAAATGCCTCCTGCGAACTGACATCAACACACTGGTGGGGTCAGTTTGGTTTTACAAGGAAAAGGGCCTGCGCCCTGCCCAGGGGCCTGTTGGCCTGAGCGGGCTGCTGCATCCTAAAATTCCAAACAGCAGAGGATATCTCCCAGACCCAAGCTGCCACCACTTCCAACTCAGGCTGCCTGGCAGTGCCAAGCACCTCCTGCAAACTGACATCAGGAAACTGGGGTGAGTTTTGTTTCCTGTGGAAAAGAGCCGGCATTCATTCTCTGTTTAGCTGGAGAGGACAGCTAAAAGGGATGTTCTGTTTGGATGATGAGCAACCTGGTCTCAAATTTGTGATAACTTGGAGGCACCATTTTTGCCTTGGCTCTGCACTCCAGGGTCAGCAGTGTTGAGCAGAGGGCTTTCAACCCACTTAGGAGAGTCAAGCTTTTGAGTTGCCCTTGAGGCAAATACCTGATTTATTGCTTAGTTCAAAAAAATTACCTCCCACAGTGTCTAGTGGGGCTGTGTGCTGATGAAGTTAGTGAGTCAAATCCCGGGTCTGGATTTTAAATAGCTTGGTAAAGAGTAAGATTCTTAACTGCTGTAATTACACAGAGTAGCGCTGGGGTAATTAAGTTCTTCATCTTGGAAACAGAGCCAACCTGTTAGTGTCCAGACAGCCCTGCAGTAGCTGGGAGGTTGGTGATTGCTGTAGTGGTGGTTCACTTTTCTAATGATTTTTGGAAAGCTGGTCCGTCAGCTGAGGTTATTTGCATCTGCAGATCAGCACAATCAGTTTGGTGGTGGTAACAGATTGTTATTCCTATTTTATTGCTATGCTGAACATATCAACCTGATCTCAGGGAGTGCAGGGAAAGGAATAAAGGGGATGTGAGAATACTCAAAGCATCATTACGGACGCAAGCATGCAGGTAGCCCATGCAGTCCATGATGTAAATGTGAGTATATGTTGACTAAGGGATGCTTGAAATTCCAGCTAGTGGGATAACTGCAGAGATCAGCCATGCCTAGGAAAGTCTGCCATCTCCCGTTGCACCTTGAAGTAGCTTCTGTACCTACCGTAACCCTGATTTTCTTTCCCCGATGTCCCTTTGACAGGTGCACTCACTGCAGGCAGCTAGAGCACTGCTGCTGCGTACAGCCTGATGTGTTTTTGCAGCATGGGCTGTTGGATGCTATTTTGAACCCTACTGATGTGTTAGGATTTTAGCTTTTTTATTTTTCATATATTTGTAATCCTGCAACCTGGCAGCTGCAGAGGTGTAAAACGCTGACACACCAGCTGCCAGCACCATTTACATCATCAAGATTGGTCTCTTAGGACAATAATGGATGTAGGACAAATGATGATGGTGAGCTGAAAGTGCTATTACTCATTATTGAAACTTTGGATTGCTCTCTGGCCAGTGCTAAAACTATAAAGCCAGCAGCCAGTGGACAAGCCCTCGGTAACCTCTGCCACTGAACTAAAAGCTTTTGGAGGGGAACAGAAGTGCTATAAATCTTGTGGGTGACGTTTAACATTTGTCAGAGAAACACTTTGGACTTATTTTAATCTCTTCAGTTTGGAAAGTTCATAATAACAAATAATGGGTGCCTTGAACCCAGCCAGTGAATCCCCCGCCTCTGCCGGCTCCAAATGGAAACTCAAAGTGACCCCTTAATAGAAAGGGCAGCTCTGTTCATCGCTGCTTCTCGTGCACTGTGTGGTCTCCCAGTCGCTGCTAAATGGATACAATCCTTGCAGTGTTTACACTTGCTGCCTGTTACTGCAATGACACTGGAGCTTGCAAATGTTTTTACTTGATTTTTTTTCCCAAAAAAGCTGTCCATTAATCTTCCTCAGTGCTTGGAAGAAAAGTAAATTATTTACCATGTGGATGTTATAGGGGATTGTTTCTGCATTAACATTTTATTTGGGAGTGTTAAATCTGTCTCTCTCTCTCGTGCTAAGTTATGGATTGGGTTTATCAGGTGATTCGTCCAGGGATGAATCCTATCCAAACACACATCTACTAGCGCCTCTTCTTCTGCCCAGATGCTTCCCTACAATGAGTGTCCCATGCTCCAAGTGAAACAAATGCTGGGCCAAGGCGAGTAACCTTATAAAGTGTACTTTCAAGCTAAATTTTGCTACTCACCTAAATGAGAAGCGGTCTCAGCTGGACAAAGAAAAAGGGATTTTGTGCCATGCCATTAGTATGCCTGCTGTTTTTAGCTGGGCTTATTCAGGCCATGCTGATCTCCTTGATGAGAGGCTTTACTGGTAGGTAGACCAGTCACTACTGCTAGAACAGATTCACAAAGAGTTGCTAAACCTAATTTAAAATTAGTATGTCAGGAAAAAAGTGACCTTTTAATTGTCCCAGTGGTATCCAAATGGAAGATGCAGGGACAATTTCATGACAGGACAAGAGGACACAGTCACAAGCTGTGCCAGGAGAGGTTCAGGTTGCACATTGGGAAGAATTTCTTCACTGAAAGGGTTGTTAAGCATTGCACTGCCCCGCCTGGGGAGGTGGTGGAGTCCCCATCCCTGGGGTTCCTGGAAGTGCCCAAGGAATGACTGGAGGTGGCACTCAGGTCTGTGGACTGGTTAACAGAGTGAGAATCAGTTACAGGTTGGACTGAGCCTTGGAGGTCTTCTCTAGCCTTTATGGTTCTGTATATTTGTGTTTCCTGGGCTGTCCCTGTCACTGTTTGTCCCAGATCCCTTCCCAGGAGTGAAGGAAGCAGGCTGATGTATGACCAGTTAGAAAGGGACTGTTTTCCCAAGTCTAGGTATTAGAGTGAGTTTTAGAAATACCTGTAACGAATATATATTAAAAAAACAAAAACCGAAAAAACCCCAACAATTTAAAATGCCACCAAAGTCCTGCAATCAGCAGAACGCTATCCTGGGGAAAGCTGTTGGAGGACATAAGCTAACAAATTCCACCTCATATTTCTGAGCACAGAGTGTGTCTGAGCAGTCAGGGAGCTGCAAATGCACAGGCTTTTGGAAGAACTGGCGCTGCCATATGCAAAATGTTGGGATATCTAGGCTGACTATGGCTGTCCTCAGCATGCTTGGAGCAGTGATTTTCCCCCTCTCTCACCCACAATTAACCTTCCTGTGACTGCCACAACAGAGCAGGTTCCAAAGTGCTCTGAGAGCATCTGCTGAAAAGCATTGGATAAACACACTGTAGAAAGAGCACAAACTTAAACCTTGACCACCACTGATTCCCTGCTCCATGTTAATGTATATCTGGGGGAAGTGCATGTATAAATAAAAGCCAAACTGTGATATTGAGGTGCCTGCAGCGTGTTCTCCAGAGAAGATATGTTTGAACAGTGGCTTGGAAAGAAGAGGTTGAGAGCCTGCAGTGTGTTTGACCAGAGAATTGAGTCTGTTACTGGAAATAGTGATTGTCTCAGAGGTTCAGTGTTGCCAACCAACCTGCACATACGGTACCAGTTTTATTGATACATGCATAAGACTAACCATGACACCTCTATCAAAGGAATCGCTGGGTACCATTTAACTAATGCTTAAAGCAGCCGCTTTTAAAAGATTGCCTTCGGGCACAGCCCACCCAGGCAGAACAATACCATCCTAAGCACTCTCCAAGTTGCCGACAATTGGGAATTCTTGCCTTGTAGCAATATAATTATACAATACTAGTGGAAGTCAAACAAGAGGGCATTCAGCACCTGATTGTGCTCTCTGGCTCTGTCTTGCCTTCACTGGTTTTACTGATATCTCCATGTACAATCATGTCTCTGGGCATTTGGTCTCCTTGAGTGTCTGAGGTGCTGGCTTCAGATTTGGTTGCTGGTGTGCAAGCAGAATTAACTGTGAATCAAGATTTTGGGTTACTCTGCAATCTTCTGTACTACTGTTTAAATAAAAGTTGATCACCTTTTTATAGAATGTTCTTACCATGACAACAGGAGATGCATTAATATAATTTCTCACTGGGAGTGATAGAGTGAATTAAGGATGTGTATTCCTGCTCAATAATGAGCAAGTGATTAAGTTCTGTGTGAGTGCAAGAAACTTCTTCCCATACTGAGGATACAGTCAATTTTCTTTTTTCTGACTTTTCCTCATGTTTCTGCTTTCACCTTGTTAGTCAGTACACAGGAACAAGTGCCAGCAGGGAGTAATAGGAGAAAATGTAGGTTTCTTTTTGACAAGGATATTTTTACAAGGATCTGTACCAGATGTCATCTAGGATAGGGCAACATGCTTCAACCCTCACTGCTCCATAGCTGACCAAGGGTAAGATGGGCAGGGGACAGAGACATTTACTGTCCAGTTCATAGCTGCACTGTCACACAGCTGGGTGGCTGGAGACTGCTGTGTGTGCTGACCACAGGGACCAGCTGCTTGGGTCTCCATTTCTGAGCTTTGTGCATCCCTGTAACTGGAGGATATGGGAGAAGCAGGGGGAGAGTATCTAGCCACCTCTGTCTTCCAGAAGTGACCTGTTAAATTAATAACCTGTTTCATCTCCATACATCCAATGCCTATCCCTCCATCTAATCTCTCCACCTCTTTGGGTAAATCATCCTTCTGTTAGAACTGCAGCATTCTTCCTAGGAAAAGGGTGAGTAGTGATGAGTGGTAAACTGAAAGCAGAAAATAGATCGCTCATGATATGGCTATTAGTACATTTGCTATTAATAAGTCAGATATTCCTTAGAAGTCCCTTAAACTTTATCTCCTGACATTACAAGCTTGATAGCGATTCAGGGTGTTTATGGTTCCTATTAAATGAATCTGCTTCTCAACATTAATTTTGAGCTAATGGAAGGTCATCCATATGATGGAAATTATACTGTCTTAGACCCTGACTCCTCAGCATGGATATCACTAGAAGATGAGGGCTTACCCTGCTGGAGATTTATATCTAAACCACCCAAGTGCTTTAGGAGCATAAATCCTGCTGACCAATCAGCAGAAACTCCACAATGTGCTAACACCTTCAGCAGGAAACAACAACCTTCCCCACATCTGCAGGCAGAGAGTTCATTTTGAAGGAGCTTGTGGCAATAAATCGTCTAAATACTTTTGAAAATCTTTTCCAGAACAGACAAAACAGGTTTGTGGGCTGCAGGGAGCAGATGTATCCTGTGCACATCAGATATGTATTGCTGCATCACGACAAAACTGCTTGAGCAGGCAGCTCTTCCCCCTTTTCTGGCATGGTTGCAGCTTAATGATAGATTCTGTTTGTGAACTACTAGAGTAAAAGACACAACAGAGCCAAGGATATATAGCTTTATAGTTGCTTTCTCCCCATTGCCTTCTCTGCAAGCTCCCATCTTTTATCCTCCACTTGCTCCTCTTGCTCTCCTGCCACAGCTGGTGAGAATGAGGCCAGGTTTATGAAGACATCACCTGCTCATGTCAAAAGTGACACAACCCAATGCAATCTAGAGCTCTCCGTGTTGTGAGCCTCTGATGACTATATTTATAATCCAATCATGCTGAAAAACGCAAACATAACTTCTGTCTGACCTTCTCTATTAAACCATGAGGACTTTTTTTCCACTGGGATTTCCAATACCTTGACATATGCAGTATTTTTTGTCTGGTGGCATTTCCCCTGCTGCTCCTAATATTATTTCTGTGGCCAGGCTATGCATTGCAAATCTCTCAGCTGCAGCATGGTGTAAGAGCACCTTTCAAAGGTGCCTGCTGGTAGCCCTGGGTGGGATCTGTGCAGGAAGGGCAAGGGCAATGACTTGCAAGTGATGCCAGAATAGTCTCTGAAGAATGAGTGTAAATGATTCCTTTATGATATGTTGTTAAGGTAGAGGTAATGAGAAAATCTCTTGCTAGCTCTCAAGCCTTTCACCCTTGCAGTCTCTGAGCACCTTCAGGCTATGACCTCATCATTGGGATCCCAGTTTATAGGACACAGAGGTTAAAGCATCTGCTCAAGATCCTTCTGAAAGGTAACAAAAAGGGCAGGAATGAGATCCAGGTTTCATGACTCTCCCTGTGCCCCAGAAGCCTAATTCCTGCTCTTACCTTTTGCTTCTAAAATCAGGCACTTCCCATGAACTGTTTCTCTGTTTATGGAACTGTGTTCAATGTTATCAGCAGAAACCCTTCAAAACACACTCACACAAGCCAAAGTGTCTTTTGATCTGGTTTAATCAGATCTGCACCCACATAAATGACTGGTGGCAGAGGGTGGTGGAGAGCCCACCCTGACCCTCCTCTTTCTTGCACTGATATGCATTTGGAAACTGGTGTGGGTACATGCTGCTCTGTTAGTGCCAGTTGTACCTATGTCTTCTTTTCAGGACTACTAAAGACCTCTTGATGTTGTGGTGGTACAGGTCAGACTAGATGCCAGCCTCTTCCTTGGTACAGCTGTTGTCCACCCTCTGGGGCCCAAGGCTGCGCAGACATGCAACGTTAATGAAGACTTCTGTCTACGAATAATTTGCCATGCAAATGAGGCCTTGACCTGGTTTTCTTTGGACTAGAAGAAATCGCCACTTGAAAGTTTATCAGCTTTGCCCAATATCTGAGTAGGAGGAAGTCAGCCTTTGTCTGGGAGATCACTTTTGGATTTGGGGATTCCCATCCTGCACTGGCCTGGGCAGTCTTGTGTGAACTATGTTGTTTATTGTTTCTTGTAATTAGTCCCATTTTTGAAGCTGGTGAAGTCATTAGCTTCAATTTGAATGTGTTCCGTCTTAGTTCAGACCAAACTCTTTTAGAAGCTATGCATAATTTATGGGCTCGTTATACCCACTCCAAAGAAAAAATGAATTGGTGGAATTCCTTTGTAAGCTGGCTCATACATACACTAGCACCTCTAGCAGAGTAGGAGTCATGAAACCTTCTCCTGGTATAAACAGCTGTATCCAAGTTTGGCTGAGAAGCTATATTTGACCTTACAGCTTATGCTGTCATATGATGAAACTGTGCAAATTGGGTAGGTAGTAGTGTTGCAGTGTTTTCTAGTGTCTGAGTATATTCAGCTACCACTAAACCTTATAGATAAGCCTGGCTTAGATTGCTGGTGCTGTTATGTCAGCAAAGAGCATGAAACATCAGTGTTACCTAAGAGTCCTGTGCTGGCAGGGCTCCTGGTGCAGAGGATGGAATCTAGCTCAACTCTGTGCTGGGAACTCTGATTAGTGTATGCCTTGTCTTCTTCAATAACAAGAAAATTGCATTTGCTCAAACCTTTTATTAAACACTTAAATCAGGCTTTGGTAGGTTTGTTGCTTTGGTAGGTTTTGCTGAGGCGGGGAGAAGGAGTATGTTGTTACAGCTTGGGACTGCACTTGAGAAAAGTTAACTTCTAAACCAGCCCAAACTGAGCATTTTTCCCCATCTGATGTTGCTTCGCTGCTATCAGACTCTGCAGTGCCCCAGAAGAGCCACAGCTGTATGGGATGGGCTTCTCTACACCATATATACCTTCACATCACAAGATAATTGAGATGGGAGTTGCTTTTTTGCACAGAACATCCTTTTTCGCAGCCTATAGGAAAAGAGGATCCTTGCCTGGTGTCTCACTGGTGGTCTCCAAAAGCCCTTTAGAAATTCATTCCTCCCAGGGTCTCTATGGGCTCTTTGGATTTCTGCACGGCCACCACCCTTGTCAAGGTCCATTCAAGGAGTATTTCACTGCTCTGGAACCCTCTGTGCCATAGCCCTGTAGCTTGAGTATCCCTCACGCATTTAAAATATCCTTTATGGCTGCTAGGAAAGAGAAAATTAAAGTGAATGGCACTTACAGGACATCAATGATACAAAGGACCTCTTTATCCAAGAGGCATCTCAGCATTTGGGGCAGTATTTTACCTGTTTAAATGGCTTCTTCTAGTGCCCTTAAGTACACTGTTGTGCCAGCTAAGTATGGATTTTTAATGAAGCCCCCTCCTTTCTCCCCTCTTTTGCACATAACTATAATTTTAGAGGTTAAGAAATACCCTTAAAATCTAGCGAGAGGTTTAATGCTATATGCTCTTTAAAGAGCCCCCCCATCACTGTGCTGTATTAATAGCTCTGAGATGATAATTTTTACACTTCTAGGACTGATGTCTGGTGTTAACATTTCATGATTGTGTCCAAGGAGCAGGGGGGATGGGAGCTATACCTGTCAGCTGATATTTTAACATGTGGCTTTAATCTTTTTAATTAACACAACTTCATGGGGAAAAAAACCCCAAAAAACAAAAAACCCCACAAAACAAAATCTAACAGGCAAAACACAATATGTAAGCCTTTTTACCTGGGGAGGGTGAGTGGCTCCCACTGCTGGAGTGTGGGTGTTCCTCATTCACAGCAAATGGAGCATCACTGCAGAGCCCCATGTTAGGCTGTGGTCATGGGGGCCCGCGGATGCCTTGCTGATAGATGAATATGCAGGAAAGGATGACTTCAGATCTTTCTGTTTGCATAATTCATACATCAATTAAACATCTGAGTAAGGTTTCTATGGTATCAGGGTTGTATATCATCCTGGCCATGTGTGCATTTAGAAAAACACACAAAAACTTGCAAAGTACCAGGTTTTGACAAACAAGACTGAAGACAGAGTTCTGCTCTTGGTGTGGATCATGTTTTGTGTCTAATTAGGAGCACCATTGCTAGCTGTGCTTGTGGCCCTTGAGAGACGGTTCTGCCATCCTGGGTCAGACTGGATCACCTCCTGCAGTGATTGGTGGTAGATGTTTAAGAATGATAGAAGGGAGAGGGCATGTGTGTGGTGCTGCTTCAGAAACACTCTCCCACATGCCTTTTCTGCCCAAATCCAAGGCTGTCCTTGCACCTACCCCAGGCATTTCTCGGGCATTGCACTAATTAGGGCCACCTCTTCTCTGCCTGTTGTGACATTCTGGGGTTAGTGATGAGTCCTTGAATCACGTGTACATTTCATGATCAGTACATTTCGCGAGTGGTACATTTTCAAGCTGACTCAGCCAGTCTATAAACTTGGTGCTTAGCTACTGTTCTCCACTTTTCAGTCATCGCTATGCAGGTTTTTGCAGCAATGTGCCCTGGCAGCTGCCCTGGGGAGGGCAAGTAGCTCTGGACCTGTGTATTGGTTCTCTCTCTACAGAAATGAAGACTTGTATAAAATATGTATTAATGCTGAAAAGCACTAGGGATTTGATTATTTGCCTTCCGTTTTACTCCTTAACTCCCCTGTATACAAGGCCTTTGGGGTCTGGAGATGCACACCCTCATTTTGTGCCCTGCAGAAGCATCCTTGCTTTACTGTTCTCCTCCAGCTGCTCTGAAGTCAGCCTGGCTCTGGCTGCTCGTGCTGCAAACACCTCCACTTTGTTCTGTGAATCTTTGAAGGCTAAATATGTGCTTTGCTGCGAGAAGCTGGGCTGGGGCTGCAGCCACACAACCCAGCAGCAGTGGCAGCCCCTGTGCCTCACTCCTGTGATCTGGGCTGCCATTGACAACAGCCTCCGCTTTGAAGGAGCATTCAAAGCCTCTCGAGGCCAGTCAGGAGATGACTTCAGACCACTCTGGTTTAGCACATGGCATTTGGTGGGCAAAGATCCTTTCATTAAAACTGATAGATGACACATTTTTGCAATATTTACAATTCAAAGTGTTCTGATCAAAGTGCTGGAAATTAGGATGTTGATATGAGATAAGTACTCTTTTCCCAGCGTTTGCACCAGAAAAGAGCGTGCAATCTGCTTTCCCTTTGTGTACCCCATGTCAGTTGCAAGCATTTCTACATAGCTGATGCCTGTAGATATATTTGCTGACTCCTAATGTCAGCAAATCCCAGTATGATTAGGCCTTGAGGTGACAAAACAAAGCCTTGACTGTTACATGCTAGGTAACTCAGTGCTGAGATAAAACCTAAAAATAAACCCCAGTAGCCTTTTAATGGAACTGAGCACAGCACAAAATAAATTTTTATAAGTTGTTAGGTCCTTGCAGCAAAAGGGAGTACTATAAAATCCTCTTTGATGGCTTTTTAATGGCAGTTGTTTCATTTAAAGCTTTTAGTGAAGCAGGTTACATGGCAAAAGCAGAATAATGAACAGTAAGAAAATGTGTGCACCCTGTGCAACAACCACGATTAAATGCTCAGCAGAAACTTGAGGATATCAGCCCCAGGTTGTCTCCTCAGGTTTCCATCCCCAGCTTTCCGAAGAGTGCAGCTCTCATCCCTAGTCCCCCCCTGCTGGTTCTACCTTGACTTTCTCAAAATCACAGAACAGTGTAATTTTTTTTTTTTTTAATCCCTCATTACTGCCCAGGTAAAATCTAATCCCTATATCAATCCAGCCAAAGGCATAGAAACATGAACCCCTTTGACAGTAATTTCAAAAGAAAGAGAAATACATCTGACAATAAATTAGTGTCATACCAGCCAGGCTGTCTCCCTGGGAGGGAAGTTGAGGGACTTTGAACTGCTGCTTTTGTGTTGTGGCGTTGGTGTTCAGAGGGTCCCTTTTGACATCTCAGCCTCTCATCCCCGAGTGACATGACAAGCAACTTGTCACCAGCTCTGCCAGATGCCACTGGGAGAAATCACAGCACACTCCTCCACCTTTGGAAATGCCAATCATGGCCACGTCCTGTGTGGGGACTTGCTTGTCGCTCCCCTTCAAAGACACTCATCTCCTCAGGGATGGCTCTGAACACTTCTCATTGTGGAGGATGCGAAGGCAAGAGAAAACCAAAGCAGAAGAATCCTGTCTGTTCCTCAGTGTCTTATAGAAAGCCACCTTTGCATCCTGCTTGGGGCAAGCTGAAAAGTCCTCTGCAAGCATAGAAATAGCTCCAGGGGAAAGGTGTCTACAGTAAGTTGCGGGACCATCAGGTTGGTCCTCTGTGCATGATTTCCTCCGACAAGGCAAAGCAGGTGTCTGCTGAAATTGGTGATGAGCCAGTGGAGAACTGGAGCTATTAGGATTTTTGGAAAGGAAATGTCTTTTTAGGTCCTTAAGAAGGCAGTCTGTTCCCTAAAACCCTGGGTACTCGCTGGAGGCTGATTTTCCTTACAGAAAAGCAGCCTAAGAGAAAGGAGAAAGGAGAGAAAGGAAAGGTGAGAAAGGAGAGGTCTGATATTCCTGTGAGGTAGATTACTCTGGGTGAACTCCTTTTTCTTTCCCCAGCTCTAGTGCTGTGACAAGAGCTCTGCTTCAGGCAAACCAGGGTTTTACTCCCAGGGTTGAAATTTTGGGGTGTGATGCAAGAGGGGCAGGGATTTGAAGCAGCAGAGGGTCCATACAGCTGTGGGTGATGCACAGCACATGTGACATAGTATGTGAACAAGGAGAGTGTGATACACAAGGCTTGTCAGATCTCTGAATCCTTTAAAAGAAAATTATAGCAAACACATGGGGAAGCTCCACTAGGTCCCCTGCAGACAGCACCTCTGGGGAGATCCTCTGTGAAGGGGCAGCTTCAATTCACACTCTGCCAACAGGTCCTTAGTCCCTCTGGTGACTGAAATGACCTCTTCTTTCTCCATGCATACTTTTGAAGTCCTGCTGGGGGATGAAATGTGCTGCTATGCAGAAGGGGTGCACAGTGGGGGAGTGTCTAGGAGCTATAGTTTGTAGGTGAGATGAACGTTGTCTCTACCCAAAGGTACGGCTATGGTGAACATCCTTTGGGCTTTGGTGCAGTCATTTTTGCAGGGCTAGCATCTTCAGGTCCCAACTGAGATAGCAGGCCCTGTTGTATTCTCCATCTGAGTGGTATTTTGCTAAATCAAGCCCAGCTGTGAGGATGTGGGGCAGGGAGGTGGAGGGGGAGGCACAAGGGAAGGATGCATAGGATGCATGTAACAGTTTCAGAGCATGGCTGCATGCAGTGGGCATATCCACGTTTGTGTCCTGTTTCTGGGTCCCTGGCTCGGCTGGACTGTAACAATGTCGTGACAGAAGGGGTACAAAGGCCTTCATATTCCAGGGCCCCAGGGAGATTGTGGTGTGAGCAGTAGGATAAAATGGAGAAGGTGAAATGAGACATGTACCAGTGTTCAGACAGCAGAGAAGTGACCAGAACTGGGGCAGAACCTGGATGTTCTGTGGTTCCCGTCCCACTCTTACGCAAATGTGGGTTTTTTTCCCTAACAAATGACTTATATTCATTTTCCACAAAGCAGCCTGGGCTATGTGTGCTGACAACTGGCCCAGGAAAATAAACTCCAAATAAGCAGTCACAGATCCCCGTAACACTGAGAAAAGATCCCTTGACCTTGCCTGGTAGATAAATGTTTAGTCCGGGAGGAGAGGGGTCCCGTCTCCCTTCCGCTAGGTGTGTTTGGGGTGTTTAGTCCTTGGAGCTATGGATGATCCTTGCAAATATACAGGATTGAAGCTCTTGGAGTGTGATGAGGATTTGGCCTAGCTTATGCAGGTTGACATGTTGGGAAATGGTCAGCTTTCCCAATCTTGCTGCTGGTGGACAGGAGTTCTGTGCTGAAGCTGTGTGCTGGGACTGCCAGGGTCAAGGGTGTGCCTGGCCATGCAGACCAGGGCTGAGGTGTGCGTAGGCATAAGCAGGGCAAGACAGATGGAAATTAGGGAATGGCACAGCAGTGAGGTGTTTGTAGGCACCTATAACTGCAGTCAACAGGCTTGAAATACTGACACTGGTGCTTAGTTGTGACAGAAAAGGGTCAAAGAAGTGGTCATGCATGTAGGTCGCCTCTCAATCCCTGTTTGGCTTGGAGCAAAGGAAGCTGGAGGGTCAAGGTGGGCTGAGAGTCACTGCTTGGCATTTGCTGCCACCAGTTAATAACACTGTTTCCTGGCAAAAAATCCCTCTAGCAGACAGAGTGCCTGGAGGTGCCTCCATGGCTCCCCTCCAATGGACGTGAGCCAGAACAATAGGCATTGCTCCCAAAATAAATAAGTTCCTTGGGATACTCACTGCACCTGTGTCAGTGCAAAGGGAAGTTGCTCTCAGTGCAGGAGCACAGAAAGAACAGCAAACGTGAAGGAAAACACAAGAAACAGCCCAAGTTAATGAGACAGAACCCTGGGGATAAGCATAACTATGTTGCTTTAATAAAAACAGTTTAAATGCCAACATCAGTTGCTGAGCATCTCTTCCCTCCCCACCCTTGCATCAAATAAGCTCCCATTTTCCAGCTCAGTGGATGTGCTTTGCAAAGACTAAATGAAATGATGGACTTAGGCCTCCTAACTAACCTTAGAGGAGAGTAAAATATAATTTACTGGTATTTAGCAGCAGCTGTTTTGACGGTGCATAATAAAGTGATCGGCAAATATGAAAGCAATTTATCCCAAGTAGTAACTGTGAGCTGCTATTTTAAGTTCATAAAAATGTTGTTGCAAAATATGATAGCACACCGAATGCAAATATTTTATGATCTCATAAAAATAACACTGAGATGTGTTGTCCCACAGTGCATGAGGGCTGCTGGCAGAGCTGGGGGGGCTGTGCCTGTGGGAGCAGGAGTCCGGGCAGGCACCACTGCCCTCAATTGCAGCTTATTCCAAATTGCCTTCCCGTAATTGCAGGGCAGGTTACATGTCATGGCTCAGCATAACATGGCTTCCAGCACCGTGGTCAGACAAGGGGGTTGGATTCCCCAGACCTAAATTGGAACCAGCAGTGGCCCTGGACACGTAGTACAAAGGATGAATCTTGGGAGATTGCTGCCAAGGAACATTTTTCTCCTCTCTCTTAAGTTAAAAATACACTGAAGGTAGTGTGACCCTTTGGGCATAGGTAGTAGCAGCAGCAGCAAGAGTCATGTTTGAAGGGCTGGGGGCCTTCCTTAAAACTAACAAACACTTTGGCTTGAGCCTGACCTAGAATTTCAAAATACCTCTCCTCAGTGCTCCCAGCCGGCAGCATCAGCCCCAGCATCATCAGCAACAGCCACCTGCCTGTACAACTGGTAATTACCCCAGGTTGCCGTGTCTGCAGGCAGTGGTCTGTCAGCTGAGAACCTCCTCCAGAGGCTGTGTCCAGTACAAATACATGCTTTCCTTTCCACATTCAATTTAGTGTTTAATGTAGTCCCAAAGAAAAATGCTCATCCTCGTGCTGCTGGGCTTGTGATGCAGCTCTGAGCAGGACAGACCTCATTAGAAATATTCCCTACCAGCTGGAAACCCTTGTCTGAGGTAGAGCTAAGAGCACTGACGTGCAGCTGGGATGGCTGGGAGCTTCAGGCATTACCTTGCAGTTTGGGAAAGAAAGAGATTAAAACCAGCAGCTCTTTCACTGGATGTACCTGGGAGTGATGCAGTATTATTTTAGGTGCAGTATTATCTTTGCAGCTAACCCTTCCCAAGAACCAGTTCCCCACAGCCCATGCATCAGGATGAAAAATTTGGCCCAGAGAGGAGTGAGGTCTTGATGGGTGTAGGGGGCTTTGATTCAGCCATAGTCTGGGGCTCTGACCAGATCCCAAAGCTGCTTACACCTCTGGGCAGACTACGGCACCTTCCAGTACGGCTCCAGGATCCACCCATGGGAGAGCAGCTCCTCCAGGAGAGGACACGCTTTTTGCCATAAGGCAAAAAATCCAGAGGGCAAATTCATCAGAAAAAAGCTGCATTACCTCCAGAGATATTTCATCCGAGTCTGTGTGGAGTGAATTTCACTGAGCATAAGATTAAATGGCACATGAGTTAAATAAATGGGGATCTGGGGATTGCCTGACTTTCAGGGGATGCAAACAAGAAGATGAAGCAGTAAATATGTTGTTTGGGAAAATTTCTGAGCCTTTGTCTTGTTGCTGTCTCAATTCCCGAACAAATCCATGAATCATCTCCTGTTTAAGGAGCCCTACTGACCAGCCCTAAAGTATCAGGATTAATGTCAGCCTTAATTTTCAATTGCCGCTTGCAGGGAAATATCATCCCTCCATATTTCATAAATATAGGCTGAATTTTGAAGTCCTGGAGAAATGAAAACACTCACAGCTTTTCATAACATTCAGGAAGGCTCATGAAAAGCAGTAACTTCTCCAGCAGAAGGCAGGATGGCCTCTTTCACAACTGGTTTGCTGTCATTTATCCAGCAAAAGCTGTCCCACAGACAGGGAATAAATCGTGCAATGCGCTCTGTTTCTTGACATCTTGATAATGAAAATCTAATTAGTGTGAAAGTGTAGTTTGTTCGATCAGCTGGTTCAACAAACATCTTCCCCTCCAGTTGTACTTGAAACCAGGAGCAGGAGTGAGGATGAGAAACTCTCTCTGTGGCATTTCCCACTGGAGCAAGAAAATATATCGCCAGATCTCTGCATTAAGGCTGTTGCTTACAAGATTGCCAGCTCATTTCTGCAAAGTACCTAAACAGCAGCTGCACATCCCAGCTGAGGAGCCAGCTTTAACATACTCCAGGATGTTTAGGAGTGGTTGAGACCCGGGGGTTTTGGCCAAGTCTATCCCTTGGTCCTGCAGGATCCTCCCATGCCCATGTTCATCAGGGTTTTGATTTAAGTCTCCGTATAATGACTCCCAAGCGAGGATGGAAGAAATGACACTCTCCTTTTTAATGAGTGATGGACCTCAAATTAATATTCAGAGTATGTAAAGGAAGGACTCTTGAAAGAGTGTCTCATTATTTTTGATGTCAAATGCTTTACAGGGGAACCCAAGATCACAGAAGATTTGGGGAGAGTGAGTGTGAAGTTGGGTTTGTGGGTCCTTCATCAGTGGTCTGAGTGGGGAGGTGATTAGCTGAGAGTGCACAGTGATCTATCTGGGCTTTGACTAATTTGTTGATGAGCTTATGATAGCCAACACCATGTCTATCTCACATGTCACCCTTGCTATGTGTAACTTATCCCTTGAAATTTAAATCAAGCAGAGATGCATTTTAACATAATTTTGGACTTGGTGTGGCAGCTGTGGAAACAGTTAATTATCACTGATTTTCACTGAAATTCTGAACTGATTCAAAGTTCAGGATCCTCCTAGAAAACTAGAAAAATACTTGAAGCACCATCCTATTATTTCTAGTTGTCAGATTTTGATAGAACTGGACAGTTAATAAATGCAAGAACCTAAACTCAGCAGCCTGTAAAACCAAAAGCTACTGAAAGTTCACAAGCCTTAAAGAAGAAGAAAGTTTGATTTGGAAAGTTTTGATAAAGAAATGATCAAACTGATTCTCTCTTGGACAAAAAGCATTCCTGTGGTGCACATTTCACATGAGAAACAGTGAGGGTATCTGAGCTACCTGGCCCTGGAGCTGCAGTGATGTCGAGCTGCCCACATCCAAGAAGCATCACCTTTCTGCTCATTGGTCAAGTCATATACTAAATATGAAATTTTCTGTTGAGGCAGACTTAAGCCAAAAATATCTCTCTGACAATACGCACCAGATTTGGCAAAAAATACTTCTGGCCAAATGCAAAGGAAAAGCAAAAATCTTCAATTTGGAAACTAAATACTCCAAATCTTCATTTGGCAAAGATTTTTAATGCTTGAACTTACTTCCATTTACGTTTCTTTTAACAAAATCATTTCAGGTTGGGCAAAATGACCCAAATTGATGTCTCTTTCTGGTATTTCATTTCTGAGCAGCTCAAATACCATTATCTGAGAAAGGATTTGTTTAATACACTGAAACAGAAGTCACAGTCTCAGAGCTCTCTTTTGCGTCACAAGATGGACTATAATAACCCATCATCCAGTAAAATGTCTGTAATTCACATCAGCACTAACAAAGTCAGGAAGTTCTTGCTGTCTCTGACAAACATGTGCATTTCTCAGTAACTCTTCCTTCCTGAAAAGAAGTTATCAGCCTCAAAATTGCACTACTCGTCCTTTTCACTTACTTGTCAGAACGTGATGGTCGTGGAATAAAACCCCGGACTGAAACCTCTGGAGACAGTGTGAGATTTCAAGACATCTCCCTGAGGCCAGGGAAGCTAACAAACTTTGCCAAGGCAATGGCTAAAAAACTTTGCCAAGTGCCAGAGCAGAGGACTATACATCTACATTTGCTATAGCATGGAGCAGGCGGTGGGGAGCACTGGTTATCCCAGTCTGATTCCTCCCTGCAGCGGTGGCAGAGGGGCTGCCCATGGCAGGGCTGGGTTTTCTGCAGCCACCCGGGCAGAAATCCCCCATGGCTCTGTGGAATGACAGGGCAGTTTGGGAAGGCACATCTGGAGTTTTGTTACATACTAAATCAAGGCCATGGCAGGTGTGTAAAGCTGAGATTTCAGAGCCATTCAGACAGCTAATATATGTGGCAGTTGTTTATGCAAAGGAGTGACTGCTGAAATGAGGTCTGGAATGATTTGTTTTGGTTTTTAAATCCCCTTCTCTGAATTCATGTGATATTTGCGCAGCCACGAGGGAACAACCTAGTAGAATTTTCTGAGATGTGCTATCTCACTACAGGAAAGTTGCTCTACAAATTCTTCTCTGAAGGCAGAAATGGTCTCAGTTTCTTCTCAAAGCCAGGTCACTCCATCATGGTCTTCAAGATCCAGAAATAAATTGCAAAGGACCTGAAATATTTTAAGGCAGAATTCTAGTAATGCATTCCTTTAGAAAAGAAATATATTTGCAGTGTGAGTGGCCCATGGTCAGGCTGTCCTCAGTCACAGTCCCAGTTCCATTCCCTAATGCCACTTCAGTTATTCTATGTGTTCTCCAGTGACAGAAGCATTTTTGTGGTTGTTTTAAAAGCTGAGCAGACCAAGATGATGTCCTAGAGGATAATAATCCTCTCTAGGAAGAGACCTCAACTCATATAGTGGTTGTTTGTCTTCAAGGAACATGAGTTGGGGCTGAGGGAGACTTTGATGAGTGATCTAATGGGACTGCATGTCTGAGGATTTGTTTGACAGCTGCCTGGAGGCATCTGCTTTCTTGGCAAGCCACACTTAATAGCATTTTCTGTGTTTTCCTTTTAAGAAGGAGCAACTGAGACCAGCACAAACCAGTGACATTTGTGCTTTCCAGAGTCTGGTCCTGTGTCTGTGTCAGTGATGCTGCAGACACAATGGCAAGCTCTTGGCTTCACCAGTGTGGCCCTTACAAACCTGGAGAATGAGTGTCACTGTAAAGACAAGTGCAGCCATGGAAGAAAGCAAACTAGGAACAAGACAATTTAATAGTGCATGCTCCTTTCCAACACCCCGACTTGTTTTCCTTTCCACAGCAGTAGCAGGTGCTCCCGTACTATTGCTTTGCTGTCTTTCTTCCCCTCACTGCCTTAATGTGTGAAACCCACAGAGGGTGAACCACTAGCTAAACTGTGCTAAACTGGTGATTAGGAAGAAACCTGATTATTTCAAAAACTGTTACAGTGCAAAAGCTATTGCTGGGTGACATCCTTGGAGCAGGCACATCTTATGATGACCAAGACATTCACCTGAATAAGTCTGTGCTGGAAACTGTCTGTGGGGTCACACCTCAGTAGTGATGTGCAGAAGGGTGGTGGGAGTGTGGGTGTCCAGGGTAAGCTGCTCAGAAATGCCCCCTCTGTTGACAGCCTTCACTCCTGTGACCTACTTGTATCGCACTCTGTGGGCATTAACAAACTGAATTTTAGAAAATTCAAGAGGTAAAGACCACTGTCCCTGCTCTAAATTGAAGCTGTAAAAGCAGACTGAAGTGCACATCAGCCACTTCCAGACACAGAAATTCCCTGTCTGTACTTTTGTCATAGCCTTGGGAATGCCATTCATTCTGTGAAAGTGTGTGATTATTTGGGGAAAGAAAAGCTATTGAAGACTTACTGCTAGCATTGGCTTCATTACAAATGCAGAAAGGAAACTGTCAAATAACTGTTTGTGTTTTCAGATGAACCACATGTGACTGAGGCCATGTTAGAAAACACGATCCATTCCATGTAAATCATGAACCACAGAACAAAAGTCCTATTTGTAAATTTGAATATTGGCAGCCAGCTTTCAAACTCTCTGTCTTGAAAATAGTTCTGTGATACTTTGAGCAAGCACAGAAATGCAGTGGGACTTCACCAGATTGCCTGGACCTTGCCAAATTTTGACTCAAACCTTCTTTGCCTGCATAAACTAGGAGAAAAACCAGAGTAAGGACCCCAGACTTGGCTTGACATACACATGAGCAAAATCTGGCTGTAGGAAAATTTATTTCAAACAATATAATCTGTCAGCTGACTATATACTGTAATTCTACGAGTCACTCTATCACTTTTGTAAATTATTCCTGTTAATTTGTCCATTTTGAAAACACATAAAAGAGAGAAACCCCATAAGTGAATTGAATCACAGTTTTTATTATGAGGGTTTTGAAAACCTTGTAACTCATTAGGCCTCTTATTGTGGGCAAAAGGCTTAAGCAAAAAGGCTTGAAGCCAAAATACCATGTCCTGAGATAGCAGGACATCTAAGGAAACTATTTTTTATTTAGTGTTCCAAGAGCATACAAACTGAGAATTCAAACTGAAAGAAGAGAAATTTAGGTCAGATACAGGGAAGAAATTCTTCTCTATGAGGATGATGAGGACCTGGCACAGGTTGCCCAGAGAGACTGTGGCTGCCCCATCCTGGAAGGGTCCCAAGCCATGTTGGACAGGGCTTGGAGAAACCTGGTGTAGTGGAAGGTGTCCTTGCCCATGGCAGGGGGTGGAACTGGATGAGCTTTAAGGTTCCTTCCAACCCAAATCATTCTGTGTTTCTGATTCTGATTTGAACCCAGTGATTTCACCACCCACCTGCCATTGCAGACCTCTCATGAAGGTTTGGTTTTACTCCAGAAAGGAACGAAAGCAAATTTTTATTCTTCAACCAGCTGTCATCCTCTGGGCAGAGCTACTCATCAAAAGGAGGATTAATATGGGCAAGCCAGCACTGAGCCATGAAAGTGTCACATCCCCAGCTCCAAGGATGAAAAGGATCCTTCCTGAACACTAAACCTCTTTCTAAAAATACAACTGAAGTAGAGATCAGTGCTTTTTTCAGAGAGGCCCGTGATCTTGGAGTCAGATTGCAGTGTGAAAGGTATAAGAATGCTGGGTCATCACCCAAATTGCACCTTGCATGTAAACTTAAACAAGTTATTTTTTCTCTCCATGCTGGTATTTATGCATGGAACTCTTGAAAGGTGCTAAAGTTTTCTACTTATATGCAAAACCCATTAATTCCAAAGTCAAAATAATCTAATTTTGGAGATTTATATTTTAACTTTAAAGAAGCATTGCACAAACTTCAGCCAGGAGGGGGTTATTTCCAAAATGCATCCAGTAGCACCTAGAGGCTCCAGTGGCACGTGCTGAAAGAGGCCAGTTTTCTTTAGTTTATGGTGGTAGGGCTGGGCTTGAGACCCTGAATGCTGGGAGATTTGTTCTCTTCAGTAATTATTTGAGGTGTTTCTCTGGTTTTGTTTTTGATTCTCTGGAGAGCTTTTGAATAATGAAGTAATTAAAAATCAATCTTGAAATATTTAAGCTGACTAGATGGGCTCTTTATTTAACAAACTGCTTAAACAGATCATTGAGTAAGTTATCTACTCCAAATTTCTTCCCCTTTCCTTTGGAGAATGTCACTATGGCCAAGGGCAGGGAGCATGATGAACCCATGGTTTGTCCTGTCCTGGTAATGCCTTGACCTCCAGATAACAAAATATTCATTTTATATTACAGAAATTCTTTTTATTGTCAGACTTTGTAGTTGCCAGGATAAATATTTAGTTCCTGGTAAACTTGCCAAGACCTGGAGGCAAGTGTGCTTTTATGTCTTTTTGCATGTGTAATAGAGTTTGTGTAAAAAATGTGGATTATATTTTACTGCTGTGGTGGAAGTGGCAATGATAACACCAGCAAGGCAGCCAATATGCCACTTCTCACCTGTTTTCAGTACCAGCCTTCTCTCTCAGGCAGGTAAGGGTTTCCCTGATGTTATGAAATCCCATAAGGCAAAAGAAACCATCCCCAAAAAACCCCCACCAGTCACTTCGAGATAAAGCTGAATTGAATAACTAAGCTGTTCATCTGACATGAAAAGACCAGAAGCTACATTTGAAACAAAAGCTAAAAGTTTAACAAGTTACACTGATCAAAGAGTTTTCAAAGGAACATTCAATTATATCTGCAACACCTAAATGGAAGAGTTGTTCTTTTACTTATTTATTTTGTGATAAAGAGGGTTATTAGGTCTTATTATCTCTCTTCACTTTAATGCATTCTGCTGAAACTCTCAGCAAAAAAAAAGAAAGCATTGTGAACAGCAAAGTGACAAGTGAAAAAGAAAGATTAAAATTAGTTCAAGGATAAAAAAGAGTGTATATTTTGCAGTCAAAATCTCCTGGTCTAAGCATTGATGCATTCAAATGAAGAGAACAGATCTTAATTATGATGCCACTCCACTTTGCTGCCACTCCACTGATCACAAGGCTGTGATCTTGCTGCAGACAACTAAAATGGCTTCAGAACTCAGAATTTGGAAAAAAAAAACCCCAAACAACCCAGACCATCCAAAAAGAGCTTACTGCTTCTGGAATCATCATGTGCATCACAGGAAAACTGAGAAGGTTGTGCCTGCTGGAACAAAACTGACAAGGGGAAACTGGGAATCATACATGTGGGAAGCTGAGATTTTCATTCCTGGGAAGATGCTGTATCCAGATGCCAGGTTATGGTTTAAAGTTACTGAGCAGTTGTGGTGAGAAGGCTCTCAAGTTTTACAGCCCTTGGTCATAATCCTTTCCTACCTCCAACCTCCATATCTTTTTTTCCGTGGACTCGTCTTATTAATCACAGTTTTTCACTCTTAGAGCCTGATGCAAAGCCCAGGAAAATCAATGGAAAATTTTCTGTTAACTTAGCTGATCTGTGGTGTAGGCTCCAATAAGCTTTTAGTCTTTGACTCAGATGATACTTGCATGTTTTGCTAGCACAATTGTGAAAGAAATTCCTTCCCTAAATAAATATGTGAATCTTAAGTTTGTTCTTTGTCTCTTTGCTTTGAAGCCTGAAAAGAAAAAAATTCTCTTACTCCAAACCAGAGGTTCATATTCTGCGTTGCAGAGCCAAGTCTTCTCCTACAATAGAGTTTAGAGCAGTGGCACAGGCGCACATCACCCACAGCAATTCTATAGCTGCTTTCTACCAGCCTTTGTGATTTCCTTGGACTCCTCCAGGTGCCAAGAATACCTAAGCATGAACAACACAGCTGGTGAAGGGTCTGGAGCCGGGGTCTCATGAGGAGCAACTGAAGGATGGCTGGGGGCCTCAGCCTGACAAAAAGAAGGCTCAGGGGAGCCTTCTCACACTCTGCAACTCCCTGACAGGAGGGTGCAGCCAGGTGGGGCTGGGGGTCTGCTCCCACAAAACTAGGGACAGAATGAAAAGAAACAGCCTTGAGTTGTGCTAGGGGAGATTTACATGGGACATTAGGGATTTTTTTTACTGAAAGAGTGGTCCGATAGTGGCACAGGCTGCCCAGCGCAGTGGTAGAATCACCATTCCTAAAAGTGATGAAGAAAAATTTAAATGTGGCACTTGGGTGTGCAATACAACACTTGGGGACATGGTTCAGTGGTGGACTTGGCAGTTCTGGGTGAGGGGTTGGATTCAGTGATCTTAGACATCTTTTCCAACCTAAATGATTCCATGGCTCTTTCCTGGAGGCTGAAATCCTCCAGGTGCTGGTCCTCAACCATTGCCAGTGATGCAGAAGCACCCAAGATGTTCATGGAACCTCTCCTGCTGTATGTGTAAGAGCAAATGTTCCACAGGGCACAAATACTGACTTGCCACTATTTTTGGTGCTAGGTGAGGACAGCAGGTTTCTGGAGCCAAAACATTCCTCTAAAGCTCTATGACATTTCAGGGAGCAGAAGAGTGCTCCCCATACCACATTGTCCTTGCTTGGTGAGGACACTGCATCCTGTGAGATGATAAGCTCTCATGGTTTGGACTGTCCTCCCAGCTCACCAGAGGCCATGGCAGGTGGAAATATCACCCTTCAGATCACACATAGTCACTGCAACGTGGTTGCTGTTGTCAGTGTGAGCTTGGGAGGAGACAACATTGAGACATGGGAATAATGGCTGCATTAACAGGAAAAAATGCTGCTCACTGCATTGATAGTTACACTTGATTTAGCTACTGAAAGAAGAAGGAGAAGCCATGAAGACATTAAACCTCTTATCATCCTGATGGAATGAAATTGAAAAGAAAAAGAACCTCAGTTATTTGGCAGCAAATGGGTTTATTAACTTTTAAAATGGTGTGTGTTTGAATGCGATAGGAAAGCAGCATTTGTCAGTGTTCCCCACATCAAAAGACAAATTAATCCTTTGAAGAAAAGTAGCTTTTAAAAATCTCCCTCATTAAACAATCTATCAGGAGACTGAGCTGTGGAGCTAGGCACTGGTTCCTGTGCAGGAAAAGGACCTACAGGTGACACATATGGCTGTCCTCCTGTGTCAGGGTTTTCTAGCTGAACCTTACAAACCACAATGCAGGACCCATTTACAGGCTGTGTTTTCCCTTCCAGCTCTATCTTAACTCCTTTCCTGCTACAGCACCCACAGGGCTTAGGCAGTAGAGTCTAGCTGATGTGGCGTGAGGCATTTTGATGGCTTCCTCCCACCCCACCACCTCCCCATCACAGTCCCACCAGACTTCTCATGTCTCTGCCACCGTCTCCCTTTGGCAGCTGGTCAGAAATAACTGTTGGTGACTTTGTAAGTATTCTTTGAAATACTTCAGTGAGTCACGTGTTGTAAAGGACTCTCAATTTCCTCTAATAATAATGTTTGACAAGACTAACTCAATTTTCTGTCATGGAAACTGGTGTTCTGGTTTCAGTTTTTTTTAGCTAGGATTCTCTGTTTTTCCAATTTGCTGCTTCCTGTGAGATGCCTTCTCCCCTCTGGAGCATTCCTCTGAAAGGCAGCCTTTGAGCTGTAGTGGCACAACACCCTCTGTCACACTAAAAATTAAATACATGAATGGCGTCTCTCCAGATGGGAAAGTAACATCAGATATTGTGTTAAGAGGAATGATGCAGAAACTAAAGATTTTGCTACCTTCTTCCTCTTGCCTCCTGGAAATCCCATAGATACTTTCAGGCATCTTTCTATGCACTTACTGAGCTCCTCAGCTACCCTGACAGCTGCACTTTGTCTAATACAGAGTAGTGACAGATAACAGTAAAATCTCCACACCACAAAATGAGCTCATGCAACCACTACTTTGCTGGCAGGTAAACCAGGCAAACGTGTGAGATCCTGGCGTATGTCCACAGTTTGCTGCAATTCCTGGTTGTTTCAAGGTATCTACGCCTCTTTTAAATCCCTTCAGGAATCGTGACTCCACCTCTTCTTCCTAGGCAGCCTGTTCCAATGCCTGACAACCCTTTTGGTGAAGGTGGTCTCTGTAATATATAATCTAAACTGCCCCTGGCACAACTTGAGACCCTTTCCTCTTGTCCCGTTGCCTGTTACTTGGGAGCAAACAAATGCCCTAGAGCCTTTGGTGGTGCTGGGACACCCTACTGAGGCAAAGATTGTGTCCCTGGTGGAGATACATGTCCTCTGTTTGGACAGGCACAGAGCAACCTCTTACAGCTCAGGGTGTCCTCGTCCCTTGTTTGGTTGTATCTGACATTTGTCTGTAATTAGCACTCAGGTTTCAGATGATGAATGAACAGTGTTTTGTCCTAAGGCCAGCAATGAGGACAGACATACTACTGGACAGTTTTTTCGGCACCAAATCTAAAGCTTGGCAAGGATGAAAATATTCATTGTTCATCAGCTAAGCTTCCCTTTATGTTGGAGGACAGGCAGTGGCTTCTCTTCCCATTTTACACACGTGCAGACAGGATGCACTGGAAAAGGGAGAGGCAGAATTAGATCCCAATCCCATGAATTCCAGGCTTCAACTTCCAGACAGGATGAAGGGTCAGGAGCAAAAAAGATAACACCAAGAAGCTGATCACTGCCCATCTGTTATAAAATTTCATTAATTTTGACAGTCTGTACATAAGCAATGAATGATTGCTAGCTACACTTCCTTTGCATCTGCTTTCACTCATATTGCTTACCTTGGAAAAAGAGCTGGCCGGACAAGCCTTGAGGATGAAAGGAGGTGCTGGATGATTCAACTGGATCAGGATGATTAGGGATGAACAGGGATAGCAAGGCTATTATTTATTAGGCAATTTATTAGGCTTACTTTGCCAAGGGCATTTTTCACTGGGCACCACTAGAAACAATAGATATTGGTCTGTGGAGGTATCCCAGAGGATGGTTCTCCTCACAGTCCTGCAGGAGAATGAAGGAGCTGAGGCTGTTTGTCATCTCAAAGCCAGATCTTTTGCTGCAGTAACACTTCCCTCCGATTGAAAACTTTGGGAAAATAAAGTCAGAGAGAAGGCAAACAGGACCCCAGCCATACCCAGGTTTCATGATAGTGTGTTTCTATGTTCTTGGTCCATGCAAGAGCAGCTGGCCGGAAGCCCTGGCCTTTATCATCTATGCTTCAGGTGAAAAGTAACAATAGATACCTGGGACTTCACTGAAATATCCATCAGCCCCTCCTGTCAGAACTGCTCTTTATTTTGGGGCACAGAGACATATGAGACAAGTGAGGATTCTCCCAGCAGCTATATGTAAGACCTGCTGCTATCCCGTGCATCTTTGAGGTCCTTAGTAATTAAATAAATATTACAATGTCTATAATAATGACATGGAATTAGATTTTTTGATCATATTAATTGCTCAGGCTATTGCAATACAGGATCACAAATCAATGTTTCTCCTGTGACTGGCTCAGCCTCCCTATGCACGTTTAAGCAGATGTGACCTTGATGAGCATAAATATGGGGGCTTGAGGAGAACTTGCACGACAAATGAATGTGCTCTGGCAGATTTATGAGAAGTTATTCTTCAGTGTAGAAAAGTCTATCCACTTTCACCTAACTGCTCCTCCAAAAGTGACTTTTCCCATGTACAAAATATGAGCAATCTGCAGAACTAGAGAAAATGTCAAGAGCTCTTTAAGGAAAAATGTTTCCAGGGGCCTGGAGCAGTGAGGCAGCAAAGTGGAAACAGAGTTGTGATTAATGGAGAACAAGGTGTCCTCATTCATTTATGGCAGTTTGCTCTCCCTGTAAATGATATCCTGCTCGGACAATGTGGGTTCTTTCTTTTAATTTGTCTCTGCATCCGAAGAGATCTTGGAACTGAGACTCTTTCCTTTCATGTCACATTCCATCATGCCAAGAATACCTGCAGGTTGAAAGGGGTGTTTGTAAACACTTGGTTACTGAAACTACAGGTAAACCAGCCCCTGAGGAATCCCCTCCCATAGCTCTGTGTTTCAATTCTTCCTATTCTTAGACAATAATGTCAGGGTTTCACTATGTCCTGATGGAATTAGCAACAAGAAACCCAAGCACTGTGGATATGTGTGAGAGAGAACAAGACAGGAGATCTGCTTGGGACCAGGAAGAAAATGCTTTGCCTCTTTAACCTCCTGAAAAAAAAAGCTGAAGTAAATCAGTAAATACAAATGATAGATAGGCCTAAGAATGAGAGGCTTGTTGGCATATTTAAAAACTCTAATTAGCATCACTGCTGCTGGCATGTGGGTATTCCAGGGACCCATCTGGTTCTAAGGGTCTAGAGGTACCTTCATAGACTTATGAAGGTCCAAACATTCAACAGAGCATGTTCTTCTGCCATGTTTCCCCTGGAGCCCCTGTCTCTGTAAGCCTCATGCAGCAGCATCTCACAGCTTCAGAGCCCATCTTTTGGAGTCAAATCCAGATTGGTACATCCTCCTAAAGGTCAGAACTGATGCGGTCTCATAACCATTAAGGGGCCATTAGGATTATCCAGGACTTCTCTGGACTCATCATGTCAGAACCACAGCATGGAAAAGCATACCACCTGGACCTCAGAAATTCCAGTGATGGGAAAATCCATCTTAACTTTTGAAAATTCTTCCAATAATTAATTACAGTCATGGCTAGAGATATTAAAAAAATCATCTTGGTTGTAGTCTATTTTTTTTTTTTTTGTTTCAGCTTTCAGGTCGTCTGAGGAAAGTATTGATAAACGTCTCAGGATAACTCTGGTTGAGAAGATTTTCTACCACTACCAGGTCAGAGAGCTTGAAACAAGTCATATTGGTCAGGTAACCTCTCCAGTTTTCCACTGCATATGGTTTCTGCGGACTCTTGGTTCATGCTAACCAGTACCTGAACACAAGCTGGGCTGGCCCCAACCTCACTCTGCCAAGGCAGAGTAACAAAGGCAAGAGCAGAAAGGGAGCTTCTTGCACTTCATCTTGAGTGCAAAACAGGCTTGGGTCCCATGATAATACACATGGATTCTGCTTGCAATTGTTGCATCCAGGTGTCTGACAGCTGGACCAGAAGGGAAGTTCTTTCCAAACACTTCTGTAATTTATTAACATATACATTACCACTGCAAGAAGCAACATCCCTTCTAAATCCTTGTTTTCCCTACTCTTTACTGTACTATCTCAGGCAGGCTGATGTTAATTCACCCCACCTTTGATCTGAATCCTGAACAGTTCATTTCCTTGATCTTGTGCAAGACTTCCCCATGCACTAATTCTACCATGTTACCTTATCCAGTGTAAGAAACAGCTGATTCTGATTATCAAAAAAAGTAGGCCAGCACAAGTCAAAACAAGGTAGCACATTAGACAAGGCAGATTCATTAATTACCCAGTTTTGTCTTCAAAGTGAAAATATCCCTAATTAACACTTTTCCACTCATGATGAATATCTTTTCCCCCAACAGGCTGCAAGTTCATCAAGTAAGGGGTGGAGACAGAGTCTTTCCTTATGATCACTGTGACTTCCATTAGCAAAAGTTTAATTATCGAAACAATAAGTTGTCAAATGTTGAAAAACTGGAAGGAAAGACAGAAAATATATTTATGTTTGACCCTGGTCAATACATTTGACCTTGCTTCTGGGAGAGAAACTCCTGGCAGTCATTACAAGTCAGCTGTGGAAGTAGCAACACACTGATTTTAATGGATGTGTCTTAAACAAATTCTTTCCAAGAGCCAACATTCTTCAGTCCTTCGACCCACACCTAAAGAAACAGGGGATGGAGGTTGTCTGCCACAGCAAAAGTCCTTTGCTTCCTTGGTTGTCTGAGAAGAGAGCAGAAGGATAAGTGGAAAGTAATTTATCAGACCTGCAGGGATTCAGGATTTCCTCGCAGTTGCAAAGACAGCAGCAATATATTCAAATGTGGTTAAATGACACACTCATTTTTCTCACTTATGTCGTGGTTCTGGAAAACATCTTGGAAAAGAATTTCAGTATGTGCTGATGTTTAAACCTGGATGTGAATCCCATGCAGACTACTGAAACTCAAGCATGTGCTTTACACATAAGTATGGCTCCACTCAAGTGCTGTCCTCATTAGAGGTGGTGTTTAAGTGGCTCCTTGAGCTAGAGCCTCCACTTTCAAATAGGCTCTCCTATTCTTTGTGTGCAATGCAGAGAGAGCTAACTAAATACTTACTTGTTTTCTATAGCACTGACCAGAACCACCTCAAGTGCCAGGGCAGCAGACATAAGCAGGAAAATTTACTCTGATCATCCCTGGAGTCATTTAACTAAAACACACATTTCAGTGGAGCCAAGTGTTCAGAGGAGCCAAGTGCTTTTCAACTCCCATGGTGTCAAAACAATTAGCAGATCACAGTACCACTGATTCACTGGTGCTCCAAGAAAAGCATCTGGCCAACATATGGAAATTTAACACAAGCACTGAATAACCTCCTCCTTGCACCGTCAGCTGCCTGCAGGACAGAACCATTAGGATGATTCTTATATCATAGGTTTTGCAATTCAAGTTAACCTTCTGAAAAGACATCACTGCAGAATTCCAATTACATATTTATATCACAAGCCGGCTTTCCGTGCATTACCCCTGTTAGAATTCAGAGAATATAAAACAGCCTGAGATGGAAGGAACCCAAGAGGATAATCAAATCAAATTTATTTAGCAAGTTGGGGATTTTGATTTAGATTGGATATTTGGAAGAAATTCTTCCCTGTGAGGGAGCCCAGGCTGCCCAGAGAAGCTGTGGCTGCCCCATTCCTGGAAGTGCTCAAGGCCAGGTTGGATGGGACTTGGACGAACCTGGAATAGTGGAAGGTGTCCCTGCCTATGCTAGGGGTTGGAATGAGATGATCTTCTAGGTCTCTTCCAACCCAAAACATTCTGTGATGTTTCTAAATTCAAGACCTTCTGTTCATTTGCTATTGGTTACATCCCTATCCCACCTTGACAATTCCAGAAAGTATAATTTGGTACTAAAGCAATTAATACTCTTGCTGACTGGTGGATGAGATCATGGCTGTCAAATTGGAAAAAAGCTGTAACACAATAACGAGCCTGATCATTTAAAAGGCAAAGGCAAGGAAGCAATCTCTGTATGGATAGTAGGTAGCTTTGAGACAGTTATGCATCTGACATTATCATACAGAAATAGAAAAAAAAAAGGGGGATGTGGAGGATGCTTAGTATTCTTGAGGGTCTTTCGTTAGGGAGGACTACAAATCCTGATGGTAGGATGGTCAGTGTGTTTCCAGTTAATGCGCTTGTCCCCTTCAGTGGAACTACCATGTGTTCATCAAAGAGATCCAAGGACCCCAGTGCTGCTACATAGGGGAGTTACCCCAGAGTTCCCTGTTTCCAGCAAAAGGTGTCAGACAGGGTAAATGGCAGCACCAAATATGTTCCATGTATGGTTCTGTGAATACTGTTCCCTCACAATGAAAAGCAAAATGTATCTCATCTACTTTGGTGTAGTGTCTGTTTCTTCTGATGCTCAAATTATTATTCTAGCATGGGTGGAGCAAACTCTCTGCACACCTTGCATCAACTGCTGGGTGACTTTCTATGCTATTCCCATCTCCAAAGGGGATGAAAGGCTGCAAGTGACCTCCAGCATCGCCCATCAAGCCACTTATGAAAAAGGCCAACCAGAGAGCAGATCTTGTCAGACGCATCCTAAAAACCTGAGCTGCAAATGCTTGTCCATCAGGAGTAGGACACAGATGGATTTTCAGATGATTATAAAAGTCCCATTCAATCAGAAATGGATTTCATTAACCAAATGCATTTTTTACATAGCTTCAAACCTGGCTGAAAATGTTCCTTCTGATTTTATTTATTGGCATTTATTAACACAGCTATTAGCTATGTTAATGCAACCTCAGTGGTATTTTCATGGACTCCTAGCAGACAGTTTTTGCATGTACCACATAGCAAATGTGACCAGAAGGAATTTGACACAACCAATCCCCTTCCTTTGGAATCAATGTGGGATCCAAAACAAACTTCTGGCGATCTCAGCATCACTGCCCAAGGAACCAGGCATTCTACAAATAAATACTGAATTTCAAACTTGTGGCTAATTGAGAATAAATCTGCTTCACTGGAAGTGGAAGACAAAGCAGAGTTCAAGGCTGCTACTAAATTGGTGGCCAAATGCCAATACCATCCACTTTAGGGCAGTATAAAATCATTCATCTGACAGGATGACCCTCCAGGCTGGGAAAATAAAGCCATGTAACTACCCTCTAAGTCTGACAACTATTTATGACACTATAAACTAGTGTTTCTATGCCCTGTTGAAAGGCAGCCATCTCTTTCCATGGGCTATTAACTCACGCAGAGCCCATGCAGGACCTCAGCAATACTTCTGCAGCCCCATGGTGGCACATTCTTGTTGGTCCCTGCAAGACAGGCACAGGGATGGTTGGGCACAAATGTCTCCTGAGCCTTTTGGGATCTGCAGTTGAACAAGGACCCTGTCTTCCATCCCTCTCCCATGCCAGGCCCTTGCACCTTTGAAGATGCCCTGTCACACGCCCAGAGAATCCATCCTTTGCAGCTCCCTGGGCCTGCTGTATTGATTTCATCATTACACCTCTGAAATACCCTCTGGATTTTGACACTCTCACTGTTCTTTACAATTCCCTTCTGCTTCTATTTCTACCTTTACAGTTGAAGGTTTTGCTGTTAATTTTTAAATTAACCTGGCACCAGGTCAGATTTATCCCTAACAGAAGGTGTTTGTTCCTGATCTGTCCTTACGGCTCCTCTGTGCCCTGCCTGTATTCAGGTCTTACTTTGCTGTTTTCCAGACGTGCAACTGTTACTGTGTTGGATCAGACTGGAATCCGTCTAGCCCTAGCATCCTGTCTGTCACTGAAGGCTTTGGAGTTGCAAGAAACCCCAAAATCAACATTTATAGGCCATCAACTCTCATCCCCCCAGTCTTTCCAGCAATAAGAACACATTCAGTGGCTCTGTCCCACTGCACTGCTATTTTTGCTCTGCAGTTCACACTGGCTCCAGTTCAATTTTAAATTCTAATCCTTTCAAAGAGAAGTACAGATGCAGTACTTCTCTTTGAAAAGATTTACTATTAATCTCTCTGGTGTCTGTGACAAAGGACAGTTTCTCAGCATTACCTCAAATGTTAAAATATTAATGAGGGAAGAGTCTGGTATCTGGCAAAGGTTGTCTGCTAGCACTGGAGATGGACTTAATGATCTCGTTGCCTTTGCTACTGAAAAATGAATATCTTACACAGGAGAGATTAGACAGACCTGACAGCTTTAATAAAATAGGGCCTCTATTTCTACAGATGCATTTAAAGTAATTTTAATCCTTTCATGTTTTATGAAATAGCAAAGCTTTGAGTGAATCTATTTAGAATGGCCTCTAAGCAGTGTAGTAGAGTTTTTTTGACCCAGCTCCCATTTGTAATGTGCTCACTCTTTATATCATGTTTATATAGATATATATATATATAATTCTTTTCTACCCAGATGACTTTTTGGAATGAATGGCCATAAAAAGTGCATGGTTGATAGTGCAACACACCAAGAGTTTGGAAACAGGCTGCCTGTGGGCATCTTAAATCTCCACTTATGAGCGGAAACAAGCAGCCTGGTTTTCCTGTACTCTTGGCATCAGTGATCCCACTGAGCCCCGTCTCTGCTAAGTGTCACCTTGTACCAGGACACAGCCACTGTGAGCACAGACATCTTTGAAGAGAGACTGGCCACATCCAGACAGTGCTTGGTGACCACTCTCAGCCTGAGTCAGTACCCAGAATGGTCCACAGGAGAGCCTGGAGGCCTTGCCTGAGTATCTGTACTGGTTTCCCTGGTTAGGGATGAGGACAAAGCTGCTGTTATTGAAAACTCTGAACATTCCATCTATTTCAAAGGGGGAAGGCAAGGCAAGGTAAGCTCTAGGTTTCTTCTGGCATCTCCCTGCCAATCCTACAGTCAAAACACACTTTTGGTGGCACTGGGCTTCCACTGCTTCTGCTACAGCGTAATATGCCAGTAAGGTGGATCCTACCCCTTGGTGAACACTGCCAACCTGCTCTTGAACAGAATATAAACATTTCAGCCACTCACATAGAAAGTTGTGGCTCTGAAATGTCTCAACAAACAAAGATGGGTCTGGAGCAGAGAACCTGTCAACCACCTCCCTATCCACAGGTATCAGTCATCTCCATGCGGTGGGAGGAGAACAGAGAGAGCACTGGTGAGAAGGATGCTCATGTAAGCTCTCTGAGCTCACTGCAGAGAGGTCACGGCTTTTTAAAATTCAAGGGTTTTCCTTGTCCCAGCTGGGGTCCTGGTACAGTTTTCAACTGAAGAAGTGTAAGACCCCATGCTTAGGGACAGGGAATAGGAGGGGAAGGCATTTACCTAGCATGCATTAAGGATAGGAGAGGTAAGAGTGAGGTCCCCACCCAGGGGACGGTTTGACCTCTCCCTCGAGAAGGCAGGGGCTGTGTTGTCCCCACAGTGCAGAGTCGTCGTGCACGGACACCCAGGGCTCAGCTCCATGGGCTGGCCTCAGTGAAAAAACACTGACTGTGTAACCCCCCTGTGTATCACCAGGGGCTGCCTGTCCTCAGCCCTGAATTAAACACTCCTCAACCCTCTGCCCATGCAATACTGGGCCAGGTGGACGTCTGTGGATAACCGATCTTTTAGTTAATGGCTAATTCTCAAAAAATCTAAAAGCTCTGTGGCTTCAGCGGTGTTCCTAGAATTTAAACATTTTTTCATAGAAAAGGAATATAATGTGCCCGAAAACCTACATGATGGATGGGGACTCTCCCATTTCCCTGCAGCAGGTTAGGAACATGGGAGATTAAGTTCAGTTCCCACAACTGCCTGGTTACAATTTGAACTCTTTTCTCCCACAGAATAACTCCAAGAAGCAGACCATTTATACATGTTCAGGCAAGCTCCATCCATCCAATCAGTGGCACCAGTTCCACTTAGTGCAAACTATTTACCAGGTCACAGAGACAAGGACTGACCTCATGGGTCTCATGTTTTGGACTTTCCTGGGAGGAAGTTACACAGCACATGTTCCCCCTGACACACAGGACACATGAGCTAGGGCTGCTCACATCCCTTGTGAGCAGTCCCAACCTTCAAGATGCTGCTAAACCAATTCTCCGTTTCCCACACTCCTTTGAAGCTGGATTTGCATTTCACTTGCTTTTGTTACAGTGCCTAAAATGAACTTTCTATTTCCTAGAGGAAGGTGAATGGAGCATTGCACAGTCACACAGTTTTGGTGGATTGGCTGAGAAGAGCAAGCTATAAACTTAGGCTTTGATTACCTCCAGCCAAGAGCTTGGTTTTGAGAGCTGGGAGCTGGAGCTGTGCCTGTGTGTAGTCATACAGGCATGTGGAGCACTGTGTTTCAGTCCTAGACAGAAATAAGGCCCCCTTGCACATGATTTGGTCAAACCTTCTGTCTTTTCCCCCAAAAGAAACACAGAATCACAGAATAGTTTGGGTTGGAAAGGAAAATAAAGATCATCTCATTCCAAACCCTCTGTCATGGACAAGGACTCCTTCCACTAGTTCTGGTTGCTCCAAGCCCTGTCTAACCTGGCTTGGGACACTTTTGGGGATTGGACAGTCACAGTCTCTCTGGGCAACCTGTGTAAGGGCCTCACCACCCTCCCAGGGAAGAACTTCTTCCTAATACTCATTTAAATTTCTCCTCTTTTAGTTTAAAACTCTTCCCCCTTGCCCTATCACTAAAACAAAAGTGACATCTGATCTGCAAACACAGATGACTTTTTAAAAAGAGCAGCTCCTGCCAGCAACAGCACTCTTGTTTCTATAGTTTGTCGCAACATCATAGGATAAAAAAATAAATATTTGCAGGTGAGCATATAGAGAGCTGCTTCATGTAGGCACAGCTTTGGTCTTTCATGTCTTTTAGGCACAGTCCATGTGTTATAAACACCAGGGCAGCAGGTTAGCAGCTCTCCTCATAAAATGAGCTCAAAGCCTTTCCCTGTTGCTACGCTTTTATTTTCCATTAATTTCCACCAGCCAATTCAGAGGCTGGTGGAAATTAATGGAAAGGTGACCTGCACATGGAAACTTTTAATAAACTACTAATACAGTGTCGAATCATTTCTTTTGGAGGTTTAAGCAGCCTGTGGAAGAAGCAATGAGTTCTGGGAGAGGAAGACAGTGTTTGTCTCCAGCCCTGGAATTTGTCCATTCATCAGTCATCCCATGACTTGTAGATGATCCAATTGCATATTAACAACAGTGGCCATTACTCAATAGAAATCAGTTGTAAGAAGTTCTTTAAAAGAACATTAATTCATCTTTCTCTTCCCCCCCCCCCCCCCCCCCCGCTCCTTTGCTGTGGATTTTTATCCCCCCTAGTGAGAATTTTAGGGGAAATTGTTTTGGAATGGCTGTTTTACAGGGGAAGCAATTTCTTTTTTTTCTGTTAGAAACTCAGATCAGTCTTTTTAAAAATGAGTATCTAAAGTCAGGCTCCCAAACTCATAGCCTAATTTGCAAGTTGAGCAACAAAAGGACATCAAAGGAGCTCAGGAAGTCTAAATACCCCCAGTTCTTGAGGTACATTACTATGAACTCTGGAGTTCCCTGTTTTTATTGCTCCAGCTTAGCCTCGACAATGCAATAAACCATTGACAAAAGGCTCCAGCCAGATTTCCTGAATTTTCTTTGTGACACTGATTCTACTGCAGACAGTATATCAGGTTACCACTTGGGATTGGTGCTGCTTTACTTTATCTTCCTTATGCAAGTATAAATGTATGCATCAACCCTAAGGAACTAAAGGGTATATTTGCAGGGAAATCTTTCACATACCTTCTCATCCCTGTGCAAATGACTGTGATGGGCCTCACACTGGTGGCTTTTCCTCACTGCAGCTCCACTGACCTCAGCAAAAGTGTCTTCTAATTTACATTATGGAGATCAGACCCAGCCTAAGTTCACTGGCATTTTATGCCCCTATTAGTTGCTCATGTTCATCCAAGGGGACATGAATCCTCCTTGTACATGAGGACCTCAGAGAACTAGATACTCCCCACATCAGGGGCATGTTCCTGGAGGTGCCAGCAAGCAGCACGTTCTGAGACTTCTGAATTCGTATCTCTTTTCTATTGGGCTGCAATGGAAGCTTTCCTAACACTTTGTATGGAAGTGGGAGCCATCTTCATCCCAGCCCACTCTACAGTGGGGAAGCAGGGAGTGGTCCCTCTCTGCCATACACCAGAAGAGTTCTCCAGCCAGGAGGCAGGACCCTTTATGCATCTAGAAGCACTACCATAAAAAATTCTCACTCACAAAGACATGGAAGAAATCAAATATTGTACACAGTCACTGTTTCCCAGTGTTGGCTCCTGGCCATGGGCATTCACGTGGGGATGTGCTGTGTGAGACTATGAGTGATGAAGAGGCACTTACCTATTGCTGGGAGGTACTGAACCATTACTTACCATTCCTTGTTCCTGTTCATATTCAAAAACCTCATAACGTTATTTTGTTAAATGAGTAGTTGCTGCTCCTCAAAGAAAATATTTAATTTTCTATAGCAAGTGTGTGCTTCTAACACATCCAGCCCATCTGGTCACACACTCATATGTTTGAACCCATTTTAACTCAGCTAAGAAACAACATTCTGTTCCTTCTTGAGCAGGTACTAATATTCTCTGGCTCTGGCTTGCAACTTACCTTTGCATAGTAAAGAGGAATTCAGCAACTATCAGTTTGCTACTGGGATTTCTAAACAGATGTAAATTTAAGGGCAGAAAAAAGGGCAAAAAGTAGAGATGCAAATAGGAACTGTGAAGTGATATATGCTCAGTGATGAGAACTTGAAGTAAAACCGGATATTAACTGTAAGAAATGTGAAGTCCTAATTTCTCCCTAGCTCCCCAAATAGAAGGAAATAAATGCTTTGAAGGAGAATATTCTCAGTGAATTAGAGTGAGTGTTTTCATTTTATCTTCCTAATAATGATTTAAGATGACTTTTGCGTGAATTTAAGCACTATAAAGAAATGAAAGCCTGGGAGGAAGATGGTTCTGAGGAATATTTCCATGAAAAAATATTGAAAATTACTTTCAAAAGCATTTAAGTGACTTATAGCCTCCATCTTCTGAACTTAAACTCTTTGGAGAAAACACTTTAAAGATGCCTGGGGGTACAATTATGCCTTACAGCTGGAGCAGTCCTAACCATTCCCTTCCCTTTTTGTTCAGACTCTGGTCCAAGGCCCTTTCTCTTTGCCCCGCTTTAGCTTTTCAACCTTTACAACAGTGCCTGTGCAGGACCAGTTCAAACAGTATAGCCAGCAGAATTCGCAATTTCTCCCTTTCAGTTTAGCAAGATGAATCAGCTTAGCAAAGGATCCAGCCACCTCCAGAACATGTATGAGGGCATGGTGCAACAGGACAGCTGCAACAGCTCTTCAATATGACCCCCTGAAATGCATATTTTACCCAAGGAGTACAGAAACCAAACCTTCCATTTCAAAAATGACTTTGGAAACGAAACACTTTTACACCTTTTTTTTTTTTTTTTTTTTTTTAACCAAGAATTTGGCCCGTTAAAGCTCAGGTTCTTTTGGGAATGAGACTCCATAGAATTACAGCAGTGATTCATTTTTTATTAGCCCTCTCTTGGCTGTTTTACAAGGATTTTGCAATGTCCCAATGCACTCCTGGTCACCCTCTTGCTGTGCCAGACTCCACAGCCTGGCCACAACTTTTCCCTGGGGATGAGCGTGAGGATGCAGCAGAGAGAACAGCCCCCATGCCTGGCAGAGGCCATGAGGAGGCTCCAGGCAGGGCTCTGGGCACTTCCTCATGGGAGAAGTGACCGAGATCTCCCATCTGGCTCCAGCTCCCACTGAAAGCTGTCCCCTGTTGCTGTACCCCAAAAATGACACCCCGGTTCTTCACTCAGGTTCACTGGCTGGTTCACTGGGTGAGAAACTGCTCTGGCACTTGTTCTGCAGGAGCAATCTCACCCACATCTCCCTCCAAGAACTGTTTTTCTTTTCCGGGTGATCTCCAGAGGTCCCTTCCAACACAAACGATTCTGTGATTATGTTATTTTAGGTCGTTTATTTTGTACCGGTAGAGAAAAGCCTTTTGACTCCTTCCACGCCGCTTTTATATATTGGCCTGGGGAATTTCAAACTTCGGTATAAAAAAACTCCCAACTCCCTCGGCTCACAGCCACCCCCCATCCGCAAGCAACCCGGGCAAGGCTCCAGGACGCCCTGGACACGACCGCCCCTCTGCTCGGGACAGCCCCGGAATGGCCGCTCCGCCTCCGGAATGGCAGCGCCGACCCGGAAAGCGTTTGGAGGTCGCGCCGGGAAGATGGCGGCGCCCGGGCAGTGAGAGGAGAGCGGCGCAGCAGCCGCGGCCATGAGCGCCGCCCGCAGCTGCCGCCCGCCCCGGGCGCTCACAGGTACCGCGGAGCCGTAGGGCGAGAGCGCCGGTGTGCGGGCAGGGCCGGGGCGGCCCGGGGCTGCTCTGTGGAGCGGTCCCCGGAGCCTGCAAGGCTATGCGTGTGCGTGTCCCCGTGAGCGGGTGTCCCCGTGTGCTACGCTGCGCTGTGTGTCCTCCACACGCGTTTGACTTTAGGGCTCTCCTATGGCAGCTGCTTCCTCTCAGTGCTTCTTTGCCAAGATAATCTTGTCGATAGTGTATATAGTAGTGGGACAATACTATGTTCTATGATGCTCCATCACCAAGGCTGCCTGCGCTCAAGCAGCGTTTAGACAACCCTTTCCAGGTCAGGGTGGGATTGTTGGGGTGTCCTGTGAAGGGCCAGGAATTGAATTCGATGATCTTTGTGGGTCTTTTCCAGCTCAGGATATTCTGTGAAAGTACGTCTTACTGGTGCTCAGGAATTTGGAAGAAACACCCAAAATTATTGGGACTTCCCTACAGTTTAGTTTTGAGCCCCTTGGGATAAGAAAGAAAAGGAGGGGTTGGAATGTGTCCAGGGAAGAGAACGGAGCTCAGGAAGGGTCTGGAGCACCAGAAGCAGCTGAGGAGGCTGGGGGGCCTCAGCTTGAAGAAAAGGAGGCTCAGGGGATCTTCCCATACTCCACAATTCCCTAACAGGAGGGTGCAGCTAGGTGGAGATTGAGCTCTGCTCCCAGGAAACAAGGGACAGGATAAGAGGAAGCAGCCACAAGTTGGGCTAGGGGAAGTTTGTGTTGGATATTAGGCAAAATTTCTTCTCTGAATGGGTGGTCAGGCACTGGCACAGGCTGCCCAGGGCAGTGATAGAGTTACCATCCCTGTAAGGGTTAAAAAGCCATGTGGATGTAATACTTAGGGACATGGTTCAGTAGTGGACCTGGCTGTGCTGGGTTAATACTGAGATTTAATCTTAAAGGTATTTTCCATCTTTAATGATTCCATGATTTTGCAGTGTCATGTCTTTCACCTGGAGAAACAAACATTTTCCATTACCTGACCCTGGTTCCCATTTGTGGGGGTGTCCTGTGTCACAGCTGACAATAGGCACTGTAGTCTCAATTAGAAGCAAACTCAGTGGCAGAGGAGAAACTGGAATCTGCTGTTACTTTTTTTCTTGTCTTCCGTTTAAACAGGATTATTTGTGTGGCATCTGAGGAACACTGGTGCACGGCAGATACCATGCCGGTTTGTGCACTTTTATCATGTGGCCAGCAACAGGTTGATTACCTTTCAGTACTTCAACTTTCTCAAACGAATGGTAAGTCAAGGAGTGTATCTATTCCCTAATTCTCATTCATCCCATGTGATAAGTCAAAATGGAGATTAGTTGATAAGAGTAATTTTTCTTATCAGCCAAACTCAGCTAATTTAAGCGTCTCCATTTTTCACTAAATCAGAGTCAAAGCACTTGGTATCCTAAAACGTCTCAGGCTGGAGGAAACCTTTTGTAGCAAGGACAGTGCCTTGTGTTGCAAAGTCTCCTCTGCTTGACAGGAGGCTTCTGTACCCTTGAAATAGCGCACTCACCTCCTGTTGAGAAACTTGACATACAATTATTTTTAAATCATTATTTATAAAAAAGTCACTTTTTATAATAAAGTCACATCTTGGCTAGAAGTCATACAAGTAGTAGATGGATCTCTCTTGTGGAGGTGGTGTGTTCTCAGTTAATTGGTTTATTTGAGTCAAAATTCCTGAGCTCATTAAGTTAATGGGTTACATTTACAGTGTGCTGTTAGTTTTAAGTATTAGATAAGCTGTAATTATCATTAAGCCCCTTGAAATTACATCTTCTTCTTTGACCAGTGGTAGCATATGCTGGTGGATGGCAGCAACTTTTTAAAATTGTGCTACTGGTTTGAAGTGTATTCACATTGCTCATTCGGAGTTGCAGACCACTCTTCCTTGTTGTAATTATTACTGTGTACTTGAAATCAGGATTGGTTGAAAGTTCTTTATTTCTATGCTTCTGGTGCTTGAAATAGATAGAATATTTGGGGAAAGAAAATATGAGAAGAGAATCTAAATGCTCTTTTTCTTATTTTGTGTTTATTCTGTGAGCTCTAAAAGAGAGCAAACAACTCTATTCTAATTTATTGTTCTATATATGTTCCTTTGAAATTTTTTGTCTAATTAATTAATAAAAAGTTTGGCATAAATAATAATAGACTAATATGGGAGATGATTTTATATCATCGGTGGTAGATTGTCTTTTTCGGATTATTTTTAATTTTTTCATTTATTAAATATGCATAAGTTTAGTACTTATGTTTGGAAACTGAAGTTTTGTGGGCATTTGTATATTTCTCTGTTTAAAGGTGAATTTTGTTTGGTCAAAGGTTGGGCTCAATGACCTTGGAGGTCAATCCAACCTTTATTATTCTGTGAAATTGATCAGTTGTAAGTTACGTTGTATTACCTGGTGGTTTTGAATATGAACAAAGAGTTTGCTGTTGTAGCTATTGGGGGGGAAGTAAACATTCAAATGCAATTTTCCAATCTTACATAAACATTGATTCAGCTGAGTTGTAAAGCTGCGTTTGTAATAACTAAGCCAACTTCAGAAGTCTTTCTGTGTGTGAAATAAGTGTCTGAAATTCAGACTAACTCAGTTGTATCATAGAAGTAATTCTCCTAACAAGAATAAAATAGTAATAATATTCTTGGTGTTAATAAAGTGAAATAGACAGAAATATCTTTATCTATTTGTTTTAACATTTCTCATTGTATTTAGTACGTAACACAGTGCAACAAAGACCTCAGTCAACGAGCCAAACCCAAGTCCGATTCAATTGTGTCTCCTTTTCATGAGCTTCAGCAATTGGATCAGGAAAAAAAGGTTGTACACAAAATTAGCTCAGTTTCACCTATTCATCAGTCGTGGTCTGAGATGTCAAGCAGAAATGAGTTGAGAGAAATGAAATCAGCTGCAGAAACTGAAGACTCAGTCATACCAGGGGGAGCTGAATCCAAGGAAGACAGACAATGGAAAGAAATGAAGCTACAGCTGGATGATTTGCCAGGAATTTTGGCACGCTTGTCCAAAATCAGGCTTACAGGTATTACTGGTAATTTTTTCTCATTTCTCTGCATTCTGCTTGAAGCAGAATTCTTTGGGACGTTACTGCTATGGTTTAGTTTTGCATGTGATAATTCCCACTTTATTAATGCTAGGCTGGATCAATTTCAATCAAGTATGTGCTAGGAAAATTGTTTTATGGAAGCATTTAATAGTTTTCCCATTAATTTTGTTTAAAAACAATGAGAGTCAGCTAGTTTCTGGGAAATAAGCAAGTGTTAGTAGACAGACTACAGTGAAACTGGGTAAGGAAGTGAATTTACAAATAATGTGTTCAGTATTTGAAGTTGTCTTGCTTAAGTTTTCCAGTGTTTTGTCTTATTTACCTACCTTTCACTGTAGTACTGCTAGTTGTGAAATTAGCACTAGAAGTCCCAATGTAAGATAATCCAAGTGGTTTCCTATATTAGAAAGGAAAATGTTTGAATCTGACTGATTGAATTTTGTAAAAGAAGATCTGATTTACTTTTCAGTCATTGATAGTGTTGTCTTTTCAAACCGGCAATTTGTTAAGCAATTGCCTTGCAGCCTTAACTACGCTTTGTCTTGTTCAAGTAATAATACTTAACGACTTTATGTAACTCCTTTGCCAATAGAAACAATTATAAATTACCCCTTTGCCAATAGGTAGTGCTATGTATGCTTTTATTTCTAAGGAGGCTCTAATTATCTGACCAAAGCCTTACATCTTGTCTATGATATAAAGTCCAAGAACAGAAATGTAATTTCCTAAGTCCTTGCCTGGGTGCTCTCCCGTTGGTCAAGTGAATTCCTCATAACAAGACTGTTCCTTGCCCTAAAAATTTGTTATAATGAATGTCCTGAATTCAGTTTACTTTTAAAAACTTTTTTGTCTTGCAATATATGAGTTTTCATTGTTTGTTTTTCTATGGAAAAATCTTGCTGACCACACAGAGTGTGTAATGGTAATTTACATTTTCATCTGTGTTCCTCTGATACGTCTTGTGTTTTGGATTTGGCAAAACTGATCTTGTTTGCACGTCCTAATTTTTTTCCTCATTGTTTTTAGAAAGCCTTAGGTCATTTATTTTGTGCTGATTAAGGGACCAGAGAGAGATAAAATTGACTATTGTTGAAAGCACTTGAGGTTTTTTTTTATGTTTGCTGATGGGTAAGCTCAGTGCTTGTACCACATCTCAGTGTTACTGGTGCTTCTTGAAATGGGAGTTTCAACAACTTCAGCAAGATGGGAGAGTGTCATTTTCAAGAGAAAACGATTTCATGAGATACATTTCTATGTGGCCTCAGAGTTGCTGCAAAACTCTTCAACAGTTCCTGGTAGCCTCTTTTAACTAGGCAAGCACCACTCTGGATTTAAAATAGGGTATAGAAGGCAAAGGTTAAGGAATTTCATTCCCTTCAGGACTATTGTTTTCTATGACAGTGCCTTTTGAAGTGTAAGCTTGACTGCTAATTTCTGAACAGCTGTACAATTTTTAATCAAGCTTGCAAGCCTATTGGGAAAGGGACTGTGATTTTAGTTTATCTCTGTCTTCTCATGTGCTTGGAGGAGTTTTTGATCCTAGGTAAATGTAGTAAACTTCATCTATTGAGGAGGTATAGAGAGATACAGGAAAAAACTTACCCTCTCTCCTCGTTGTGATCTTTATGTGTTTCGTGTGCAGATTTTTTGTAAGTGGAAAGTGTAAAAGAGTAAGTTGGATGAAGACGATTTTGTAGAAGGAGAGTTCTATTGTTGTTCTTTATTGGTCATGGGATAGGATAGGACATAAGCAGGAATAAGACTGCGTGTAATATGTAGAGGAAGGAAAATTTTTAACAACTTGTGTAATCATTTAGACAAATTATATATTCTGTAAAGACTGTAATGTTGTAGTTCTTTGATTTTTTTTTAAAAGAAGAATAAATTCTCTGAGGTCAGTTTTTAAGTTGCAAATGTCATACAACTCAGTTCCTTTCACCCATGAAGTTGTGATAGATCTCATATCCTGTGTGGGTTTTTTGGCAGACACTTTATTTATACTTTTTAGAGTATGAAATAACAAAAAAACAAACTCTGCATGGTGCCAAAATGGGACTTCCTTATGCTCTGTTCTTTTCCTGCTGCTGCTGGAAAGAGATTTTTTGTTTGTAGTATGAACTGTACTTCACCTTGGAAAGGAAATGAGTTTTGCTATTTCCATGCTTCATGTAAACTGCAGCTTTTGTGACTCTGCCATTAGAAGCTCTGCCTTAAAAACAGGAATAGATTTTTGTTTATATTCTTTTGCCATAGAAAACAATTAGGGAACTTTTCATTAAATGTCACATAATCTACCTTTTTGGGTTCAATTTCCATCCATTCCCATCTCTGTGGTGTTTTATGTTGGCTGCTCTCTGAACAGCTGTATCCTACCACCCAGGCACTTGGAAGGCTAATGCATCTGTCTGATAGATTTTCAGAATTATAAATGCATTGTTTTCAACTTGATCCTAAAGCTGCTGGGTAACTGAAAATAGGAGAGAGACAAGGGAAGGTATAGGAATAAGAGGAAATTCCAGCGATTTATAATGCATGCACACCCTAGGAATTTCAGGTTGTCTCGTCTTCTTAAATTTGACTTCAAGTTTAGATTTAAGTAATGTTTCCTCCAAGGATTACAGATGAAAACTCAGATGAACTATATATAAAACCACAGGAAAATCAAAGTTCAGTTTTTAGTTTGGGCAAACTGAGGAAAGCGTGATATGAAAAATGATGAGTATTCCCTTAGATAACGCTCTAGGGTTTGTGAACATTTCCTTGTTGTTTCTCCTGTAGCATGTTGGTCTTTCTGTGAGGACAAGCAGCTAAACTGGAACAGGCTGTTCCATCCCTGGAAGTGTTCAAGGCCAGGTTTGATGGGGCTTGGAGCAACCTGGGACAGATTCCACCCCCCGCCCCCCGCCACCCAAGTAGGGGGTTGGAAATAGATGATCTTCAAGGTCCCTTGCAACCCAAACCATTCAGTGATTCCATGATTCTGTGATGTACAGCACCTTGTGTCTTTGAGAAAAGACTGAATGTGGTGCTCAGCGCTCTAGTGTGATTGGCAGGGTGGTGATCAGTCAAAGGCTGGACTTGATGATCTTGGAGGTCTTTTCCAACCTACTTGAATCTGATTACATGGCACCTGTCTGAGATGTGGATCAACATGTGCAGACAAAAATATGCTGATTTCTGAGCAGTTTCAGTTTTGAAGACTAAACTAGAAATTTTTTTCTTATATCTTGTTATAAGAAAATAATTCTGTTGTGCGTACTAGCAGACAGCTGGAATTTTTGGATGTATTGCTTCTGTATGGATTTCTGTCTGTGGAATAGTGATCCTCTAGCACAAATGTGCTGCACCTGAAACCAGAAGCCTGAGATATTTGGTACTGATTAATGGTGTGATTGTGAACATCCTACTTCATCTCTTGTCTGTTGTGTATTGGTGACACGATGATGAAGATCCAGTTTTGCAGACTGACTCTTGACACTTACCAAACTGCAACGATGATTAAATAAGGGGTCTGTGTTGTGTTTGTAGGCTGAAAGTCTGGTAATAGCTGCTATAGTAAAAAAAGGCATTTACTTTATTGGAGGTCTTCTATGTCCCCAGTTGATTCTGGAATAATAGCATTTATTCTTTAAATGAAAACTTCAGTATAGCCAGAAACTTTGAAAAATAGAAGGGAATTCCAGAGCAGGATTGATTTGCTTTGGCTTTCTGTGCTTTTATTTTGCCTTGGCTACTTTTTAATAGTAGGTAAACAAAATATGGCATAATGATTCACATGCTATAAACACAAAAGATTTATATAGGCAGAGCACATTGTGATGAAGTGGAAAAGGAATGTAAAGAACACACTAAACTTTTGGACTGTGTTTTTATGCCAGAAACATTATAATTCACTCTTTGTCACCAATCCATTAGCATTTTCTTTTTCTTCTACATTGACATGGGAGACAAATGTCTGCTGTTAATTTTTGTTAAAGCTAAAAATGTTTAAAAGACTGAAAATAAGGCTTAGGCTGAGATCATAAGTTTAAATCTTGGCTTCTTTTTGAAGAGCATGTATAATGCCATTTCCCATCAACAAGTCTTGAAAGGATCGATTCCATCTATTATGCAGTAAGGTGAAGTTAATTTGGCCCCTAATGCACTAAACTAACAGGGATTAAAAAACAAACAGAGTCAGTGACCTCATTCCCTTGATGTGATCTCAATTAAATACACTTTTCCTCCATGAGGGAAGTTGAAGAGTAAATTATTGCTTCCACAGTTAAAGAAAATAAACTTTCCAATCCAAAGGGAGCATTTTCCTATTTACTGCTAATGTGTTGTATTGGAATATCTTGGCGATGAAGAAAGCAGGGGATGCCTGGTGTGCAAACCCTGCCCAAACAAGAAAAAGTACCTGCTTTAATGAGATATGGGAGAGGATGTACTGCAGCCTTTTAAAATGAGATCCTGATAAGTCATGCTCAAATGACTGGCTAAAATTAATCTGGAGAAGTCAATGGGGACTTTAATTAGTGTTGTAACTGTACAGTGTTAGAATTTCTTTGGGGTCAGGGTAGTGGTAATGTTATACTGACTGTTTGCCAATCCATTCCACCTTTCTTCTCCAGTAAATGAGTTGGTGTTTTCCCCTAATAAATTGGTGTAAAGTGCTCTCTAAGATAAGTTTTAATTAAATTCTTGTCTAGAAGCGAGCATGTGGTTTATTATGCAAAAAACATGAATGTAATCACTCTTGGAAATGCAAATGCCACTGTTCACTGTCATTTTCCATGCATTTTTTGAACTTTCTCAGTTGTACCAATGCATTTCATGTTTTTTTGTGCATTCCTAAGGAGGATTCAAGAGTTTGGAAATTAACATAGTGTTGTAATTATATAATAAATAAGATCTAGTCTTTCAGAATGATCAGTACCTTCATGTTCATTTGTCTGGTGAGGTAGCAGAATCTGTGATTCTTTCAGAGCTGCTCAGAAGGGTGAAGTTCTGTCATAAATCCACTGTATTGTAGAAGTAGCCTGTGAATCCGTAACAAGGCTATATAATTAATACTTGTTATAATATGCATATTATTATAATAATATTCAGCCATCAGTGAATTTTAATACTTAGAGAAAAGTTTTGATGAGCAGCAAGTTTTCTCCACTGTGTTTTCAGGATTAAATCCTAAGGTTCTTAGGCAAGCACAGTTCTTGAAATGAGCACTTTGCATGTGCATCCTTACTGGCAGGTCTCTGCCATGACATTTACTATTGCATCCCAAGCAGTGCTGCTTAATAGATAATCCAGGTATTTTCAGTCAGCAAGATTATTTATTTGTCATTTAACTTCAGACAAAAAGGAGACTTCATAGGAATCAGGAAGATAAGAAAATTTTGATGCTTTGATTTAAAATAGCTGAGGTCTGAAGCATGTAACTGCATCAGAACATACTTTAAATACCTTCTGTTTAATAACTAGTAATTTAAGATTGTAAGGTTCAAGGTTACGAGCGAGATGTTCCATAAGTGTGCTGACTTTCATAGTATTTGTCATATCATACTATTTCTTGCCAAAAGTGAGGATTTTGAGACCTATTATTTGGCTAATTACAATATTGGGATTAAAGATTGGGTAATTTTTATTTTAAGGATGTGATTTGCAGTACTGTACTAAAGTTACAATTTTGCATGACAAAACTGAAATGGATTTTTTATGAACCCACTCAAATTTTGAGGCCATTAAGTGTTGTTGGGTCTCTGTGATGATATAATTGTTCTTTCAGCCCAAAGTGGGCATGTCAAATAGAAGCAGTGGGAACAGATATTGTGCAGTGAAATTACTGCAGCTACATGCCCCAAATCTCTTTTTGACTCTGCACTGCTTAAATTCCTGCTATAATTTGATATACAGCATGTATCTCAGTGTGGGATTTTTTTTTTTTACTCTTTTTTCTTCTGCATTAGACTTTGCAGTGATGTGTGAGTTACCGGATCAAATATCTGTCCTGTGCATGTTGTGTAGGGCAGTTTGGTCCCATAGCAAATCCATAAAATAGGAAATACAGAGACACAAGTTGATTCCTCACATCTTCTGCTAATGTGCTGCTGCTTTTGGGTTTCTTATTTCATTTCTGGCAGTTCTCCTTCTCATTTTTGATTTCTTTATGTACAGCGTTTGTATTAATTGTACCCAGTTCCTGGAGCTAGTGTGAACCATAAAGATAGCAAAAAGTTAATCTGCACAAGAGTTTTTTCAGGGTTTGAAAGCCATAACTCTAGTGTTATGTACAAAGATGGTTTCTTGTTGATGCTTTGAACTGTGCTCTCACTTGCGTTGCAGCTCTGGTTGTCAGCACCGCGTCCGCTGGCTTTGCCATGGCCCCAGTCCCTTTTGAGCTCACCTGTTTCATGCTCGCCTCCCTTGGAACCGGCCTGGCATCCTGTGCTGCCAACTCCATCAATCAGGTCAGTCCATCTCTTCATCTGTACAGCAAACCGGTGTCATCCTGGCTTCTGAAACGCTGTCAGAAGTGTGACTGGATGGCCGGGAGTGCTGTGCCTTCAGCTGCTGCCTGAGCTCTGAGCTGCTAAAACTGACACCACAAAAGTAATATATGCCTGAGAATTCAAGTGGAGTTGCTAGGCACAGTTTGTTTATACAGAATGGAGTTGATGAGGTTTTAAGCCTCCCAGTAATAATGTTTATCTTGGTAATACCCAAGCCTGGGTCCCTGGAAATGACAGGAAGAACTGGGTAACTGGAGTGTAAGAATAGCCAGTGAGGCTCCAGCCTTATGGGCTAGATTTTTCAGTTGTGTTACTGTATGACCTTATTGGATCTGTCTTAAGAGTCGCTCAGATCCACTTAAAACATCTATAGTGGGACTTCAGTGGGATTTTGTCCAGGCTGGGATCATGGTGTCTCCAGCACATCTGCAAAATGAACCGAGAACCTCCATTTTGTGGAAGTCCCATGCCAGAGATGTTCCAGGTACCTGAACTTGAGCTTCCCTGTGTGTGTCAACATGCCTGTGGAGCTTGATGCTGATCTTGGCTCTCCTGCACTCAGTTGTGAAGCACGGTGGCTCTTAGGCTCTCGCAAAGGAAAGCCTAACTAGTGAACAGGTTGTAAAACTTGTGGTGCTGGACGGTGTTTCAAAGTGTAGTAGCTATGGTCACTTTCAGTTGTAAATCTGGGCTGGAAAAAGAAAGGAGCAGCAGCAGTGCCACTATTGACAGCACTTCATGGTTTCAGCAACCACTTGTGACTCCTGGAACTCCAGTAATGGAGGTTTCCTGGGATCCACACTCTGGAGTCAACTTGGTTGAGTTGGGCTCTTTGATGTTTACACCTTGTAACATCTCAGTTGTAGGCATGTGGTGTGTTTTTCAGGATTGCACCCATCAGCACACATTTTGCTCAGCCTGGACTAAGTCGTATTTACTGTTTTTACAGGTTTTAGTGTTTCTTTCACTGAGCTTAAAACTGGGGCAGGCAGCTAACTCTGTTTTCTCTGCAAAATGGGAAGGACAATGCATGATGTTTAATTGCTTCGAAATGTTTATGTAGCTTGCCTAACTTGGAAACGCATAAATATCCTTGCAAAATAATTTTAAGTAAGTTACACTATTTTCTGAAGAATACATTTAGTTATCATGTACATATTTTTCACACTACGGCTGGGAAGAGAGGCTGTCATAACTAAGGTGAGGTTTTGCTGGGTTTTGATACAATTTTGGATGTACCCTTTTTTCCTCCCTTTTTTCCTTTACTACCTTTTTGATATTAAAAAATAAATCTATGGGTTATCCTTTGAAATATTTACTGTCATATGTGCCTTCACTTTTGATGTGGATACTACTGGACGAAGAGAATTAATGATGGCTTATCTGGAGACTCCTGTGCAACTTGTCTTGAGGTTTTGCTAGATCTTCTGAGAGGTGACATTCCCACACAAGTAACTGATTTTCTTTGTCTTCAGCTTCCATGTATTGCTCATCGTATTTTGTCCCAAAAGCAGGCACTTTTTAAACTCTTGGAAGCCATTTCTTAAACTCTTGAAGTACTCAGAAGTACAGGAATTCTGTGTTGTAATTTGGAATTGGACACTTGGGATAGCAAAGGGAAGTTAAGAGGATGTTAAGAGGAGTTAAGAGGAGTGCAATAACTTTGTACTGCATCTTGTAATTCACTCTTTACTCACTGCAAGTTACTCCAGCCTCACGGTGTGTCAAACTGCCTTTCACAATTTCAGCTGAACATTTTAAATTTTCACACTTGCTCATATTGACCCACTTTCCTGTGTAGAGAGATCTTGAAGGCAGATTACTCCTACTAAAAAAAAAAAGGAGCAGAGTTGGTGAGGAAGCAAAAGGAAAGAGCTGTGCTTGGTGATCTGTTGTTTTATCAATGGATCCTTTAAGTCGTTGAGTGTCTTTTTCCCAGTGTTACTGTGTCTGAATTGGCTGGGAATTTAATTTTCCGTAAATACTTAAAGCTTGGGTAATCCATCTTGACCGTTGGGAAGGAGCACATTTGACTTGGAACTTCCTTTATTGCTACTTTGCTCTGTCCATTGCTCCCCATACGCATCTACTTCTCTGGCAGCTCATGACTCATGTTTCCCCCGTTGCTCCTCTCTGTCCCTTAAGGACCTTTTTATATGATAACCGTCTTTCCGCTTCCCAAATTGCTATAAATCTGTGCATCTTTAAGGGCAACTCATCTTTCCCACTCCTCATTTCTCTGATAAATCTATGTGCACAATTTACAGTCCCCTCATATGTCGTGGGAAGGTGAAGTGTGAATTGTGTAAGATTCTTCCCTGTGATTTAGGACAGGATATAAGGGGCCTGGTCCCCTGACAATGTACTGAAGATTCTGTAAAATTCATAGAAGTATTGATAGAAACTTGTAAGTGGTCAGGTTCTGAAGTTTGAGGGAGTTTTCCTTTTTTTTTTTTTTTTTTCTTTTCTCAACTACTTGATTTTAACAATCTTGTAGGAGCTGAGACAGTTTTACCCCCAGTGAATTAAGCTGAATTAACTAAGTTGATTTAAGTCCTGGGGTTGGAGCCAGGCCTGTGCTAAGTCATACACAGACACCAAAACATGGTGTTTTATTTCTTTACAAAGTTGGTCTGAAACAATCTTCTAATTATCACTTCCTCCGTGTTTTCAGATGGGTGAATGCCATACTTTAAAATTATTTTTTCCTGCCTGCAAGAGCCAGAAAGTTACAAAAATGTGCTTAAGTGGAGATCCTTGCCCCACTTTCACTTTTTAACAAGAAAAAACAGATCGACGGTGCAGATTGACAACTTCGTATTTTTTCATTGTTTATAGAAAGACAGTCTGGATATTTATCCAGCTGTGTGTTTAGAAAAAAGTTTCACAATTCAAAAATTCTAAATTGTGGTGTTGCTTTCCAAGAAAAATAGAAAGAATGCATTTTGATGGTGATTCTGTGAAATCGGACAATGATTTTTAAGGAGCTTGTGATTTATTGTTTTGTGACTTGAGAGTGAAAAAGTTGTATTGGAAAATACAGACAAAAAATAAAAAAGGGAGATGTGGTGCCTGCAGTACAGCAAGGTCATTCTAGAGACATTTGTTTAGAAAATGTCAAAAAAACTATCTTGGTATAATTTATGACAGACAGAAGAGAAACAGAGAAACAGTGGAGAAACAGACTCGGGCTGGTGGAAAATGCTATGAATTCTGGGGATCTGGATAAATATCAGAGGGTCCTTGGGTTTTCCCTTGGAGTGTGTTGGGTCTGTGGGCTGTGAGGGAGGAATCTCCTATGGGAAGGTGCCAGAGAACAGATAGTGTTTTATTTCTCTTGTCCTCCACCGGTGTCTCTGCCTCTGCCTCACTCCTTCCTATCACAATACTTCAGAGTTGTACCTCACACCTAATCCAGCACTGCAGTGGCTCCCAGAGCTGGTGCTCCCTGGCTCTCTTCCACATCATCCAACACCACGTTATGTCCTCCGGCCCTTTGGAACTGTACTACAACATGTCACCACTTCTCAGTCCCACCTGCTAAAACAGCTTTTGTCTTTTTTCCCTCTCTTTCTAACAGCATTCTTTATTTTTTCCATCATTGGAGTAACTTAAAATTATTTCAGACAGGTGTTCTTTATTGGTATTCTGTCTTTTAAAAATAACTGTTATTTTACAGTAGGTTTTGATTTAAAAAAAAAATCACTTAATGTATTTACCAAGGAGTGGATTGAGATACATTGTGTCTGTAACATTACTAAGCTAGCCAAAACCTCCAGAAAATCTCATAAGGAATCAGTCTTATTAGTTGCAGTTATGGTAAGAAAATGGAAATATATTCTGGGGTTTCATCTTGTAAACACTGCATATTAATCTTGAATCAAACAAATAGATGCTTTAGTGTTGTTGCTTATAAGTTACAAATAAATTAAGTAAACCCTTGGCTTTCTGAGTAGTGAAGACTAATTTTGTAACTTCTTTTTTTGCCATACTCCAGGCTGTCATAGAAATGGAGTGGGAGAAATTTATATTAAGTTTGCTTTTTCATAACTCTCTTTTTTGATGATTTTTGAAAGCTCACTCAAGATTCAAGGAGTAGAGGCTTACATTTAAATTAGAGAGAAAACATGTCATTTTTGAGACTTCTAAGATAGTCACCTCTGATTTATGGAGAAGGAGATAAAACATGGAGATGTTTACAACACAATACATGGCATTAAAATGTTAAAGAAATCACGTGCACGTTTTATATGTCAAGTACATTCTTCTGTAACTGCTGCATGGTTAAAAAGTGGGAGAGAACTATAAAGATGAAAGCAGGATGTTTAAAGTGGCTTGAATTTAGTAACCAAGAGATAAAATTATGTGCTTGGGCTTGACTGATAGTGCCTTGACAAGGAAGTACACTGGGCTGAATATCTTAGCTGAAGTTAAAGAGCTGAAAATGAGGAATACTGTAAATATGTTATCCAGCATGAGAGAACAAATGTAAGTTAACATCCCTGTCCCTTCAGGGTCTGATCTGATGGCTGTGTTTTGCTCTTAAAGTCTCATCTTCTCCTGATAGTGGTGATTCCTTAGAAGTGTAGCTGTAAGGAGTGAGAAGGATGGGTTATTGTTAGAACAGTGGAGTTTGGGGTTTGAGTTCAGTTACCAGCCCAGGGAACCTGTATGTGATCTTTGGTGTAAACAAACTAAGAAGGTCGTTTGGATGTTGCACAAGGCTGAATAAAGTAAAAATAGAGCAGCCTTTCCTCCGGCTGTCAATCCATTCACTGGATTATCCTCATTAAAAAAAAAAAAAGTCAGGTCTTCTTTTATCTGGTCTAAATCTATTGTCTTTTGAGTTTTGAAACTATCACCTCTTGTCCTCTCAGAACAGGCCTTGCTAAAAATGTCTGTCCTCATCTTACCCATCTTCTTTAAGTCTTGAAAGGCTGCAATGAGGATAGAAACTTGTAAGTGGTTAGGTGAACACTTCTCCAAGTGAACACTCTCGCCTTTCCTAGCCTGTCTCCAGAACAGAGGTGCTCCGGCCCTTGGAGCATCTCCATGGCCTCCTCTGGCTCGCTCCAGCAGCAGCTCCACATCCTTCCTGTGGACCCCAGAGCTGGAGACAGCTTGCCAGGTGGTGTCTCACCTGAGCAGAGCAGAAGGGCAGAATACCTCCCTTGACCTGCTGCCCAATTAAAAAAAAAAAAAAAGAAAAAAAAAAGATTTAAGAACTCCTTTACAAGAAAAAAACCCACCACCCCAAGAGTTACAGTAATACATAGAAAGTGGTGGCTAGTGATAGATGCCTGGATTATTGATGAAGTGGAAAATAAAAAATAGCATGATTCTGGTCCCTCTGTTCCCTTTCTTTTTAATCCATGTAAAGAAATTCAACACAAAAGAGAACAGCAATAGTTCTGTTCCCCAAAACTAGCTGTGTTTTTGGCATTATCTCTGTACCAAACTTCTCTTACCAAAGTATTTTATTGAATATCCATGGAGTGGGAACTTTTTATTCTGATGCTAATGCTATTAATATGCTCTGCTCCAAGTTGGAGGAGCTGATCTCTGTCAGATCATGCAACCCACCTCCACTCAGTGCAGGAGGTTTTTGCTAAGTTAACTCCTCAAAGTTCTTTCTTGCCCAATTTTGAAATCTCTGAAAATTTATTTTTTTGCTCCTTCCCCTCACAGATAACTGCACTGTCATGTTGGAATGAGAGAACTCATTTTAAATGCCAACGAGATTTTCTCCATACAACGTATGTAAAAATGATATAGTTGAATGATAGAAGTGATTTAGAAATAGTCCAAAATTACTTTCCAAGGTTTTTGCTTTAGCATGTTTCCCCTCCTGCCTCTGGAATGATCCCACTGGCAGGCACTTACCCTTTTCCTGAGAATGACACTTGCAGTGTCAGTCAACTCAGTCAGGCCACACTCCCACACTACCAGTTGCTCATTTGGGATTCACACCTGATGGATCTCTGTCTCTCTCTGAAGTCCCTGTGTTTTGACTGAACTGATAGCCTGCAGGAGCCGCCTGGCCTTTCATCTGCCCCCCCGTCCCCATTCCCACCAGTGATCAAACAACTGGCAGGAGGGGTTATTAAAACCTGGTGTTGAACTCCACACTTCAGGACTGTCAGTGGCAGAGGCAGCCTGGGATGTAATTTACAGTGGATAATAAATATAAGAAAAGTCCAACACTGAAAGTCTATCTCATGCTCTAAAGTGTGTTGATATATGCTGCTTTGATATTTTAACTACTAGGCAGTCTTCATTAGTGGTCATTGAAGATCATAACTTACAGCTCCAACAGATGATTCATAATTGCAACGGTTGGATCAAGTTAGTATGGCGGAATCATTGATATGGAGTAGGACTAACTCAGCTTGTGAGGATGTATTTCATGAGCAGTGAGAATGATGAGCACTAATGAGAGCCAACCTCTGAAGGACTGATAAATTTTAAATGCAAAGATTATCTTTGCAAAGCATGAATCATTTGACCTACAACTGAAGCATGATAGAAGGTCTTAAAAAAATACTATAAATTAATGCATATCATTGTTGAAAGAAGTTCTCTTTGCTCACATGCATATTGTGTGAGTATGGTAGGCAAAGAGTCTTAAAGTGGATGGATTCACATGATCCTTAAGGACTTAGACCCCAGTCACTTCTGTGATGTTCAGCAAAGACAATGAAAATGAGTATAATGACACCTTTGTTACTACTTTCCTGCCCTCTGTGGCTCTCACTATTAGCATAAAGCTTCATATTCTAGTAGAGTTGATTCTTACTCTACTAAGTAGAGTTACTAAGTTACTACTATTTGAGATGCAACTAAGTGTTGCTTCTCATATATATTAAAATCCAACAATGACATAAACAGTGGATAAAAAAATGAATTTAGTGCTGTGCCCCCTTTTTTATGGATCGTCCTGCTCCCGATTTGATAAAGACAGTTTTCGGTGGATGCACGAAGTATGTGCTGTTGTTAACAGGGCGGACTCGCTTTCTCTCCCTGGTTGCATTTCTGATGAGCAGTTGATTTCCTAAATGAACACCAGCAAGGTGGTAGGGTGGTAAGGGGGAATTTTTAGAGGTGTCAGTGTAGGGACTGCAGTCCCCTTTGTCCTGCTGGACAGAGAAGGGAAATGGCCTCATGGTCCTCTGTTTTCTCTCCATCTGAAACTGTCCTTTCATCAACCAGCACAGGTGTTGATGATAGACATGGGCTGAGAATGAACAGACTCCTGTTATTCTGAAATACCGATGTGATGAACTGGAACTTTTGAGTGCCAGCTTCAGAAGCCTGTTAACTTCTGTGCATCCAGAGATCCTCGAGATGATGCATTTGGGTGCAATGGGATCATTTGCACCACACTCACAGGTTCTGTGGAATTACTGGGTGCAAGCAAGGTAGGGGGTAAGAAAGAAATAATTTATCAAGTGATGAATTGTCAGGAATATTTCAGTGACATGGGGTTCCCTTTAGATCCAATGCCAGATTTTCCCCAGAAATCCTGATCACAGGCAAAACAAAGGAATTTCAAAGGGCTGAAATGAGGCAATGTGAAGAGAGGACTAGACAAAAGGGAAAACCTAGTGCTTAATGAGATTTATCTGGCCTTTTGATCTATAGGGGTATTGCCTTCATAAGCTTAGAAGAGTGAAAATAAATATTCTTTTTTGCCAATCTATAAGTACATGTTTTGACATACCCAAATAGTTCAGAATTCCTTTAGCAGTGCAAGTACTAAATTCTAACCTTATTAGATAAGTAGTGAAATGTCATTTTCTTTTTGTAATTTAAATGGTGCCATATTCAACCTGTTTATTGCCTTGAATTAGACTCCTGACAGTTTCAGAAACAGAAATACAGGACCTAGCGTACTGTGCTGTAGGAAAAATAGCATCAATGACTCAGAAGGGTTAAGGAAAATTATTTCCTGACCCTTGAAACAGTCTACTGATACCATTTCTTTGGAGAATAGCTCATTGAAAAACAAATCCAGAGCATTCTTGTAGTCCTTTTCTTTTTGAACTATTTTAGGGTTCTCTTCAAATTTCCATAGTTAAAAAATACTACATAAATACCATGAGTTCAGATTCTACTTTGTCTTCTTAGGAAAGGACTTATGTGCAGTAAAACCCAGTAAAAGTCCTCTTGCTTTAATTTTCCATGACTGTTGTCTCTCTTAATTTTAAGTTTCACTCTGCTTTGACTTTTAACTTTGTTCCACACTCTAGTTGGAAGAGTTGACCTGCCTAGGAGAGAGTTGATCATGCTTTGCTGCAAGCCTGGGCTGGAGCAAGCACGCAAATGCTCATTTATATGGGCTGCAAGAAGTTTAGTTGTCCTGTGTGGCTTTTGACTTATTTTTTCTAAAGCTGCAAGGCTTTACAGGAAGGTGTAGTGCAAAGTTTGCTTTTCTGACCTGATCTGCCACAGCTTGGGACAGGCAGGTGTCCCAATCATCTCTTTCTCTGCTGTAGCTTGTAATAGAGAGAAGTTAAAAGAGGTACCTATAGGATATGAGAAAAGGGACAGGGAGGTCTTGGCACACCTTGTCATAGGAAAGAGGGATTATAACACTGGTTTGAAAGGAAAGCTGAAGTAAATTGTTTTTTAGAAAATTTTTATTTGTAGTGTTGAATAGCCATTTGCCACTAAGTGGCTTTTTAGGAGGATTCTAAGCATAAGCTCTTTAATGAACAAGTGAACCACAGCTCTGGGCAGTAATCCATTTCTTCTGGCTTTTATGAGATCTGTATGGAAACTGAAGGAGGAGGTTAGTTTTCAATACCAAAATCATTAGGTACATCATCCAGATTGAAAAGCTCAGGACATGTTGGAAGTATCGTTAAACTAGGGGAAGAAATAAAATGGGACATGTGGATGGAGATGTAAGAGTTATAGCAGTTTAATAATATAAGCTTTGACTTTAAACCAGACATGTCTGCAAATCTTGGAGGTTTGGTATTCTTAGGTCACTAAAGGCTAACTCTGCCTGGATCTGTATAGATTATGTAAATTTTTGAAGTAAACCAGACTTCTAGAAGATGAAAATCTGTCCCTATAATTCTCCTTTTAAGACTTCTTTTTACAGTCAAGATTTATGTTGGTGCTCCCAACAGAGACATGACAATCTATTGTAACTTCAGAGAGTACTATAAAGGACTGGCATTTGAGAGCAGGCTGGATAGTTTGGCCTCAAACTAATTTTTATGTTCTGAATTTAGATACTTTTAAAAATAATAACCTTTTACAAGCTGCTTAAAGGCTTGGAATGCCTTGTATTTATTGAAGGGCATTAAAAGCAAAATATTATCTTTGAAGGGCATCCATTATAAAAGTGTTTATCTGAAATGGCCTTAGGCAGCAAGGGAGCAGAATTGGGAATAGAAAAGAAAGTTACAATGAAGGGAAGTCTGTGCTGTGTTTCTCTTGCTGCTTGTGCTGGTTACAGCCTGATTGCCAAAGTTTTTTTACCATGATTCTTGGCCTCTTCCTGGCAGCAGGAGTGTGCAGCAGAGCCAGCCCTGCTTCAGGCAGACTCCTTCTTCTCAGCTGAGTTTTCCTAAATGAGGAAAGTTCCTGTTGGTGTGAGGGTAAGTAGCAGAGCTGTGTTTGGAAGGGACAAATGGAGACTATCACCTGGCAGAGTTCCAGCTGTAATGGGGAGATGTTGAACTGTGATCTTTGTGTTGAGTTCACGTTCTTCCTCCCTGATTAAAGTCTTCAGGGCAAAGACCACTCCTTGTGGAAATCATTCGTGTCTCCCCTGTAAAATGACAGTTGACTTCAACTCCCTACTGATCTGGATGTTTCTAAAGTTTCTTTTGAAGTGGGGCCAAGAGGTGATGGAGAGGCTTATGAGCAGTGCAAGTTTTGTAGGGAGATTTCAAGCATTTTATTAGAGTTACTGCTAGAGTCAGAGAAAATGAATAATCTGTAAAGCACAAACTTTGTTAAAGTCATCACGCAGATGTGATTCCATAGCTCTGGTTATATCTGGGATTAACTTGGACTAGGGTTGAAGTAGAGTTGGTTTTGTGCCAGGACTGTGCAAGAATAAATCAATAGTATTATTACAATGTCATAATTATTACAATGTCATAATTCTGAGTAGCACTAAGTAGGTGACAGTGGGGCAGAGTGTCATGAAGGGCTGTAAAACCACAACTGGTTGGGAGAAGATGTTTAGGAGATGGTTATTTAGTGTCTCTTGAAAACAAGAATGAGAAAATTTAGGAACAGGCAAGTTAGAAATGAACAAAAGAGTGTGGTTCAGCATTGAACAGGCTTCCCAGGGAATGGTCATGGCCCCAAGACTGCCAGAGCTCCAGGAGTGTTAGGACAACATCTCAGGCACGGAGTGGGATTGTTGGGGTGCTTGTGCAGGGCCAGGGTTCATGATTCTTGTGTCTCCCTTTCAACTCAGGGTATTCTCTGACTGTGATTCTTCAAACAGTGCAGTTACAGTGCAGCTCCTCACTCCAAGAGGTTTGGGTGTTCAAGGTTTTGGTGATGGTGCTTATGTCTCATTTGATATCTTTGTGATTTGCTTTGTTTATTTTTCAGTTTCAATTTTGCTACTGACCGCTTGAATTACATTGAGACATAAAAACTGAACACAAGTTATAGTAAAAAAAATGCCTAACAACCACAAACTGAAACCCTCAACAAATCCGATCCCTAACAAAGTGCGACTGAAAATTAGAGGTAATGGACAGCAAATAGCTTTTTCTATCCAAAAGTCCGGCCACTGCAGTCACTTGACTCTCAAAATCTTTACTTCTGCTGCTGTCACTGCTAACCTTTTGTTAGGTTAGCTTGGAAAACTGTAACTTTTTAAGTCTGGATTTTGCTGCAAGGGCTTGGGTGGCTTTTTTTGTCTCTTCTATTACAGGTTGTGCAACTTTTTGTTGGTTTTTTGTGGTTAAAAAGAGAGGTAGGAAAGGCTGATTACAAAAGGCTGATTTGTCCCAAAGAGAGAAAAAGAATAAAGAGCCAAGTGCTTAACTGCTTTGAAATGAAACATACTTATCACAAATGGCTCTTTATGTTGCTAGAGAATATGAAGAATTGGTGCTTGGGGATGCTTTTGGAAGATCTGCCCTATTCAGTGAGATCTAGAGCAGAAGGAATGAGTAGAAATTATTAGTTACGTCTAAAAGTAGGCTTTGTCTCTGTTTCACATTTAATTCTCTGTTACTGCTGAGAATATATACTTTTAACCGTGCTTCAGGCACGTGCTTCAGGCAGTCATGGTAAAAGCTTACTGTTTGCCACTCCTTCCCAGAAGATCTGTCCGTAGGGGCCAAAATTGCAGAATATTTCTTTAAGGCACTCTCTCCATGGGTCAGTCTGTTCTGTTGCTGCTTTGGAGATAGAGATTCTGTGTGTAATTGTGACTGCCTGCAACACTTTCAAAGAAACCCCTCAAATAAGTTATCCCATGACCTATTAATTGTGTAATTTTGCTGACTTTGAATTTGCAGCTCAAGTGCAGAAGACTTTTTTTTTCTATGTCTCCAGACACTGGAGATATACTGGACACATATTCTTGGATATATTTTTTTTAATTTCTGTGAGTTGTGTGTGAGCATTCTTTCTGCAGGCGACAGTCTTTGTATTTCAGAAAGCGGCATTAATTGTGATAATGTAGCATGGAGCTCCTCTTTGTGAAATTCAAGTCTTTTTAACATCACCACCTTCAAAGACAATAAAAATTCCAGTCTACATTTATCTATTCCCATGTGAGGAGTTACTGCACTGTATATTGTATCATTCCATATGAAATTCTTCTGCTTAATAGTCTCATTTATACACAGTTGTCTGAGGTCAGTTTTCCATTTTGCAGTTGTCAAACAGCTGTCAAATTAAGAGACCAGATCCCAAAGTTCATTTACATTTTATGCCATTCTTTGGGTGCCTGTTTCATATCTTAATATAACTAATGATTTATCTACATATCTTAGTCTTCTCTCTGCACTTGTTTTTCACAGATGTTCACATCCTCTCTTTCTTCAAGAGCAGCCCTTAAAATAAAACTTGTGTAACATTTCATTTGGTGAGGCTTAGTTATACAGCAAAAGGAAGACGGTTCTGCATCTTCAGTGTGGTCAATGAAAATGAAAACAGTTTAAATTCTGCCTCGTATTAACGATAATTTGAATTCTGAACTGAGAAATGGAACAATAAAAAGAAAGTTTTGAAATGTGCTGCTAGAAAACAAAAGAGAAAAATCTCCATTTCATTCATTTATTGTTGGTTTTGGCTAATAATTAGCCCAGCTATTGATTTCCTCCTTTAACTTTAGATTTCTTGTTCTTCAGTAGGAAACCAAAATAAAAAGGGCTTTATTCAGAAATCATCTTTGTAGTAAAATGTATTCATTTTTCATCATGAGGAATATCAAAGGCTATCACATGAGTGAGAACACAGAGACTGAATTGAATACTATTTGTGGTTTTGTGGTATGATGATTCTTACGTTGGTGAGTTCCAAGCATAAATTTTTATGGTGAAGATTTAGGGGTTGTTTTCTTATTTATTTCCAGTGGTGTAATGATCAAAGGAATATCTCTATACATGCCATTGATGTCTTACTACAAAGTACTTAAATAGCCTGAGGTAGCCATCTACTTTATAAAAATTCCTTAAAGACAGGTAGGACCCTTGGGTGTTAAACAATACTTGTGAGCTCGGTGTGTTGTCAGGAGAGGAAGGCAAGAGAGGTTGTGTTACAAGCCTCAGCAGTTCTCCGTAGCGCTGAGATTTAAAGAGCTGTTTTAAAACGTTGCCTTAAATTATGGTCACTGGGGGAAGTTTGTCTGGGATATGCCGGGCTAGAGAATGTTCCTGTGCCATTTCAACATCATTCACTAATGTATTCAAGAAGTGTAACTTGATTAACTCTTTCCAGGTTTGGGGGGAAACATTTCTGGTCCACACATGTGTATTTGTAGCTGCTTTCCATTCTGGAAACAGACCATTTCAAGGCAGTCGATCCTCCTTTGTGCCAGTTGCCTCAAGATGCTGTGCTTTGGTAAGGAAAAGGGAAACAATATCCACACTATTTGCTGCATTTCATAGGCATTTCATAGGCAATTATTAGTCTTTTCAGTTGATGGGATCCGCATTGGGATTCTAATAAAACACAAGTCAATGTGAAATTGGATGCAGACTAGGAGAGAAGATAAAACCAAGTGAAAATTAATGACAGATGTAAAAGTTATTGGTAATAACGTAGTCATCTTCTTACAATCTTTTTCCAAACTATATTTTTATTTCAGCAGATGTCACTTGAAATCTTCGGAGTAAATAATCTCTTTGATTTTGATTATGATCTTCAATAATGCAAGTAGCTTAATTGTGATGGTTCTTATTTATAAGACTTATTTATGAACAGGTTTTTACATTTGAGGGCAGCTGCTGAGTTGTTCTGAATGGCAGGATGCAGAGTGCTCCAGTCACTGTCCGTAAGTCTCTTTAATGGCTTCAGGTACCCCTAGTGTTAACTCCAGAGTCTACAGAGCATCTCTGAAGCTGGGGATCTGTAATTGTCACACCTGGGACATGGGGAGTGGTAGGGCTGATTTGCCTGATGTTCCCTAAGAAAAATTTGGGAAAGCTCAACTTTTTGGTACTTGTTCAGCACTAAGCATAAACAGCACTTCTATAGGTGACTGCAAAAAGCCTTCCCCACTTGTTTTAAATCATAAGCAAGCTTTGTTTTCTTAGTTTCTCACATAAGAAAGACCATCCCAGGGATGGTCAAGCCAAAGGCTGTCTGGTGCAAGGATTCTCTATTCGGCAGGATTCATGGATGACCCTCTGTTCTCAGACCCCTTAGGTCTTCTCATTAATCTCTTTCTGGCCCTATTGCCTGTTGGCAACAATGGAAGGAGGATGCTGGACATGGGAGTTCCTAGAAGCTGAGGATTTCTTCTTGTTCTCCATGAAGCATAACTGGGCAGGTCCCACCCACTCCCCTGGGTGCCTGCAGGGATAGTGGGAATTCTTGGGGAGTGAGAGCCTGGGAAAGTCTGGTTGGTGCCCCCAGCTCTTCCCTGCTTCTGAACTCTTGAGGTTCCTTCTCCTTTTCATTGTCCCTTGAGCTTACCCTGCAACACTTGTTTGCAGTGGAGATGGAAAGGGGTATTTTCTTTAGAAGGTGAAATTCCATAACAAAATTGTATGGTAGTAGATACTTAAGATGTGTATAGACATGAGGGGATAAATCTCCATCCAGAAGACTTTCCAGCAGGTCTTTTGTCAGAGACAGCGATGGTGTCTGTATGTGTAAAAACTTCCCTCCATGGATTTGTCCAATTCCCCTTTTTAGCACTGGGAAGGGCAATGGCCACTCATGTCCCAGTTGGTTCTCCATGCCTTTTATGATTTTGTTGATATCTCTTGTATTCTTCCTCTCTTGTCCTTTTCCAGGCTGAGGAAAGCTGCTCCCTCTTGGTTCTCCTATAGGGAGCTGCTCTGTACCTGTGCTTGTCTTCCTTGCTTGGTTTTTGAGCTTCTCTTTGGGAAAGGTGGACCCAAACTGCATTCCCAGAGGGTGGAGGCTCAGATACAGGATGGTGCAGGAGGGAAAAATAGCATATCCATTGGTGACCTCGCTGACAGAGCAAAAAAGTGTAAACATCAAAAAAGCTTAGACATGTTAGATAGACTGGCTCTATTTGTTATGGTTAATTACTGAAATTAAAGGTATTAGAGAGGCAGGAGCATTTTTCTCTCATGATTCATTTGGTTTGGCCCTGAAAATCCATGCTACTAACTGGATGCTGATAAATTTTTTTGCACAGATCATAAAATTAACAGTAAATTTATATAAAAATGTATAAATTAGAGTGTTCAAATGTTATTTTTATGGCATATTAGGTTGAATTATTTTAATGTAAATGGTTTATTTCAAGTAAACTGTGAAATTGATAAATAAATCTACTCTGTTCCAGTGCTAAACATGTGAAATGTAATCTTCTTGAGTCTTACATCCCCAGGCCCACATCCTTGTGTTTGGATTGGATGTAGGTGCTACTAATGCCTGCAACAGGTGCATGTAATTTAGCTGTGGAACTAGTCAAAATACCTTTAATCAGTTAATGTTAAGTCAAACCATATGTGTCCAGGCTGTTTTTCTCATGTTCTGCCGTCAATGCTTTTGTGGCTCAGTGTCCTGCATCATCCAGCAGTGGGATGGAGGAAGGACCTGGTTGCTGAAATTTTAATCTTTGTGCTCCGAAGTAACAGCTGTAGATTCTAGGAGTGCACAGTGATCTGTTTCAACTTTTCTGCTTTTATGTAGGCACTGGTTTGGGAAACTGCAGGGTTGTGAGTGATGCCCTGAGGAGCACAAAGACCAGCATGTTCCTGGGACTGGGGAGCTGTTAAAAATGCTTCAGCATCAGTCTGTGTGAGAAACGTAGCTGAAACTTGAATGTGGAGAGAACAGGATGTTCGTATGGTCAGTTGCTTTCAACACCAAGTTTCTGGAATATTTTAAAACATGCAGTGAAAACAAAGCATAAATGTCGTGGAAGATGGGACCACTCACCAAAAAGGCTTTTCCTGCAGTGGAACTGCATAGCAACCAGAAAAAAGCTTCAGTGTTTATCCAAGGCATGGATATGTTTTTATGTATGTAAAAGGCAAGTTGCTTTCTCAGTGTGGAATATTAGTTTTGCCAAAGACCATTTCAACTGGGACAGAAACAGATTTGCTGGCGGACTGGGGTAGTGTGAACATCCGACAGCACTGAGAAGTAAGTGGATCTAGTTTTTCCTTTTTGCAATAGGTGCATTTCTGCTTGAAATTATTTGCGAGGATTTAATTTTTCAGGCAGTGTATTTGGTGTGTGTGTTCCCTGTTAGCTGGTGCTACTGGAGGAGAGGTGTTCAGTGGAGTTGTCTTTCTGGGTGGTCCTTCCAAAGCTGTAATCAACGTATGCACGGCGGGTCTTGTCAGTGTGGGGCTCAGCGCCACAGATTTGTCATGTAAGATAGCACCAGCCAGAGCATGTGGCCAAGGAGCTGTTCAAGGATCCTGTATATAATTAATAAAACTAACTTTTGAAGTGGCCTTTTTCTTTCATTTTATTGAAACAATTGGGAACATCAAGTTTTCCCTTTGAAGTTTAATTTCATCGGCTGTGCTAGTGGCCTTTATTTCTGTGGATCACAGATTCAAATAAATCAGATGATAAATTTACTCCTGAAATGCTTGTGGAATTTGTTTTCTGGAAAGCTAACCTTAATTAATGTTTAGCTTCATCTTTAGAGTCTCCTCAGTGACTAGATGCAAGCAAATGCACACAAATAAAATGTTCCTTTTACAGGTATTTAAAATAGCTATGGTAGTAAGTACAGCATTAAACATAAAAATACTGTCAAAAAACTTTTAAAGGCCATTTTTATACTTTTTAAAAAATCATTTTACTTACAGTATTTTCAAATCATTAATTTAATGACTTACTCTTTTTTTTCTGTTAATACAGTCTAAAAAGCAAATGTTGGTTACTGTTATTAAACTATTTTTTGGAAAACTAACTTGGGAAGCTGGAGAAAATATATTAGATGGCATACTTAGGCAGGATCAGAGAGACACAAAATCATAAAATAACTTTGATTAAACAATTACTGGAAAATAGCTTTTATTGCTGGTTATAGTAAAGAAAAAACAAGCCAACCCAGCAGAAACAAGGCAGAGCTGTACTACAGGGAGTGTGTGCAAGAATATTGGCATTTCTTTTATGCCCCTTGTGAAAAGATTTCATCTTTATTCTCTGCCCTCTGAGAAGACTTCAGCTCTAATGTTCTGGGTAGCAGAAGACATCTGCTCTACTTTCAGCTTTTAAAGCATGCTCAGCACTTAAGTTGGGTAGACAGCAGCACTAATCACGTTAGGCACCGTCTCCGAAGGCCGGGCGAATGCAGAATTAATGCATTGTTTTAGGGTGCGGGGCAGAGCGTGCAGCTCCCTGCCAGCGCCGGCCCAGCCTGGAGCTCCCTAAATCTTGTTGGTTACACCTCGAGCAGGAGCCAAGCCGTCAAGGAGCCCGCATTCAAGTGTTTGCCACACTGGGCTCTGGGGTAGTAAATGCTAATTTGGTGTCACTTAGAAAAATGCCAGTGACGGGGGAAGGGGGTGGGGGGGCGCTGCAGTTAATCAGAAGTGCTTCTGTTAATTCCTGGCTAGATGGGTTTATTCCCACTCGCTGTATTTAGTGCATCTCTCACCACTTTGCTTTTTCAGTTTTAAGCAACATCATTGCATTTTACTCTTTCATCTCTGTTGTAGACATTACTCCAGGTTTACTTTATGCAGCATGTCCTTTAGTCTCCTGATGCAATAAATGGTTGTATGTCCTCTGTTTAACCATTAAATGGCAGTTATAACCCTTGTATCTGAGGGTTGTTTATGGTTGTTTTTTGAAACCAATTACAGGATTGAGTGTTAAAAATGCATGGCAGACTGTGCTACATGAACGTGTGGGTACTTTGCTGATAAATTTGCTCCAAAGTGAATCCTGGTTTAAACTTTGTCCTCACCTTAACTTTAAAAAGGTGTAAAATGTATGTTGCAGATACATGGTTGCAGTCTGGTGTTCTTGATTTTCTTTTTTTTTTTTTTTAACATCCCTGTGACAACTTTGTTTCTCCAAGTTAGCCAAGTGTTAACCTCAAAAATGTTAGTTTTATGGGCAGTGTTGCCCTCATAAAACAGAAATGAATGGTTAACACTTTAAAGAAAAGTCTGCAGAGGAGAAGGAGTTTGAAATAACATTCAGCTCTGGATTTCTTGACTAATTTAAACTACTGTTATATTTTTGGTTAAAGGTTAATGTTCCTTTAATTGGCCTTTTAATCGGACATCTGTGTTTGGCTGGGGGGAGATCGCATTGAACAACATGCCCTTACCATTCCCATTTCTCCCTAGAAATCTCGAGGGATTCTCCAGCCTTTCTGAAGAGTGCTAACAGAACTAATTGCCTCCGTGCCTAGAACAGCTTTCTGCCAACAAATAGGATAATATTTTAGAAACTAGATAAATTCTAGCATTGACTAGAGTTTGAATAGCATATGTCTGATCTTTCAGATGCTCTTTGTGATGATTTAGAGAAGGGAAATATAAAAGAAACTACTTTTAGTTAGCAAAATAAGATTTTAATAAAAAAAAAGTAACCTATGTATTTGTTTGTATCATATGAAAGGTCTAAGATTTTTTTTTATATTTGAAGTTTATTTATGCCTTGTGTAGTTCTCTATTCTCTTGCTCAGAGTAGTGTGTTAGTTCATTGTATTTGCATTTGCTTTAGTCAAAGTCTATTTGGACAGAAATCAGTGAAAGATTTATGCTGCATTTAACAGGCATAGGATTGATCCTACAGAGCTAAATAGGAGTATTTTTATGTGCTGCTTGAAAACAGGAGGGCAGTGAACCTCAAAAGGAGACATCTCATAGTGAAAGCATATTTAATTCATCCACCCATTGGCATCACTGCAAACACAGGAATGGCTTTGATTTTGTAATTGGAGTAATCAAAAGTGCTAGGAGACAGTCAACTTAATTTAATTTTTAAAATTTTTTTTAGATCTCTGAATACTGATGTGCTTGGTGCGTAGCCAATTTCAGTTTCCTGTTGAGAAGTATGTACTGTATTTTCCATTTGATTGTGTAGGCCTTTCTTACATTAATAGAGGACAGAGAAAAGTTGGAAAAGAAATAAAACATCTTAGCAGGGAGTCTCAGTAATTTTGCAATGCCTGAAATAACTTCTAACTGACTTAATGCTATTTATCTGTTACAGAATAATAATCTCTCTGTAGCATAACTAAAATGTGAATTAAATCATCGCTTGTCCAAAAAGATGGAAAACTTGTGAAAACTCTGTGGTAATTGCTAGAAATAGAGCTTTTAGTTATAAAAAAATATTTTGGAGTGCCTGTATTTTTATGCCTGGTAAACACCGGGGGCTTTTTGGTTTTGAAAACCTGAATGGTTCTGCTTTGTCTCACAGATTTAAGATTTGCATTACAGCTATACTCTGCATTTCTTATCAGAATAATGATTTGTTTATTCTAGTGAATATGGGGGCCTGTAAAATTAAAAGTTATCTTCAGTGTAATAAATAATAATAGGGAGAAAGATGCAAATCAAAGACGTGGTCTAAAGCTCTTAAAATTTTCCTCCCCACTAACATCAACAAATACAGCTGTCTGTGAGTGTTTTTGCCCACACTGAAAATCTGCTTTGTGCCATGCGGGGCTGTGATTTCATCCTACATGTTTTTTCTGTCCATGGCACTATGTGCCTGACAGTGGCTGGAAGTCCTGCTCCGGGTTAGTTTATTACCAATCCACTACTGTGTAGTGTCTGATTTTTTGCCAGTGCCAGAACAGCCTCCAGGAAGCCACATAAAAGTTCAGTTCCCCTTCCCACGAGTGTTCTTAATATATTCCTAAGTCACATTTCTAATAGTAGTCTAAAGCTCCAGCGCTGTGTGTGGTTTTGGAATTACAGCAGCAAACCACAAAGACAAAAAGCTCCCAGCCCAGATCCTGCCGTTCCTGGATGTAAAGCTGACTGGCTTCCCTCCTTTTCTACAGTGGAGAACTTTAAAAAGATTCTGTCAAAATAACTTAGGATCACAATCTAGGTTGTGGAGTGTGGTGGAGGAAGAAGCGATTTCCTGAATAGTTTGGAAAACTTGGTTAAATAACTGCTGTAAGTCGCTGGGGTGTGTTATCCTCTATTACCTGCGCTGTAAGTGTGCAGAGGCTTGTGGAGGTGCTCACACACCTGTTGCTGTCTGGAGCTGGGGGGTGCATGCACAAGCTGGATCCAGGTTAGAGCTTACTTCAAACTGAGAAAACTGCCCTGGATCCAAAATCCAAGGATTTTGGAGAAAAGTTAGGGCTCTTAGCAGTGTTTTCCCTATTTGTGTTAAAATGCCCAAACACATTATGCACCCACTGCCAGAAACACTATGTTGTGTATTTAATGTCTGGGGTTTCTCAAGACATTTTAAAACTTAAGGTGCATTTCAAAATTATTTTTTTGCAATCAACACTTGCTCCTTCTGGGAAAGTGTGCATCTACTGCTTAAACTTCATCCTGTGCTGCTAGAAAGCCTCTTCTGGAAAAGGTAGCATGGCTTAATTATTTCAGCAGTAAGAAGCAGAATTTGTTACCTGATCAGGAGAACTTGGCATGTAGGATACTACACATTTAGAAAACTCTTATGAAGATTTTTTTTTTAAGTACCTAATTTATTTTTATTAATAAATTCATTTTAGAAGTGGGTTTTTATCATGTATATAGTGGCTTGTTAAGACTATGACAGAGCTGTACTTTGCAGATGAAATTTGTTTTCTCTTGCCATGGTACCTCAAGCTGGCACTGCTGTGATCCCCACGGAGCCCACACTGAGGGGAAAGCTGCCGTATCCAGTCCTTGGAATTTGTCCTCTCCCATCCCAGATGTCTCTTGCCGAGCTTGCAGCAGGGCAGACACCAGTGTCAGGATGGGTTCAGGGATATTTTGCTCTAGCAATGTGAGATCTTGAATCCGTTCTTGCGTATTTTTCTTTGGCAGCCCCATCGCCTTTCGTGGTGACACTGACAACTGTGCAAACCAGCCTTTCTCTTGTGCACTTTGATACCAGTCAATGATTTAAATCTCTGAGTGAGCACTGGAGGACGAAAATCATGAGCTGGCTGGGTTAGAATACCAAAGCTATTGCCCTACAGGGTGATGATGCCTGTGTCCTACACCTCCGGTGTTGTGGCAGGGCTGGGGGCCCGGGCACAGGGAATGAGTGCCGGGGAACATGAGTGAGACACGCTGCTGCAGGCAATTATCCTGCTGTTGGGTGGTGTCAGCTTTTAATTCAAGTTAACAGGGCTCTTGCATGACAGTTGCAAAGTTATATTTAGACCACACTGGTGTATATTGCTTACAGGACTTCATTTTTCTATTTTAATTTATAGAAGTTCTCATCTTCACATATGGTAACATTTTCCCATTTTCCAGCAATATAGCAGTTTTGACTATTACATTATACAGGATATTATGGATTATGTACTTTTAGTTGGTACTTTTCATAAGAGCCAGGATTTCTGCACTGACTGACTATTTTGAATGGTTAATTTGTGTGAGTTTTTGAGGCTGCCGGGAGGGACAGATTACAGCCAACCCTTAAATCATAGGTAGCTCCATACAGAATGAAGTGCACAGCTTCAAATTAACCATGTTAATTATCAGCTTCAGAAGAGAAAGTTCTTTCGTCTGTGATCTGACTTCTTTTATAAAGTCTGTTTTCTTATGTGAGGGATAGTATTTTAATGGATAAAAGATGCACCAAAGTATTTACCATTCAGGCTTCTGTGGTTTTGCTTCACTGGCTGCTCGCTGAAACAGGACTGAATTTTAGATGAGAGCTGGGTACTCACCCAGATTTCTTTACAACAGCCATGGTGTAGGATTAAAAACAGACCTCCTTGTTTATATCCTTATATCAGCTCAGTTTATTGAATCCTTATGAGTTTTAATTTACAAACATTTAGGAATTCAGTCATTTAATCACAGAGGACGAAAGGAGAAATTCTGAAAATGGTTTAAAGGAGATTTTAAGGGAGCAGGATGCATCTGTGTAAATACTTGGATATATGTCATTGAAGGTTCATACATGTGGGATACAGGATGAGGTTTCCCTTTGGCTTCAGGTGAACACACATTCACCTGCCTGCTGAAAGACCAGAATGCTGTTCATCCTCTTTCTTTCATATCAGCTCTTCTAAGGGATTGTCTGGACTGGGAAACTGAATCCCAGCTGGAAAACATTCTAGGTTTTAGGGCTTCACAGGCAGAGTCACTCATGATGGACCACTGGAAGAACAGTGGTTGCAGATGTTGAGGTCCTGCAGCATGTCTTCCCTGGAGCCTGTCCCAACTTCTCATGTGTTGACACAACACTTTATCCACCTATTTTACAAAGGGAAAATATTAAATAACTTGGGGTTCGTTGCAAACTTTTCAAAGCAACCTTGAAGTTTCATGGGTGTGGTTCAACACTGAGGTCCAGGATGTCCAGTGACAATTTTGAAACAAATCCTTTAGAAAACTTTTCCATTTTAAGTAACTTCTACTGAATTTTTGCTCTTTCCCTTAAATCTCTTTCATATCCTGGCTTGATGTCTCTGGGTTGTGGACAATGAAACGTCTATCTCTACTCTGTGTAATTTGTAGTGAGAAAAGGAATCTATTTATGGAAAAACTCTGCAGAGAGAATGTGTAGGGATTGGTGAAGGTAATGTTTATTTAGTTTGCACTTTAATAATTGTTTTAAGAATGAATTTGCTTCAGATTTTAAAGAACTTTATAAACTAAGCTCACATCTTCTTGACAAGGAGGCAGTTATCTAGATTTTGTTGCTCATCACAGAGTAGATTTTTTTCCTTGGTGATTTTTTTCCCTCTTTGGGAAGAATTATTTGTTAAGCATGAAATTGCATTTAAGCTGAGAAATGTTTCTTAGAATTAGCTTAAAAAATGTGTGAATATGTTAGTGTTTTTTAAAGGATGGCATTATAGCATTTTTAATTAATGTAAAAGATGCATCCTATTACTCAGAATGCTATATGGAGACTTCAGGTTCTGACATCTGTAAAATACACAGAAATGACATTTAATCAACCTCAGCTCTAATCTGTATGAACATCTATCTGGAAAATGGGTTTTGTTCTTCTGCAGCCATAGGCTGGGAGGTGGTGTTGTTTATGCATTCTCCTGCTAAAAGTTTATAAGAAGTAAGATTTGAACATGAGGGGTCTTGCTTGGAGCAGTCCTATGGTGAGCAACCACAGGTCTTGTATATCCCCTTGATTAAGTAGTGTCAAGATCAGTTAAGCAGAACAACTTCTGAATTTTCAGAGTGCTGACCTAGCGTTGGATGCCTAACTTCCACACTTCCACCAGACAGGAGCCTTTTTCATACTTGGTCTGTAGTCCATTGTGGAAGGGGCTAACAGTGGGCCTGTTAGCTAAAGGAGCGAGAAGAAGCTGAGAAGTAAGAAGAAACTGATAAGGAGCTCTCTCCAAGGCTGTAACCAAGGAGACCGAGGGAAGAAAGATAGAAGAACTTTGCAGCTGGATGAAGCATTTTTAGAAAGTTAATTAAGTCACTGTAACTTCTCACCAATAGTATTATGTTGACTTATTGTAGCCAATAGTAAAGATAGAAGAAGCATAAACAATTAGAAAGTGTATAAAAATCCTCTGCAGAGGAAGGAAAAGTGGCTTTTTTATCATTCAGGAGGAAAAGATGTGTCTAAAATTCAGATAATCATGTTCACAGCTACTAGCGTTTCTTAATTTAAAAGTTTAACCCTATAGCTGTGACCTGGGTAAAAGAGAAGCGTTTGAGTCTCAGAGCTGCTGTGGCAGCCCTGGTTTGTCAGACCAGATGTGTTTGTCACACTTGGAGTAACGCACAGCTGTGCCTGAGCTTCTCTGCAGTTTTAGGTACAAGTATTTTAATCACAGCTAATATGCTATTGTGCTTCAATTATTCTCCTTGGAAGCTTTTGTTACTGCTCTGGAGTAATAAGGAATTTTTATCTCCGTTCCTGAAGTAATGCATTTATGACATTAAATGGAGGCATTTGAGTAATTCAGCTATTCAACAATATTTTTTAATCACTGAAATCTCAATTTTTGCAATCAATCTTCTTACCCTTGCTTTCTGTTGGATTGATGTAGCTGTTACTTTGGGTGCTGGAAGCAGAGGAGTTATCTTTTGGGTAGACAAATGATTGATTTTACCACGAAGTTATAAATATTTACCTCTTCCTACTTCTACTTCGAAGTGACCTAGAGGCTTTTCCAAGCAGGTTAGTTGCCTCAAAAAGCTACTAGAACCATCTTTCTACTTTCTTCACCATAATATTTTTGAAGCAGGGTGGCTGAACCGTTGGCTGTGTGGAGTAACTTTTCCTCTTCACCATATGTGCATAACTTCATTATACTCATAGAAGAACTACATGTGCATTGAGGAGAAAAATAGGTCCCGAGTGTCAGCGCTGTCAGGAATTTTTTCTTCCACTACATTGCTTTGCTTTCTTTCTACCTACAGGAACTTCGCAGCTTTTGCACCTTGTTATCCGCTGCCAGTCAAATGTCACGTTTCCTAATTCCTTATTCTCATCTGCCATGGTGCTATGAGGGTTTCAGGAGGATTTCTCAGCCATGTGTATGTTGCTCTGAAAATCCTGCACCACAAGACAGAATTTCAGCTGTAATAGGAGAGAGAGAAGTCAGAAACACAGCAAATACAACATTATAATTTGGTCTTTCCTATTCTGATATGACACGCCTTTCTGATGCCCGCCTGACACCAAATGTGAACAGCAGAGCTTCGCTCACTTCTCCCCTTTGTTTAAAAATGTGACACATAAAAATCTAAGCTATAAATAAACATCATCTCTCCTACAATGTTTTAAGAGCGATTTTAAACATTCATATAAATAAAAACCAATCTGGTGTTTATTCAGCATCTTTGCCCTCATAAGAACATTGGGGTCTTTTCAGAGAATCAGGCATTTGTGGAAGCAAGTAGAGATAAGTTTCAGAAAAATATTTGGCTTAGTGAGGATTGAAATTCAGTAGGAAAACTGAAGCTTGACAGAAGAGGAGAAATACATCTCTGTGATTGAAGGTTCAGTAAGAGCATTTTGTAATGCACCAAGTTCTAAATATTTTTTTTCAATAGATGTGGATTCGTTTTTTAAAAGAAATGTGAGTTGTGGAAATCAGAGCTTTCCTTCTGTTGTCAGTTTGCTCCATCCTGCTTCAACATTTTGTTAATATATCTGACACAGCTTTCATATTTTTCTCTCTTGCTTTCTTTGTTTCCTCTCGCTTTTCTTTGAGAAAGGTAAAATAGGATTGTATTATGTATTAAGAAAATACATAATATTGATAACTGTTCACATTGCTTGGGGGAGTTCAATAACTTTGGTGGTTGTGCTGTTCTCTCTGGTGACCTTGGTAGACAAAAATGCAGGAGTTACTTTTAAAATGTCTTCATCTGGTTTTGCTGATTTGACTTTGGAGTTTTGGGACTTAGGTGATGGACATGAAAGCTTTTTCTTTTTTTCTTTCTTTCACCAGTAGCTGTGATTGCCTGTGGAGACATGAAACCACTATATTTTCAGATAAAAGCACTATGTGGCTTGTGAAAGAATTCCTCTCATTTGGAAATCGAGGAAAAAAATCAGTTCTTTGTGGTTATCCAGGGCTTGGACTCAATTAGGGATGGGGCATAAGGTGTCGTTTATCAAATGTCTCTACTGAGTTTTGAGCTCTGCATTAGTATGACTTAATCTTGCCTTTTGTCTGATTTAACACTAAGCTTTTACACTGACCGCTTAGCTTCCAAATCAGTTTTAAAACGTGGCTGTAATTTCATTGGGGAGAGAAGTGAAGGTCCTGCTTTTGATGGCAAGATTTTCTAGACCTGCCTATGTGTGTGCTGACAGTGCTGGTGCCCGTTTTTAGCAATAAACACCTAAATGAGCAGTGTAAATTTAACTTCTGGATTTCTGCAAGGAATCAATGGTAGCACAGCTTTGTGTTGTATAAACAAGTATTCCTGGGGAAGCTGAGGTTCCTTGGGTAGTAAGCAGGGTAAGGAGCACCATTCTTGATGGTGAGATAGCTGCAGGCAATTGAGCTAACAGAAAAATCAATACAATTTCTGGCCCTTAATGATGGTTTGTGAAGATGAGAGGTGCCCCCCTGGGTAATTGTGCTAATTGCTGCAGAGAGAGCCTGCATTAACGTTTTGCAAGTAAGCTGTATTGAGAGGGGAGTAAATCTGACAGGAGGTTTTATGGAAACGCAGCAATTTCATACATATAAAATGTTGGGATTTTTTTTGTGTGTATCATAGTGTTGTAAGACTATCTTTTCAGTGCTGAGGATTTGTCAGGCAGGTCATGGCAGAGGGTAACCCTGCCTGCAGAGAACAGCTCTGTTTGCTCATCCCTGAGTGCTTGCAGGATAGAGCTCCACAAAGGTAATATCTTTAAGCCACTGTTAGATCCCACCAAGTTTTTGGTGGTTTTATTTAGAAGTTAAATATGTGTGTTGCTCACACGTGCTCTTATATGTGAGATTTCCTTTAGGTTTTACTACCCATTGTTTATTCTGATGTTTTGCAAACACCTAGAAAGCACAAATACATCTTTTCATGTTTGATTCCCAAAAGTTTGCATAAGAAACCAGATAATGAATAAAATGGCTTAAGCTACCTTCCCAGTCTGGCTAATATGAGCTTTTTTCTATTGGTTTTTCACTAACACAAAACTTGAAAAGTGTAGGTTCTGTACCTCGGAGCAAAAAAGCTGATAGAGTAACTTCAGCAGAACCTTTCCTGTCATCTATTTGTTTTTTTCTACTTCTCTCTTTTCTATCAAGGCATGGCTTAAGAAATTCCAGGAAGAAAGCATGGATGTGAAGGGGCATAAAAATGTTTGCTACGTCAGTGATATCTGTAAAATTTATAATCTTGAAAAATCAATGAAATTCAGCCCGGAAATATTAGCAGATTACAAGCGAAATGATTTTACTGATGGGAAGATTACTACTACTGTCTCTTCTAGGCAGAGATTGAAAACTGTGAGCAAAGTTTTATTTTAAGGCTTGGGTTCTTAGAGTGTACAAAACTCTTGAAATCAAGGGGTTTTGTTGCCTGCATTCAAATCATCTGTCATGCAGCTTTAGATGAGTTAAATCAATAGCCAACATCCTATATTGTGGTGTTATTTAATTGGAATTGTAAATAATTTGGTCAAAATCATAATTCATTATCAGCTCATTAGTGTATGTGCTTGTATGAAAAATGTCTTTAACTAAAGTTTTTTTTAAATAAACCAAACTCTTTCTGTTGAGCAAGAGCTCTGGGAATTCCGTTAGCTAACAGGAGAATCTTGTTCTGTATCTTCTCTGTCCACGACTTGCAGCGTTTCTCAAAAATATGTGAAAATCTACTGTTCTGTTGACATCTGCCACTTAATGTTTCACATGTTCTGCTGTGTTATAAATAATTTATTATATCTGTATATTTTTATTTCACTATAATGATTGTATGCAGGGCATTATACTGTGAAGGTGCTATGTGGTGCAGTAGTGGAGGGGGTTTGGGTTTCAAGGATTTGTAATAGTATTGTAGGGCATAAATTCCAATCGAAGTGGAGTCCAGAGTGATCTTTGAATTTACTTCTGAACTGATATTTTAATTGCCTCCTGTTAGCTTTGAATTATTTTATAAAAGATCATATATTATTGATAACTCTTTGTTCTACATAATTTCATTGTCAGTCTGTAACTGTTTCCAGTTGACTACAAGAAAGAATTGCTTAATCTGGTAAGCTGCTGTGGTTCTCCCATATTATTTCTTGCAATGACCAGTTTTTTCTTTGGAGTGTGTCATGTTGAACATAATTCCTTTTTAGCCTGAAACCTAGGTTTAAAACTATTGCAGTACCTACAACTGAAAAATTTCATTCATCCTTTTCCCTCTCCTCATAAAACTATTTAAGAAACCACAAAGACTTGACCAAGAACTTTATAATTATAAAATTCATTGCAAGATTAGTGAATTTATACAAATCTACATGTTAATTTTTAATACTCCTAAATTAGATCCATCTCCTTGTATTTACAAAGAGAAATCTCCTTCTTCCCCAAAGCCTTGGCTGTAAATCACTTTCCGTCTGTGTGGCCAACACTTGATTGCACATGCCATCACCAGGAAGATTTCAGCACTGTTCTTCATTATTTAATGATTGAAATACTTTTTTGTTTTTTACCTGCTCCCAAGGGCCAGAAGATTTATAATCCTTCAGGGACCTCTGGAATGACAGTATTTCCTTTCACAGTTCCTCCTACTCCGATTGCAAATGGTACTTGCAGGGTAACCCATAGTATTTCTTCCTCCTACACTTTCCTTTTCCTGAAGCCATCAGATTTGTTTGTTTGCTCCTATATGCTCTTGCAAGGCACTCTACAGCTCTGGTTTGTTGACTGACCAGATTTCAGTACTTCCAGTTTGAGGGTTTACAGACAGTGATCCCTCTTTATCCTAAAATCTTTGTTTCCTGTGCCGCCTTCAATGGATGTGTAGGAAATAGCTGTCCAAAGTATCCTAGAAAAATATCATGGAGTAAAACAAAAATCACTAGCAAATTGTCCTTATATATGAGATCTTTTAGTATCTTGTATGTGATACTGGAAATTTCATGAGTCTTTCTCCACTGCAGTTGAAAATTGGGAATGTGATGAGCGCAATAATGATTGTATTTTATGATTGTCTTTAATGAAATACCTACGCAGCTTTGCATTAAGTAATCTTCAGCACTTGAATCAAATAACAATGCTTTTTACTCACTACAGTACCTGCGAATAATATACTAAAAATATTTGTAGCAGCTTCTGGACACAGTCATCAAATATTTTAGCAATCCTCTGAGGATTCCTGTTCCTTTACATCATGTGCTCTTTGCATTTTTCTAAAGTCTTTCAAAATGAGAACGAGAAAAAAGAAAATGGAGAAAATATGAAGAAAAGTAATCGAAAGTATTATGTTCAACTTGGAGATTATTTCTGGGAGTGAAGCATCACCTCTTGGAAAACTTCATGAGATCAATGAAATTATGCAGAATTGAACATCTTAGGTGAAGAATTTTAGGAAAATAAGTGCCAAAGAAATCTTTGTTTTGGCTGAACAACCAATGAGATGTCCTTTAAAATATCTGTAATCGTCATCTCAATGGTTGAGCACCAAAATATGTTATCCATAAGCTGAGATTGTTTTGAATGCACAGGAGTGGATTTAAGTGTGTGGTACTTGATTTCAGGATATGGGAAATCATGTGTCTGTAATAAGGAAAAAAATTCAACATCGTGTTTTGTATATCATAAACATATCATGTTTTCTTGAAGGAATGAGCTTTCACAAAAAAGCATTGTGAATTCAATCACTTTTCCCTTCTGCATCATCAAGAAACATTATTGTTAGAATCCTGAATCTTGTATATTTGTCTGGTGCTGTTTTACTCTTCTTTTTAGTTCACTTCTCAATTTGAGTGGTAGTGCACATAAGTTTCATTTATTTTTAGTATTTTATCACTCTCAAAATCTGTTCTGTTCTCCTTCCTTCCACATTTTGACACTGATCCAACCTAAACCTTGCTCTTGTGGGGTTTTTTATTTGATTTGGATTTGAAAAACCGGAGTCCTAAATATTATTTTGGGTAACTGGATGACATAAAAAGCGTAACTTATTAAGCACTTCCCTTCCTTAAATTGTTATTTAATGTTACTAATATGTAGGATTTAATGTGTTTTTTCCTGTGTATTTTTACCACTGCTTGTAAATTTAAGCATTAGTATGTGATACAGACCCCATTTCCTCGTAACTTTTATGGATTTAATTACATTTGGGCTTAATTTGGTTTAAAAACCCCTGGTTTCCTCACTTGTGGAAACAGAGGATAATCAATTTTTCGCAGTTTCTGCTCCTTGTCCAAACTGTCGTGGTATACACAAGGAGAATTCCTAAAATCCCACTGAACCTTTAAGCTGGTGCTTTTGAGTGTCTTCATCGTAGCAGAGGATGGGGCAGAGACGTGGCAGCGTGTAACCAGAGCACGAGGTGCATGTGGCTGAGAGTAGCTGGTCCCCAAATTTTTCAGAAGATGATTTGCTTTATTTGGGAATGGCAGGGGAAGGGCTGCTGCAACTTGGGTGAGGCTGCTGGACTGGGAGGGGCAAACGCAGTACTCCCCCTGAAAAGCTGAATTCAATTTTGTTTGTTGATTTGGTTTTATATTTAAGTTCTGTTCCAATCCATTATGTGAATCTGAAAAGCTTTATATTTTTCTATTGGTGTTGCTCAGATCCTGAGCTGTCTATGAAAAGTCACGGATTCTTGAAGTTGTTTTGGATATTAGATTGCAGGCAGTTAGCTGCTGGCTGTTGCTGATAATTCTGTTGGTTGTTTTGAGTTTGTTTTTTAACTTTTATACATAGTATTAAATAAAAAGCGGCTATGCCTTATTTTGAGGCACTAAAAAGCTCAGCAGGTGACCCCAAGATCTGATCCATGTCAGTGGCATCAGGACTGGTGCATCCCTTCCTTGGGCAGGTCCCAGTGCAAATGGAACAACCTTCCCCTGCCCTCCCTCTTCTTCTCCCATTATTCTGGAAGATTGCAACATACAACCGACTCTTTCAAAACACAGAACCTGTTGTGATACCACGTCATAGAATTTCACAGGGATTTTTTTTCTTCTTCTTTTCCTTCTTTTTTTGAGAAGCAGGCATCAAGTAGTACACAGGCCAACTAAAACACTGGTAAAATACTCAGCATCCTATTCATAATGCATGGCAAGTGTCCTTCATGCTGTGGGACATATCAGCAATTTCAGACCTTTCAGCAGCTCCTCCTGTGGTCCCAGTCCTGCCCGTCTGTCACGCAGGCTGCCAAGGTTGCCCCGTCTCTCTATCATTTGATATGGGCTGAGAATGACAGGCAGGGGAGCGAGGGCGGCCGCAGGCGGGTGGTGGGACTCTGAGTACAGCTGCCGAAAGCTGTCAGGATCTTGCCAGCTCATCCCCTAAATGAAAATCTTCCATTATGGTCTTTCTCTGTGGCTAGAGACTTTTCCAAACCCACTAGGTGCTTTTCCAGAAGCCCTGAACAGAAGTTGCTGTTTGTAGGGATGAAAAGCATGGCAGAGATTTTCCCTTTTGTGCCTTCAGCATTCAAAGGCATCTTAGCTGTCTCATCCCCACACACCCTGGCATTGTTCAAAGCCACCTTTGTGTGTCTCTTTACATCATGTTACCACAGTTTGCTTTTCTCTTGTTTATTTCATGCCATCTCTTACATTCTGGAAAGCTTCCCCAGTGCTGTTGGACAGCCATACCCTTTCTCTTTTCCCCCATCTCTGCTCATCTCCCCAGACTCCCTTTTCTCAAAGTACAATTTCAAGTGAGATATAACATTCCCCGATATCCTGCTCCCATTTTGGCTTATCCTGTTTTGCCTGTTTGGACAAGGCCCTCCTCCTCCTTTTTAATAACAAGCAGAATGCTGTCAATTACAAACCTTTCCATGTTGCCAAGAGTCACAGGATTACTTTATAAACCACTCTGTCAAAAAATAAAACTTAAAAAAGGTGGTTTGTGTTGATGTAGCACTAGAAATATATATTATTATTTATGTCATAATCCAAGGCAGTAGTAGCTGGCTCCCAGTGTGCAGTTTCCTTTTAAGCTTATGATATAGACGCAGGACTTTTGAGTTGGAAAAAAGGCTTTAGGAAAGGCCCCCAAAATACTCAGCCTTGTGGTGTGCTGGAAGTGTTAATGGGGCACCCCTTAACAGCTTGGCAGGGTGAACCCAGACCTCACATATCCATAGAAAGAAATATCTTGTCCCAAAACATTTATTCATTAAACTGTGTTTATCCTGCCTCCCCTACTCACCCTGCAGACTAAGCTACTGCACAAGTAGTCCTATTTTTAATAGGAACATTCATAAATAAATTAGCCTCAGGGGAGGCCAGGAAGAGGTTACATCTGCGGTTATAGATGGAACAGCTCCGCAAGGCCAGGATGATATTATTTACTGCTTGGTTCTGTATTTCTGCTTACTGCTTTGAAGTGCACAAAAATCACAATGACTTCAGCATTGAGGGTGGCTTCCTTTGGAGCTGGAAATCCTGATTTAAAATAACATCAGTACAAGTCCTGCATTTTGCTGGAAAATGGGCACTTGGTTGAGCCTTTTTCTTCCCTGGGTGCCCCAAGGAGGTAATGCATGTGCTGATGATAAACCCAACAGGTGCCAGGGTTGGTGGGTACTGGAGCCAATTGGCTTTGTGCCGGCAGCGCACAGTGGCTATATTGTGTCTCTAGGTTTTTGTGTGCTTCCGTGTCCTTGTGAGGGATGGTATAACCCAGTTGAAATACATACTTAAACTCCTGAGGGATTAAGTGTGTTTCCTTTGCTTTACAGTTCAGAATTTTACAGTTTCTTTGTTTGGGGGTTCTCAGATTGCTTAATGATTTTTTCCTCCCAGTTTTGCCCAGATGTGTATAATAGCAGTATTTGAACCTTACTAGGTTTGCCAATTTTATTACTCAACATATGGTATATCCTTTTATTTTTGTCTAGTATATCATTCTTCTGCTGAGAAATCCCTTGGTACAGGCTTTTTCCTTACCATTCTTCAATGCTTCAGTTTGCGACTTGTCTGTACTCCAAAATTCAGCTTTTTGCTAGTTATTCAGGGAGACAAAATGTCAGATGTTTTGCTTCTGTCTGAAACGTATTGTTTAAGCTGTCACTTACTAGAAATACCACGGTCAATTATTGTTAAAAAAGCCCTTTTTCCCACCTCCCTGGGAAGCAGTTGCTCTCTGATATAAAAGCACCAGGAGAAGGCCTGAGATGATGTGGGTGCTGCGGTGCTGCATCAGCCCAGGAGCACAGGTTGCATCCCAAGCCCATGAGTGGCTCCTCCGTGGGTCTGCTATTGGCTGTGCTGGAGAGCCCAAACTTCTGACTGAGGAGGATGAGCCCACGTGGGTCTGCTCGGCCAAGGCTGCTGGTGTTTCAGATGCACCATCAGCCCCAGCCTGGATTCTTGCAGAGGGTTGGGAAATCAGTGATTATTTCCACTTCTAAAGTATTCCCAAGCCCAGACTCTTATCTGTTCTTCTCTTGGCCTTATGGGGAGGTTAGAAATGCAACTGACATGGGCAAGTTGTTTCCCATGGTACAAAGATACATTCATTGCTCCAAGCATTATATCTGTACTTATGAGCACATTATAGTCCATCCAAATCCCTGCATCTGTGGCTCATCCTTACATATTTATTCTGTATTTATAGTCACCAGCATTTGCAGAGAATGTGAGCAGGGATTGTTTTCCTGGTAGGCTTGGGAGCAGATTCTTTTGCAGTTTACATCTCTATAACTCAATTAAATGGCATTAGGATATTCTTACATCAGCTGAGTTCTCTGCCTGGAGTCAAAGTATAATTCTTAATAATGATTTTTTTAAGAATTTTATTAGTGTTTTCTTCTGAGCAGTTTCTTAAGCTTTTCTTCCTTTATAGCAAAGTCTGTGTGTAAGAGACTTCAGACTATTTTGTTCGAGAGTCAGAGACTCAGAATAATTTGTGGTCTGCTGAAACTATCCCCAATATCCTATTTGCATAACTCTTGTATAAGCTTCCCAATTCAGTTGTAAAGGCACAGATCACTTGAATTCTAGAATTTGTTTCCTGTGCAATAGAAATAACACATGGCTTTCTCTTGGCAAATTGTTAAAGTTTGTATCTGAGTTTGAAAATTATAAATTGCTGTCTGGTGCTAATTGCTAACTGCCAGTAATAATAATAACAATAATAATAGCAACTGCTCAAGTAATCTTCCATATAATGAGAAATAAAAATTATTTCCTTAAATCATGCCTGATATTCACAGTCAAGTGGTATATGCCTTTTGAGAAAAGGAATAAAATTCTGCAGCTACCAAATACGTCAGTCATGTATCAGACAGGAAGACCCAGTTAGAAAAATCCTTTTCTTTTCAATTTCTTTAAAGAACAGGCAGAATAAGTTGTGTTTTGTCATTAAATGATATATTTTTCAAAGCACTTATAATATCTGGCCTTCCCTTGTCTGGAACTCAACTGTTGACTACCCAATAAGTCCAGTTATTTGGAAGCTGATGCCCAAACCACTGAGCTGTCATTCCAGCATAATTAATTCCTAACCTTTCACCATGATTAGGTTGGCTGAGCTTTTGGTTGCTGTACTGGGGTTATCCTACTGGTGATACCTACTGGGACGTCTGCTGGCTCTTTCTGCATTTATTCTCACAGCAGACACTCGGGGTTAGGTTTTTTGCCAGACTTTTCTTTCCTACAGGCATTTAAATTAGTAACTGTGAATGAGGGCGAATACTGAATACGAGATGAGACATAGAGATAAGTGGTAGGGAGCTGGACAGCTCTTTTTTTAAGCCATATTTCAGGGCAATGTGTTGTTAAGGCAGACAACTGGAGTCCAGAGTGTACTTTAAAATCAAATAGGTCTTTCACAAAGGCACCAAGCTGGGGCAGTGTGACTGTGAAATATGGGGTTCGTAGGAGTGATAAGAAGGATCAGGATCAGCCGTTTCCTTCACTAAAACCTTACGTTGAAATTTCTCCTTAAGCTTCTTTCTCAGTGTTCCTGCCATCCTGAGAAGTTTTGTTTTGCCATTAGAAAGACACCCAGCATGTGTTGCAGTTGTACCAGGCACTGTGCTGCTGGAGCTGGGCAGAGCTGCTGGCACCTCATGCTGCTCCCACCAGGAATTCCTTGGCATCTCCAGTGTGTCTGGGCTGAGGATGGGATTGAACTTCTGTTACAGCTGAAGCAGGATGGCGTGAATAGCACACAGGATACACTTCTGCTCCAATGATATGATTAAAAAATCTTTTAATATGTGTTCTGTTTTTAACGTGTCGTTTGGAAGTCCTCCTGCCCAGCTCTCTGAGTGGGGAAGGTTTTTCCAGCTCAGATTCTTGGGAAGGCTCATCTTCAGGTGCTGGTACAAGTGCCAGCAAAACCTTGGGTAATCCCACAGCTCCTTGCTGTCTATTGCCGCTCAACTTGTGTTTTAAATGACTTAAAACAAAAAACCTCAACGTATTAGCTCTTAAAACTTTATCTATTCAGAAGTGCTTCTATTTAGTATAATTATACATCCCATAATATTATATTTTTAATTAGCAGTATTAGAGGCTGCATTTGGTGGAGACCTATTTTGGGTTTCAGTTGTCTGAATTCTGGGGGTTTGTGTGTTGTGGCTAAATTACAATCTATATGAGTGATGGTAGTGCTGCACTCTCCTAGGAGACATTAAATTCCCATCTGGATATTGGTTGGTAGAACATAATTTGTCTCTGATAAACTGTTCAAGGCCAGGCTGGGTGGAGCTCTGGGCAACCTGGTCCAGTGGAAGGTGTTGGCATGAGATGATTTTTAAGTTTCCTTCTAACCCAAACCAGTCTGGGATTCTGCAATTACTAATAATGCTTAGATCTCCCATGTCCTATGGCAAGTTCAGAAGGATTGGTTTCCTCTCCTCAACATACGTTTGGATGAGGGTATTTTCTAGTGCCAAAGGTTTTTTTAACTTTATACATATTTTGTTGTGAAGACTGACTGTTAACTTGTATAATTCGTAAAAATTTCTGGAGAATATCCAAGAAGATCATCCTCTCTTCACAATTTGATTTTTATGGTGAGACAGCATGCTGGGAGCTTGGAGTAATCCTGACCAACACTGTCCCTATCTCTTCTGGTTTTACAGCAAACATTGCAAAGTGCTCAGTGGATTTCTATCTCCCCAAATCCAGCTTGCCTTCTGATTTTCAGTAAATCTCACAGCCACTGTAGTCCCCCAAAGGTTGCTCAGTAATGGACATTTATGGAAACGTTCTCAAAAATAACAGAAAACTTGCAAGGTCCTGGAAGTGCCTTTGAATTTTGCTGTAATTCAGGGAGCCATTAGCAGCTTGCTTTTTATTTACTAATACCACCCTATTTACATATACTTGTGTGGCTGTGCCTTAAAATACATGTCTTTCCAAACAATGACAAACCAGGAAAATAATTGAGAGCTAGGTTCTTGAGACTTTTGAGCTTGGGAGGCATGAGGATTTTTTCCAGCCACAGGCAGAATTGGTTTAAGGCACTGGAGTAATTCAGATTACGAGGTGATGCTTGGCCTCAATGATTTCTGCATTTAAATAGGTAAGTGTAGGAATGAAAAAATAAGAACATGAAATGACTTCTTCAGGATCACTCTGTGGGTATTAACACGTGACCTGGGTTAAAAGCCAGGTTTTTGCTTTTTAGTTCAGAGTTTTATCTACTCTTGGATCAAGCCTGAAGGTTTCTCAGGCAGAAGGAACAGAAAAGGAAAAAAAAAATCTTCTTTTCTTAGAGCATGACTGTGCAGTAGTGCGAAAAAGGCAAATGCAATCTTGACTCAAGCAAGGCATTTCTATGGAGGCTGGGAACCATTAATGCCATTAGTAGATAGCCATCTGTAAAACTACACTATTCTGGTCTCCCATATGCAAGAAAAATTAATTCAAATGGGGACAGGTGCTGAAAAGTACTTGCTGGGATGTGGGAGAGAACAAGGACACAGACTTAGAAGAGGGGGCTGAAAGAGCTTGGCTTGTGTGGCCTGGCAGGACTAAAGCTGCTCTGGATCTGATTGCTCTATAAATATATCCAGGGGTACGTACCAGGAGGAAAAGGACCTTGCTGTGGATGGAGAGCGGTGTTGGCAAAAGAATTAGTGGGTTGAAATTAGCTGTGTGTAAATTTAAGCTGGAAATGGGATGTTGGTTTCCAGTTATCATAAACTTCTCTAGCTATTTATGAACCAGATCCCTTCTGTATCACATAGTTCCCTGTGTTCCAGAGGCAGCACAACCCCATCCCCTTATTTAACACTTTGTTCAGCCTCTACAGCAGGGTTGAGTAACCTGCTCAAGCTTTACACCTAGCTGTTAAAAAAAAAAACAAACCAACTCCCATAAAAGTGTAGATTATTGTCTTGAATTTGATGAAATTACCAAAAAAGTAATAGGTCCATTATTTGCCTGTTTATTCCTCTAATAAGGACTCAATCCATTTGGAAATCTAGTTTCTGGGGATTTTTTTCCCTATGAGTGGCCCTAGACTGAATTTAAAATGTGATCTATTTGCATCATGCAGAGCAATAGGTATTCCAAACAGCTGAAATCTGTCGTGTTTCTCCAGTCCAAAGAGCTGATGCACCTGCCTGGACCAAGAGAATTAACTAGATAAAAACTGGGAGCTTGGGGAAGCTTCCCTTGAGCCCCTTTCTTGCGCTCCAGGTGTAGGGGTTTGCGCATCTTCCAGATCATCGCAACTGCCGTGTGTGAGGAGCCCTGCTCCCTGGCAGAGCTCGGAGCTACCGTCTCGTCCATCCCCGGGGTATCCCTGGTGCCTCCTCCACAGGCGCCACGGCTGCTGCTTGCAGAGACCCGAGTCACTGATGGTGCCACCTAATTTTAAATTGCAATTGAAGCCTTATTAGTCTGTGATTGCTAATCAGAATGAAAGTTGGCTTTTGTTGGCTTTCATTACTCATTCCACTTTGTCCATATTAGTTACAGACATAATGTGATTTCTACTCTGCTTTGCTGATGCATGGCATTCCTACGGGGCCCCCTTCACTAAAATCTAGATTTCTCTTTACAGCTTGACAAGTTGCTGTTATAGCCACAGAATGCTTTTCAATACTTTATAGCTCTCAATGCAAAGAAACTTTATGTTGTTTTCATAGGTGAGGGTGACATAAATGTTGAAGTGCCTCCTGTTGCTTGATATTTAATTATGAAAGCATCCACTGGAAAAATAGTATGAGCCTGGTGTAATCAGCACTGGGGTAGCCCTGTTAATCTTTTCATTTGGTCTAGACATCAAGGATGCTTTCTACTAGTCTGGCTGTAGCCTGATAATCTAAGACCTTCTGGACTAAATGTTTCGGTACTCTTTATGAAGGGAAAAACTCCTCCATAAAACCCCTTAGGTTTGCCTGTTCCTCGGGCTGATAAATGCCTCTTTGATTAGTTCATGGAAAAGTTATTTGGATGAACCTGACCATGGAGGCAGCTCGGCTCTGTGTTAGTGCCTCGATGTCTGGGAGGGCAGCAACCCCTGGGTGTCAGGAAAAGGGTGCTGCTCCTGCTTCTCATGGCTTTTTGAACTCAGATAATTCTGACTAGACAGCATTTCCACGTTACTTAGAAAATATTTTTGTAATTAGTTACATTCTTAAAGAGATCCACAGTTCCTGACAATTGTTTGGAAGTGACAAATGGGTTTCCTTGCTCTTTTCTTCTCTTTCTGTTGTTAAGTAACAACAGTTCTTCTTCTTACCTATTTTAAACCAATTCAAAGATTCTAAATAAACACCAAAATAATTGCCAACAGTCTGTTTTCCAAAACCTATCCACATGTCCACATTCTTATGTATCAAAGCCCAATTTTAATCTGTAACATGGTTTATGTCATACCTCTGCATCTTTAATTAAGGAGTGGGTGGGAGGGCAGCAGCTGGAACCCCCTTCACCTGTAAGATGCATTGGTAAAGTCATTCAGGGTCAAAACAAAGAAATGCTGTCTCAACAGTGGCCAAAACTGAATGCCTGAGGAGGAGTATCAGAACAGAAATGAGGTCCTGTGTTTTTGATGAGTATTTTAGTTCTTTGCCTGGAAAAACTTAGATTTTATCTAGCCTGGAACAATTCCAGTACTGTCGAAAGAAAACTTGCTGTCTGAATAAAACCACTGTCTGGTCTGGCACAGTGCTGGGAAGAGCTGGTGTGGCTCCTCCTTGGGGAAGTGGTGATGATGTGAGTGCTGGGATGGGTGAAACACGATGTGCATGAACTCGCCTTTGCTGGGCAGGAGCAGGAGCAGCTCCCGGTGTGCCGCTGCCAGTTGAGCTGACCTGCCCCTGCCAGTTTGTATTGAGATAAAACCCAAGTCCCTTGTAATCTGATGTTACCCTAGAAATAGAGATGTGTGACATTAAGGAAATAAAAGCTGGGAATGCATAGCGGAATTACTTTTTGTCCTCTGGATAGGAAGGCAAAGCCTGGCTGTGGCAATTCTGCAAATCTGTCACCATGGACTGTGCCCAGTATGGAAACCCAGTCAAGAAAAGAGTTGGAACCCCACAGGGGTGAGACGGAGCTGCATTGCCAACTTTGCTGGTTCATACTTGGTTTGATTTTGTGCTGCTTTCCTGTAGTACTGTGGCTTGGTGATGGTGGAAATACCAGTGCTCTGTGTTCAGAGAGTTCTGTGTTCATTTTTCTGTGTTGAGAGAGTTTCAGGGAAAGTGCAGATACACATCTGCACTCCTGGTCCCACTTGCCTTTTTTCCTCTCCTAAAAGGGTATCTTCTGTAAAATGCAGATCATAATCTACTTATTTGTGGGGAGGACAAGAGGATACAACAAAATTAAATGATGGTGGTTTTTTGTCTTTGCCTTATTTTGAACAGTGTAGCAGGAGAAACAGCCCTTCTAAAATATATAGAGATGGTGAGGCTCTGGCACATGCTTCCCAGAGAGCTTCCCAGGAAGTGTCCAAGGCTGGGTTGGTTGAGGCTTGGAGCAACCTTGTCTAGAGGTAGGTGTCCCTGCCCATGGTGAGGTGTTGGAACAAGATGGGCTTTAAGGTTCTTTCTAAACCATGCTATGAGTCTACAATTCTGTATCTGTAAATATGATTTGTTTTTCAGTCTATAACTTCTTGGAGCAACATTATCTTTCTTTAATCAAAAGCTGTGTTTGCTAAGAACCAAGTGGTGTTGGGCAAGGGGATGGTTGACTAAGGTGAAGTTTGACTGAAGTACTCTGGAATGAGAGGAGAAACACCTCAAGGAAGGGCTCAGAGCTTGACTAGGTCTTTCTGTGGCATCTCAGTATTTGCAGGTCATCCTGCCTCTCCCTCTCCTCTTTCTCTCCTCTCTTTTCCTCTTCTCTTTTATCAGATCTCAGTGCCAGATTATCTCCCTGCCAGCTTTTAGAAGTTCGGCTTAGTGGTCAGCAGTTTGTCTGCTAATAGGCACAACTGTTCTCCATCATGGCTGTCTGAGCAAAACATCTGGAAATGTGGGAATTCAAAAGAAATATCGCTGGTGAAACCCAACAGAGAAAACCTGTGCAGGTTTGGAGAGGAAGCTGCCAAGCTATAAATATTTATATACTAAATGCATATGCTGGTGTGTAAATGAAGTGCTTGTAAAGCCTATGAGCAATCTTCTAAACCTGCCTTGGGTATGGTTTAGTTTAGAAAATATATTTTAAACCTTTATTTGTATGAGCATATGTTTAGACAGACACTGCCAAGGAGTGTGACAGCAGTGGGTGCCCAGCGTTCCCCTGGGACAAGACACGTGGTGCAAACTTCCTTTTTCCTCATGGCAGTTTTTGTTTTTCTAGTTGCTGGTCCTGGGATCGCAATTGGAGCTATTTTGTAATTTCTGATTGTTTTTCAAAACTGGAATTTTTTTACATAGTGAAAGTGAGTTTACCCCAACTTTTCAGACAAGTGCCTAAGGATAGAGCTAATAAAAAAATCGTATTTACTAAATCACACAATTCTGTCAGTTGTTTTCATGATTTGTTCAGTGTTTAAATGATTTGTAAAATGCACTTAGATGTCTGTCTAATTTTAATACTTCAGTTAAGTAAGTAGATGGGCTTAACATTACCTTCTGCAGCAGTTTTGGTAATATAAATATCTGTGTCCAGATATTTATAATTTTCAATGATTATTTTAATTCTTCCCCAGTATAACATACAGATACAGTAACCATGTGCTTTGATCATTTTATTTCATGCTTCCTCGATAAATCATAGTTCATAAGGAAATGAATGTTGCAATTCATTTCACCACTTCATATTTAATGATTATCATGTAAGAGCATCTTGGGACTTGTCTACACAGGAACTACAACATAATTAAATGGGGGAATACATTTAAGGACTTGCCTACATAGGAAAATTCATTTGAGTTTTAATATGATGTGAATTTTTAAGCATATTGTTTTTTTCTTGGGATGTATTTTATGGGTATTCTTATTTTGGAGTAAGAACTTCTTGTTACAAGCTTGTTTTGGAATTGCAAAGCTAGTATTTCTCACACACTTTCCTCACTGAAGAACTTGAAATCTGGTCAAAAGTAGGTATTTCACCATGTATTTTTGGTTGTAGAAGTATGGCAATATTTATTTGAGTTTCAGTTTGTAATGTTGGTGGGTTTTTTTTTTAATTTTGAGAGTTTCCATTGGAGCAAACAATTTGATTTTGCAGTTCTTTTTTCAGAGGACCTAATAGCTTTTTATATTTTGATTTTTGTAAATTTTCCTTCTTCATAGGTGCATATATGTGTTGGGTGGCACCTCATATGGATCTGAGTTTGGGGATAAGCAAATTAAATTCTTTGTTTTATTGTCTACTTGCCAGCAATGATCAGTGTAACCTTGATACTGGACTTCCAGTGCTTTGTTTTCTTCTTCTTACGCAGAATCTCAGGATGGTTTGGGTTGGAATGCACCATAAATCTCATCCAGTTTTACCCCCTGCCATGGTGGGGGACACCTTCCACTATCTCAGGTTGCTCCAAGCCCCATCCAACCTGGCCTGGGACACTTTCAGGGATAGGGTAGCTACAACTTCTCTGGGCAACCTGTGCCAGGGCCTCCTCACCCTCACAGAGAAGGATTTTTTCCTAATATCCCAGGTGAGCCTGCCCTCTGGCAGTGGGAAGCCATTTCCCCTTGTCCTGTCACTCCATGTCCATGGATGAAGTCCCTGTCTTTCTTTATGGATGTATCCTTACTTGCCTAAATAAAAAGTCTGATCCAGGGTGAGATACTATAATGCACTTCCATTACCACAAAAAGATTTTTCATGATTCTGGGTTTAGTTTCATGGAAAGTGAACACAATGTCCAAAACTCCCATGGTGCAGTCTGGCTTTAATGCCTTGCACAAAGTGCCTCAGTAAAGTGTCCTGCTGAATCCAAAAGTTTTTTTTTCCTTTTTTTCTTGTGATTGAACAAAGCACTAGTCCCAACTATTCAGCTTTAGCAAGACCTGTGTAGTCAAAGCTTCCACATGCCTGTGGTGGCACCAACAGGAAGGAGTTGGAAATACTCCCCCCAGAAGCTCTTGGATGGATGGATGGATACTGGCACCCAGGGGAAATCAGGCCACTGAGGTGCAAGGTTGGTTGGTTTTTTTCCCAATAGATACTCAGAAAACTTTATATTGGACTAACACTTAGCAAACAAAGGTGACATTTGAGGCACCTGGAAGACAAACCTGACAAGAATGGCATTTCCTTGTCAATATTAAAAACTGCTGGGAGTTCACTGCTCTGGTAATATCCATGGCATGAGCTTCAGGAGCCTGAGCCCTTTGGCTGGGCAGGGAGTTCCTGCTTTAATAACCCTTTTCTTGTGTGCAGTTTTGGACACTTGCTTTGATGTGGAAAAGTGCTGCTGTAACAGCACTCGTGAGCAAGAAGCTGCAGTGAGGCTGAAGGGAGCAAAAGCTACCCCTGGTTCATGTGGAAAGCACTAATTTATTCCAACATATTGATGCTCATGCAGTGCTTAGAACAAGTCTTGCTTATATGTCATTATGTTTCTTATTATGCTTATATTTTAAGAATGGCCTTCTAAGATAGAGAGAGTTATCCTATTTTGTCCATATCTTTGACTGCCTTTTGGCAAAAATCCTCGTGTTGCCAGAAGTCAAATTAAAACTAATGATGTTTAAATTTGTAAGGCTTTTGAAAGGATCGCTGGCACAAAATAAATAAATAAATTTACGCAAGTGAATAGGTCATTATACCTTAAAAAGAGGGGAGGTAATTTGATTTGGTTTCTTAATTGGTTTGCTAAATTAATAGTGTGTGGAATGCCTCTTAGTAAGATGACTCAGAACTATTTATTTTTCAACTCCTCTTTTCAGATTGATGGGTGTGTTATCTTAGCACTTGAGAGATGCAAGCAGTACTGGAATGACAAACATTTCTCGACAGCTTTAGAAAGATGGATGGTGTGATGACCCTGCAACAGGTTTGGGTGTTTGTGCTTTCCAGTGGATCATTGTGAGACTCTTGCTTCACTTTCATTCTTAATGAGAGGGGAAGGAAAAGTGAGATCTAATTATGGGTTTGAGATGTCTTTTGTAATCTGACTTCTCAGTGTACATGTTTGTCATCCAGCCCTCAACAGAAGAGCATAGTGATGGTCATCCCCAGTTCATGGTCCCAGTTGGTGAATTTTGCTTTTAGAAAAGAAGATAGGTACTGGATTTTACTGCAAAGCTGGTGCTAAGCGATTAGCTACACCTTGGATATTTGTTATTGTATTGTTATTGCATTGTTACTTTATTTGGCAGTTCTACACATTCTGCATAAAATCATTACCAAAACAAACCTATTATAGGTAAAATCCTTGGGCTTGACCAGGATCTTTATATCTCTTCCATGTCTTATGATCTGCAGAGTTGTGATAGCCTTAGGAGGAGGGAGAATGCCTTGAAAATACAACACGGTGGTCTGCCACATCAACTATCTGTGAAATTATAAGAGAAAAAATACATTATTAATATATTGATAGCTTTCTGGTAAGTTCTATACAGATGGAAGAGAGTGATTTCCTTTAATTTGCTTTATTACCAAGATTTAAAACTAAATGAAACCATTGTCATACAAATGAAGTTACAACATTGCACTCATCAATGTGCCTGTGATATTCTCCCCTAACAATTAAAACTCTTCAGTGTATTAGAAACTGGTCTTCTTTTGGATCTGGGAGCACACAGTGGAGGGAAGCAATGAGGCTAGTGCAGTGTAAATCCTGAAATGCCCCTCAGAGCTCCTTTGCTCTCTTTTTAGATCAGAGAGCAGATCAGATTTAGAGCAACAGGAGAAAGTTTGGTTTAAATTTTGTTGTAAACTCTCTCCTATAGGCTTGATCGATTCCTTAAGTGTGCTGTATATAAAAATATGACTTGAAGTTCTCCTTGATATCACCTCCTAATATTTAAAAGTAGTAATTACTGAGGAATTATCTTATTAGTAGGTTTGAGCTGTGGGTAAGTGGAGCAGGTCAGCTCTGTGACATTTGGACAATGTTGGCATGCTGCATTGCTCAGGCACATCAGTAAAGGCCTATGCTACTTCACAGCCTGGTTCACATTTCTAAACTTTTTTACTGATTCTGTTGCAGCATTCCTTCATTTCATCCATTGTGGGGTTTGGGGCTTTGAGGTTTTTAATATTTTGGCCAGAAGGAGCTGTAGATTTTCATTTTGCTAAATATGGCCAGGCCAAAGCAAATTCTCTTTCACTGATGCCAGGAACTTCAAGTATAAAAATTATTTATTTCTGAAACGAAAAGATACTTTGAACAAGCAGTTTATGTGTTTGCATCTACTGAAATAACCTCTGCCTCCCCAAAAGCAGGCAAGCCTGCTGCTGTATGTACAATGCTACTTTTGTCTGTCTTGTAAGAAGAAAAGCCTCACTAATAGGATGTGTCAGCCATGAGCAGTTAAAACCGACACATCTCCGTGTCATATAAGAGAGAAGTTTATGGATTAATATTCAGATTCCTGACAGGAAGCACATTGTGATGGATTAGTATTCTTATCATTTGAGTGACAATTTTAAAAAAGCTACTTAAAATGACCTGGATCTGGGACACATGGGTTGGAGCCAGGAGATGTGTGGAACTGATTTAAATCTCTCCTTCCAACTTCCCTGCTCGAATCTCCTGGGCAAGAGCAGAGCACAGTGTGGATGCTTGATTTTTTAGCTCTCTAGTAGTCACAGGGGACTGAAAGCAGCTGATACTGATGGTCTGGAGGACTCTTGAGTGATCTGCTCCTTCTACATTTGCCCTGTCTAAATCCAGGAGCTCAGGATCCTACTGTGTAGTTACTAGTAGAAATAAGGTCTTTGCAGCTCCTGCCTCTGCTCTCACTCCTCTGGAGGAGATTTGTGTCTCCTGGTTGACTCGGGATCTCCTGCTTGACTTAAGCACTGCATTGAGCAGCAGAAATGCTTCCCCAAGAGTTCCTCAGTAACAACTTTATTCCACCACAGGAATTTGTCTAAGCCATCTTCAGTATCAGATTTTATCTGCAGTGTTGCTCAAAGCAGCTGCACTGTGTCCAGAGGACCTGGCCTGGTGTATTTTAGGACATATAGTAACTTAAACCAGATACTGACCTTGTGCAATACCTATCTTCAGCAAAGAGATTGTTATTTGAAGTTTTGTTTGTTTTTTAAATTATACCTTGCACTCATGGCATGCAGACATTGTGACTAATATGATTTAATGCAAAAGAATCTCTTGAAGAAAATGTCTTTGCAAAGTGATTCAGGGGGATATTTTGGTAAGGCATAAAGGTGGTATTTTTTTTTGACCCTAATAACGGTTCCTAAAGTACATAGTAATAAAATAGTTCCTGAAGACAGCATGTTACAGATGTCACATGCTTCTGACATCTATTTAGTGATAACAATTCTTCATTAAAAACTTGTAGGGGTAGGCAACAGATGTGGGGTGATCAGAGCTCAGTTGTGGAAGTGTTTGTGGGGAGGTGAAGTTTTTCATTTTATTCCAGAGCAGCACAACACAGATAAATGTTGAAACCCATTTTTTAGCACTTTTCATTTTAAGTTGAAAAGGGAGAGCCCGACAGCAACAAAATCCGAAATAATGGGAAGATATTCAGTGCAGCGTGTCCTGCACTTGGAAATTGCCTCCCTTAATCAAGAAGGCAAAAAGCATCAATGGGCAAGTGTCCTCCTGGCAGAGGGGCTCAAGAAATGCTTGGAGAAAGGAGCTTTGTTTGTGGATCCATTAATTGCGTGCTAAATAAAAAGGACTTGATGGTGGTAAATGTATAATATTATTAGGCTTTAGCAGCTGGCCAGAAAGCAGTATTCCTTCCCATGGAGGTTGTTTCTCCAATGTGGATCACATGAGGTGAAGCCTTACTGCGTATCCAGCTTTCATTTCCCCTGAAGCCATGGCTGGCCTCCATGAGGCCTTGGGAATACACTAGTTAGGTGGCTCACAAAGTCAGCAGTTTTCAAGATGGAACAGCTTATAAAGGCCTGCTTTTATTTTTAATAGTTCATTTTTGTTACGCTATCTTCCTAGCAAAAAACGATTTTAATGAGAAGAGCCAGGCTCATCGGTGGTCACCTGACCTGCTTCTCATTTACTAAACCAGGAGATTCATGTCATTTCTCCCATTTCAAGCTTTGGACATCAGGTGCATTGAAAAAATTAGGTTAAATGAACTAGTTTTTCATGCACTGGTACTAGAAAACTTGATTCGAAGATGAAGACAAGAAAAATTTTTTATATGGAGTAAAGCAGATAAAGAATTTTGGTCCAAATGCCATGTTATTTAAATTACTGTTAATTTCTAGCTCCTTGCAGTAAGCTTGGACAGCAGGCCTGGGGTCTTTCCTTCTGTCCTCACTGCTCTTCCTCAAGTGAGTGCTACAAGCACATCCACACCTGCAGCGCCCCTGGTTTCTGCAGCTGGGCTTCCCTGGTTACCAGCAGTGTATTTCAGGATGTGTCCATCATCCTCTCCTCTGTCCTGACCCCTCATCACTGTGACAAGCCCCACAGATGCAGCAGTGTTAGGAACATGTTGCTGTGACACTCCACATTATCACAGCCGTGAGCTTTTCAAGCTCCCTGTAATGGCACTTGTGGTATCAGCAAAGGATGTTGTTTGGCCAAAGTGCTGAGGAAGAGGCCCAAGCTGCAAGAGCTCAGTGACCACTTGTTTTGTTGGTCGGAGCCACTAAAAGGATTTGGATGAGCTGAAAACAAACATGGAGCACTGTGTCAGGCATGCGGCAGCTCCAGCCACTGTTGCCAGTTAAGGGTACTGAAATACTAAATGCCCATGTAAAGCCTAAAATGCCCAATTCTGGGTACAGTGTCTCTGGGAATCCTTGGAAAGCTACACTTGTGAATGGTCAAGAGAATAACAGCATCACCTCTTGAGCACTCAAAAGCAGAGCTGGCATGACAGGTTGTTAGTCTGACAGGTCATACAGGTGTATACCAGTAAGTCTGCCTTCTCCATCCTGAAAAATCCTCAAAAGTCACAAGTATCAACATTTTCTTAGCAATTTCCTCCTGTTGTATTCCCTGTACAGAGCAACGGGCTTTTAAATGCTGGGTAATAATAGGAATGTGTCTTTTGTGTGGAGAAAAAAACCAAACAAACAACTGTGTCAGATCGTTTATGTGGCAGACCTTTCCAGTTTTGTGGGACATGACAGTCTGGGGTTTAGCTGCCCTCCTCTGTGAGTAAGATTGTTCAGGCTTGCATTGATCCTGTTTTTAATTAGAATCCTCTTTGAGATGGAAAATATCAGAGCAGATCTATAGTAAGACTGGGAACTTCACTGCCAGAGGGTTTTTAGATACAGCCTTGGAAAAAAAAAAGAAAAAAAGCTATTTCTAATCCTTAAAATATTTGCCTTGCTTTATTTTCATATCTTGAAGACAAACAGGTGCTGTGTGCCCTTTATGATTCTCAAATATACAATCTCCAAGCCAGCAGTCTCCAAAGCCTTCCCTTGTTTGTACAATTAGGGTGGGATTTTCAGAATCACTCAGTGTTGGTCTGTCTCTGCTCTCATTGAAGTCAAACTGCCATTGACTTCAGTGAGAATCGTGTTAGATCAGCACAAGTGCTTTTGAAAATCCTTCCCTCCACTTTTTTTTTTAGTCACATCTGTGTACAATTGAGTAAAAAGACTTCTGTAATATGCTTTAATTATTCTTTGTTGTTTTCATATAAAAGTGATTGAAAAGAAACCAGAAGGAAACCTATAATAATCTTGACTTTGATCTTATTTACCATGAATTATATGTTATGTTTTTCTTCTCCATTTATGTAATTATATATTACTTTATGACAATGTAAGATAAATCACTGAAAACACGAGGAATAGAAATAATTAGGTAATACAGAGAGGAAGAACAGTCTCAGAGGAAAGTACTTGACGCTTCGTGGTTTGGTGGGTTTCCAGTGTTGCTTGAAGCTACTTTCTTTTGGCTGAATGGGAAAAGCAGGAGACTTCATGTGAAAGGCTGGTGCTGAAACCTGCTGAATTTGGAGGCTGCATGGCCAGCTGCGAGGAATGACTTTCTGGATGTCACCTTCCCAGGAAACCGCAGGTTATTGCCCAGGTGTCCCCAGTCTGCTCTGCCATTGTGCTTTCCACACAGTTTTGGTCCACCTGCTCCTCCTTGGTTCATTCACCTTTTTGGTTTCCAGCATGTGTTTCAGTGGTGTTTCTGGTTAACTGTTTGCTCTTGGGAAATTCCAAAGAAAACCATAGAGAATCAGAGCTTTCTGTAGCTCAGGGGAATTGGGAGAACCGCAGAAACACCTAATTCAACAAGATCAATATTTGCAAGATTTGCCCTGTACAGCCTGGCTTCTACCTCTGGCTGTAGATATTCATTGAAGTGCTCTAGTGGGGCATCCAGCTGTAGTGGTTTTTATTTGTATCGTATTACTGTTTGCTTGGGTCCATAGCAAGAGTCTTTAGCTGAGGAGGAGCTTTGGCCATCGCCTATAGCTCATCTCCACCTCCCCATGTGGTACAAATCAGGGGGGATTTTGGAGACCAGCAGGAGGAGGTGACTGCTTCACTCATTAGTGCTGAAAATTTACCTGAACTGCCCTTCTGGGAGGCCTTGAAGAGAAATATGTAGATCCAGAGGGCAATTCTGTTGGCAAAGAACACATGGAAACCTCCTTGGATTCAGGGGTGGATTTACAGTGGGAGAACCTCAGAGTTACATTGAATTAAATTGTCTTCTAATAGCAAGGTTCCATTCCATCTTTAGACTCCTGGGATTATCAGTTCTGCTGTAAATACGTGTTTAGCATTAGAGTAAGATGTTATGTCAGTACATGGCATGCTGGTTGCCTGTTTCAGCTGCTGTGGTTCCACCACATGTCATTGATTAGAGCTGGGCCAGCAGCCAGGCTGGTCCTTGATACACTCGAAATCCAAAGTAGTCCATGAAAGATGTTTATTAGCTGAAGTGTGGCAGATCTGTTTGATAAACTCTATGGCATATTGTTCCTCTTAGTGTGCTCTGTTGGTGTTTTCATGTGAACGGGAGTAAAGGTGTCGGACTGTTGTAATTCAATAGATGTGATCTCTCTTGCAGGACCATGGATGGCAAATGCAGCATGTGCTCAGGGTTCCACTGGCCTAATTAACTGAAAATTGTCAGGCCACTGTCTGGGAAACTAAATTGGTGGTCTCGGTGTTCAACACCCAGAGGGAGACTCCCCAGGGAATGGTGACAGCCCAAGGCTGCCATAGCTCAAGGAGTGTTTGGACAACAATCTCAGGCACAGAGAAAGGTTCTTGGGATGTCTGTGCAGAGGCAGCAGTTGGACTTGATAATCGTTGTGGGTCCCTTCCCACTCAGGACAGTTTGTGATTCTGTGAACTGATGGAAGGAGCAGAAGTCGCCTGCAGAGGCACTGGACACACTGTCCTCTTTCACTATCAATAGTCCTGAAAGTGCCACATCAGTAATCTGCACCTGCAAGGTGTTGTTACAGAAATCTTGGCATAGTCTTAATAAAATTATTAGTCTGTGAGCCCTCCGGAAGGTCTGAGTGCTTTGCCACCTTCTGCAGGCACTGCTGGTTCCAAGAGGTAGTTTGAAATCAGGCATTCTTTAACATTTCACATATAAACAAAGTGGAAACCAGTCTAAAGAAGCTGAAGGACAGAAAGGCCATGGGAGTAAACAGCTCTGAGCAGTAATGTGACAGCTATGCTAGGAACTGTGAGATGCTTAAGATATAATTACTCTATATTAATGAGATGAGATCTGCACAAAAAGCATGATGAACCTGCCAGAGAAATAAACCACAGAGTACTGGCTAGCCTGTGTTTTTTTTTGTTTGCCATTGTCACGTTTTAAATGTTCATGCGTGCTGATTAAAATTTAGGTTAGGTTCTTGAGAGCTTTTGCCAAGTTTTGTCACTCAGGGCTTTTTAGATGGTGTAGATTTAACCTTCAGTCTGCCCTTCTCCCAGATACTGAGGGCAGTTTCCCAGATACTGAGGGCAGATAATATTCTGCCATGTCCAGCTGAACTGGTGCATTCAGACTTCCTGGGGAAAAAGCCTCTTGAGTGCTTCTAAAGTATTTATTTATCCAGGCTTCATCTTACTGAATTTACTGTTTGCTGAGACAGGCAGGACTCTGTTGGCCTGACATGAGATAATATGTTTGACTTCACTCTTTCATTCTTATGGAATGATATTTGAGATGCATGCCTTTTTTCATTTTTTCAAGAATATCAGGGGAAAATAATTTCAAATGGAGAGAGAATTTTGCTGAACATCTGGGAGCAAAATGAGGAAAGTTTGATAAATGACATCTTGCTGACATGGAATAGCAGCTAGCTCAGTGAAGGAGTCTAGGGCATTGCAAGTAAAAGGATTTTTTTAAGTTTAGTTCCATTGCAAGTATAGTGCCATGCTGTATACATGTGCTTGACAGTAACAGATTATTCAAATTGTCAGATTTAAAAAAGCAAAAAAATTCAGTCTGAAGTCATGTAGTAGTCTTAATTTCAGGAGCAGCCATGTTTGTATACAATAGACACAGACATTTTTTGACAACTTAAGTCAGCAGAGGAAATTCTTGTTCAAAATTTATATTCTGTTCAGAGGTTGATTGCTGTATTAAATATATGGAAATATTTGATACACTAAGCATGGCATCATCAGCTTATATTGATAACCCAACTGCATAAGTTTAAATTCTTACAGGTCTTTCTTGACTATTCAACTGTTCTTCATTTTAGCCATTTTGTGTCTGAGACACATTGAGTTTAAAACTTGTACATTGTTTTGATTTTTTCCATTGCACACAGATACCTTTATGTATAAGCTTAAATACTGTCAAATAAGCAAAAAGCTCTTCACCTGCACCGTTTTAAACTGGAAGTAACTCAAGGCAGTCAGACCTTTGCAAGTAGAAATAAAACCTGGGACTTACAAAAAAAAGTAATCGTAGCCCAGTGATTTTCTGGTGAACAGACTTTAGCCCTATAGAGGTTTTTTTTTCCCCTTGTATTGCTCTACCAGTCTGATGTCAGATGTCTTTTTTTCCTCCATTTACCATAATTGCCTCTGAAATACAACAATGAAACAAACCATTAGCAAAACACTGAGCTGTCGGAAGCAATCGCTTGTTTCAGATCCAAGTGAGGTACTTTACTTGATCCGAAGAAACTTGTGTCTGTATCCTATAAAGGTTCTTTGTGAAACATCCAACACTTCCAGGTTAGTGTTGAAGTTGAGAAGATCTGACCTGTCCTTCCAGCATGAGTTTTCCCATAGGCCATGTTTAAAGTCAAATTGGGTTGTGACATTAAATAACACTGTATGGTGTGTTCACTCCCTCCTGCTCCAACTGGAGGCTCAGAGCAGTTCCAGTAGCATTTTACAAGAGTTGATTGATTTTTGGGGTGGGTTATAGGTTCTGGCAAGGTAGGTGATACTGGAAAAACCTTACTATTTGTCTTTTAAAGACCAGAAGGTCTTCAAAGAACATTTGCAAGGACAATTTGTATTAATATAGAACTGTGATCTATATCATCATTTTCTGGAGAAAATGAATCCCAGGGGGCGACCTTCTGGCTTTGCACAACTCCCTGACAGGAGGGTGCAGCCAGGTGGGGATTTGGCTCTGCTGTCAGGGAACAAGGAACAGGGTGAGAGGAAATGGCCTCAACTGGTGCCGGGGGAGGTTCCAGTTGGGCATTAGGGAAAACGTCTTCATTGAAAGGCTTGTCAGGCTTTGGAAGGGGCTGCCCAGTGAAGGTGGTGGAGTCACCATACCTGGAAGTGTTCAGGAAACCTGTGGATGTGACATTTGAGAATGTGGTTTAATGGTGGACATAGTGGTGGTGCTGGTTGGACTGGATGATCCTAAAGATCTTTTCCAACCATAACAATTCCATGATTTTCATGTGTGTATGCAAATATATATCTAAAAGATGTGTCAGACTTGCTGAGAAAAGAACTTGGAATCAAACCGTACTTCAAATTAGGAACTTTTGGGGTCTTGTGCAAACTATTTTGTCCTCCAGGTGATTTTCTTTCTAAGGGGATGCCAAAAGAATCAATGAGAACTGCATAAAACCCATTTACTCTTTTCCTTGTATCCTTGAACCTTTAAAAGGAGAGACTAAAGCACCTGCAGATGCAGACAGGACATTCCATGCATGGCATGTTTTCCGGTATCCTTTCATTCTGATTCTTCCTTTCTTTTTTTTAATTACAGTTCTTTGAGGTTCCGTTTGACTCAAATATGAACAGGACTAAAAACAGACCACTGGTGCGAGGACAGATCAGGTAAGGCTATGCACACCTGCTCTGGCTAAGGAGGAATAAACCTTTTATCTATTTCCAAGTTTCTCTCCCTCTTCAGATGATGAAAAGTAGCACTTTGAGACAAAACATTTAGGAGAAATGCACTTCTTTGTTCCTTGCTATTTCTTCACGTTTATAAGTTCTGTGTGAGCAGTTTGGGCACTCACAGCTGTAAAATACTGAATTTCTCAATACAGTAGAATTTCCCTTCATATTACATAGTTCTTCATGTGTAATGACTCTGTGTATGGTGTGGCAGCATGCAGTTATGTTCCACTGATCTTTTGTTTTGTAATAGTAAATCCTAAAATTTTCCCATCTAAGAACAAACACAAAAATGTGTGTTGCTTCTACATCTTTAGCTGGTTGAAAACTCATTGTGGCATCTTAGGAAATTGATTTAAAAATTTGTTATCATAAAGTTTATCATCATCTACAAGTAAATTCCTCCCCCCACCAAAAAAGTCTTTCATTAGCATAGGAATTTCCTTTAAAAAAAGTCCTCAATTCCCTCTGTTTTCTGGATAATGTATCAGTTTAGTTTCTCAAAGGCTGTTTGGCAAATAAAAAAGCAAAGTGAAAAAGAACATCAATAAAAATCCTCTAACTTATTTGCAAACTGAAACTGAAGGCCCAATTCATAAATGATTCAACAAACAATTCTAGTATTACATTTCCATGATTTGTGCCAAAGAGTATTTATAACAAAATTATGTTTTCCCTTAGGCTTCTGTGAACAGTTGGTCCTATTTATTTCTGTGTTTTATCCATCACCTTTGGAGGACTGAAAAAAAACATGATAGATGAAACTACAAGAAAATTGAGACAAAATACTCAAGTGAACCTTGTGGGTAAATTCACTCTTGTGGTAAATATTTAGAGCGCTTCAATAAATTTGTTCTGATTTGTTCTCAAAGGTGGTGCTAATTGCAGATTTCCAAGTTAATTTTACTTAAAAGATATTTTAGAGACCACTGCAGTGAGGGCATCTTTTGAATATACAGTAAGTCAGGCTTAATTGTGTGGTTCAGGGGACTTGCACTTCTGCCTCCCTTGCATGTGGTCCTTACACTCTGGGAGAAGGAACACTTATTAGGAAGAAAAATGATGGGGGGATTTTCTTTTTATTATTATTATTTTATTTTTATCATGGTCTGCTAGCATGGCTTGCAGTGCTTCTGGAGTCAAAAATATAACTCAGAAACTTTCTGTCAACTTCTGATTCAGAGAAAGCAATTTATTTTATGTTTCCAGTGTCCTTAAAAGAACTTCACTGTCATCTGAATGCACCACAAATTGGCAAAACCGTATTTCATGGATTTTCTTACTTCCCCCCCTTTCATATTTGCTTTCACCACAAAATGGTAATGTTGGGGACATTGGGCAATCACTCATCAATCTATCTACCTGCCTGTCAACAGCTAATTTAAAGTTCTTTAGTGTCACTTCCCTTGAGTAATGCTGCTCTTGCTCCCTGCAGACCGTGGAGTACTCAGACCTTGACTGGGGTTATTTCTTCTGTAGTGTGTCAGAGGAGAATAAACCAATGCAAGTAATCTAACCTTGTTGTATTTTGCCACATATTTCTTGGTGTTCCTTGAACTCTAACCTTCCTGGCTGCTAAAATAAAACCTGTAAATGGTTATGCTAAAACCAGTCAAGACCAGGCAAGAGAGGGATGGACATACAGTACATAAGAGACTGGTGTCTTGGCTCTGGGAAACAATTCAGAAAGTTTGGGGAGTTCTTGCCCAAAAATTGTCTGACATTTCAGTGCTGACATTTTCTTCTCTTTAGCTGCTTCATTTAATGAAACATTTGCTGCTTTTTAAATTCTGCTGTGTTACAACATCTGTGCTATCCAGTGCAAACAAGACATCATTTTCTAATCCATCTTCATTTGCACTCTTTGTAAATATATTCTCTTTTTTCCTTGCTTTCCTTGCTTTTTATTTATTTGGCATAGTTGTCGTTACAGAACTGGACAGTATGGGTAGTAGTTTTTGCTCTGAGCTTAAGATCCTTTTTTAAGAGAGAAGACTGATAACTCTCCATCATGTTGGCTCTGCACCTCCTTGGAAAGGCTTTCAGTGGTGGCTTTGATGTGACTTCTGCCCACTGAAAACTGCACTGAGGCCAGTGAGAGTTTTTCTAGAGGTTGTGTCATCACAAAGAGAATTCTTACATGCTTTGTATGTTCTACAATCAAACTGGTAGCCCCAGCGAGGTTCTTGGAATTACTGGGTCACGCAGTCCCTGGATGAGCTGGTGTCTCCATTTTAAGTAAGACAATTCACAGAGGTGGCTCATTAGGAAATGTTAAGCTTTTGTAGAGAAACTATTCCCATATGTTCTGCTTTGTGGCCTCCACTTGCAGCTTCAGCCCCCAGTTTGTTCAGGGTTAAGACCAGCTGTCCATTCTAAGTGATCTTGCTTCCAACAACATTTCTCCCCTTCCCTTCTGCCAGCGGCCTTCACTTTGAGAAAACACAAGTCCCTCTCAGAGGTTAATTTCTCTGCGTACACATTCATGTGGTTCCCAAACCCCCACATGTCACCCTTTTCTGTGAATTGCTGAGGACTGGAAGTTTCCTTTGGCATTAATGAGGAACATCAGTAGCTTTCAGAGAAAGGCTCTGTGGCCCAGGCTGCACTTTGAGGTGTGGACATCTGGCTGGAGACAGTACTGTTCTCTTACTGGTGATGTTTAAGAAGTGTCTCAGTTGGGCAGCTTTGACCTGTCCATCATTCCCTGTGAGCCAGGAGCCAGTTTTGCAAAGATCTCTGGAAGTATGAGGCTTTTCCTCCATTCTTTGTGAAGTCTCTATATTGCATCGTCTTGATGGCCAAGAATTACTTAGTGGCTCAGTGTGCCCCTGCTTTATATTTTATGTGTTTGGGCTGGACAATCCATAAAGGCAATGGCACAGATGGTTTCTGCAGAGCTGGGGCTGCTGAATGTAGGGACTAGAGCATATTTACCTTATTTGCCAGTCCCCACCTCTGGTGCTTCCAGGGAATCTTCTGACACTGTTGGGAGATCTGTGACAAACAACACAGATAGTTCATTGACTCCTTGCTTTACAATGTTCTGTTTAATTTGTAAGTCTCTGAAAAAAATGTTCCCTTTGAGCCATGAGATGTAACCATCCTTATTCTCTATTCAGAGAATAATCACAGACATCCTGTTGCAAAAACAACAGGAGTAGACCCAAACACAGTGTGCCACTGAGTGCCATCCATCATCCTGCCTGCCCACATCTTCCTCCCTCCTCTGACCCTTCAAGTCTTGTTTGGAAATGCGAACAGCTTGAAATGTTCTTTATACTTGGACTGCAGTGTTAAACTCATTGAGCATATTTGTGTTCTGCATCATAATAACAGCTGATACTGTTTCCTTCTATGAATTTATTTTGTGTCATTGACGAGGAAAAATTTCACATGCTCACACAATCTTAAATTTGTCTGAAGTGGCAGCAGCTTTTCATGATTTCCTGTTGGGTGTGATTTATTCCCTTACTTTTTAAGGTAATGGATTTAATTTTCCTGCAGATTAATTTTAACAAATCTCTGGTATGAGCTGCAGTAGCTGAGTGAGATCAACCTCAAGAGTGACAAGTGTCCTGCTCTGTTATGTTGTGCAAAGGGACAGGTTTGATCACCCTTTACCTGTACACACTCCTTCTGAATATTGGCAGTTATATGAACTTAGAGTACTGCTGGATCCACTGTGCTAATCACTCATAAAGACTTCATAGTTGTACAAGGATAGTTTCTCATCTTAAGAAAAAAAGACCTTCAACAGTATGTTCTAAATAACCAATTCATGGCCATGTAGACATTGTTCAATTCTGCTCCTGCGCTACTTTGCAACTTACAGCTGTTTTCTGTACCCAGTCCTTTGGCTTTGGACTCAGCAGTGGCTGCGTGGAAGTGGGCCTAGGGCTTCTCCTTTGCTTACCTGGACCATGAAGCATTATACAGGTAGCTTTAGAGGGTGGTCCAGGCTGAAAGAGGCCTCAGGAGAGATGAAGACCCATCTCTTGCTCACAGCAGTCTCAGCTCTGAGGTCAGAGCTAGTTCCTCCAGGTCTTGTCTCAAAACCCTTCAATATAATGGCTTCAAACTGCAAAAGAGTAGATTTAGGTTAGCTCTTAGGAAGAAATTCTTCCCTGTGGAGATGGGGAGGCCCAGTTCCAGGTTGCCCAGAGAAGCTGTGGCTGCCCCAACCCTGGCAGTGTCCAAGGCCAGGTTGAACAGGGCTGGGAGCACCCTGGGACAGTGGAAGGTGTCCCTGCCCATGGCAGGGTTTTGGAAAGAGATGAGCTTTTTGGTCCCTTCCAATCCAAACTATTTTGGGATTCTATGACAAAACTAACATGCTGTGGAATTTATTGCTATTCTCCTTATGCAGATTATTGGTACTCAAGCTACTTTTCTATGCCCGTGTAAGATGTTTAAGTCTATTAAAATGGCAGCAGGCAGCACAACACAGCTAATAATGTCTTGAATGCTTCAACAGAAATAAATATTTGTGTTGTTAGATGAATGTTTTTTCCAAGAATTCCATTAACCTTTTCCCTTAGCAATGCCCAAGGAGCCGTGTTCTGTCTGTGAGCTTTCCACTTCTCATGTTCACAGTTGATGTTTACTGCAGTTAATGGAGACAGTAACACTTCTACTTATTGATATTTCTGAGTGGAGTGTTGACTTGGCTCAGTTTGAACTATAGGCCAGACTCTTGAAGAATCAGACCCAAAAGGGCTCCTGCGCTAGTACTGTTTCTCACCAATGGCTTATATTTGTGGATTATAGTCACAATTACAGAGATGAAAGTTGGATGTTCATAAACTAGTAGAAAACTGCAACACGTGAAATTTTATTTATTCAGAAGCACATTGTGACTGGACTATTTCTATGTAACGCTGAGTTTTTCACTCTGCTGCCTGTAGCCGACCTACTATTACAAGTGTAACAAAACCAGTTCACACTGAAAAAATGTGTGCTTTTAAAACAAAATTTCTCCTGTAGTCACTGTGGATAACTCAGGGTAATTAGCTTGTTTCTTTGCTTAACATTAATGTAAATCAGGAATGTTCCTACTGATATTAGTGGAGCTGCATGGATGTAAAGTGAAGGAAAATCCATGTCCTAGGCTTACGCAGAGACCTGCATTAAGGGTTTTGCTAGCTGTGGTTAAGCCAGAGATTTGAAACCTCCCCAGGGGTTTTGGTACAACTTTGGGTCCCCTTTAGAGCTCAGCCCCTGCTTAGCTGGTGGCTCTGCTCCCTTGGGTGGTCATTTCAGACAGGTTTCATTCTACTTAAGTTAAAACAAATAAAACAAAAACTCCATAAATCTACAGTTCTTCAAGAATAATAATTTTTAAGAGATCAGATGCTTATTCCCTGCAGGGGAACATTCTGATGCTTTGTTTAGAAAATACCTCATTTTAAAGGGACTGCCCTGAGATCTTTTTGAATGATAAAAATGTTTCTTTTTTCAGTGGGAGGCTTTCCTCTTGTTTAAACAGGGCACAATTCAAAGCAGACACCATCACAGAAACCTTTTCAAGAATTTCCTATCCTGCTTGTATTCAGGCTTTATTATTTAAAAACAAGTCAATGCATTCCTTCCCCACCACCACCCTCCTGCCTTCATTTTGTTTTTTTTCCACCCTGTATTTTCCGGGAGCTGTCATTGACTGTGTTTGGTAAACAAGAAATTAAAAAGGCAGCTTTATATTTTTGACATGTACAATTGCTTGTAAAAATGTACTTCTTGCCTTTTGAACAGCAGGGCATTTAAATTTTTTTTTTTGTCTGGCATGGTCATGTCACAGAGAGGTTTGGAGGGAGAAACCTTGGGGCTAAAACATAGTTTAATGAGAATAAAACTCACATCAAAGGATGGTCTAATGCAATGATATAATGCTTACTGTGTCTCTTTCCCAAAGGGGATATGGATGACAGTACTTATATTTCAATTATCTATTCACTGCCTGCATGGGATGTTGATTAAATTGTTCTAAGGTATTAGAGGCCTTTTGTAGAATGCACAGAAAAATGGTGATACTGCGCATTCTCCTCAGATCAAAATGTGTGTTAGGAGGAAATTATATGGCTCTAACTGCATATATGTTTTGTTTCTTAGGGCAATAAAGAGGGTTGTTTTATTAACTCCACATTGAAATTTGTTTCAGTTGAAATGAAGCAATCACTGGTTCTCCAGCTCACTCCTGCCCAGGCCACATTCTGCCACAGCTCAACCCAGACATTCCTTTGCATGCAGCTCTGTTTGGTAAATATAAATCCTGCAGAAACACTTGACCCCTCATGCCTTGCTGCTTTTCAGCTCAGTTGATGGGTCTTTACCCCCAAATTATTTATCTGCATCTTTAATTGCATGCGGGACAGTTGATAAATCGGAGTACATTGTTCCTTGCCCCACATTAGGAAACATCCCACATGCTCATGTATAAAGCTGGAGTCACGGTGCATTTGGCTAAATAGCTGCTCCATCTGCTTGTGGAGAACACTGCAGAGAAGTGATACGGGCTCCTAATGGAGTTGTCTTATCCTCTGATGTCAGCTCCTCGCCAGGGGGCTAGAGCCGCAGGAGCTGGAGGGAGCATTGTGCACTAATCCCACCATCTCTGTGTCTGATATGAATGGGCCTCTTGGACACTGATTGCAACCATTGCCACTTCTCTTCTTTAATTGACTAGCAATGAGTAATTTTCTCCAAAGGTGATGTGAAAGTGAGTTTTTAGAAAACAAACAATATTTAAGCTTGAAGCCCATGATCCTTTCCCCATCTTGGGGGCAATGTTCTCCTGATGGCTTTTCTTTCAATATCTGTCAAACATTTCAGGTTCATGTTTGTAAATTCTGGCTTAATGCAGTCAAAACCCCAACATTTTGTTCCTTGTATTAGTATTGAACCTTGTCTGGTTTAACCACAACAGCATCATCATTCACCCTGTGCCAAGTGGTGTAGGAAATGTCACTGCTCAACAAGTCCATTATGGAGCTGCCTCTGATTAGAAGCTGCTATGCCCTGAGATCTGTGTAGTGAGTCACATTGGAAGTGCATTTCCCTCTGTGAAGGACAGAGTTTATCATGTCTCATACAAGTTATAACTTACATGTTATCAGCTTCGCAAGTCAGATATAAAAGAGGTTTTTCTTGCACTTTAATTAGCTGTGTGAACACAGATGCTTGCTCTCTGGTCTCTATGACTAGAAAAGCTGCATTCCTGAGGTTGAGATATGTGGAGAACTGCTTTGATATGTTTTATTTAGTTGGTTTTTTTTTTTTGCCAGGGATGTAAAATTACAAGAAATATAAAATTATAAATCATGCTGGAAAGGAGCCACAGGGACTCCTATTGCTGCCTGTGTGACAATAATTATGTTCTATTTGTGCACTTTGATGGTATATGAAGGGATTTTCATTTTGTTTTTCCATTAAAAAATGCCGTAACTCCAGATGGTAACTGTAGATAATCTACCTAGATGGTAATACAGGAATCCCAAAATACACCCATCCTCATCCTCTTCACCTCTGAGATGAGACTTGGCAGTTAAGACTTCTCTACAGAGTGTTCTCATGCTGTGGGTGTCAAAGGCATGTTTGCAGTGGTGCAGGGGAATCTGCAGATGGGCAGAAAGGATCTGGCTGAACTTGAAATTTGTCAGGCTCAATCTGCTTCATTGCTCTTCCACTGGCTGGTGTCTAGAGACTGATCCTCTTCCCATGGCAGACCTTTGCTTCTTGTCCTGCTCTGTTTTGCTGTAGGGAATAACTTAATTCTTTTATTTTCATTACTCCTGGAAATGTATTTAGAAGCAGTGTTTAGAACCTGTGCTCAGATGACTGAACTATCTTCTCTCTTCTGTTTTTTTAAGAGCAGGTTGATAAAAATACCCTAGAATATCAGTTTTCTCTGTCTGAATGGGATTGAGATCTCACCTGTGACTTCTTTACCACTGCTTTCCAAATCTTGGCTGAGGGCTCAGCAGAAGTACATGTTATATTTAATCATTCTAAATCAGAAAAATATTTCTGGAGAAACCAAATTATCCATCCTGTTAGTTAGTCCTGGCCCTAAAAGAGAGGACTGAGATTTTGAAGTAGAATAAATGGATCACTTAACTGCCACACTCTAAGGTTAGATCAAAGAGGAAGATTCAGTTTAAATATTATGGGGAACATTTTTCAGATTTACTGTAGGTTTGTCTTGTAAGCACTTAAAAAAATATTTACATTTTCATGACTGCAGGGAAGCTGTGAATATTATTATTCACCCTTTCACTCCTACCTAACAAAGCCATATACCAAAAGCCTGTTGACGCTCCACAGGGTTGCTCAGGGTTGTTATGATTAACATTCTGGTGTGGATATCAAGTGTGATAAGAGCATAAACATTTTGTAAGTATAGGTCCTTTTCATTTGTAATTCTTTATTTCCAAGTGAAGTGATGAGGCCCAATTGGAGTGTCTGCTTAATAACAAAGGGAAGCATAAAAGTTCTACTTTTGTCTGAACTACAAGTCTCCCTACGGTGCACTGAGCTATCTCATCCCAGACCTGGGCTCAGACCTCAGGGCAGGCTCATGAAAGCATGAAAAAACAGATCCTTGTATCATTTGCAGAGAGTTAAACTGGTTAAACTGAGAGCAGATGTATAGGAGAAAGCTCAATGCTGAGGGTGAGACTCTTGATCACCTTCTTTGGCTGAGTTAAAATTTTTGCATCACTTTAGCAAAACCTTCAGCAAAATCAATCATGCCAATTTTTATTTACTCAAGCATAAAAAAGAGAGATGTGTCCCTTTCAGGATGAAATGATTATTTTAAATCAGCCATGTTTGTTTATGATAGTTTTAAAGCACCTTGATCTAGCAGGGGAGACAGAACATTCTGCAGCTTGGATTCTTGAGGAGTGAGGGGAGCATTGCCCCCACTTTGTGTAAATTACAGTGTTGATCATGCTTTTGTACAATGATACACACCTGTGGCAGGGTGGCCTGGGCTATGTGCTTGGTCTGTTTCTTCTTTGGGAGAGAAATGAATTGACATAGACGGGCAGTATGTTATCCTAGTCTGTGTTTATTTTACACTAAATGCACTTCTGAGTAAGTATATTTGATGGCAAAGCCAGAGCTGGTGGCAATTTAGAGGCAAAACTCAAAAAGGCAACTCCATGATGAGACTTAGCCAGCAATACATGTTTATCCATCACTGAACTCCGTTTATGCCAAGTTCTCGCTGTATGACATTCCTTGGGAGATTTAGACATCACTCACTGAATCCTTCCCTGTTTCCCTGTGGATGGTCCAGCTGTCATTCAAAATCACGTCCAGGTTGGTGCTGATGGGCCTGGCTGGGCCCTATGGACAAAGGAAAGGTATTAGGGGTGGTTCCTTTCAGAGAGATTTGAATTGTAAGGAGGTTTACTTGAGGATTGTGTCTGAAATGCTACTGGTTAACCCAGCTCCTTAGATTTTTGGGGAGCATCTGCCACTCTCATACTTCCTCTTAACACTGAATTCTTCCTCAGCTCAGATTTTATGTTACAAGTTAGGTTTAGAACTTTTTCATTATTTTCCTCGCTTTTATTTTTTTTCCCATTTGAGGAAAAGTACTGTCCAGTCTGAGATTAGCAACATCTTTATCATAGTCATTACCAGAAATCAGATTACAAAAAAGACACTTACAAAAACACAGGTAGGCAGAATTGCAACAGGTGTTTTCTGGCAGTCTTAAAAATCGTGGTACAGCCAGTTAAAGGGGATTTGATATAAATTTGATATAAAATTCAGTACTCATAGTACTTTAGACCACAGCAACATGTTTTTGAGGATGAAATACCAGACACTGACAGAATGTAGATACTACTTCTTAACCTATGAAGACAAAATTAAATAACTAACTAAGAAAAAAAAGAACTTGACAAGGCTCCCCATTTGTTTGTCTGTCTTCACCGTTAAATGATAGACAAGCTGTATTCTGATATTTGCAGTTGATGGAGAAAAATTGAATTCCCAATTAAAAGTGCAGTTTACTCTCACGCTTTAGTTTTAAACTGCATCATCCTTCATCCCTTGTCATGACTCATAAACGTTCTTGGATGACTGAAAGAGAATAAATTAATATCTATTAAGCTCTTCCTCAACATTTTATCCCTTAAAATAGTACCATTTTAGCTCATTGATATATATTGCTCTGTTTAATATAACTCTGATTGTTCTGCTTAGTATAACTCTGGTACTTTGCTAGTTTAAGCTTCACATCAGCAGGTTCTTGAGCTTTTCATAATATTCAGCCACAACATACCTGTAAAAGAGAATATCAAAAGTGAGAGCATGAATTGCCTGTGTTAAGTAAAGCTTGTGACTGGTGCTGAATTGGAACTACATGAAAGAAATAAAGGTCTGGCAGTATGTCCATTCTGCCAGTATTACAGCTATGGTTTTTTTTTTTTTTGTTTTAATTGGAAAGAAATCATTCCTTGAGACTAATCCAATCTATAATTGAAAGTTCTAGTTGAATGTAAAAATATTTTGCTTTGAGTCCTTAAAAACCTCAGCCTCAAAACTATACTAATTAGGGGTCATGATGTATTACAGAATCCCAGAATAGTTTCTGTTGGGAGGGACCTTAAAGACCATCTAATTCCAACCCCTCTGCCATGGACAGGATGCCACGCACTAGATCAGATCATCATGTAAACACTTTGATTCAGAATCTTACATCTGAATGTGGATGCTTTTTCTATCAGGTACATCCTCAGTTTGTAGAGCTCTTTGAGAGTTTTATCTAATTTTTTTTGTAAAAAAAATTTAGAATAATTTTAGTAAAGTTATCAGCAATGAAGCTACTGATCCCGGTAAGTTAGTAGTGTTGTTACTATGATAGAACTGTTACAGCTGACAGTAGTCATGAATATGTTTTTTATTACTAAATATATAAATAGACAGTCTGAAAGGATTTGTGTGGAAAGTTAGAATTTAATTTCAGAGTTGGTAGATTGCCACCATTCAGCATTCTGCCATGATTACTGATTTCTTTTGAATGCTCTGGGCCTTACCTCAAACATAAAAACTGTGTGAGACAATTTTTTACCTTTCCATCAAAAATAATTTCAGGGATGCTGTCGTTGCTATTTGGGGCAAAATGTCCTTTTCCAGCCTCCTGGCTCCTTTCTTGCAGTCAGCTGAGTTGTCGGCACTCACGCCAGCAGATGACCCCATTGCCAGTTCCAGGCATCTGTCCATCAGGGGAGGCAGGGCTGGGAATGACACTAATGCAATCCAGATGTGTGCTTGAAGGAGGTGGGCCTGCATCCCCGTTACCTCAGCTGTGGGAGCATGAAGGCTTCTGAGAGTCTTCATAACACCTCGGCTCTTTTCTGTCTTCTCCAGGTGGGATGGGGTTGCCTGCTCTAACTCCTGTTGTTGATGGATTTTTCCAATTTTTCTGGTGGATCCCTAAAAGCTGCTGAGCAAAGTTCAGCAGTTCTTGGGTGCTGATCTTAAAGAAAATAAATATAAGTTTAAAAAAAATACTTTTGGCTGATGCTCCTCCCACTGAGGGAAGTGACCAAGCCATAGCCCAGTACTCTAGGACAGTCATGATGACTACAGGCACAGCTCCTGCCCTGGGACTTGTTTTCAGCAACTCTTAGTCTTGCCTGGCTGCAGGAATTGAGAAGATGCCAGGAGATGAGCAAAATTAAATCAGCAGCTAAGGGGGAGTATGGTTTTCTGCATGGATGTAGGTAGGTGTCTCCATGGACATCCTTTCCCCTTCATGACCGTGGGCTACTGCAGCCACAGAAACCATCAAAGGGGTGGCACTTGAACTTCTGTTTGTGTAACCTCTCATTGCTGTTGGAAAAGGGTGAAATCTTCAGACTGACGCTTTTGTCTGAATTTGTAAGTGGCTTCAGAAGCCTTAAAAACTTACTGTGTCTGTAAACTCTTTTTCTGCAGACGTAATTGTTGTGGTGGTTAAAAAAATTAGGGAAAAGAGGAGGGGGCTTTCTCCAGCAGCTTTGTACTGACGAGTAGTCTGGGGACATGTTTAATACCTAGAGATTCCAGAAATAATAAGCAACTTATGATGCTTCCTCCTGAAATCTGATTTTAATTATGGTTTTGGAACAGCACTGGACTCGTATCTCAGCTTGTGATGGTGAAATGTAGTTGCAGATGAGGGTCACACTTGTGTTCTTTGTCTGCCAAAATACCTTCTCTTGAGCTCCTGCTTTTTTCAGCCCATCTGTGCAGGAACCTGGTGCAGGCTGTCCCTCTTCTTATTTTAACAAATTGTTTTGACACTATATGCAGATAGAATTTGGGCCCAGAGTAGCAATATTGAAATTAATTTAAGCCATCAGTCTCACCTCTGTTGTCTCAGTGTTGTTTGCCTACCACCATGGAAGATGCTGAAGTCAGGGATAATTTAGTACCATTTCTGTGGGTGAGCAAGGGGAAGAAGCACAGTGATCTTACTGAACCTGTGTCTTGGATGACACAGAAAACTCACCAAAACCCAAACCCAGTTTTTGTCTCATCAAAGAGTAGGTAAATTGCTGTTTATTTAAAGGGCAGAGTCTGTGCAGAGTATTTGCTGTTACTAAAAACCCACACAGAGGAACACAAGGGTATGTATTTGACTTCATTGGGATATGGAAATTGCTCTAAATAAGGTTTCTTCTCTTTCCACCCTCCTTGTTTCACAAGCCCATGCCTGGATTCTTCCTTCACCATCCCTGCTCTGCTTATTTTAGAGCATCACCCTGCATTTGGCAGAACGGATCCACTGTCTTGTGGCATGAGGGACAGTTGTCAACACTAATGAGATCTAATTCAGAATAATCGACTGGGAATTTAAATGTTCCAAATCCATTAAGGTACTGCAGTCATGCTGCAACTAAGTAAAAGAGCATTGTTGTTTGCGGTTTTTTTAGTTTACCCTTTTAGAAGTAGGTGACACATCTATGAAGGATTTTTGACAGACAGGGAGAAGGCAGGATTTATTACCTTTTGTATTAGGCTTTGAATCTAATTTTAAAATATATGCACTTATACTTCATCTGCTTTTTATGTATGTTTGTTGTGCCCAGTTTCCCATTGACACATGGTCACAAATTGAGTTTCTTATGTATTTACATAACATCTGAATGTGAATCCCATAGAACTGCTGATTGAATGAGTGCACCTATTCAGGATTCATATGTCCTTTGTGTCTGCGCTTGTATGGGAGTGTCAGTCTATTCACAGGAATAGGTTAAAGCATTAGATGCTGATACAGGAATTTTCCATAATTTCAAGTACTCATAGGTTTTGAGAGAGAATTGTGTTTTGCTCTTTGTTGGTTTTTTTGATTTTTTAAAAAATTCATTAAACTCTTGCCCCATTTTTAACACTGTTTTTTAGATTGTAGTTCAAACTGTATTTTGACAGTCACCTTTACAAAATGTTTTGGCAAAGACAGCACAGAAATGCCTGTGTAGGTAGTCCCACTGTTGATCATTATAGACATGAAGCTTGCTGATGCTGCTGTGAAATAGGTAAAATACTACATTAATTTTATAGACGGGCAAATGCTTTGATTTGTTTTCACCTCCTAATTTTTCCAAATAAGCCTGTGAGTCAGTAAGTACTATTATCCATGGTTCCGGATCCTGTTAAATAAATTTATTTCCTGCACAAGTATGTAAGCTCATTATTTGAGTATAACCAGAATATCTGTAAGTGGCGACTAGTTTAGAGATTATATTATTGCACATGAATTAAAATACACTGCTGCATCATCCAAAGCCTCCTCACTCCTCTGGATGAGGGTTCACGTGGATGTCTCATGGTCATGTGTGTAGGAGATACCTGAAGAGCACCCATGTGGAATTCCTCCTGCCTGTTCCCATTCCCCCCAGCAGCCCTGGGCTGTCCTTGAGCAATCCTCCCCAGCCTAACCAGCAGCATGTCTCCAGAGTTGAATGAGGAGAATGTGGGCCCCATCTTCCTCCTGCTTCTCATTCTCCTCTTGGATGCTCTCAGTTGAGTGTGACTGGGGTGGGGCCATCTTGGGTGAACTCCCTGGGAAAAGAAATGACAAAACATTTCCTTTGCATCAGGAGAAGTTTGATTATTCACTAGTCAAGCTGAAATTCTAAAAAGCTTTTAGTTGAAGGTAGATGTCTTTTAGCACTTTTATTAGGTAGATTTTAGTGTATTTGTTGTCAGTAGAAGAGAAAAGTGGGATAAGGTACAGCTACTATGTTTTGGTTTGCCTTTAGGAGGTGCCCTATATGGTGACATACTGGGTATTTTAGAGTTGAAATTTGAAGAGAACTCATTTGGCACTTGCAGTATTTTTCCAAAGCCTGATTTTAATCTGCCAAATAACTGAAACCAACTCCTCCCAAGAATCCATCATAAGCCGTAGTTTCTTACTCAAGATGTTTGCTTTCTGAGCTAGGTCCTTGGCCAGTTTTCCAATGGAAGATTGCCTTTTTTCCCATGGGAGTGATTCCCTCAGCAAACATGAACGCCCAAATGAAATGAGCGTCTATCACCAGCCTGCACTTACTGCATGGGATGGTTTAAGGATGAAGAAAACCATCAGAGACCCCTCAGCCCCTTTTGAGCACCGTGTAAGAATTCTGTGGCATTGGGTTGCCCAAGGCTGACATGGGCAGCATGGTGGCATGAGGCTGTACTGAGAGGAGCTGTGTGAACCTCAGGTGGTGGGGTAAATTCAGTGACAACTCAGTGTCTCAGCCTTTCTCTTGCTCCAGGACAAGATGCTGATCTCCTATGGTCCCTTGATGAGATGTGGGGCAGCCTGGCAATGGAGGGTGTATCAAATCAGCCTGGCAATGGAGAGGGCACCCCCGTACCTGAGTACTAACAAACAACGTGAGCATGGACATGCACACTGGTCCCTAGAAGACATAAACTAGTTGAAATCAGAATACCCTTTAAACTGCTGTGAGTTAAACCTAGGCTCAGTCTTGTCTTAAAATCTGCAGTGTCACTGAAGCAGAAAGAGCATCACCAGTGACTGAAATCTCTCTACATTTTCCTCAAATATTTTCTTTCTCGCAGTGAGGAATTGCTTATACAAGTTTCCATGAGAGTGAGTTGAATTCTCTTCTACCTCATTTTCCACCATTAAAGAAAAGTCCTGATTTCTCATTGCAGTGTCTATGTGATGCCAAATAGTATTTTAAGAGGCAGAAATAGCAAAGCTGAATCATCAGATCACAGTATGACTTTCTAATCTCAGTTGGAGTTTTAGGAACAGGCCTTTGTAAGTCAAACAATTACTCTTCTTTGTTGAGGAAACACTAGAGAGAAATAGAAAATGTGATACTCCCAGGATGTCTGAGGATAAAGTAGTTCAGCTGCTTAAGAGGAACCACCCCATTGACTTTATGCCCTCCCCCGAGAGCATCAGGACAATTATAGACACTGTTATAGACACTGATCAAACTGCCTCAAATTGCCCAGAAAAGTTGTGGCTGCCCCACTCCTGGAAGTGTTCAAGGCCAGGCTGGATGGGTCTTTGAGCAGCCTGGTTTACTGAAAGATGTCCTTGCCTTTCAAAGAGGGACTGAAACAACGTGGGCTTTAACGTCCCTCTCAACACAAACTTCTGTGATTCTGTGGTTACATACTGTGCCTCCAGGAGCTCCCCTTAAAGAGGCAAAAAGGAAGAAACTGAAAAACAAAAACGTGTTCTCATCTACCAGGATCACAGCAAATCTTTTGAAGGTCTCAGCCACCTAACTTCACCCCTCCCTTTTGATAAAGCCGTATTTTTAAAGGTATTTTTCTGATCCGTTGGTTGGAAATGAAGGCAGCAGACACCTGGGATCAGGGCTGGCACTGAGGGCTGTTGGTGCTGCAGGGACACAGTGAGGCAAAACAGGGTTCATCCATGCAGGAGGGCTTTACACTCCCACCCTTTGCCTTCCTGTCTGAGAAGAGACATGAAGGGCTGGTGCCTGCTCATGGAGGGTGGTGTTCGTTTAAACTGGACACATGTAGATAAGTCTTCACTCCTTATTAGTGAGAAAAGTGCTGGTTGCATTAGATCAAACCGTGCCCTCATTTATATCTGTGAGCCCTGCAGGGTAGATGTGGGGAACCCAGCCTCATAGAATCACACTGGTCTTTTGTTGCCTCGAGAGTGAGTATTGTGTGAATCTGGTGTTTACTGTCTGACTGTATTTTATTCAAGAATCAGTCAAGATAGATTTGTTTAACCAGGCCTGGTCAGACTTTCACTACAGGGGGGCAACATCTACAAAGTACTCTGGTGTTTGTGGTCAGTATTGGGACCATTGGCAGTACAGATTGTGTTTTGCAAAGGAGCAAAGGAGCTCCTGCACAGGAGCACCACAGGCTGCAGAACCAGAGAGCACAGCTCCATATGGCTCCTTTCCTGAAAACAGCCTCAAATTTTATACATCTTACTGTTAGTGAAAGGCAGTGACATACCCTCCGTCAACTCCTGCTGTATTGGTAACACCAGGGGTGGTAATGCTGAGTAGAAATGTGTTCTCTACATACTGCATTGCCTAAAATCTCTTGATGGTTTAGAAAAGCTGGATAAAATTACTTAGTCAATTTAAATTGAAGGCAGATCTTTAGCATAAGATTTGCTCATTTTAGTTCTTCCAGGTATTCAGGATCTCTGTACTGTATTGGTCTAACAAATATCTTAAATATAAAAATTTGACTGGTAGGAATTTTTGCTGATAGAACTCCCATAAAATTCATCCCCACCAGCAAATTTTTCTTATTTTCTTATGAGGAAATAATTATTTTCTTGGAGCGGTGCTTGCAACACCTATTTTAGGGTTAAGGATTTGACCAGAGGGCAGAGTGGATTGTAGAACACAAAGGCTTCATGGTTTTCAATTAGACAAAAGGTATAAAGGTAAACTCCATGCAGAGACCTTCGTTGCAAGCACACATATTTTCTGGTTTTACATGGATGACTGTAAGTGTGTATTTAGCCACATGGGTTATTAAATACAACTAATGTAATGGCATTTTCCTCCTTTCCAGAGCTTACCCACACCACATTATTTCTTAGGGGCTTTTAGTTCCTATTATACCAAACACCTCAAACAAGCACACAAGAGGAGATCCCCACCAGCAGCAAACATGTTGATCTGGCACAAGGAACCACAGCTAAAGCTTCCTTAGGGTTGTGGCATCATGCTGCCTGTCAGGTGTGGCTCTGGTAGCCAAACAAAAGATCCTTGTTCATCCTATTTGAATGTTTATTGTGGAATTTTTTAGCAAAAGTTTACATAGCTCTAGCCACTTTCTGACAGATTTTAATATGAGTTTCCAACCTTCTCTGAGCTCTCAGCTGATGCACAGTAGAAATGCACAGAGTTAATTTGTTCCACTGTTGGTTGCTGCTTTTGACCAAACCTAAAATATCTTCAGTTAATTTCAGTCATGCTTACAAGATAGCCACTTTTGATTCTGCTGCCAGCTTTGTTTGGTTGTGCTTCCTCTGCTTAGTACAGTGCATCAGATAATCGGGGGTGTAGAATGTTCAGACTTTTTTCAGTAAAGTCAAAGAATACTTTATACCTATTGATGTAATTTCAAAATGATTGAATGTACTCCTTTTCTCATAAATGCTTATTAATTTTGTGTCTAACCCTGTTGCGTTTTGAAGGATCTGTTGCATAACTGCAATCAATTAAAAATCTGACAAACTGCAACTATTTTCATTTACTCTAAACTCTGAGTGCTTTTTCCAGTGGTTTAAATTCACTAAAATTAAAATGAAGGAGGAAGATGTGCTGAAAGCAGCAGTTCTCCATAAGGGAGAACAGTTCTCCATTACTTGCAGAGCTTGAGTTTATTTGGTGAACACAGTGATCACAAGATTAAGAATCACCTCCATTGCAGAGCTGTAGCAAGGTTGTCTTCACATTTTGGAAAGGCCTTTGTTAGGATGGGGGCTCAAACAGGAAAATTTAGGATGGCTGAGTAAAACAATAACAAAGATTCAATCTTATTTTTGGGGGGGAGACTGAAGGGAAGGGATGGCAGCCATTCTCTAAGGCCATCTCCTGCTCAGCATATGCCACATGTCTCCCCACAGCCCCCTGCTCGCTGTCTGCTTTGCTGCGTCCTGTGGAATCCCGGGAATTGCCCTGCTCACACTGGGAGTGAACCCTCTCACCGGGGCCCTGGGCGCCTTCAACATCTTCCTCTACACGTGCTGTTACACCCCCCTGAAGAGAATGAGCATTGCCAACACGTGGGTGGGAGCTGTTGTTGGGGCCATTCCCCCCGTCATGGGCTGGACTGCAGCTACTGGGAGTCTGGATGCTGGTGAGTATAAAACCCTTTCATTGGGTGAGTGGTTGTCAGGATAATGAACCTACTCAAAAGGCAGTAAACTTTGTTCTTTATGTTCTTGACCTGACCAGGCCAGGTTGGACACAGCTTACAGTGGCCTGGTTTAGTTGAAGTTGTCCCTGGCCATGGCAGAGGGTGGAAAGAGGTGATCTTTAAGGTCCCTTCCAACCTAAACCATTCTGTAATCCTGTGGTAAGGCTTTGAAAGCAGCTAATTTTGGTAACATTCTCCTTACACAGGTATTTCAGAGCAAAACAGAGCTGATAAAGCAGCATGACCTATTTAATATGTGTTCTGACCATCTTAAAAAAATCCAGAAGGAAAATAGCATATTTGATGTTCACATAGGAGAAAATGTTACATAATTTCAGGATTCAAATCGTGTTCAGGATTAAAACCATATCCAGTAAGATCCAACTTGCAAGGGACTTGCATTTGGAAAATTCCTCGATGTGTTTTACAGTCTTTCCACAAGCCAGAAAATATCCTGGGAAGATTAATTTATTGGTGTATTTCTTAATTACCCATTGCTAAACTCTAAGTTACAAATGCTCCTTCCCTCCTCCTTGAAAAGCAAACGAAGATTTCTATTTTAGTAGCTGTGAACCACTTTTACATCCCTTGTAAAACACTGATCTCTTCAGCAGCTCAACTCTGACACAATCAGGCCTTGTTTTTCCTGCCAGCTAGAAACTTAAGAATCAAAGTGGCTCCACAAACTTATAGTCTGAAGCAACTAATGAAGTGCAATTAATAGGTCTGTTAAGAGTTGGTTTAGCGCACACTCATCCCACAGGGGGGCATATTTAAGGCTTAAATAATACTTTCAACAACAAGGCTTTTAACCAGAAATTATCAGAATTTTTGCAAAATCTGTTCTTTATGCACTTCCTAATAAAAGTCAGTCTGAGTTGGCTTTGTGTCCACATGTTCCCACACAGATCTAAACCAGAGCAAGGATGGAAGGTGTTGTGGGTTTGTTTTTTTTTTTCATTGTGTGCTGCTTCTATACAAATATTTTCTTCTCTGAAAGTTACTTAGACCTAGAAATTTTATGTTAAGAGTATGTATAGTGTCTTGTGTTAGGACTGCATAACAGACATAGTTAGCAGCTCTGTACTTTAGAAGAGAAGAGGGAACATGACAAAAAAGGCATTGAGGGGCTGGAGCTTGTCCAGGGAAGGGAACGGACCTGGGGAAGGGGCTGGAGCAGCTGAGGGAGCTAGGTGGGGGGGCTCAGCCTGGAGAAAAGGAAGCTCAGGAGGAACCTTCTGGCTCTGCACAACTCCCTGACAGGAGAGGGCAGCAAGGTGCGGGTCAGGCTCTGCCCCCAGGAAACAAGGGACAGGATGAGAGGAAATAATTTCATATCATTCTGGCTGCAGATACTTAGACCTTGACATTGTTTGGGGATTTCTGTGATGGTTTTACCACTTTATTGCAGAGTTGGTGTCCAAAGATAACTCTCATATGCCTGTGCTTCACCTGCACAGTTCGGCCTGGAGGATCTGGAGTGCAGAGCTGCATGTCTCCAAAAGCCCTTGCTGTAGAGGCCAGTGAAAGCCCATCAGGTTAAACTGGCACTGATTGTCATTATCTTTAATTTGTCAACTTGCTCTTTGAGATCTATTTCACAAAGAGCAAAGCTGTCCCTGTACAGCAGCAGAGAGGGCAGCAGGGAACCCCACTGGTGGCCAAGTAAGCTCTTCCTCTCTAACTTGCAGCTAAAATGTGGTTACGTGTCCCTGTGCCAGCTCTGCTGTGAAGGCAATGATGCCACCAGTGAAAGATGCTAACTTTAAACCACCCAAGCAGAATTTGTCAGAACACGATAATCTGATGCATAGTGTGTTATGTATAGCTAAAACTTTTAAAATCACCTCCCAGTCTGTGTCAGGGAGGCCAGGCAGCTTATTTAATAGAGAAAGAAATGTTATCGAACTGATACTGGTGTTTGTAATGAAGCACACCTGGGGAGAGTCCTGAAAACAGGGACTGGAGTGTAAAATTTTAGTGCATTTCAGTATCAAATGGAAAACAAAAAAAACACAACACAAACCCTACAAACACTTTTACAGAGAAAAGAAATAACTAGAAGAAAATGATGGCATTGTAGACTATGATTTTCAGTTTTAAACATTCTACTTTTGCAATAGGAGAGTTCAGCCCCTGGCAGCATCGTATCCATGCGGAATACAGGCGTGCATCCATACACAATACACAGACCCGTGTCCCTTCCCTAACCAGCCTGGTCTCAGTTGTTGAACTCATTAATAATATGTAATTAGTGTGGAGACTTAACCTAGTTCTAGGTAGAGGTGTGAAAATGCCTTTGCACCTCATTTTAAAAAAATCATTCTACTCGATAACAAAGAGGAATGTGAAAGAAGGGAGGCAGGAAACTAATGAGAAGGAAAGTTCTCACCACTAATGTGGTGGGGTTTTGAGTTTACATTTTCCTGTGGATTTTCTCTCCTTGTAATCTTCTCACAGCAGCCACATTGTTGTACATGTTGCTGGTTATAGGGAAAACAATATTTAAGTGTAGCCCTTTCATTACCATTTCTGGGCAGCTAAGTGTTAAACTGTTGTTTGTAACAGTTAGGACAGCCATGTCTGCTTCCTTCAGGAGTTCCATGACATGGATGCTGTGAGATATTTTGTCCTTTGGGAGAGTTGGAGATGGTGCTTTAGAGAGTTGAAGTTGGTTCCTGGTTTCCAATTCCAGAGCTAATAACAAAGTATCTCAGAGTGGAGCAACCTTGTTTTAATTTGTCCTCATTTTGTTTATGACTTTTAAAGATGAATACCTTAGCAGTTTCTTGCACCAGAAAAAAATACTGTGTATTTACAGATAGAAATCTGGGACCCTCATGTTTCCAGTGATGCAAATGCTTGCTGTAGTTTATAGAATACTCATAGAATCATAGAATGACATGGGTTCGCAAGGAACCTTAAGGACTGTCCAAGCCCCTGCCATGGGCAGGGGCACTTTCCACTAGGCCAGGATGCTCCAAGACTCATCCAACCTGGCCTTGGACACTTCCAGTGATGGGGTAGCCACAGCTTCTCTGGGCAGCCTGTGCCAGAGCCTCACTGCTCTCTGAACAATTTCTTACACTATGTATTTTTGCAGATCTCCTGGTACTTCCCAGGAATGTTTGGTTCCATTTCTGCCCCAATAGGTAACTTCAACTCTATGCTCCTAAGCCTGATTGAACATCCCGCCCCCATCCCTGGATTTTGTGCCAAAGTAATTTAGGGAAAACCTCCCATTTCAAAAGCAAAAGATAAGATTATCTCTGGGAAGATGTGGAATTCTTTGTTGTGGGTTTGGGGGGGGTTGTGTTTTTTTAATGGCAGCTGTTTGAAACTGATGAAAGATAGGGAATGTTAACATTTCCTCGCTGGGGGAGTGAGTGCAGGTGAGACGGTCAGAAGTGCATGATAAATGTAATTTATCACAAGGATATCACTGCCACATATCTGGGGTATTTATGCAGAACTTAACTGCCAGCCTGTGATCTGCAGTAACACGTTTGCTTCCTTGAAAGCAGATTTCATTGCTCTTTCTTGGTACTATTTGTTTCTGAAGAGATTTGTTTTTCTAGTAAATCAAGATACCTTGAAATTATTTTGCAAGGGAAGGACTATAAGGAAAAGAATGACATTCACTTAAAAGCTTAAGTGATAGCAGAGAGACAGGAAGGTAAGTCAAATTTGGCAGTGTCCCCTGTTCTGTGCCAGATCCCCCTCCTGCATGGGATCCACAAGCAGAAGAGCTCTTGGCTGTGCCGCAATGCTGCTGAACTTGTGCACAGAAAGAAAGAAACAGAGCTGTTTATTCTGGTGTGTAAGAGTGCGTACATGCTTTAAATTATCCTCACTCTGCTGTTCTTTCTCCCTTGACTAATGTCCATTTAAACTTGTTATTTTTAGTTAACAGAACACTGAAACTGGAGTAGATTCAAATGCCACAGCCAGGAATTTCTTCCTAATATCAAATCTAAATTTCCCTCTCCCAGTTTGAATCCGTTCCCCCTTGTCCTGTCACTGCATTTCCTGATGCAGAGTTGTTTTCAGGCTTCCTTGCAGCTCCTTCAGATCCTGGAAGCTGCTGTGATGTCTCCACACAACCTTCTCTTCCCCAGGATGAACACCTCCAATTCTCTCAGCCTGTCTCCATAGGGAAGATGCTTCAGTCTCCTTATCAACTTCGTGGACTCCCTGGGTCTTGCTCCAAAGGACATGGTCCCATGTCCTTGTTATGCTGGGAGCCCAGGAACTTTTGTACTTCTTCCACTGACCGTGCTCTGCTCAGGCTGGATCCCGCCAGCAAGCAGGATCAGTGTTGCGGAGCGGAGCAGTTTGGTGCCACGGAGTTCATACAAACCACCCAGTGAGATGGAAGTGACAAGCAGGGCTCCTCTACCTAATGTGCTTATCAGCTAAAGAGATTTATTCTGAGTAGGTGGTGGCAGAGCAGATAAGGGCCCTGACAGTGCAGAAGACATTGCAGATCCACAGTGGCCCAGGAGCCATAGGTATTACTGCACCAAAGAATATTTATCTAAAGAGACTGTTCAGTTTATCAGATGCTCCACTCCTGGTCTCGTTCCCCTGAAAGACATCTTGTACTGATTTTCATTCATTTTCAGAAATTTAAATAATTCCTCGGGGTATGGAATTTATAGACTCAGTATCAATTGTAATCATGTGGAGGCTGATTTTTAAATTGCCTTTACTTTGTAATTCAAATTGTGTTGTATGGTAGACATTAATTATGTCAGCCAGCATCTATTTACAAAAGGGGATTTAAAAATGGGCAGTTCTTATCAGCTAGTGACATTTGGCAGATGGATGGTTTCAGTAACAAAAAAAGGAGAATAGGAAAGAGGGGGGCCTGTGCCCAACCTGCCAAAGGCTGGAGTCTCTCATACTTTCCCTGGTATAGCACTTGTCTGCCAGGAGGAAGGAGAGCAAAACAACAGCTTAATTGCATGCAAAATTAGCTTGAAGATCTTTGTGTCCCTTCCAGTTAAGCACTTGGAGCTTTCAAAGCCCCTTGATGTGGGAGCAGGTCTGGGAGCCAGCCGCCAGAGCAGGGCAGCTCCAGCATCCCACTGCCGGAGGAGAGGAGGCTCCGGCTATAAACTCCCACTGGTAAACTCAGCTTTTCAGGGTTTCACTTCCCCAGATGAAAGAGCAGAATTTGTGGTCTGTTCCAGAGGAAACAGAGATATTCATGTCACTGACATATGAGACTTGGAGCTGGGGGCCCAGGAGTATGCTTTGTGGGGGTAAAAACTGTAAAAATGAGGCAGAGGGACAATACTAGTGAGCAGCTGGTCTGAATTTAGGACAAAAGCCAGTGGGCTATTTTTTTCTTCCTTTCCATCTTCATAAGAGACAAAAGAAATGGCAGCTCCACTGCTGGGGCACCTGGGGACCGACCCCACAAGTTCACAGGCAGTATGCCCTTTGCCTGGTTCTCTACCCTGTGTGTGGCTGATGGGGTAGCCCTGAGCCCCTGGGTGTGAAACACAGCACCCACAGAGAAATCAGGATGGGGGGATCAGCAGGAGGGACTTGGGGGAAAGAGGTGGCTGATGAGGAGCCCCTGCGTGGCTCTGCACATTTGCAATCCTCTGCTGAGTCTGGTCCTTTGGTAAATGCTTCCTAAACATATTTGCAAAAGACTATATTTTCATCTTACCCAACAGGCTCTTCTTTTATGGCATCTATTGCTGGGGTTAGCTAAGGCGAGTTATATATGGTATTGTTTTCTCAGCCTTGCCTGGGTAATGAAAGGTGTTTCCCTGTGAGGCTTTTGGCTGCAATAACCTGTTGTGTGTCACACAAGAAGTGCACATGCCTGTGTGTATCCATACACACACAGCTTTTTTCTATGTGGCAAGCATACCTCAGGACATCTGGCTTCCTTCTGTTAAAGGCAGAAGCCGGGAACACTCTCTCAAGGTGAAAAATCCCACAGCCAACTTCATTTCCTATTCCTGGTGGATGCTGAGGATCCTTTTGTTTTGCAGACAAGTCAAACACACGGCCAGCACCCCCTTGCCTTTCAGTGCTGCTGCAGAGGAGTCTATTGCAGCCCCTCGATGCTCCTGCTCCACAGGCCTTTTGTGCCATCCTTCAAAAGAAACAGCTATTGAAACCCCTGACCATGAAGCTTTTGAGTTTTCCAGTGTTTTCCTTGTCCCCCTTGGTTTCCACGACGGTGTAACCTTGGAGGGGCACAATGCAGGCTGGGCCGTGCATCCCACAGTGACAGCCAGGGCCATTGTCCCAGCCCAGGGACCTTGTGTGCAGCTTTAGAAGTGACACTTTCTCTTTCTCCTCTCAAGGCTGCTTCGCCACTCTCGTGCCATCCAGCACAAGCAGTAGCATCTACTTTTGTTTTCCAGTGGAAGCAAAAGTGCTGATTGTTGTCTTGCTGTGGTGCTAATGTGGGTAAAGCAGAGGGAAATTGCATCAGTTTGGTTAGGGTTAGTGTCTAGGTAATTCCCAAATGTCTTTATGTTTGAGATGGCTGCATAATTGCAAATTAGGATGTAAATTTTGGCAAGCTAATCCTGTTCCTAATTCTAAAGACAGTGGGAAGAATTAAGTAGCTGGTAACATTTCTCTTCAGAAGGGATGATATCAGGACAGTATCTTGAACACTTGTAACTCGAGGTCACTTGATTAACAATCATTTTCCATCACCAAAACGAGCTGAAGCACAGGCAGTAATGATTGTACCTTCCAGCTCTCCTTCACAAACAGAAAATGCAACCAAAAGCTGGACAAACCAGTCCTTCCGGATCAGGACATCACAGTGTGTTCTGGCCATGACTCTCCAAACCACTGTGCATCTTTGTACCAATACTCCCAAATAATCCTGTAAAATTGTGTTGAACCTGAAGTGGGCAACTAGGCTTTGACAAGATTTTAAAATCTTTCTTTACCCCCAGAATTGCTCACAGTTACAAATCTCCAGGGAAGACTACTGTGTTAAACTTCTAGATGAGCACAGAAGAAAAGACAGAAAATAAAGGGTTTGGACATGTATTCTCTACATTTCTTGTCAATTTAACATCCTGTGAAACTTACATAGGACTGTGGTAAAGAGTTTGGGACTGGTTATGTTAAAATTTCTTGTAGAAAAGGTGGAAAAGGCCGCCTGAGACAGCACGGGTGCTCGCAGGCAGGTGGATACAGCTGGACCAAGTCAAATCTCTGAGCTCTAATCTACCTTGTCTGAGTTAAAGAGGAGTAATTTGTTCAACATCTTTTAAGGGAAGAGAGCCAGTTGTGTGCTATCAAGTAAAACGGTGTGTGGTTGTTTCCTGACTATGATCCATTAAGAGGCTGAGCTTACACTGCCAAAGCCTTCCCCTCCCTACAGCAGCCAAACCCATACCCGTTTCCTAGAGACAAAAGGCCAGTGCTTTCCTCTCTTAAGTCACAGCTACCAATGTCTGGAAATAATTTTAAAATTCCTTCACATTATTCAAGGCAGAAGAATTACTAAAATTGTGCTTTAAGCAAAACAGCATTCTTAGGTTGCCAAGGCAGTAAACACCAGCTTTGGGAAATGCAGTTAAGATTTCAACATCTGTTTTGGAGCTGATATTTAACTATTCCATGTTTATTTTAATGCCTGGTTGGCCACTTTCCTGTTACACATATGCAGCACCAGAGCAAAGACAGAAGGAGCAAGTCTGTTCTTGAACTGATGCTACAGGTAGCTCCCGTTCCTTATTTTTTTGTTTTATTGATTAAGTGCATAGGTGTTTGTCCTATGCACTTAATGTCTGCAGCCTGAACATGATCTGAGATGTTTGCAGAACCCTGTGCAGTGGGAAACCACTGTGTGTTCTTTACAGTACAATGAGAAGGGCAAGAAGAGAGCACATGTTGTTCCTCTGCAGTGTGTTTTCAGGAACATGGTGTTGATACAGCAGTCCCTGCAGATAATCTGGGACGTTTGTCCTGACTTGTATGGACAGGCCCATGTTCGCCTGCTTTCCCAGGCTGGCCAGACTCTAGCTGATCCTGCTCCTGAGTCTGGAGCTTCCACAAACACACACTGTGCTCCAGCCTGTGCCCCCCTGTAGTTCAAGGACTTTTCTTTGCTGGAAAAACCCGTCTTCAGAAATTTTTTGAGAGTTTCAGCTGGACCATTGCAAAGTGTTGTGCCTCATTTAAGCTGAAATAATCCATCTCTGGGTGAAACCATCACTGTGGCTCCATGTGCCAACTGGACAGGTACAAAGCTCTTTGATGATGAAAGGTATTGCCAGCATGAAAGAGGCATATTTCAAATTGTTACTTAAGAGAGTGCCATCCTCAACACGAGACAGGCAGAATTCAAACATTATTTCTGCCCTTTAGTGGTTAAGAAGGTAGGTTTGCAGTCCTCAGGTTGCTCAGTTTGCTCAGAGTTATGTTGGCACTAGTAACTCAGCAGCTGTATGTACTTATTCTTTCTTGAGTAAATGTTGTATGAACTTGAACACTATCCTTTATGGGACATGAGGAGTTTGGGGAACTGGCATTTGATCTGGAGCTTTTAATCACTGTGTCACTGATGTTGGTGTGAGCTCAGGGTGGGCAGGACAAGGAGCTGTTGATGCCTGAATGCTCTGCTCTCCTCTCCAGATGTTAACCAGTGGTCAGAGCCCATAGCCTGCAAGGACTTACACCCAAAAAAACCATTTTCCAGCCTCCTCCTCTTAGGGGCTCTTCTTGCCCAAGGACTTAGTCTGGCTCCTGCACTGACATTGCTCTCTCATCTGAGATTTGGACCATCCAGCAAATGGGATCATCATAAATTGCTCTAGAAGGAACAAACCATGAAGTTTGAATCATGATTTATGAAGAGCCACATGGCCTTCTTAACACCTTAAAGAGCAGAACTTTAGAAGGGTGTGCTTCTTGCTCTTGTAATTCTGAAAATTAGACTGTCAGCTGCTGCAGTTTGCAAACCTAAAGTCACTATTTCCTTTTGGAAGTCTCATCTCACAATTATTTCGAAATCTTACCCAAATTTATTGAACTGTAAAACATCCAAGCAGTTGCTGAATGACTGTGAAATTTAGTGTCCTGTTTGTTTTAGGAAAAGTGCAATTTATAAAACTTCAGTATTTCACTAGATGAAAATATATTTACAGAGAGAAAGAACCATTTTCTACCTTCTTCAATGCCAGCTGACATTTTTGCTTTATCTTACATATTAAAATAAAATAAAAATCTCAGCTTGTTCTTGTTTATTATAAAGGAGATCTATTATTATTTAAATAAATCACAAAGAAGAATTTAAGAAAAGAAATAATAGCTTAACCTTAAAATTCATGAGGAATAATAAAACCTGTTATTTATCCTGAGCTCTTTGTGTGCTTTAGGACCTACCTGGTTCTCTGCGATCCTGGAACTTTTGAGATGATTTAAGACAGTGAAAAGAGATGAAAGAATAGGAACTCAGGAAGAAGATATTTTATTCCTATTTTGCACACAAGAGTGAAAGAGTTCTGGAGACCTGGGCCTTGTTTTCTTTAGGTGGCCATTTTTTTCCAAAATCAAATAGGACTGATCTGACAACTTACTGGGATTTCTAAGTGTCTGCTGCATCTGTCCCAGGTTCTCACACTCAGAGAGAAGAATTCGTCATAAATGGGCTCAATTGCAGCAATTAAAAATTTGGCCAAAAAGACTAGGGAGTTTGGGATACCCATAAGCTAGCCAGGTATTTGTGGTCCTGGAATTTATGAACCGTTGCAGAAAAGCAGACAGATCTGAGTTCCTGTCAGTCTGCCTGTTCTCAGATTTCCACAAGCTGTGGAGGAACCAAGAGACCCCAAGGTGCTGGATGTCTCTGCATGTCCCTGGCTGTCCCTGGCTGTCCCTGGGTGCTGGCTGTCTCCTGCTGCCCAAGCAATGACTCTGGTCTGACAACCAGCTTTGCTTTTGTGAACCCTGTGCCAGGTCCATGTGTTCCAGTTGGGAACAACCTTGTCTGATGTTCATTTAATCGTAAACGCTGTAGAGAAAAGGGAGATTTGCAATGATTAAACTGAGTTCCCAAACTGTTGGGAACAGCACAGAGGCCATAGAGTAGATCCACTCTGTTTAGAATCAGATTAGTCTCCAGAGTTTGTCTCACTGTAATATTGCTTAAAAACACTGCTGACTTAATTATGACATAGTTAACATTCATCTAGTAATTAAGGAGTATTACAGTGTCTGCTCTGGGCTTGACAGGATTCCTACTGTGAGCTCATCTGATGCTGAGTTGTACTGTACCATGTGTCGTGCTTTGCAAGTCATCAGTCTTATGTGACACTTAAAAATCTCTGACAACCCAACAATCTCCGCCTAGGTCAAGGAAATTACAGGATGTCCCAGCACATGGGAACCAAACAAAAAGATTGGGTCAGTTAAAGTCCTCATAATGAGCTATTAAATTGTTTCACTGTTCAGCTTCTCTGTAAAATATCAATTATCTCAATGGTTGTAATGCAATCAAAGTAATTAGATTCCAAAGGCTTGCATGTAAAAACCAGAGCTTTGTAAATGGGAATCCAGCCTCAAGTATTTTAGTTGTTCTGTTTGTGTTTAAAAGTTTCTCCAGATGACTTTTTTTAATGGTGTCATAGTTAGGGAACTGTTAAAGGGCTTTGTGTGTTTGAGGTTTAGGGTGTGTTTTGAGCTTGGCTGCGTACAACATTTGAACAACTAAACAAGCAAAATCTGCATTAGAGGCGAAACCCAGGGACACAGACACAGGTCTGGAGCCGTGGGAAGCTGGGACAGCCTCTGCTCCATGTCTTAGGCCCTGGCTTCATCTGCTTAAGAGTCGTTAGCTGATGGATAATTGTAGCTTACCTTTACCTAAGTTCTGAACAATGACAAGCTAGTGTTTCTAAAGCACTTCAGATGTGATACTTGAAAAATACTGCTCTCTTAGGTGAAGCACATTCAGGATCTTGCCTCCATTAATATGTTTTACAAGCATAGGAAAAATCTTCAGAGTGACTTATGACAAGCACATTTTCCCTATTGTGTCTCCTAATGGAGGGAGAACTGCTCCTTCAGTAAGTTTAATTTTGGTTTATTTCAGCAGAGCTGCTCCCTCAGGTTTCAGCAGAACTGAATCAAATACTGTTCTCTTAGGGCCAAATTGACTTTTCTGGCTATGAAATTCTGAAATTATTGGTAATTTTGGGGTACATAATTTTCAGCTGTCTTAAAAGGTTCCAATTGAGAAAAGGTGCTAACATCCACGTCAAAAAAAAATCTACTTTAGAAGAATTGTGTAGCTGGATTTGAAGCATTTTGGGCCATAGACCAGGAGGAAATGGAGTAACCTAATTGTGGCCTTCCAGTACCAGACAGGGCCTAAAAGAAACATGGAGAGAGACTATTTACACAGGTCTGGAGTCACAAGGGGAAATGGCTTCACACTGACAGAGAGTAGGTTTAGATTAGATGCGAGAAAGAAATTCTTCCCTGTGAGGGTGGGCAGGCCCTGGCAGAGGGTGCCCAGAGAAGCTGTGGCTGCCCCATCCCTGGAAATATCCAAGGCCCGGGTGGAAAGGGCTTGAAGCACCCTGGTCTAGTGGAAGGTGTCCCTGCTCATGGCAGGGAGTGGAATGAGATGATCTTTAAGTTCCCTTCCCTGTGATTCCCATGGAATCACCTGGAATTTGTGGCAGACAATGTTGTTCTGAAAGCTGCACACCCAAGGTACGTGTGTCTGTCTCTGTGCTTCATGTAATCAGTTTCCAGAGGTACATACTCACTTCAAGGAGTATTTGTTACTTGTTCGAAAAGCAGAGAGATGCGTCTTTTGCATCACTTCTGCATTTTAAGCTACTGGTAACCTGCATGAAGTCTTATGGAGAGTCCCTTCACGAGTGATAAGGTAGGGGGGAAAAAAAGGCAATTTTGCAAACCGAGATTATTACTGTTTGCATGACAGCACCAGTGCGAGTTGTGCTATTAGAGACAAGAACTAGGCATGCACAGCTCCAAGAAATAGATGGAGAGGAAATGTGAACCATGAAATTGTTCAGAGGACACTGTGACTTGGGCTTTGTCAGAATTGCTGGAAGAATTTGCTGCTTCTCTCAGGTCCTTAAGATAATGCTGGATGCATGGCTCCATTTGGAGAAGAAGTTTCCATAGAGAATGAGTTCATGGAGGCAGGCAGATACAAAGAAAGCATTTTAATGCGAGAGCAGAGGCTTTGGGAGCTGGGTAAACAAAAGGAAAACCCGGAATGCCCATAATGTTGCAACAGCCTTGGGGGATTTTTTTGTGTCTTCAAATAAAATTAGTGAAGGGAGCTTGGTCTGAGGGCCTCCTGGAGGCTCATTAAAATTAGCACATGAGCTGCTTCTGCTTCAATAAACCCTGTACTGTGTCCCAGGAAGAGCTGTGGAAATGTGGTGCTTCCATAGCTCCTTTTTAAATGTGAAAGTAGTTAATTGGTGTGAATAGAGTTACTTGATCAAACTGATTAGAAGTTTCTGCAATTGGTTTGAAGGAATAAGTTCTCCATCTCCTGTTAGTTCATTAACAGCTTCTGCCAGTTCTGCCCCTTGCCCAGGTCCATGATGGAGCTTGTGCTGTGCCGGGAGCAGTTCCCTCCCTCATCCAGTGGGCAGACAGAGGGCTTGGCCTAGCTCCAGCCTTCCAGGGTGTGGTGTTCCCCAGGTCTCAGGAGCAGCAGTTTGTCCTCCTTGTCCTCTGTCACTGAGCTGGGCTCCCTGTGTCTGGTTGATGCAACCACTGCTTTGCCCACTAGCTGTTTTCTTGTCTGGACACACCAATTCAGGAATCTGCGAGTAGGATCTAGAGGCTCCCAGGAATACAGTCTCTTGCCCAATTTCGCTTCATTCCCACCAGTCTTCCCTCAGGTAGAGACAGTTGGTGCAGGAACCAATTAGCAGTAGTTCTTTAGAAGGAAGTGACTTGCTGAAATGCTTTTCAAATTAAGTGCTCCAAAACCAGATAAACCACCATGCTCCAACCCTGTGTGAATGCCATGAAAACCAGAGGTTCCTTATCTCATGGGTCTGCCCTGTCCCTGTACAGAGCAGTGCCACCAGTGTGCAGTGTCACTGGTGTCACAGGTGAGTAGCACTGCCCTCTTGCAAACAGGGTGTGACATCTGAGGTCTGTGTGTGGCACTTCCTGCAGGGGATCATCTAACACTTTCTCTCCCACTGCAGGTGCATTACTGTTAGGAGGGATCCTCTATTCCTGGCAGTTCCCTCACTTCAATGCCCTCAGCTGGGGTCTGCGGGAAGATTACTCCCGAGGAGGATACTGCATGATGTCTGTCACTCACCCAGGGCTGTGCAGGCGGGTGGCTCTGCGGCACTGCTTGGCCTTAATTGGACTCTCAGTGGTGGCTCCTGTCCTCAGCATCACCACGTGGACTTTCCCCGTCATTTCGCTCCCTATCAACCTCTACATCTCCTACCTCGGCTTTCGGTTCTACAGGGATGCTGACCGCAGCAGCTCCAGGAAGCTCTTCTTCTGCAGTTTGTGGCACTTGCCAATGCTGCTGCTTGTCATGTTCACCTGCAAGAAGTCGGTCCTGGAGAAGGAAGACAAAGGCAAACTACACGGGAGAAGTAATGAGATGGCCGTGGAAATTAGATTGCCTTAAATGTCAATACCTGTCATTCTCATGACATATCAGGTAGTATATTTTAGTGATTGCAAGGGGGAATCCTGTGGGAATCTGTTTGAAGAAGAATCATTGTGCCTAGCGACCACTTCATGTGATAATTTCGGGGGGGTTTTTTTGAAAGGGAATAGTCAGGAGAGCATTAAAGCATTCAGGGTCTTAGGCCCCTTAATTCATCACAGGTTATGATTTAGTCTATGCCAGAAGCACATCACTTTGGGATGGCTTTCCTAAGTCCCTGTGAGTCATGGTCTCTGTCCTCATGGGTAGTGTAGGTAGTTAAGTTAGGAAGTCACATGCTCACACGTGCTGCCTTTAGCACTGGCAGCCTTGGTGAAGCCATCAGGAAGTGACCAATGAATGATTTCTCACCCTTCTCCCCAAGCACCCTTTCCTTTAATTTAAGCTTTGAAGAATATGAGAGGGTGAACTCTTCTTCTCTGAATCTGTGCCATCCCTGCACTGGCATTACACCAAGGCCCTCAGTTTTAGGGTTTTTTTCAATCAGCTGCTCCTCCCAAGGTTCCCATTCACCTCAGTAGATTTTTAGTTCTCATACACCTGGCACAGTGCTAAAGGAGTGAAGAAAACTGTCTTTCAGCACAACACACACAAGCATTTGAACAGCTCTCCTGTAGCATATCCCTTGGAGCCATTCTACTGTATTTCCATCACAAGGAACTTCTGACTCCCATGTGGTTTTATGTCATTAGTGTTTGAGCCCTGTGTGTCAGATCTTCAGCTGGTAAAAACCACCATCACTGTTTATGGCAGAGAGGCTGTGAGTTGTGGGGAGGTGAGAACCAGAGCTGGGTGGTTGTAAGGCTTTTCCATGTTAATGTGTCTTATGCCAGCCATTGAGTCTCAGCGTCCTTAGACAAGCTCTGGACTGGCACCAAGAGCTTGAGCTGTGTTTAATGTCACAGTGTGGGTGGTGGCTCAGAAGAGCTTCGCTTTGGGGGTGATTAATAGGTAAAGAAACACATTTTACAGAAAAAGGGCTGGGGATTTTAATCTAACAGAATGTTCACTTGCTGATGCAGCCAGTGTGTCTCTCTGAAGCAATTATTGTGGATGGTCTCCTGAGAAGAGTGCATTATCCCTGTTAAATGATACACTGAAGAACATTTCTGGTCACAGTTTAACGTGCTTTTGATCCTGCTGCTCAGCTGTGGCTCACCCTCATCTTGCCTGGAGCTGACTGTGACCTCCTGGTGTGCTCCCAAACACAGCAACATCGGGGGCAGAGACAGTGGTGATATAGTTTATTGTGGTAGTGCCTGTTATGACTTGATGTGTTTTCATGCCAAGATTTCTTTCCCATGTGGAGAGGGACTGGACAGCAGGATGAGCACTGATCCAAAGATACAGCAATACCTGAAAAGGAAGACAGTCTCGAGCTTGTTCTCAAATGAAGCCCCTCAGGAAACGTCACAAATCTTTCACCACAGGTGTGTCACGCTGACATAAACCTTCCCTGGCTGCTCTCATGGACCAAGCCTGGCTCTTGGTCTCAGTTATGCTGGTGTAACTCAGGAGTGACACAGTTGAACCTCTGTTTTCTGGCAGAGGTGCTTGCAGGAGCAGGGCCACCTGTTTCCATGGCTCTTAAACAATTGCCTGCAAGATTTGGTGACTTGAGTGATTGCAGGTGACAAGATGGAGCTCTCTCACTGTCTGACAGCCTCCATTGTGCTCTACTTACTGTGGGGGTCACTTTGTGGAACTGTATGGAAACTGTGCAACTCCTGAATTTGTTTTAAAAATGCATCCAGTCTTCTCTGCAATAAAGTGCATACTGTCCAAAACGAGATGAGTGCTCCAAATCTGTTACAAACTATTCACTTCTTGTTCAAACTCTGGTCGAGTTCAGTTAATTGCAAAGGTATTTGGTAGTTTTGGGGCACTTCTCACAGCAGCAGTGTTCTTGACCACTGTAAGAGTAGGGACAGCTTGTGAAATACTGATTTGTTGTGCAAGCAGCACACAGAAAATAAATCACATGTGAGTGGAAGGGGTTTGTGTGAAACAAAAGAATTTGGTCAACCTTTAGCTGGGAGATGAACCTAAAAAGAGCATATGGCTCACAAAAAACCACATATTTTCCTCCCAGAGGCAGAAGGTGGTGCTGAGACAGAAGGATTGTGGGTTTCTCCTAAGTCATTATAGAGCCAGGCTTCAGATGGCCTGCAATTCCCAGGTGCTGCTGAGAAATTCCATTCTGATTAAAGGTCTCAAGGACATGCCTGTGGTTGTGTTCTGAAGAGAGTCATCTTCATTTCTTGGGCCAAAATGTGTAACATTCACAGGGTTCAAGGCTGGACAGGAGCTTGGTAATAATCACTGAATGTCTGTAAAATGCAGGTCACTGGGTTGCACCAAGATCTCCACACCCAGTGAGTCTGGCCTTGAGGGAAAACATGGCTTTAGAATCAGTGTAACTGGGATTTAAATGTAAGATAATATCTTATTTAAATTTCTTATTTAAAAAGAAATGCTTTCTTTACCTGAGAAGTGTTCTCAGCCGTGCTGCACATTGGCCACATGTCAGGTGTCCATATGCTGCCATTTTACTGCCTTTAGGAAATTTTGCTGTTGCATGTGCTTTGCAAACACCTTTCCAAAGTGAAGACTTAGCAGGAGATGAATATTGCAGTAGGTGCTCTCAAGTCTCTTTTTCGGTATTGCTGGTGCCACTATGGAAAATGAAAAATTCTGAATTGTCTGCCATCTCCCGAGGGTGTTTGTGGTCCCTGTGATCCCCCAGGAAGGACTAATGTCAGCCATTCCCCCTCTGGCACTGCTGACATTGCTGCCCAAATTCTGCAGGGAAGGAGGCAGGTGAGGTGCGTGAGATGGGATGGCTTTGCACAGGAGGTAAACCTGGGCTTTCTGCATTTCTATGCTGGGCTGTGCAAACATCAGGCTTTGAGGACTCCTTGAACCCGGAACAGCAGTGGAAATGCAATGTTGTTTTTCCCTTATCCCATCTGGATAATTTGAATATGGTTGTTTGTCACTCTTTATCCCGATTACTCAGGAATGACCTGTGAACTGGTTCTGCAGAATCACAGAATGGTTTGGGTTGAAAGGAGCCTTAAAAGACCATCTTGTTCCAAGCCCCAGCCATGGAATACCTGTTCTTTATGTGTTAGTAAAAAAAATAGCAGTGGGGTGCTCTATCCCTCCTAGCCCTTGGTCTACTGGTAGCTGACAGGGTCCCGTCTTAGTGTTGCTGTCACAGGAGGCAACTCTGCACCACCAGAAGCCTGTACTGAAGCTCATGGAAGAATCTGAACCAGTGACTCAAGAGGATGAAGCTGGGTTTTGTCTATTTGGACTTTAAATATTTTATGTGGTTTTGTAGATAAAACAGTAGCCCTGAGGCTCAGGAGATCTTCATTCTTTCCAGATCTCTGTAGAAGAAATGCACTCCAGCTATAAAATAAAGATGGAGATACTTCTTGTTGGAGGAGGGAACAGCTCATGTCTCTGTCAGCCCACACCCATTGTTCTGAGCAGCCCTGCAAGGTGAGTGCTGGGTAAGGCTTTGAGGAGTTGCAGGGAGCCTGGCTCCCCTCCTCTCTCCTTTGCCCTGACATTCAGCAGATCACAGAGCGCAGCACTGGCCTGGCAGGGTGGTGTGGGGAGCTGAGCTACGTGTCTGGGAGTTGCCCTGTGCTCTCAGGTTCACAAGGAGCCCCAGGCTTTGTGTGAGCTGTGTATGGTACCCCAGCAGAGCAGGTATCCCGGTACCCCTGCCAGGGAGGCATCCCAGCACAGTCGGCAGTTGCTGGAACAAAACGCTCTGCTCTTTGTTCCAGCATGAGTGAAGAAACCCAATCCCTGTGCTCACAGCACTTTTCCTTCTCATTTTCCCCACTGGGCTTTTTTTCTCACTTCCTGTATCAATCTCTGATATAATCTGCCCCAGCAGAGTCACACATTCACACTCTCCTGGCTCCAGCAGCATTTCCCGCTCAGCCAGGCCATGGCACTTCAAGGCTTACACAAAACACATGCCCTTTTCAGTCTGACAGTCCCAGAAGAGTAGGAATGGAAGCAGTGATACTGTTAGAAATCATCATTACAGACAGAAAGCATGTTGTCCTGGTTGCTCTCCAGAGTTGATTAGATATTCCCTCTTCCTAGGAAATGCAGGGTGTCTACAGAACTCTTTGCTATTAAAACAGAGATACCAGCACTGTTTCCCTGCAAGCAGCTCTGCTGGAGATGGTAATTCAATAAGGTGCATTGCAGGCTGTCCCCAATGGCATTTTGAGTCATGGAATTTCTTAACCAGGCAAAGAGCCAGTCCCGGTGAGGGCTCATGGGATGCAGGATGCCACTTGTGCTGTCCGTGGGACCTTGAGTCAATTATTTGCCTCTTGGTGCTGCAATTCCTTCTTCCCATCATGGCAAGGTCAGTGCTGCAGGGCAGGGCTTGTCCCCCCGGGGAATGTGTCCAGTACTTGGCCTCGCCCAAGATAAGTCAGAGTCTGCTTCTAATGTTCATCATCTCCCAAACAGGGTTTGGGAGGGTGAACATGGGGTTAATTTGGAGTCAAAGGCCACAACAGTGTTGGGAGTTCAGAAGTGCCATTAGTGATGACCCTCCTCCCTGAGATCCCTCAGACTGTACCCTTGTGGATGATTCTGTTGATGTTTTTTAGTCCTCTCTGAAATAAAAGTACTACAGGATTCTATGGCTCCAACAGGAGGTCTAGTAAGCTTCAGAGCTGCCTTCTGAACCCTTCTGTTCACAGAATCCCAGAATAGCTGGGGTTGGAAGGGACCTCTGGAGATCATCTCATCCAATGCCCTGCCAAGACAGGGCCACCCAGAGCAGGTGACACAGAAATGTGACCAGGTGGGATTGGAATGTCTCCAGATAAGGAGACTCCACACCTTCCCTGGGAGTTCCAGTGCTCTGCCACCCTCAGTGGAAGTAAGTTCTTTCTCATATTGAAGTGGAACTTCTTGTGTTTTAGTTTATGGCCACTGCTCCTTGTTCTGTCACTGGGCTCTACTGAAGAGTCTGACACCATCATCCGTCACCTCTGTTTTTTCTGCTTCCAGACTTCACCTGTTTGTGCTGAAGATTTTCCAGCCTGGATCAGCACTTTGGGCTGCTTTCCAGTATTTCAGAAAAGTACAGTTCATCTGTTTCACAGAACAGAGTTGGCAAAACAAGCTGTTTTCCCACAATGTGGAGATGTTTTCCTACCGTTCCTAACCAGTTCTGGCACCCCCAGGTCTTGGAGCGAGAACTGACAATTTGGCAGCGGGCTCAGGTTGGCACATTAAACCATTCTGGGAAGGTGCTGGGTGTTTTTCCCGGTGCCTGAAAGGCTGTGGCTCCCAAATGCTTGTTTGAGCATTGCTGACCCTTCCAAAGAGATGCTTTGCATGTGGTGGGCATGGGCTGTACTGGGGAGCTGGTGAGGAGCTGCTGCCATGGTGCATGTGCTTTGGGAGAGCACAAGGACTCAGAAAAAGGTGCTAGAAAGGAGGATGCCTGACCGTCACCACTAGTGCTGGAACAGCTGTAAATTCATGCCTGTATTCTCATTTTTGTAGGACACCTGACTCAGCCTTGCCCACTGTGTGAGGGGGGTACCCAAAGAGAGGTTTCCATGTGTCTCCAAAGTGTGGGCAGACCTCAGGACTGGGGCTATTTGGCGGTTGAGGTTCGTCCCCTGGTTTTGCTGTCCTAGATGCATCCCATGGTCCTTTCTGCCCCCTGTTTCTCTTTTTAACACTTTCTATTGTAATTACAGATTCCTTTTCATACATTTTTTTATGGAATGTGTGCTGTAACACACATTGTCTGTGCCTCTCAAAACTAGTTGAAGTCAGAGACAGACTCTCTGTTTTTCAAGAGAAATGCAGACTTTGGGGAATTGTCCTGGGTGATTGGAAACAGCAGGGATCTGATCTCCCACACTGACTAAACTGTCCCTAACTGGGATGACTGCGAGTAAGGTGCACAGAGACCAGACCTTGCTGCCAGGGAGTCTTCCAGCATGGCAGGACAGGCTCCAGCACTGAACTTCTTCAGGTGCAGGATTGGCATGGCACTCAAAGCTCATTTGCAAAGAAGTGTCTGGCCCAGAGATCCATCTTTTACATCTTTTAGTTTTTTTACCAAGGAGAAAGATCAAGATTTTTGCTGCTGAGAAAGGCTGGGAGATGTTTGGGTGGTTTTTTTTTGTTTTGGTTTTTTTTGTTGTTGTTGGTTTTTTTTGTTTTTTGGGTTGTTTTTTGTTTTGTTTTTTTTTTTTGTCGCGGAGAGGAGACACTGTATCAAATTAAAATTGAAACAGAGATGCAAATAAAGTAATTAAGGCATTTCCGCAGTGCTTCCAGGGAAGCTACTGGACAGCATCCAGACTGGGGAAAGGAACAGCCTCTCAGTTTATCAGCTGAATTCCAAGGTTTGGATGGATATTCCTGCACTGAACCACACCCAGCAGCACTGAAGGGAAATTCAGGCATGCCAGGGGTAAGCAGGGTGGCTGGGACCACACAGTCACCCACCAACAGAGAGGAATATTATTTAGGTCTCTTCTCCCTCGTCTGATTGCTCTGGCCTGGTTGTTGCATTGCACTTGGCTTTCAACGGGGGCAAGGACTGGCAGGAGCTGTCAATATGCTGGGAGTGAGGCTGATTAACCCTCCTCACTTCAAAAATGAGGATTGGGAAGAGCGTAGTGGAAGCATCCGCAGGCAGATGTTCCCATGCTATCTCTTCCCTATGCTGCTCAGAGCTCGGCCCCCACCCTGTGGGACCCCATGGACCTTGGCCGGGCCAGGCGGCGCCTCCAAGGCTGACAAACGCTTCTGTGTGGGGTGGGAGGGAGCGTGTCCCCTGCGGTGCCGCTGCTGCCCGGCGGCTCTGGTGCCCGGGAGCCGCCCGGCGCTGCGTCCCCCGCTCCTGCCGGGGCAGCGTGGCTGGGATCGCTCCGTGGGGCGCCTGGGAGGTGCCCTCCCCTCTGGGAGGTGAGGAGGCATCAGGAGCAAGTGCAGCTGAACGAGGTACCCGCAGAGCTGAGCCTTGGAGCCGTGGCAATGCCAGAGCCGCCGTCGGACTGCAGAGCTCGGAGCTCTGGGGACGGTCCAGAGCCGCCCGCCGCTAGTGTGCCTTTCTCACAGTGGGGATGCAGGAGGGCCGCGCTGGACAGACGGACAGGGGGACAAGGATTGCTCCGCGCGGCTGCCGGGATGTGCGGCCGAGTCTCGCTGGCCACGGTGGCGGGCACTCCCTCTGTTGACTTCTTCCGAAGTTGCATCCCTCCATCCAGCAGTGTCCCTGGCTCTGGTAATAAATAGCACCTTCCGTAATGTCTGTAGCCCTCACTAAACCACAGACCAGACTGATTATTACTGCTTTTTTAGCCTTTACAGAGCTGTTTTTATTTATAATTGCACCCCGCTGGCCTGTTCATAATGATTTTCCCAGCTGCATCCCATGCGGTCCACTGCTGCAAAGCCACATTTTCATAGTAGCTGTTGTTGGTTTTAATCACTTGTTATTTGGATGATATATTAATAGCAGTATCTCTGTGAAGCTTTAGAGTGTTTTCTTTTCCAAAACATTTACAATAAAAGCTAAGTGTTAGCCCTAATAACACGTGTGTTTCCTTTGGCTACCTCTTCCAGCGATGAATCCAATTAACTGTGTGCTCAGTGGAGAGCCTGTCTCACCCCATCCTGTCCCGCCTCGTCCCCAGAGCCTCTCCTGAACCTCTGAATAAAAGGTGTTTGGGACTGCAGTGGGAATAAGGGTGCTTGAAAGGCACTGTGTGGTTGGAGGGGCGTGAACTTGTAATTGCCCATGTGCAGACTGTAGGAGGCTATAATAATCCCAACTGTACTTTGCAGATCTTCATTTGTGTCTTGTGTTCTCCTAAACCCCAAACAACCCATCACACCTTATTTCCTAGAGAGGAAGGGTGATGAGGCTGGGTGGTTTGATGCTCTTGGGATGAGAAAGCACTAGTGAAAACAGAAATAAAACCAGAGCTGTTGCCTCCTGATTATCCTGAGTCTCTGGGTGGGGAGGAGTGGGGTGATGCTCTTTATTTTAGCCATTTATGTGGGAAACCACCCCCCACCACCCCCCCCCCCCCCCCCCCCCAGCAAAACCTGTCTTTGCTGGAAGTGGTTTAAATGGAACACTTAACTCACTGGGACTGGTGCCTTTAATTTCATTCAGAAGGCGACTGTGAATGGATTCTTCACCCGCTTCAAAAGGCCGTGGCCGTGTGTCCACTGTGGTGCAGGTCATTCATGGACACTACAGGAGATGTGAAAACATCTGCTAGGTCCATGCCTGCTCCTTTCAGTACAGTTACTCCTCTTGCTAATAATTGTCTGTGTTCTGTCATCTAGAAAGGGACCTTGTGTTCCTCCCAGGTATTGTAATGCTAATTTGTTTAGTTAAAAAGAAGAGGCTAAACAGATGTGAACCATTTGGTTAGGTTGTAGTTCATTTGTTAGGAAGTGCAAAGGATTCTTGGCAGGATATTAAATATTACCTTGGCTGATCACAAACACTTCATATTTCAAGAGAGGAAGGGAGGTAGGGACTCCACTCCATAAATCAGCCTTTTCAAAGAGACAGCAAAAGGCAAACATTTGATAAATCTGTGTCATTATACTTAGAGATCAAAGGGGGTTTTACATATGTATTTATGCAACTGGCAACCCAGGAGACAACAATAACAAACATAGATCTCTGACAGCTTTACAAAAATAAAAATTAGCTGGTTCTAATCTGTAATTATCTGGGAACTGTATGAGGTAGGAGATTGCTCACACTAGAGCTTTGCTGAGACAGTGAGCAAATAAGTCATTCATAAATACATTAGGAAGTTCCGTGGGCAAGAGGTTGCCAGAGCCACTGGGTGGTAGCAGGGCACAGCCACTGCATCTGCAGCCCTGGTTTTATCCACAGAGCCCAAATTAGGCAGGTAGAGGCTACCAGAGCCAGAGGTCACCAGGGAAAGCAGCATTTCCCTCTGTGCTTTGATGAAAATCATTCCTTTATAATGAAAATACAGAATGATGAAAATCTATAGAGATGGAAATATGTAGTGATGAAAATCATTCCGTGATGATTTTCCAGCAAATTATCTACAAGGAATTTACCTGAAGAATCCCTGAAGGCAGGAGAATTTCCATCTGTGGGGTCTCTCCTGCTTGGCAGTAGCATGGAGTAAGAGCTCCATGTCTGGTACCTTCCATAGCCTCCCATGGCCTGGATGAGCCCTCACACTATTCCCAATGACTGGTCCACTCTGTACAGTTCAGTAAGTACAGGACTGGAACCAGAGGCTCAGGTAAGTCAGGGAAGAAGCCTGAGAAGACCTCAGAAGGGGTTTACAAGCAGCAGAATAAGAGAAAGACTAATGGGGGCTGCAGTGGGTAATGCTTTAATCCAGGGCAGAGGAACTGAAACTTCTCCAAAGCAGCAAGGGCCATCACATCACCCAAAAAGAAGGTGAAATCCAGTTGCGTTTAAATAATTTCATGGACAAAGCAATGCAGCCACAGAAATTAGAGACGGAGAAGGAGCATGATGTCATCCCTCCTTCCTTCTGGCCAGTTACCGGGCTGATTTCCTATTCTCTTGTGCTGGTTTAAAATGACTTCAGGAACTTGGTTTCTGCCCGTTCCCATGGGACACTTCCACAGTCTATAGATTTCACTGGTAGGAAACTCTTCTTGACAGTCAGACTATATTTTCCTTTACTCAATTCCATCACATCACTCCTACTTATGCCTCCTTGGAGCACCCTAAACGCTCTTCTCCATTGAAGTCAGTAAAGTTATGTGAGCAGTAAATTTGGCTTATGGCACTTGGAGAAATAGATATTAAAACCCCAGGGACAAATTAGGGAGTAAGGGGAGGGAGGGCAGTGGGGGAAAGGAAATGGTTTCAGGTTAAGAGAAACAAGATCTCCTCTTACATCTGTATAGCAGTGCTGCCCATGGCCCTGGTGGGAGCATGCCCAGGACAACACAGCGGGACACTGTGAGAGGCAGTGATGTCCCTCGGGTCTCCTTAGGTTGTTTCCTGGGATGTCCCTGTTCAGTGGTGGGGTTACAAAGCCACAGCTGAGGGCTCTAAGGCATTATGTGGCACTTGGACTTATGTGCCGAGAGGTTGCATAAAGCCCTGGGCATTTGCCTTGCCAGTGGCTGAGCTGTTTTGAGTCCCAGTGATGGAACCCACAGTCACCCCATGGTCTGTCTCCCCCAGCTGGGATGGCCACTGCCTGCTGGTCCAGCAATCCTGATCCAAGAGCACTCACTGCAAGCTGCACCTCTATGGGTTATATTTATGCATCTTTTAATAAAAATAAACAGAAAAGAAAAGCTGCCCAAATGTGTTGGAGCTGTAAGTTACATGATTGCTGGGAGAATACTGGCTAAAGCACTTTCATGGAATGTGCAAAATCCCCATCCCTGGAGAATGCTGGAGCAATCTGGTCCTGGAAAGGAGGGTCCCACAGCTAATGGTATTGTGGCAAGGATCTCCTCAGACAGATTCTCTAAGTCTGCCTTGCAGGACCTATTTTGTTGGGTTTGGTTTCTGTGTGTTACTCCCATAATATGGACTGTGGCAAATCTCACCAGGAATTTTTAGGGGTCAGGATTTCAGAAAATACAGCACAACAGAAGGTGCAGCAGATTGAAAAGCCAACTCATCAACAAAAAAGGCAAATCATAGTATCACAGCATAGCTTGGGTTGGAAGGGACCATTAAAGGTGATATAGTCCAGCCCCCTGCCATAGGCAGAGACACCTTCCCCTAGACCAGGTTACTCCAAGCCCCGTCCACCCTGGCCTTGAATACTTGCAAGGATGGGCCATCCACAGCTTTTCTGGGCAACCTCATACAGTATTCTATCACCCTCATTGTAAAAAAAAATCTCCCCAATATCTAATCTAACCCTGCCCTCTGTTAGTTTAAAACCATTATCCCTTGACTGTGCTAAAAGGCTTGTCCCCACCTTTTTTATAATCCCCACTTAGATACTGAAAGACCACAATAAAGTCTTCCTGGAAACCTTGCTATCCACGTATCTGGGGACAAGGAGGAGAAAAAAATGACCGATGCCCCAACCATCATGATGCCCCCAGTGCCTGGCGACTCCCTGCAGCCGTGGAGGCACAGGGCACGGGAAATCCCAGCCTGGGAGTGAGCGTGCGGCGCACGGAGCCCCCGGCAGCCGCCCAGGGATGCCGCACGGGCCCGGGGCCCCGACGGTGCGGCCCCTCCTGCCGCCAGCCAATCAACACGTCCTCCGCTCCTCTCGCCCCGCCCCTCCTTATTATGCGAGAACCCGCGGCTGTGATTGGCCGAGGGCGCCGCCCGTCCCCCGGGCCCGCGCCCCGCCCCCGCCGCTCTGCCTGTGCTCCCGGCGGCGGGCGCGGAGCGGGCCGGGCGGCAGCGCCGGGCGGCGGCGGCGATGGGGCCGTGCTGAGCCTCCGCGGGTGCCCATGAGGCGCCGGGCAGAGCCGAGCCGAGCCGGGCGGGCTCCAGCCATGCATCCCGGTGCGCCCACGGGCACATGGGGCAGCGCTTGAACCGCTGCCTCGATGTCCCCGTCGCGTTGCCGCCGCTGAGGCGGAGGCTGCTGCTGCTCTTCATCATGCTCTTCCTCTGGCTCTACATGTTCTACTCGTGCGCCGGCTCCTGCGCCGGGCTGACGACCCGCGGGTCACCCGCGCCTCCCCGGGCCGCCCCGCCGCTGCCCCCGCTGCTGCCGGGAGAGCCGGGCGAGGAGAGCAGCCTGGAGGAGCAGCGGGCAGCGCCCGACGCCGGCAGCCCCATCTCCAGCTTCTTCAACGGCTCCGGTACCAAGCGGCTGCCGCAGGCCATCATCATCGGCGTGAAGAAGGGCGGGACGCGGGCGCTGCTGGAGTTCCTGCGGGTGCACCCCGACGTGCGCGCCGTCGGTGCCGAGCCCCACTTCTTCGACCGCAACTACGAGCGGGGACTCGCCTGGTACAGGTACGGGCCGGGCCGGGGCGGCCCCGCAGCGGGACGGGGCTGAACGGGATCCCAGCCGTCCTGCGCTCGCCGCCCCGGTGCGGGGATGCGGCTGCCCCGGGCTCCGGAGCAGGTTGGGGAGCGTCGGAGGCGAAGAGTAAATGCTCCGCTAAATACTTTCCCCCGAAAAATCAACCCCTAAAAATATAATAAAGCCAGAGCGCAACTTGCGGTCTCCGTTAGCCCAGGCGGCGGCGGAGCGTCTGCAGGTTTTGCGCGAGCCAAACCCTATTTAATTTTTTTATAAAGGTTACATATTAATTTAATATTTTTAAACACTCTTATTCCGCTGTACTTCCCGGTCTTTTGCTGGAGCAAAAGTACTTTTCCTCCAGCTCAGGGTGTTGCTGAGGGATGACTGGCGTGTCTCTCGGGTCTGCACGGGCTGGCGGGCGGTGCGCTCAGCGACCGCGTGTTTGCGGGGTTTTTGACCCGTTTGGTTCGGGTTTTTTTTGTTTGTTTGTTTTTTGGGGTTTTTTTTGTACCCATTGGGGTGGGACTTGACCCGTTTTCTCTTTTTCCCTTTTTTGTGTGGGGGAGGCGAGGTGGGGAGGATTTACCCATTTGTGAATTTTTTTGCAAGTTTGGAGGGGATTTGACCCGTTCCGGGAGCGCTGCCTGGGTCTGGCAGGCGGCAGCTCCACGTTCCAGGTAAAACTTCCTCACTCGCTGCCTGCATTCAGTCTCCGTTAACTTTCTCCTTCCCCGTAATCATCTGTGGAGCTGATCGATCGCCCGGCGCTGGACTGCGGGAGCGGTGTGGGGTGTAGCGGGTAACGGGCGCGTCGGGAACGGGATGAACCCTTTGCACTGGGAGAAAATTATAAACTTGTCCTTGTATCCTGTAAGGATGGATGTAATTGTAAGTGATTTTGCGAGGAGCAGCCCGGCCCGGGATGTCTGTGTGCGGGTGGGCTCGGAGGAGAGGGCGGCGGCGGGTGCGGAGGAGAAGCGCGATCGGACACCGAACGAGGGGCGACCCCCGTTTCGGTGCTTTTCTCACCCTTTTCCGACTGAAGTTTCTTTATCAGGGGTGTTTTGAATACGTCTTTCTACTGAGTGTTTACAGGAATGCTAAAGAAGCCGAGATGGAAAGTTTGAAGCTAAATGGGAGCTGTGAAGTTACGAATTGTAACCTCTTTGTAGTCTTGAAACTCCCACCCGACAAGTCCGCTTAGGTTTATGTCTCTTTTTTTTTTTTTTTTTTTTTTTAATGTTGCCATCTCCCAGCAGTTAGTGAAATGAGTGAAGGATAAGATCTAATGAGGAGGAAGTCTTTGAAAGCCGTTTCGTTTTAGGAAATTCTGTCATCCCGGTGGAGTCTGTAGCTGTTGTCCCACAGCAGCCCAAATGAAACCTTTGTAAATTCAGCTGAGTTTAAAAATCTCCCATTTTAAAGAAGAACTTGCATATAACAGAGCAGAAATCCTGTCAGGATTTATCAGCAAAATGGTGTTGTATGTGTTGAACTCTGTTTTTAATTAAGCACCTAAATTAGACCATAAAATGGTTGATTAATCTTTTACAAGTAGGAGGTGGAAGGGGAGAAGGAGAGAATAATCTTTATGATTGAGTTCATCTGTTATCCCAGATGTAGTGGGTGAAAGCCAATATTTAAAGGATATACATTATTTTTAAATTTGGAGAACAGGTATTGTGTTTAGCTTCCTAAAGCTTCACCTTATCAGCTGCTGAATTTTGAGCAGTGTGGGCCCTATCCCTGCAAATATACTGTAGTTTTTCATTAGTATTTTTGCAACAGGGTTGTTTTAGCTGAGGTCTGACGAATGTTGAGGTCTGAATGATGATGCTTTCAAGCAGCAAGACATGCTGGAAGCCTTGAAATTAGTTGTGTGTGATTTACCCCGAAGATGGGAGTGTGTCTGGCTGTCTGTGGGACTGGGGCCTGTGTCAACTGGGGGGGAACTAATTATTGCAAAATACTTGGGAGAGGATGAAAACCAGCAGACAAGTTGTTATATATTGTGCATTCTTTCTAACTTAATTAGAATTAGATACAGAAGTTTGTTCCTATAAATTTAGTCATTAGAAGTCAGATCCTATAGAGTAGTAACTCCAAGCTCTTGCTGACTTCAGTGAATCTCGGCTTCCCAGCACTCCTCAAGAACACGTTTATTTCTCCCAGACCTAATGAGGCTTTTATTTATTATCTTAGTATCAATAAGGAGATGTGTTTGTATCTTCTTGATAGTGTTTCAATACAGTTGGATTAAAGATGCTGTAGAAGGTGTGTGGTGTCAGCATGGTGCAGTGAGCTGGGGAGGCCTTGTCTTTATTTTTCAGATGCTTTTGCTCCAATCTACTCAACTTTGGAACTGGGGGAGTTACTGTGTCCTCAGCACTCAGAGTGCAGTGCAAATCCAATTGCCTGGCTTTGAAAAGATGAAGATAGAATTTTTGACCCATGTCTCATTTGAAGTGTATTTTAGCTAATTGACTAAATCTTTTATGTTTGTTAGGAGTTTTTGTTTGTTTAAGTTGTTCCTGGCATCCAAAAGCTTTTTCAGATTTTCAAGACAGAGGGGCATGAGACTTACTTGTTTAGCTTGATGGATTCTTATTTTTGGGTGATTGTGATTAATTCTGTTTAACTGCTTGTTTCTGCCTGAAGTTTTCATCTATTGAAAATAACTTTAGAAAGAGGAACCACAAACTTGTTCCTTGCTCCATTTTCTGTCAAGTGAAATGAAATCTGTTGGTTTGTTTCCGTAGTGTGGAATGCAGAACAGCATCAAGTGGTGCTGAGTATCGTTCCTGATAAGCAGGGGGGAAACAGGACTAATTAAATGATTTTTTTTCGATAGTGAGATAACTAAAATTTGGTGGAAATAACTTCTGTATGCACATTGCAAGGTTTTCTCCCCCCCGCCCCGTAATGAATACAGCATGTTAACTGCTTCTAGTGAAAATATGTTTTGTGACAGGGGAGGAATGGGATCCAGCCACTATTGCAAACTAATTTTATGAAGTGCCTTGAATTTTTGGGTAGTAGAGAAGTTCCCTCTTTGTGGCAGTAGGGAGTTCAGCTCCACAGCCTGTGTGCATGTGTCTGGCTGAGCAGCCTCAGGGATGTCATTGCTCTCTTTGGGGTTTACTGTAGAGCTTGGTGGAAGTGTTTCTTCCATGCATAGAAAATCAGTTGTTGAATTTCTTTTATGGTTTTCTTCATTTGATTCAACAATGATGCATTTTGAAATGTCCTATGGACTTGAAAGCCTGTTGTCTTCTAATTATTGTAAGAAAAAATGATTGTCATTAGTGTTACGTGTTTTGGTTTTTTTCTTTTTTTGTTCTTATTTTCAGCCCAGTGGACTGTAATGCCCAGTCCCTCCTGTCTTGGGCTGATGTTGTCAGCCCTACTCAGCATCACTGATTTATATTTCAAGTCTGTAGCTCTCTGCTAGGAACATCTCTGCCGCGCCTGTGCCGGCTGTAACTGCGATAGCAGGACGAGGCTGCACTCCTCTGCTTCTAGCAGTGCACCAGGGAGACCTCTTTTTTCTTCTTTTCTTTTATGGAAAATTCTTAAAATGCTCGTGGTTTTTCTTCCCACTACTCCTAGGTTGCCTTAATTCAAGTCCTTGCTGCTACTGGGTGATTTGGATCAGCAGGATCAGGCCCTGTGGTCTGGTGGTGCATGATAAACTGTTTCAAATATGCATTTCTTAGAGCCTGAAATTGTTTGGAATTTAGGGTGCAAAGTGCTGCTTGAAAGCAATTCCTAAATTGTGAGAAACTTCCTTATTTTTCGTATTTTTTCCCATGAGCCTGCTTTGTTTTCCCCCGAGGAATGTGTGGGGGTACAAGCTGGTGCTTGCAATTGGCCTGGCTGTGAGCAAGGGAAGAAAAAGGTTAAAAGTCTGGGGTGAAAGCCCTGATGAACCAAATCTTGAGCAAGGCAGGATTTTGCCCCTGTGTTTGGCCATTGTCTATAATCTCTGCTTTAATGAAGGTTTAATACCTGCTGCTTAATTGCCTTCCCAGTGATGCATGGACCCAGCAGCACAGACAGAACTGTGGTTGGTTTCCACTGAGTGTCACAGGATTTATTGGCCCCAGGAAGTGTGGGAACAGTCCTGATACTCCCAACTGGACTTTGGGTGCAAATGACTGCATCTGAGCAAAGACTGGTTCCTCCACTGCATTCCTGTGAGTTGCGCTGGGTCAGAACAAGCATCTCCTAAAGGACAGTTGTGTTCTCTGGGAAGGTTTTGCCGAACAATTTTGGTAGTGAGATTTTATTTTCTTGATGTGAAAAAAAAAATTAAAACTCAACTATTACCTTGCAACTGGGGACTTTTAGTGGCCCCCTCAGAATGTGCATGGAGTTCAGTGCCTCCTTGGCCACTGCAGCGGCTCCCCACGATGTGTCCTGAGCTGCTGTGTAACGTTGGGAGGAAAATGCCCCCCAAAAGAAGGGCTGGACTGCTATAATCAGTCAGCAAGGCCCTTGTGTTTGCATGGGATCATTCCTTTAGATATGAGGAGGGTTGAGTTGTTCAAACAGATGGCAAAGATTATTCGTGTTGCTGGGGTTTCAGTGCACTGCTCTGTTTCAAGCATGTTGCCCGATATGACGCACGTGACGAGTTCTTCCCAGCACGACGCTGGGGGGATGACATTGTCTGTTGTGATCGGGTTTCATGGCCTCACCTGTTGAGCTGCTGAACTTTTCAAAGTTGACCAAGCGTTGGGGGTGACGGATGCGGATGGTGGATCTGCCTGGCTAATCGTGTTAGTGCAGGACCCCGTGGCCTGCCGGGAGCATTGTGCTCCTTGGCATGAAAATGATGGGAATGAAAACCCACGGGCTCAGCTCTGAGTTTGGGATTTATTACTTTTTTCTTTTCAAGTGGACCATGGCAGGTGTCTGTAACACACCCCGAGCGTCGGATATCTCAAGGCACTTCCAGGCAAGTCTTTGTTTTTAAAAGCATCCAGCAAGCCCTGCATGCAGTGGCTATAGAGACTCTACCCAAACTACTGTTCTTTGGAGCTGTATTTCCAATCTGCTGATGATAAGAATGTCCTGTATTTGGGCCACTCTTGCTGCTGCTCTGTTCACTTGAGCTTGGGTTTGGGGCTATTTAATTAGGAAGAAGTCTAATTTAGTGACCATTCAGCACAGGATTTATGTCTCCTGGTGGTATGACCATGGGTGACCAATGGATTCAGGTGATAATGAATGGGCCAGGGCCACGTGGGATGGGTAACATATGGGTTCAAAGAACAACAAATAGTGGGGCACGTTGTCTCAGTGGTGTAATTAGTGGGTCAGGGGCTATCAGCTACTACCTGTTGTCACCATGTGGTGCATGAGGACAGGCTGGAGAGGCTTCTTCCTTGGTTTGTGGGAAATGACTAAGTGCTGTGCTGGGTCCTGACTTGCTGCTGATGACTGTACTGAGGCTTGCCCTAACCATTGCAATTCCAGGTCTTTCAGCAGCTTGCTGTATGTTTAATTAGCTTTCCAGAAACACCATGTACTTTTTAAAGGTACTCAGCCCAGCAGCAGCCAGAAGGCAACGGAGTAAATGGACCTTATCTTAGCTTTCTTAATGGAAACAAGGGGTCCTGTGACAAAACATATTGATTATCAGCAGGCTCAGAGGAAAGGAGGGGTGAATTCAGGACAGGCATTTGTGGTGGTGTAACTTTGCCTTCAAGGAGCTGCTCCCAGTCTGAAGGTGGTGAGAAGTAGGGCAGAGACAAGTGGGAAAGGGCATCAGATTGTGCCATGGGTCAGATGAGGGGAAGAAATGGAGGTCAGGAGCACAGTCCCTCTGTCTCCACCTAGGGAGAGCAGGGTCTGCTTGGCTGGGATGTGCGGTGTACCTTAGTCCATTCATAATAGTGATCCAGTGGGGACAATCTCTCCTGGTGCCATGCTGGCTTTGCGTATTCCCTGTGGTTGTTTTCCTCCTAGGAATAGCCATGAAGGAGGAGGAAATTACCTCAGTGATGATGATTTAGCATGTGGTGCCCCTGTACTGGGAAAGTCCAGAGATGAGGAGGGGCTTTTGGGAGCTGGCTTGCTTGGCTGCCTGACCTTTCTTCCTGGCCCTGTGGCCTCAGGAATCATTCCGACAAGACCAGAAACTTTGGTGTTTGGGACTTTAGATGATGTTGGTGGGAATGTTAGAGAAAAATAGGTGTACAGGTGGTGCTGGCAGATCTCACACACTGATTTCTGGTAAATGAATAATTTCATTTTTAAAATCTTTCTGTCAAGATATGTGAGCATGGCAGTGTCCTGCCATGTGGTGGCTAGAGAAACTTTATTTAGAGAAAAACAATTCCAGGTTCTGCTCAGTGCTTTACATCTGCGTTAACCTCCTTGGAAACGCCCTGGAACCAGCCTGCTTCTACAGCAGTTTTGTTTTCTTCTCTCCATACAGAAAAGGGAGGGAGGAAGAACATCTCTATAGAGGGATGGTGTGACCTAGCCCTGGCACCAAGGGAGTCATGGCTCTGTTTGGCAGCAGGTCTGACCCAGAGTTTAATTTGCAGCCTGTCTGGGATGCAGAGCAGCGTGGCTGACCCTGCCCTCCATGTGGCTTGTAAGGTGTCACACAGGGAGCCTGGCTTTGCTATCCCTGTGCTGGTGGGTGTCATCCTCCCTTGTCCTGGTCTTATTGTGAGTGTTGTGCTGATAAAATTCCATAGGTCAGAGCTGTAATTTGGCCAGTCCTCTCTGCTGGTACAGGGGATTTCTACGAATACACCAAAGTGGCTGGTTTGTAATAAAAGTGAGCAGTTGTAACCTTTCCCTGGAACTGACACAGACTTTGCATTCCTGTCAATGCAGCAGGCAGCTCTTCCACAAGAGAGGGAGAATTATTGTGCACGGGCTTTCATTTTATGTGCCAATGTACAATATTATAGCTGGATGTGTGCATTTGACAGATCCTTCCTAAAAGTAAACACAAGGCCAAATCCTGCATTGCCACAAATGTGGTCCAACAGTACGGAGTATGACTGTATTCTGCTACACTAATTCCCTTTAAAAATACACTTTTTCATGTGGGAAATTGACTCTGATGAGGAGACGAGTCTTCAGCAGCATGTGGTGACAGAGACTGAACCAGGTTCCCAAACATGACTGTGTCTAATGCAGTCCAGAACTCTGCCTAGAGATGGGCTCCAAGACCAAACCCTTTGTGTGTATCCATGTCACTGTGCAGAAAATGTCCCCACAGAAACCAAAATCTGTTACAATTACTAACTTCAATAAAGTATCTTGACAAGTTTTATATTAAAGCCCCAAGGTTTCAGCCTCTTTTGATTATCAAACGCAAACTTGCGTTAAAGCTTGAAAGTCTTGAAACTTGAAAACTTAAACTTCAAGTGTGGGTGAATGGCACAGGGAGGCATAGGATATCTTTGGAAAAGTGTTCATTTAGTGAAAGAGCAATTGTGCTGGAGTTATGCTCCAGTAATATTTTTGATTTGGAATGGGGTCCAGAGGCTGAGCAGGCTCAGAGCATGGATCCTCTTGTCACTAGGGGGAGGATGAAACCCCAGCATCTTCCTAATAAAGTGCTTTGCTTCTTCACTGAGCTATGAAATATGAAAAGAAAACAACTGGCAAGGCCTGCAGCTTTGGCATGCCTGCCGTTTGTTTTTCTAAAGATGTATTAGACTTGGAAGGAAATCAGGAGGTGTTGGAGTAAACAGGAGGTGTGTCCCAGCCCTTCGGTCCCGGAGTGGCTGTACACGGTCCTCAGCTGTTTGTACACAGGGCCATGAATGCAGTTGCTAAAGATGAATTGCAGAGGGACCCTGTGACTGTGCTGTGCCCCACGTCTCTGCGTGTGGGAACAAAGGTGCTGCCTGCCACTGAGGTGCTGTGCCTCTGCTCTGAACCCCTGCACACACCTCTGGTGCCACGTTCAGTGAATTGTGCTAGATCAGAGCCAGTGTCCCGAGTGCTAGGGGGCTCCATCTTCCACAAGTGGGTTGGAATGGAGCAAGTTCATGAAGGTCTCACCTGTGACCAGTGGGGCAGTGGTAGATGTCTGGGTGGCTCTGAACATCCCTGGGCTCCTGCTCTGACTTTACTATGGCTGGACCAACCAAAGCAAGCTACAAAAAGCCAGGCAGCCTGAGCATTGCCCCTTGTTGAGGACATGCTTAGCAAGGCCCATTTTCCCTTTCCCTGCAGTGCATTGACTTGCTGCAACTTAACACAAAGCTTGTAACACCTTTTTTTCCTCCCCTTTTAATTTTCCTCTTGAGCTGGTCTGGTAACTAATGAGCCTTGGGCTGTCTGCATGGCATTTGGAAAAGCAGAGGGAATAGCTAATACAGGGTGTTGAGCAGGGAAGGAAGCCTTGAGAGGAGATATCAGCCTTGCCAAAGCAGAAGTGGAATAGCCGGTTAGGGTTTCAGCCTGAGTTTGCTGCAAGCCCAAAGGGGCCAGGAGCTGCTGTGTGCCCCGGTAATTGCAGAGGAGCCACCAGGCACACACCGGAGCCTTGGCCAGCTGCCCTGGTGCACTGCCACTGCTGCCTCCCCCTGGAGATGCTTCCAAGGTCAAACTGCTCAATGCAGTGTAACAATTAATTGGGCTATATATAAACAGAAAGCTCATGTGGTCCTAAAGTAGCTTAAGAGCCCGTGGGTTTCCTCTTCTCCTCCTTCCTCCCCACAGTCTTCCTCTTCCGGGGCTCCTCTGCGGGTGAGCCCTGCAGTTGTCGCAGGCTCGGCTGTTCCAGCAGCGCTCGCAGTTGGGTTAAGCAGCTGCACAGCTGGGTCAGAGCCCAGAAATGACGGGGGCAGAGCAATGCCTGCTCTGCCCCACCCAGTTCCCCCACCAAACCCACTGCTGGTGCCGGAGGACAGGGCACATGCCAAGTCTCTGCCTTCCCAGAGCAAATCCCTTCACTCAGTGGTGATGCCTGATGGGGAAGAGCCCCGAGCTGGGAGTAGCTGCTGGCATTTGCCTTCAGTAACAGGTATTCCAAAGCCCCTCTTGCTTTGAGACTCAGTATAGCAAGAGCTAAGCTGGACAGCTTGTTCCCAACATGGGGAAGCTGCAGTGTGGGGTTCAAAACCTCCCTGAAGGCATATTTGTGTGGCATTTGCAGAATGGAGGGGAAGAATAAGATGGGCTAGGTTTCCTGGAACAGCTACGAAAACTTAAGTTTGTAATGAGGCTTGAAGCTAAACCCAAACAATTGCTTGTCTTGTGACTCCTGGGGAGCTGAGATTTGTATGGTATCAAAATTGATAATGCTCTTTTATTCATTTTCTCACGTATTGATATAAAACTGGTTGAAGCTCTCTCCAAACTCCAAATTTAAAAAATTAGGGATAACATTTGTTTAAGCTCTTTGTTATTTCCAATGTATCTGCAGAAACATCTTAGTGAAAATTAAAAATCAGATTTCTTAATCAAGCATTAGTGATTATGTGCTGTCAAGGCAGTTGGAGAAGGGCAGAGCAGCTTCCAGCTCTTCCAGACCAGCCCAGGTTTTACAGCAGGGGCATATACATGCCCTGAACCCATCAGCAAAGTCTGGCCCTTGGTTTTGCACAGGGAAATCCTTGAAAACCAAAGAGACCCCATGTCTGGCTCCAGGACTGGGGCAATGAGCATCGTCACTGCCCGTGTTTGCTCCGGACCCTCTTCTGCTGCTTCCTAGGACGTTTCCTGATGCACATCTAGGTGACTGAGGGCCACCACCAGGGTGAGGACTGGTGGAGGAGATGCTCGGGGTGGTGGGCTCCATGTGAGAGGCTGTGTTTTGGTAGCATACGTTGTTCATCTCCAGCTCCCCGGCTCTCCAAGGCAGAGCTGACTTCTGTCACTTTTCAAGCACCAGGCTGCATCTACATCCTGGAGATGGAGGCAGAGAGAAAGGACTTTGAGAGGCTCACAATGGAATCCCAGAGCAGTTCAGCTGGGTCAGAGGGGGTTGTGCTGTCTCTTTAAGAACCCAAGAGTGTAGAGATCAAAGGTGTGGGTGAGTCAATTACAATTCACATTTGGTTCATCCATATGTTTGGGTATTTGAAAAGCTTCAATAGTCACCCATTTTATATCTCTTATGCCCATTGATTTGTTAATCTGACACTTGGTTTCATCTGAATAATAATAGCTGTCATTCAGAGTCCTCAGTGTTCAGGGAAAAGTCATTTCACTTGGGTTGTGCTCTAAGGCCTTGGCAGACTGGTCCACGGTGCTCTTTATGTACAAGGGCTTGAAGGACCTATGGATAATTCAGCCCCATGGCTGGCTCTGGAAGGAAATTGGCTCTGAATGAAAGCAGGGTGGGATGCTGGAGGGCTTTGGCACGTGTAGTTTTACTCGTAAAGTCCTTCCTGGTTGTCAACATAGCCATGGACCTGCCATGGCAGTGCATGGGGTGTGAGGAGATGGCAGGGTTACACACAAAGACAGCCCAAGCCATCAAAAATGGCAAACAGGCCCTCCTAAATAGTGCCTGAGTGCTCTGGACTAGATCAAATCATTGGTATGGCCATGTGAAGTCTCTAATTATGTGCATACCTTTTTAATGAGAAGCAGTGCTTTGCATCTGTTGTACTTGCAGCAGAGCATCTTCACCAGCTGAGCCTGCTCTTTAAAGAGCTCTTGGCTGGGTGTCATTGACTGTTTATGACCGTGCCAAGATCCCAGGTAATGACTGGGCAGAAAGGCAGTCTGCAGACAGACCTGCTCCTTCATGTTTCCCTAATTGGCACCTGTCTCCCTCCTTCACTGGGAATTTCTCTCCTTCCCAAGGCTGGTTTGGTTCCTTCTGCTTTACCCCGAGTCCTGCTGTGTCATTGGGGGTGCAGGGATCTGGTGGCACCACAAACCTGCAGCCTGATTGCCTCAATGGGCATGCTGGATTTTAGTCCTGGAAATTAATTGTGTTTTCTCTTTGGATGCTTGATGTGAGGTGTCAAAGGGAGGGGAGAATCAGGAGGTTCATCCTGGCCTGACTAGAGATGTTGGTGGAATAAATCTTATTTTGGACAGATGTCTCACTTCCCTGTTTGCCACAGAGAGATCTTGATTTCCAGCACTACTCCTTTATGAGAGCAAATCACAAATCCATTAACAAATGAGTTGAGGTGACAATCCCATTTGTGCTAAAATGCATTTAGGGATCAGTACTGAGAGGATCACCGGTGTATTAATTTGCCAGGCCTTTTGTTCCAGTGGGTGGCAAAATTAGCTCATCCCAATGAGGATCACACTGACCTGGTCAGTGCCCAGATTAGTGATGGTTGGGGTTGGTGCCACCCCTCCCTTCTGAGAAGGAAGCAGGAGACTTTCAGAACTTAATAAGGTGTTTCAGCTGAGAATAAAGTCAAAACCAATTTTAAATTCTTGACCCACTCAATGAGATGCTAAGGGTAGTGAGCAGCTGGTGAGTACAGGACATGCTTGGTTGGTTGAGCACCCTCCTGGTTTTCCTCTGATGGATTTGTTCTTCCCTGCTGTTACTGGCCACGGGAAAGGTCCTCTGATGGTCAGAGGGGGACCCCCTTCCCTCTCCCATAGCTGAGGAGAAGCCTCAGTGCTGCACAGTTTCAAGGCTGGTTTGGGTGTTGCTGAAGAGGCAGGTGGAGTCGTGCAGCTGAGGGTTGACAGAACCTCGTTGGCATTACTTGGCCTGTGAACATATGTAGATGATCAGAAAGGGCAGGAAAAACCATAACTTTCTTTCTTCATAATGAAAATGGAAAGCTGACTGTTTTCTGTGCTGTTGTTTTGAAGTTCTTTCTCTTCAGGTGGTGTTGGATGCCTGTTGGATCCCTTTTGGTGCAGAAAGTGAATTCCTGGAGATTCTGCATGGCTTTTTCATAAAACTGTAGATGTGAATGTGTCTCAAGATTTGTTTCAAGCCTGGTCTGGCCCTGGCCACCCTGTGAGATCCCTTCCCACATGCTGTGGAAGAGCAAGTGGTCTCTGGTTCAGATGTGATATGGAAGTTGTTCCAGAGCATGTCAATGCACAAAGTGCTGCTGGGTGAATAAAGTGTCCCTGCTCCCCCTCCCTGCTTTGTTATGTCCATGCTGAGGAAGAGGAGCAGGAGCAGAGCTGCCACCAGTCCCTTTTTGGGGCTCTAACTCAGCACTGTGTTTCAAGCCTGACTTAGGCATGATGTCTTACTGCAAGGGTAGACAAATCAGGGGGGATACTCGCCCAGCATGAGTTATGATCCAAAGGGTGAGAGCTGGGGTATCACTCAGGTCTCCAGAGTCTATCAGGAGGCTTTTTTCTCTAATCATGGCTGTAAAGACCCAGAGCAGGAAGGCTGGGCTTAATTAGGAGAGATGTGTGTCAAGGTGGCAAACAAAGTCCTCCCTGTGCAAATGCTGGGCCACTCGTGCAGGTGTTTTACAAAAGGCAACATTATCAGTGTAACTCATTACCTGCCCGTGCAGGCACACAGATTAGGGCATTTGTTTCTGTGTTGGGGAAAATACAAAAGACCTTTCAGCAGGGCTGTGATTTATGGACATTGCATTAGGGGAACATGGTCTTACCTGTATCTTGCTGGAGTGGCTGTTGACTTGTATTTCCTTTTGGAGCTGGGTCTTTGCTGTGTGGGTTGAGGTTTTTTTCTCTCTTTCTAGCAGAGTTGGAGCAGGTGAAATGTGGTGGCTTGGCAGTGCCCCAGAGGAGAGGCAAAGCCTGGGAAGTTCATCTCCTTGTAGTGCTCTCCTGGGTAGAAATTTGTCAGGTGTTTCTGAGTGTCAGCAGGGCTGGACCAGGGTTTGCCACTCACATTCAGCTGCTTTTTTGGTGGCTGGAGAGAGGCTGCTGCCATGGTCACTACAGGGTTACTTAACCAGAAAGTTGATTTATGAGTGTGTGCCATAGAAATCTATATCCATATAACTGACATGGACCTGCACCCCAGAATGGCCCAAACCAGAGGTGGTTTCTGTTGAACCAGCTCCTTTTCTGGGAAACTGGCAAAGTTCCCTATTGCAGCAGGGCTACAGAAGCAGTGTGGCAGCGTGTTGCTGCCGTACAGATGACTGGGGGGTAGGAGATGTGACCATCTCCCCACATTGATTACACCAGATGTGCTCTCTGGGTCCAGATCGAGGTGTACCCTGCTAGCTGGGCTCCCCACCTCCAGCATGCAGCAAAATGAGTCACTGGAACAGGGCCTGGAAGAGGAGGCACTGTAGGGATGAGGCTGGTGGGATAACCTCCTGGGGGCCACCTGGATTGGGAATACCTGCAGGTGTCCTAGCCAGGGGCAGGAGGAGCCTCAGAGTGCTCTGGTGTCACAGGTGGAATGAGCCAGGAGGATGTGCTGGTCCATGTGCAGTGGTGGGTAGTTCGACCCTTGGATGAGTTCTGGTGCCACTTGGTTTGGGCATCTAATTCCTGAAACACCTGGTGCTCCTGGGACAGAATGCCAACAGGCTGCACTCTTTCTGCAGTGCCAACTCTGTGTGTCTCAGTACCCACTTCTGCCTCCCCCAAATCCCAGATCCTCACATCTCTGGGGCTTAACCGGATTATATTGCTCCCTTAACTGCAAGAAATTATTTTCCCAAGACCTAGGAGGAAGAGAGATGTCTTGAAGACCTGTAAGGAGCAGTGCCCCGGGTGGTTTAAGACTTTGAGAGGATTAGTGCTGTTGCTACAATTAAGAGAGCAAATTGGTGGGTGTGGGAGCAGTTTGGGGCTGTGGAGTCGATGGCTGAATGTACCACCAGTACTGGCTGGTGCTCCTGCCACACTGGGGATTTGTGCCTGAGCCTTGGTGGCAGGGAAGGGGTGAGAGGGAAGAAGCTGTGGTGCGAGCAGTGGGCATTGGTGCCTCTTGGACATGTCTGAGTGGCTGCTGTGGGGCAAGAAAGCTGGCAGCGAGGTGTAGGCTTTGGCTGGGACTTGTGGGGACAGCCCAGTTATTCTCCTGATGGAGCTGAAGCCAAAGCCCTGAGATCAGAGTCTCTGTGTTCACGTGGACTGGATTAGCCCACATCCTCTGCTGCAGGAGACCTTCCTGTCACCTGGGTACCATGGATGTGTTTTGGATATCCCACCCTTATGATTTCTACATATGCTTTTAAGCCTCTTCCAAGCCAGGCTTCCTTTGCTTTCTTTGCACAGGCCTACTCTGAGCGAGCAAACGCCTTGCAAGATCTGTGGGGTTTTTGTCTTTTTTGTCTCCACAATTAAGCCAATAACTCCAGACCCTGACTCTCTTACTTTGCTGGCTTTTCTCTGGACAAGGACATTCTGTGCTTGTAGGTGCTTACCCAGTCCAGATGCTGGTTTCAGCTTCTCATGAGGGCAGGATTGGTGCTACTTAGGTAAAGCTGAGTTCAAGAATTTATGTCTCTGGTGCAAGGATGTGTTGAACTAGCACTCTTCAAGAGCAGAACTTTGTCTTGCAATGAGTCTGTAAGTGGATCTATCAAATCTTTACATAGTAGGAGGTTGGTACACATAATGTTAACTCTAGGCTATAAATTCTGGAGGGAGGAGAAGTTGCTGGTCTTTCTGGTTGCAAAAGAGTAAGAGGCAGAGGCAATCCAGAGAATTTATTTTTTACCAGGAATGAGTTGTAAGCACTGAAATCTCTCTGGATGCCTAAAATTCTTCCTCTTTCCTCCCTTTCAGGCTGTCTGTTTAATTTATTGAGAAAAATGTTTCTACAGCTTTGCAATAAACTCTCGCACACTGTGACAGTAATCTTGGCTTGTTTCAAGTCTGCAACTTGGAGCAGTTGCTGATTTCCCAGAGCGAGCAGAGCCAAGCTGGCTGCTTCTGGTGCAGGGGCTGGGGACTCACACGGTGCCCTCCAGGTGCCACAAGAGAGGGAAGAGGATTACACCGGGGCAGCTGAGGCACTCCTGCAGGGATAAATTCCAGTTAAACACTCCAACGGGGTGTATGAAGAGCTGACATGGAGCAGGAATAAAACACACCGTTTGCTGTAGACGGTTGGTGCTGCGATCTGCCGATAAAGGGGCTTTAGTCCCAGTTTGTCAGTTAGCTCAGTCATATTTCCTGCTGAGTTTAGGGGATTTTTCCCCCTTAAATCATGAGTTTCACAGAACTTCCCTCTCCCTGCTCTGCTTTTAAACAAAACCGGTCTTTTTGTCCTTTTTGGGGGAAATGGAGACAGATTAGAGTTATCTCACATGACTTGAGCGGTGGGCAGCACAGCCCGGCGATGCTGGGCAATATTCTAAAGAACTCACCCATGAACAGCAATTAGCTTTTAATTGTGGCACTGCCGCCTGCCCGGGGCTGCCGGAACAGCACCGGGAGCTCTTTGTGGCCGGAGCGGCACCAAGGGGACCCTGGGCCATGAAAGGGGAGCGGCGGTGGCCGAAAGGGATAAGATGCTCATTTCAGCCCCACCCCCTTACTGCGCTCAAAAGCTCTTATTTTCAGAGCAAAGCACTATTGAAGCATCGGGACAATGGAGCCCAAATCCTGCTGGGGGAAGGGAGATGCTGGCAATTGCACCTTTTGTTGCTTTTCCTTCTTTATTTGCCTATGGCCTCCCCCATCCCACCCCTCCAAGAAATCCACATAGATGCTCGCTAGATGATAATGAAATCACTTTCTTGGGACCTTGCTAATAGGATTATAATTATTACTGGAGATGAACTGGAGTGAATAGAATATTTACCATTTCATCTTAAATTATTGTAAATCCCTCCAAAGCAGCCCTTTGATATGTAAAGTGCTGCTCCTCTCCCCCCCGGTGAAGATAATTATTTAGTGGAAGTTCAGAGCTTTTAAGTATGGTGAGGAGTAGAAAGAGGCTTCCGTGTTTACATAAAGAGAAGAGGAGGGCCTGTGTAATGAACTGGGGACGTTGATGAATATCTTGCCTGGCTCCAGCAAAGGAGGAGGGAAAGTTCTTGCTTAGCAGTTGTAACATCTTGCGCTGTTATTTGGGCAAGAGGTAAAAAAATAATTGGAAATTTAGCTCTTCCTAATCCACATCCCTGCAGCCTGTGTTCAGTTAGTGCATCACCTACCCAGTGACAGTGGCAACATTCTGAGTTTGTTCTGTAGAGCTGGAGGAATTTCTGTCGGAGGAATGACCAAGTAGCCTGGGCATCCTCAGCCTGGCAGAGAAATTCCTTGGGGGAAGGTATGGTGCTTGCCAGACTTGGAGCTAGGCTGGAGATGGAGGGAGGGGTGGACTGGTAAGATGGTGCAAGGACTGGGGCTATGGTGTGAGGGCAGGGGCTGGTGAAAATGGGCAAAGCAAGGAGCTTCGCCTTGGATGGGCTGTGCATGCAGAGGTTCAGGAGAAATCATAGAATGTCCTGGGTTGGAAGGGACCTTGAATATCCCCTCATGTCATTCCCCTGCAGGGATACCACCCACTAGACCATATTTCTTAGGGCCCCATCCAACCTGGCCTTGAACACTTACAGGAATGGGGCAGCCACCTAGACAAGGGGTTGGAAGAGAGTTCAGCTGAGGATTGTTAGGTGGATGAAGTGCATCAGGCAAAAGAAGGCCTCTGGAGCTGAATTTGGATGGAGGCTGAGAAAGCAGTAGGGGACAGCATGCTGCTTGCCCCATTCCTGCTCTGCCCTTTCCCTCCTCTGGCTAGGGCTGGAGATCCCCAGGCCACAGGAGAGAGGGCCACAAGGAGAGGACTGCACCCTGTGGGCACATTCATGTTAGTGTCTGCAAGGAGGGTGCCCTTCTCTCAGCTTTCTCTCGGCTCCTTGAACCCTTCCTCCCAGGGGCTGCCCTGCATGGAGCGTGAGCTCAGGTAGGAAGGGGGATTGCCCCAATCAGCCACCTCCAAGGCCGCCTTCATGCCCTTGCATCCTTTGCCAAGGAGCTGGCATGTCCCAGGAGCGATGGTGACATCACCCCTCCATGGCCCAGGAGTCCTTGTGGAACCTGGGCTTCTCTGTTGTGCTTCCTGGTGGAAGCACAAGCCTGCTCTGTGCAGACAAGGCTCCCACCAGGTGTTTCTGCTGATCTAAGTTATTCCTGCTCTGTAAGTTGCAGCTATATGGTACACCGTATGTGGCACTTTGATATAGAAGGCAGCAGCCCTGCAAGGGATGGCATGTCATATCTTGGTTATGAGACTGCTTCTAATTGACCCATTTCATCTCATGCAGTAGGGAAGGCATGTGGGTGAGAGTTGTGCTTTGTCTGGCACAGGGTGGGAGGCTGCCTTTGCAGCAGAGGCTCATGGAGCTTGTTGTACCCATCGCTGTTCCCAGAGGCACAAACCCTCCATGGATCAGGCCCTGCTTTGTCTAGGTTGGTGCTCAGATGCTGCTGCAAACTGTCTGTTCAGCTCTGTGGCTGGGTTAGCTCCTCATGTCCCAGCATAGAGAGGGTCAAGCCTCTGTGGTGGCTCCTAGGTCTGATTTGAAGGCAGTGACTTTTGAAGAGGTGAATAAAGTCTTTTATTTAAAAAAAAAAGCAAACAAACCTAAACCCCAAAAATATCCTAAGCCATGATATTTGCTGTGGTGAGTTGCCCCCTCCTTGGGGCACTTCTTGCTTTGATTTGCCAGGGCCGTTTGGTGCGTCCCGGCTGTGCCACGTGCAGTGGGACGAAAGGGCCATCTGCCACTGCCCTGCACCTCCCCACTCCCCAGACCTTTGATGGAGTTTTTCATCAGCATCAAAGGAGCTTAGATCAGGCTCCACAGCCAGACCTGAGCCTGTTCCTCTGGGGCACATCTTGATGCCACCCATGGCCACCAGCTCTTTGGTCCCATTGAAGTCCCAGAGCACCTTCATCATGGGTGCTCTTCACATGCAATTACTGTCCTCTCCCTTCTTTGATCCCCAAAATTCCCCAGCAAGTGAAGGGCAACTAGCAGATCTGGGGACAGGGAGCACGGAGGGTGAGAAAAACATTAATTTCAGGCCGACGTATTTTTTCCCCCTTTCCCTCCTTCTTCACTTACTCCTTCCTCACCCCCAAAGTTCATTAATTCCCATCATCTGGTTTGTGTAATCATCGTGGCAAGTGTTCGACGGAGCTGGATAGAGTTACATCCATTTCAAAAAGGCCGAGGCTGGTTCCCAGCCGTTCCCTTTTATTGTTGTATAATTTGCCAACCCAAACAACAGACTCCTGCTTGAGACAAAGGCACACATGTTGCTCTTACCACTGGTCATAAAAAAGCAGAGACTGCCTGCTACTGTACAGGTCTGTGGTGCAACAGCAGCTGAAGCCAAGGAAAATTTTTTGTAAGATGATGTATCAAATAATAAAGCAGCAAGCACTCACACCCCCAAAGAGGAATTTGCTGTTGCTTCTCTCTCTACTTCTTCCTCTTCCTCCACCTCCCTCATTGCCCTTTCCCATTGCTGTCACCAGAAAGCAGAGTCAAAGCCAAGCAGGTAATTTTGAAGCCAGTTGACCTGTGTGCTGGTGGCAGGGTTTGTGATGCAATTAAAACTATTTTATTTTATTTCTTTATTTTGTATTATTTATTTTCTTTATATTACTTTAACATTCTTTCCCAGAGCTGGTTAGGTCCTTGCTTTTAAGGAGTGTTCTTGGGATCCAATGGTTTTGTGATCAGCCATGCAGGCAAGGGGGCCTGACAGGGTCAGGAGGGGACCAGTGTGGTGGCCTCAGGAGCTGAGCTGGTGATGCTTTGGGGTTTTGATTGATGAGCATCTGAGCTCTTGCTCGTGGTCAGGTGCCAGTATGTGCTCCAGCTGTGTGGTTTGGATCCAGCCCCTGGCTGCTCTTACCAGCACTGTACATTTTTCCTGCTTTCTGACAGCAACATGCTGCCTTGCAAGCTGGGAGCAACTGGGTATCACCTTGGCAGAGGGGATGAGTGTAAGGCAAAGCTACCACCAATGGAGGTACCACCCCATCCTTCCCTGGGTGTCTACAGCTCTTTTCCAAGATATTAGAATTAACTCACTCTGCCTAAATTTATTTATTGATATGGGGAGGAGAGAAAAGGCAGAGAAGCAGCAGGAACTAGAGTGAGAATTGGCTGTTGCAGTAAAGCCCTCCTAAAAATGTTTCGCTTAAGATGACAGATGGACAGATCGAGTGCAGTGTGAAATGAGCGCTTTGGCTTTGGTGGGATCCTGACCAGAGCAAAGCTGAACAGGACCATGCTGAGGTGGGAACAGGGTACCAAACTGCCCTGGGGTAGGGACAAGGCAGAGGGAGATGCAGCATGCTGGAAAGAATCAGCTTCTGAGGGGATGCAGCTTTAATCTCCCTCATCTTCTGCACTTGGTTCCTCAGAGCTGTTCCAAGACTGAACAGGCCACTGCTGAGCCTGTTTGCTTTCCAACCTGTAAATTAAAAATACAGAAAAAAATCTTCAATTCATCATGTGCATTAAGTTGTACCATGTTCTGGGTTGTTCTGTCACTGGCTGTACTTTAGCTTGGTGTCATCTTGGGTTTTCAAACCCTCTGTCATTACTCTGCAGGCTAAAAAATCTGTTTTCCCCTAGCATAGGAGAAGAACTTTGTTGTTTACCTTTTGTATTTCTATTCACCTTCTCACCATAACTTTTCAATCTAATTTATGCAGTTTCTTGGGAGGATCTGGGGGGCACTTTCCCATGAAAAAATCAGATTGTCAAAATTAGGTTTTCTGAAAAGGAATCACTTTTTGCCTTCTTGAAACATCAGTGAGGAATGGGACAGAAACTGGTCAGAGATAGGTAAGATGCTTTGTGTGTGCAGTGCTGGGCTGCAAAGCAAATGGTTGTGGGTTACAGACATTAATTTGGCATAAATGTGGCTGATGTCCCAAATAATTTGACTTGCTTTTCCTCACATTTCCCATGTTTTCCTTGCTTCTAGGGAACAGCTATGGGGGGAAACTCTAGAAATTCTGTGCTAAAGTGTTCTTGCTGTATTTGCTGGCAGAGCTGCTGTGGGGACTGCTGTGAGTGCACTCCATCTCCCCCAGGAGAGTTTTATCACCTTTGCCGAGGGAAACTGAGGAAGCACAGAGGATTGAGGAAGTGTGGTGGTGTGGAGCAGAGAGGTTGGAGACTGGAAGGTGCCATTGCTGCAGCTGCATCACAGGACACCCCGGTTTTAAGACTTACCTGTGGGACTTATTACTTGAATTTGTTGGAGCAGGGGGAACATCTCCCAGAGTGGTGCTGGGCAGCTCCAGGGGCTGGATAGGAATGGACGCAGCATGAAACCACCTCAGAAAGAAAAGCCCATCGCTCAGCTCTGGAGCTCCTGCTGGGCAGCAGGACACCTGAGCGAGCTGGGCCTTGGCTGGGCAGCCTGGGGGTGGCCCCAGGGCAGACGGTCCTGGCTGCAGCCCGGGTGAGCCCTGCCCTGGCTCCGGCAGAGCACGAGGGTTTATCCCAGCAGGGGCTGGCTGTGGCAGGAGGTGCATGGGGGGCCAACAGACGTCCCCAGGGATAAAACCAGACACCACAGCTGTGCTCTGCCCTGCACTGGGCTGTCCTACCTGTGGCAAATAATGCAGCAACAGGTTGTGGGGGTCCTCTCACCCCCTGGCATGGTCCTCCTTGAAAAGTAGCAGCAGATTAGCCTGGAGCCCCTCTGTGCAGACAAAACCTGCCACAAAGGGCATTAGACTTCAGGATTGGATTACCATGTGGCCACCTGTCATCCCCACTTTGTAAATTTATCTCACTCTGGGTCTGATTTTCACATTGGAGAAGTTTGCGCTTAAAAACCCCCCCGCCCAGTGCCTTTCCAAGCAACAGCCCGGCTGAGTTCATCTTAGTATCCCTTCTTATTCCAGGCTTCAGAGCTGCATGGGGCTGGGGATTAGGGCTGTTTGAATGAAGAGAGCCTTTATTACATTAGTTTAAGTGGTTAATAGGTAAAGTAGGCCAATCCATCTTTAGACTAAGCCTATCACTTCGCCTACGAAGGGTGCAGGCTTCACCGAGGAAATGTTCATTAAAGGAAAAGCTTTTCCTCTGTCCCTCTTGACATGTTAATAGCTCAGGGTTAGGGGCTTGCTCTTTGCCTGTGCAAAATTCATAGCTGTGCAAAATTCATAGCTGTGCTCATGCAGCAGCTTCCTCCCTTGCTGGGACCCAGATACTGGCAGCTCTGCCCTAGTCAGCAGTGCCTTCTGGCTGGGCTGGGTGGGGAATGAAGGATGCTGGGAGTCTGCTGGTGCTCCTCATCCTCATTTCCTTCTTCCATGCTCAATAAGCAGGTGCCTCATCCCTTCCCAAGCAGGGAAGTGGGGATGGAGTTCAAATGACAGGTAGAGGCAGTGCTTTGGTGCTGGGACTCTCTGCTGTGGGATGTTCTCAAGGCCAGAAGTATTTGTGGGTTTGAAAGGATTAGACAGTTCATAGTCACTATGAAATAGGATGATTTGGATGCAGATGCTGTCTCCAGAGGTCTTTGAACTCCGGGTTGCCAGAAGGCAGGAGGATAACAAGGCAGGAGGGATGGCTTGCCAAGGTTTTCATGCTGTATTTTCTACTCCAGTTTCCACTATGGCCCTCAGTGGTGTCTCTATCCAGCCCTGGGGCTCAGTTGAGCTCTCTATTTCCCACAGCCTGGTTCCCTCTCTCATCTCCCTTTGCTCTCCTGTATGGACAGCAGTGGTAGCTGCACCTCTGCCTTTCTCACCTTGTGTCAGGCAGTGCTGGCAGGAGCTGCCCATGTCTCCATGGTGCCTGAGAATCCTCCATGGAAAAAGAGGCTCCACAGTGGTCACAAGCTGCCTTGGGTGATCTGTATCCACCTGACCTGAAAGCAGGTTTCTGCTGGACCCCAGTCCTTTCTCCCAAGGGGCTGCATCCCGCCAGGGCATTGTGGCTCCTCACCATCACAGCTCCTCTTTCCCCTCCCAAAGCAGCAGCTGTAGTTTAGCATGGCCCTTGCTGTCTTGGAGCCCCAGGAGTAGCTATGCTCAGCTCTGGATCTGGTCCTCCTCCCACCAAAGTGTATGTCCAGTGTGTTGTGTTGGAGCTGCAGGGCTCTGCTGGGCCAAGTTGCCCTTCTCCAGCTGTGGCTTGAATGTGAATAAATTCTTCTTCTTTCCACCACTATGAGTTCAGACCAGCCAATGTACCAGTTCCTTCTGTCCCTGAGGCTCTGCTGTCTCTGGCTGCCAGGATGATGGATGGTGCCTCTGTGGGAGATTATGGAAACCATGGGAAAGCTCCCACAACTGACATGCCCATGCAGTAAAACTTTGCTTTCCTGGATGTGGTGTTGTCAGAGGTTCAAACAACCTCTATGGGCCACAATATTTGGCTTCTCTTGCAGCTGTCTTTCTTTCATGCAGCCACTTTACAAACAAAGCAGAGTCTGAGACAATCTTGAGGGTGTCAGTTTTGGGCTGTGCCTGGCACCCATGCGGTCCAATGAAGGGAGAGCACGAGCAGGGGCCCGAGGGCTGTTTTTGGTGGATCCAGGCCTTGTACATGGGATGAAGGTTCTGCTTCTACCTCTGCTCACCTCAGCCCATGCTGGCCAACCTGAGGGCAGTAGGTGTGTCAATGTGCCTTGTTCTGCTTTGCTTGCTGTGATAGGTCACCAGCAAAATGTTCTTAAATTGCCAGGAATTTAGGCCCTCTCCAAAAATAACAGTCTGGGAGGTTTGGGCTTGCCCAGAACTGAATACTTTCAGCCACAAGTGCAGTGTGGGCCCAGGAGATGAACTGCTCTGCAAAGGGGCTGATGCCAGGCCAGTGGATGCCTCTTAGGTAAAGAGTTACTCCCTGCTTTCTTCCACTTATGGTGAGCTCCTCTGTATTTGCTGAAATGCTAATTAAGAACCTGTGTTTCCCAACTGAATCAACTGACTTGGCACTCCATCCCCAGCAATTTCCTCCTGTTTCACAGCCCTGCCCAGTGCCTTTCTTGTGCAAGGAGGGGAAAAATAAACCTTGCATCATTCCCATGAGACTGATAAATGCTGGCTGTAGTAGTCCTGGGGGAGAAATCAGTCCCAAAATGCAGAGCCCCATACAACCAGCAATCCAATGAACCTGACCTAAAGCTGAAGGGCTTCAGTGGAACACAGGCAACCTGAGAATATTTTGGGAAGCTTTCTCCTCTCTAGGCAGGTCCCAGGCCGTTAAGGACTTCATGGCTGGAAAACAACCTCTTAAATCAAGCTGAAAACCAGTTGGTGGCCAGTGCAGGATATAGAACTCGGGTTTAATGTGGCCATAAAAGGGGACACCACTTAATGAGCAAATGTTGAAATCTACCTCAGCCCACGACAAATTTAAGAGTTGCTCTGAGTGTTATTGACTGGCCCTATTCTGTGACAGCATGGGGTTCCAGAGTTGGCCAGAAAGGCGAAGGATTAGTCAGAGTTTTATTCTGGTTGCTGGTTTTGGCACACATACTAGCTCCTGCCTTCCAGAAGCTCTCACATCCCAGGTATCTGGTAGACCAGCGTGATTTTTATCTGCATGTGAAACTCCACTTGTGTGGACTTGAAATCCCAGCCTTCAGGGCTGCCACCACCTCTGGCCATGACTGGAGGTTCCACAAGCTGATATCCCCTTCCTCCACAGTCCACCTCGTCCATTACCACTCCTACCCGAGTGCCATGCAGGTCTGGCACAGGGATTGTCTCCCACCTTGGGACTGTGGAGAAGGGGCTTTCTGGGCAGCCTGTAGGCACAGCTCACAGGAGGATGGAGGTGCAGCCCCTGGGTGCCCCTTGCCAGTAAACACATTGCACAAAGGCAATGCCAGAGGCTGGTGAAGTAAAATACCAGGTACAGTGTGAGCTCACCAATGGTTGCATAAGCAGCTACTGACTAAATTTCATAGACATGGGATGATTTTCGATGCAAACAGACCTCTCATTCCTGGATCCCCTGTTATTTGCCCTCAGAACAGACTGGTCAGCTTTCTTCCCTTGCGTTCTTAATAAGGGCAACCATTGGCTTTAGCACAAATTATCAGTGGCTGTTTTAATTGCAAGAGCCCTGGTGATTTTTGCTGTGGAAGCATGAAAGCAGTCAGGGAGGAGATGGCTGTTGGGAGCAGCCTCTGTGTGGTGTCCTCTTGCTGAGGGAAGCACAGCTTCAGGCTTGCAGATCACACGCTGGCTGCTTATTTCTCTGTGCTGGGTGGATGCTTTGAAAACTTAATCAAGTTTTATAACTTTAATTTCGTACTTGACTCCCCTTTTGCCTTTTCTTTTCAACTGTCTCTCAACCCAGAGCAAATGAGTCCATTAGGGCTATAAAGGGAAAGAACTGGCAAATGGTCTAAAATATTTTAGCTTGCCTAGTGAATAATAGGAAAAAATTACTCTTCCTGCTTCATGCCACTTCCATCAATTCTGCAAGCTCCCTACTCTTTCCCCATGTGGTTAATTAGGAATAGGCAGGGAATAAGGTGGAATTGCTGGAAGCTTTAAGTTTTAAAAGTACTTTGTGAAGGAACGTCCTGCCCATGTACTGAGGCTGTGTTCTCCACAGTTGTACCCCATATCCTGGCCTGCTGTAGCCCGTGGGGCAGTGCTGGAGTGGGGTTGTCCTCATTGTCTCTTGGACTGGGATGTGCTGAAGATGCCATGGGCAGCTCTTGATGCCCTTTCTTGCTCATGTGAGGAAACAAGTGATAGGGAATAGGAAAGCAGGGGGAGAAACTGGATGCAAGAGGACACCTGTGAGTGAAGTCCTGCTGTTGGCAAGCCAGAGAAAAATTGCGCCCTCTTGCCTGAATTGGGAAAAGTTTTGCATTTGAAATGCTGAGGGAAAATGAGGTGGACTTACTCTAGTGATCTCCTGCTTTTCTGCTGTACCATCCTCTCATTCCCATGGGGAAATGAGCTCTGGACTGGGGCTGAGGTCTCAGTGGTGCAGTCATGAGCCAAAACAGCCACCTCAGGTGCAGCTCAGAACCCATCCTGACCAGTCTAGAGCTGGTGTGGTACATTCAGCCATGGTCCAAGCACAGAGTGTAGCTCAGCTAATCCACTCATGAATAACTGGGGGATTACTCAACTGGATTTCTAATACAGTGGCCTTTAATAATAATCCTCCCTTAATCCCTAAATCAATGGGAAATGGATTTGTCTGTATGATCCAAATGGCCTGTGAAGGCATTCTAGGGAGAAGAATTCTTGTGTATCTATGTGTGAACATACCTGTAAATGCATATGGATGTTTTTGTTCCTCTTCCTTGCCCTTCTGACCCATGTCTGTGTGTTTTGCTGGCAGGGAGCTGATGCCCAGGACACTGGAGGGGCAGATCACCATGGAGAAGACCCCCAGCTACTTTGTCACCAAGGAGGCCCCAGCCCGCATCTCGTCCATGAGCAAGGGCACCAAGCTGATCGTGGTGGTGCGGGACCCCGTGACCAGAGCCATCTCGGACTACACCCAGACCCTCTCCAAGAAGCCTGACATCCCCACCTTTGAGAGCCTGACCTTCAAAAACAGGACTACAGGCCTCATAGACACCTCGTGGAGCGCCATCCAGATTGGCATCTACGCCAAGCACCTGGAGAACTGGCTGCTGCACTTCCCCATCGGGCAGATCCTCTTTGTCAGCGGGGAGAGGCTGATCAGGGACCCCGCGGGGGAGCTGGGCAGGGTCCAGGACTTTCTGGGCCTCAAGAGGATCATCACGGACAAACACTTCTACTTCAACAAAACCAAGGGCTTCCCGTGCCTGAAGAAGGCGGAGGGCAGCAGCAAACCCCACTGCCTGGGCAAGACAAAAGGCAGGACCCACCCTGACATCGACCAGGAGGTGGTGCAGAGGCTGAGGGACTTCTACAGGCCCTTCAACATGAAGTTCTACCAGATGACAGGGCAGGACTTCGGCTGGGACTGAGCTTGGCATGGGAAAGTCCCCTGTTATTACTTGCCCAACACGGTTTGCTTATATAAAGAGATATATATGTATGTAAAATGTACAGAAATCTATTTTATAATAATTTATTTTTAATTCCTAAGCAATTAATTCACTAAGCTGCCTAACCGCACTGGCTAGAACGGTAGCCTGTAACCTGTTTAACATTCCACAGTGTTTAATTCTAATGTCTCTCCTTTCCTTGTTTTTTTTTCCTTCTTCTTTCTGTTTGGTTTGGTTTGTAACAGACAGTGCTTCCACTTTTCCTAAACAAAATTTGTATTTAAAAATCAAAAGGAGGGAGGGAGGGAAAGCACAAGTTTATTTTTGTTACGGGTATCTGGCCTTTATAAACGGTTGCTTTCCCTATTCCAGTGTCCCAGTCTCTGCTCCGCTGTTGTGCTCCCTCATCCCACATTTTTCTGGCTAGTTCCATGGCCCGGGGGGGTGTTTCTCTGGGGTGGGTGGGAGGAAGGCTGGGCATCCCTGCACCCCACATACCTCTGCTGAGCAGCAGCATGTTTTCCCAGTGGGTGTAAGCCTGGGAACACCAAGCCAAGGGCTCCTGCTCAGGATTGCCAGGAGGGCAATGTGCTCTTCTTCCAGCAGAGAAGCTGCAGAGCTGGTTGCAAAGGCAAAGCTCTCAGTTTTCCTTCCTGCTTTTTGTCCAGGAGGTTCTTTCCCACAATCCCTCTATGCATTTAAAATCTTTACTGCAGGACAAATGTAAAATGCTGTGTCTGTGTGTGACATGTGTGGTGCTGGTCAGAGCGACTTGCAGAAAGTGTTGCTCCAGGGACACCCATGCACACCAGGCACTGCTGGGAGATAGCAGTGCCTGCAGCATGTGGAGCACCCTCCACCCACCAAAGACACCAGCAGAACCACTGGGAAAACCTCAGGTGCCTGCGTGGCATCATGGCCAGCATGGAGTGTGTCCCAGCACATGGCACAGGCACTGTTACCTCCAGCCCACGGCCACCGCAGCACACCCAGTACGTGAGACTGGGGAACATCACCCTTAGCCCTCTTAATTCTAGCTGTGGTCTCTCCCAAGGAGCAGTGTTTGCTTAGAGCCAGGGAGAAGCGCTGCTTCACCAACAAGGGTGAATCTGTAGGAAGGCAGGGGGGAATCTGGGCACGCTGGGGTTGGGGTACTCCTGGCAGTCCCTGGGTGCTCTGGCTGGCCAATGCAGCCTGACTTCAGAGGGTTCAGGTGGGATGAGGGACCTGCTGGGCTCTGCAGGCTGACAGCCCCTGCTTTCCCTCTGTCCTACAAAATCCAGCTGCAGGCCTGAGCAGCTGGGTGGATCTATGCACTTTTGAGGGGTTTGGCTTCAGCTCCAGCCAGATCCCTGGCTCTGTTTCCTGCTGCCAGGACAGGTGATGAGTGCAGGAGTGTGTCTGCTTTATCCCAGACCCTGCCACTGTTGGGTGACTGAGGGGAAGGAGCTGCAGGCACTAAGAAAATGCTTCCTGGTGGAAAAACAAGTGATTTTTGGTTCTCAAAACCTCAGTCTTCCTTCTAGCAGCTTATGCAATGCCTGGAAAGAAGCTTGACCTCTGCACTTGGCCCTTGGGTGAGCTCCCACCTCCCAGTGTTTCACTGGTGGAGCCTCCAGGACCTTTGTGCTGGCATGGGCTCCTTCCCAGGTGCTTCCCTCCGGAGTCTCTGCCGGCTGCTCAATGCCTGGAGAGTTCTGCATCCCCCTGCAAGTCTTCCTTGCTTTCCTGCAAACAAGTTTTTAATATCCCAATGCCTTCCTCAGCTGTACAGCAGAGTGTGGGCTTAATTTGTATAATCGAGCCCTGCTGCGAAGAACTCTTGTGGAGCAAACTTGTTGGAGAGTGGAAATACAGAGAGTGAGGAATAACACTTCTAACCATAAGAAAATTGTCTCAATATCCTTCATAATGAAGTCTGCAGTAGACTTTTAATGCAAAAAAGCCTTACCTAACAAATATGACAATGAAGGTGAATTCTCTGTGGTGTTCATCTGGTTGCTAATATTGGAATCCACGCATTTTTTTTAAATACCCCCCTTATTTCTTTTAAATTAAGCTTGGAGGTGTGATTAGAAGTTTGATCAGTTGGTATTTTTTTTCCCATTGTAACTTTAATTTATGGCTGAGTTTCATTCAGTCCTGTATTCAGAAGTGCAGTATAGCTATTAGTGATGTGTTGTCTGTAACATGGTTCTATAGTCCAGTAGCCAATTTGTAAAAAAAAAAAAAGTACAAAATAGAAAGGAAAACAAACAAAAAAAGCCACAAAAAAGAAAATATAAAAAAAAAAGTATATGGAGTATTTTGTGGTATGTACAACACAAATTAATTTTACACAGAGAAAGATGTTTCTAGGAAAATGAAATTCTGATAATTCATACTATTTGTATGAACAAATAAAAGCTCTATTTTCCGAAGCGACAGGCACGGCTGTGTTTATTCGGGAGGGTTGGATGTGCTGTCCCTGCCAGGACTGTCCGTGCAGCCGTGCTGGCCCAGGGGCCCCTGGGGAGCCTGGGGAGAGGGACACGGTCCTGGGCCAGGGCTCCCTGGGGCTGCTCTGGGGCCAGGGGCTGTCCTGGGGCACCCAGAGGTGTCCCAGGGCTGCCCAGGCAGGGTCTGGGGGATTGCCCCTGGTCCTGCTGGACACACCCAGCTGGGCACCCCCTGCTGCACCCAGCACCAGCTCAGGGTCTGGGGGCTGCCCCTGGCCCTGCTGCGAGCACTGGATGGGCTCAGGAACGCTCCAGGACAAACTCAGTCCTTCACAGCTGCAATGGGGAACCTCTCCGGTGCCAAGTTCCTTTTCCAAAGCTTTATTCTCACTGTAGTGATGCTGATCCAGCCTCCTGGGTCAGTGGTTACTGCTGCTCCCTCAGCATTTTTCGGCATAAAACTTCATTACCATGAAATTCAGAAGGTCCCAGGCCAGTGCTATACAATGCAGCACCTGAAGAATTAGATTTATATAATGTACCAAATGCCACTAAAAATGAATTTAAATAATTTCATTTTTCTTTGCAAGCCTTGCATCTGGTGCAGAGTAATTGATGGTACTCTTTCAGATTGTCCATTTTTCAGAGACCTTCTAGAGAAGGAGTCAGGACAGAGCACAAGATTTAATTTAGCCATTTAGGAAGAATTTAACCTGGAAACCTCCAGCTGGTCAGGGGTGTAATTAGCTGTTCCCAAACTCTGGCAATGCTTAAACTCTATAGGTGTCTCATTTTTAAAATATGTAGATTTTACTTTAACATTCCCATGTAACTTTCAAGCAGCACAGCTGGATGACCTCAGCTTGATGGAGCTGAGCTGTTCCTTACCTCATTCTCACCTCCCCTTGATTTCATTCCAAACCAGGTGTGAATGCCCCAGCAGATGTCAGTCCTGGAGGCAGCCTGGATCTGAGTTCACCCTGATTTTACAGCAGCTCATGGACCCCTGTCCCTCATTTCTGTATTTTATGTGAGCTGCTCAGTTCTGGGTTGGAAAGCATGTGGGTGCTGTTCCTTCACAGGTAGATTGGTGCTGCAGAGGAAAGGGAAGGGGATTCCTGGAGTCCTTGTGGGGTTCAGCATCTGCCCTGTCCTCTATATAGCCCTGAAAACTGTTCCCAGTTGTACCTGGGCTTGTGGATATTGTGGATTCATTCCCCAGTTTGGTTTGGGGACCGTTCTCAGGTGCTGTTTGGTAAGAGCATCCAGAAGACAAGGATAAGGATGTCTGTGGCTCATGGGGGCCTGCATCCAGAGAAGGGTTTGCTCTGAAGAAGATGGGCTGAAGGGTGTCCTTGTAGATCTGGAACCTCAGCTGAAGGAGGAAGTTCCTGAAGGCAAATGGACTGATGAAGGGGTAGGTGAGACTGTTGTAACACTGCTGCTAAGCATGGTGATAACCAAGGTGGATTTACTTTTTCTCTTGGCTCATACAGGAAAGATGAGAAACAATTTCTTTAACATAGAAATCAAACAGGTCTCCAGGTTGTGCAAGTGAATGTGGCATTTCTAGGGGAGATGCTTGGGCTGATGGCAGCATCCCAGAGAAGCATCACCTTGCTGGGATGAGAATACACAGAGCAGAATCCACCTGAAAGGGTACAGCCAGGAATCTCTGTGTGGCACTCAGGGAGCGTTGAGACCTCCCTGAGGAAGGTGAGGGAAGGGTGAAATGGCAAAGGATAATCTGGAGAGCATGTAAGCACCAGGGAAAGATCTGGGGAGGATCTGTGAGGGCAAGAAGTGCTGGTAAATCTTGGAGTTGAGTCCATGCTAACAAAGACATTGAAAAAGTTGGTAGATTCCATAGGTAGAATTGCATTTATTGAGCTTTGGGCCAAAATGATTAATTTAAAAGCACCTTGAAGTTTGAGGTTTTTACTGGGGCCTTTTTCAGGAAGATATCTTTATTGTATATGTGTATTCTCCTTGTGCCCAGTGTTCAAATGTCTCAGAGTTTGTGCTGTTGGTAGTCCCAGATCCCCAACCACCAGGGCATTGCAGTTTTTGTTATTTTTTTCTCCTCTTCAAAAATGTTACCCAGCCGCTAAATCTGTCTGTAAATTGCTTTATTTGAAGCTAAACTATTATCCTCCAATTTCTCTCTGTGGTTAAGAATCATGGTGTTAAAACTTTTCCTAATGCATATATTTAGAAAGGTAGTGGCTAATTGGTTATAAATCATTCAAACATTTCTGTGCAAGGCAATTGTTCAGCACCTTGTTAAATGGCTTTTTTATTAGAGAGAGGAATTTCTGTGTCAAATGATAGGGCTGGTACCTTCAGCTGGGGTAATACCATATGACCATTGCAAGTCCTCAGACCTTTCTGTAAATTAGGATATCCCCACCCCTTTATTTACAGATTAAAATTAATTTCTTTAAGACACCTGATTGTTGCAGGGTCCTACAGCCTAATTCACTGTGAGAGCAGGTGGTCCCAAACACTCACTAGGTTGGCTGGTCTCACTGTCTCTGAGCTCTTCTCACCAAGATTTTTACTCTCTTTTCCTCCTGCTGCTTTCCCTGATTTTCCAGCAGTCCTGCAGGACTTTTAGATCTTGACTTCTGCTTCTGCAGTTTACTCTTTCCCCCTGAGAAGGGTCTTACAAATAGGATTGCAAGAATCAGCCACTCTCACTGGAGCAATTTGCTTAAGAACTGGAGAGCATCGTCCTCCAGGAATGCTATTTGCAACTATTTATAGAGTCAGCTCTAAATGTGAGGCTTAATTCATGCTCATTAAGTCGTCTGAGATGCTTGATGAGCAGCACTGCAGCAGTGCTAAGGGTTCCTGGCTATTTGAGCTGCTCACAGCAGTGAAAGCATCACCGTTTTTCTTGCCTTGATCTTTTCCCCATCCCACCAGGGACTGGTAGGGAGAATATCTGTATCAGCTACCTCAGGAAAAAATCTGGATATTGGTCTTTTGCCAGAAATTACAGGCCATGTGCTGGTAGCCACCAAAATCCTGAACAAAGGGATGAATTTTCAAACTAATATGCTCTAAAAATGGCTTGGCAGAGAAGATCCAACTGACTGCTTTGACATTGAGGTTATTTAGCTGGGAATTGATGTGTCAAAACCTTAAAAGCTACACCAAAGAAAATTTAAGAAAGCACCATGATTCCAGCTAATTAAGTAATGTCAGCCAAATATAATTTATTTCTCACCATCACTCATGTCTACAACAGAATTATCTCATTTTTGATTTCTAATGACTTACTCTCTGTCATTAATCTGGCCATGAATTATTTTTATATAACTTTTTGGCATTGAAACAAAGAATTTTTTTTCTTTTTAATAAAGAGAGAATCCCTAGATAATTCTGCATCACCCTTGAAAGGGGGCAGGGAGTGTAGCTTAGGTTTCATGGCACAGCTCCAGCCTCCCTTGCCAGAAACTCTGGTAGGCTCTATCCCAGGTTTACCCAGGACTTCAGCTTATCCTTGCTCCCTGTGAAATTCCCTTTAGTATCACCCTGCATATTCAGGCTCTGGTTTGGGCTTTTAGTCTACCAAAAAAGAGGCCTTTTCCTGCACTTCTCAGGGAATTTTTTCAAGTGCTTTTCATTGAGCATTAGTGGCTTTTCAGTTTCTCCCAGGATCCCTGGCTCTTCTCATAGGTACAGGGGGTTGCTGAGGTTTAAAATTTGGCTCCTTCACTTGGATCATGTGCAGTTCTGTCTCAGGCATGTGTGTCCTGGTTATTGGAAGTGTTTGTATTCCTGCTTTACTGCTTTGGTTTGTGTGTTTGTGTTTCCTAATGGTTTGTTTCTTCAAGTTCAGCTTGTTTCCAAGTCCCTGGAGCAAGCCCCAAGGATGCTCCCAGGCAGGACTGTTTTTTTCATCCCGTTCCCCACCTCTGATCCCAGATAGCTCCAAGAGCAAGGAGATGAACCTTTGTTTCCTGCTGCTCATGGGTGAAGAGGGTGAACCTGTAATGTGGAGGTCTGTGCTCTGCTGGGGTTTCTGTTGCAGTGAAGCCCTTGAGCATAACCTAAAGACACCAGCACATACCCTTTGTGTGAAAGGGCCAGTCCCAGCTACAGAGCAAAGAAACTCTGGTGGTTTAGGAGGGCAAGAAAGTGTTGGATGCTTTACAAACATTGGCCTGACCTCCAGAAAAATCCCATTGTTTCCAAGCACTTGAGAAGCAGAGCCTGCTCCCCTCAGCCCCCAAGAGCTCTGCATGTCCCACGGGAGGAGCTGCCACTGCCAGCCAGCCCGGGCTGCTGCAAGGGAGCCTGGCTAGCAGTGACCCGGGCAGACAGCAAGAGAGAGCAGCAGCAGCACAGCCAGGAGTGCCAGGCAGGCCGAGTCTCAGCTGGCAGAGATCTGCTGCCTTCAAAGGGCGAGCTGGGAGGGAGCTGCAGGCAGGAGCAGATGGCTGGAGGGGAGTGTGGAGAGCGGAAAGGGAGCACCACACAGGGACAAACATTGCTTTGCTGTGTCCTCTGCATGGGCTGGGGCTGCTTAGAGCAATCTTATATGTAAGAGCATTTCTGAAACTCAGGGGGTCATGCCCACCTTGACAACAGAAGTGTAATTCAAGTTGGAAATGGCTGAGTGGCCACAGGTCGTGGAACTCACACCAGGAGTGAAATTGGGATGAGTCACCTACAGTTCAGCATTTCCCTGGTGCTTCACCAACATCTTTCAAGGGCTATGTGGTTACAGCGGGCTTTGTGCCCCCTCAGCCTCCTAAGCAGGGGGATGGAGTGGGGTGGACAGCAGAAAAGGCCCTGACTTTGTGCCAGCCCTGCTCAGCAGTAGGGGAAACATCCCTGGCTTATCAATGATGTTTCCAGCACAAATGAAAATCACAGCCCTGTAACAGCTACTATAAAGAAAATTAACTCTATCCCAGCCCAAACCAGCATATTTTTTTTACCTGTGCCTTCCTGGATGACCAGGCTCCGGTGCTGAATTTCTAAAGGGAGGAACAAGGGGAAAGTGAGCAGGTAAATCAAATTCATATTGTTGCAGCCCAGAAGGCTGGAGGACTCTGGTTGCTCCATGATCTGTCTCTGCTGAGGACTGGGAGAGGCTCTGGCAAAGCTGCTCTCAGTCCAGGATCCCACATCTCAGTGGCAAAGGACAGACCATGTTTACATCCTGCTGTAGGAGATGCAGAGCTGCTCTACTCTATGTCCCCTCTCCCTTCCTCCTAAGCCAAAACAAAACTTGAAAATCAAAAACCCAAACAAGGAAAATGCCTCTAAAATCCAAAGGAGTTTTTGACTCATTTCTGCTTCCCAGAATTTCATTATTTCCTATGGAAAATCTACTTCACCCACAAAAACCTGCTTTGCAGAAACTTCCATGTAGTTAAAAACTAAGAAAACATCTTTTTGGAAAATGGAGTGGCACTAACACTTGTGCTGATTCTGGCCCGAAGGCAGGCAGATGGGACAGTGGGGAGCCGGGGGTGAGGACCTTGGCAGTGGGATGTGTCTGCAGCAGAGGCAGGGAAAAGCCCAATATCCCAGCTGATACCTGAGCAGACCTGCAGGTGGGTTCTGTCAGGCACACAGGGAGATGTGCTGAAGCCACTGGGCTGTTCTGGTGTCCAAACCCTCCTGAAGTGCTGCTCAGTTATGGGCTAACACAGGAGGGGCTGCAGAACTGTCAGACAGCCCTTGGCTTGCTTTGGTCAGGAGAATGATGGCAAGAGTAAAGTTCAGGGCAGGTGCTGCTCTGCCAGGGGGAAGCTCCAAAGCACAAATCTCCTGGGGCCCATCAGCACCAAGAAAGCGCAGGCATGGCATCCCTGCTGAAGTGCAGTGCAGGATTTAGCAGATAGCTACACAAAACCTGGGCTCACAGTCATGTGGGTAGGGGGGTAATGGCTTCAAAGTGAAGGAAGGCACATTTACACTGAGCATTAGCAAGAAATTCTTCCCTGTGAGAGTGGTGCGGCCCTGGAACAGGGTGCCCAGAGAAGCTGTGGCTGCCCCATCCCTGGAAATGTCCAAGGCCAGGTTGGATGGGGCTCTGCACAAGCTGGGCTCTGCACAAGGTGTCTCTGCTCATGGCAGGGAATTTGGAACCAGGTGATCTTTGAGGTCCCTTCCAATCCAAACCATTTCATGATTCTACATGTTGCATCTGCAGCATGGGCTGTGGTCTGCTCAGGTGATCCTCACACAGGGACATGGAACAATACTGCATTGTTTTTCAAGCCTTTGTATCAAATTCCAATGTGGAGGGCCAAATCCTCAGTTTGGTATAAATCAGCCCCATTTCACATGCTGCGGCTGAAGTTGCCTGAGTAATTTCAGTGGTTCCTGTGGGGTTTATGGCATCTGGTGGGACCTGCACTTATGGAGCTTCTAAGCTCAAAACACAGCAGCAAAAAATACCTTATCCAGAATTGTTAATTCTGAAGCAGCACTTGGATACTACAGATGGATCCATGCATATCTTTTTTTGCTGTTCACCACTTTCACTCTCCTGTTTTAAAGTTTAAATAATTATGTAATCTGGGAATAAACAGTAAATTCAGGAACAGCTTATAGTTGAGCAAAGATTGACTAATTCTTGTCAAGGGCAAGCTGGCATAGCTGCGTTGACTTCAAGGGAGCAGAATTGATTGATGTTAACAATGTGCCTGGCCCTGTTTCTCCAGATGTTCTGGTGAATGCCTGCAGATAATGAATCCTGTCTGGAAATCTGCTGAAATTTATGAATATTTGTGGGATAAAGATGTTGTTATATGGATTACTGTGACCTGCTCCAGGCATGGCTCAGTGCAGGGCAAGAAGCAGCCCTGCTTGCTGAGGCATAAATGCTGCCAGAGACCCCAATCCAGCTGTGGAGGACAAAGCTGTTGCAAGCACTGCTGAAAGTGGATTTATCAAGTGAGCGATCGTAGCTCGCTCTGTGTGTGTGTGTGTGACATAAACGTCTATTATATTCATTTGTAAAACTTCTCCTTGGCTTACCTCAGGGCAGATACTTCTGAGAGCTCAATTACAGGCAGTTATAGCTGCTTGACAACACTTCTGGCACAGTGCAGGGCTGTGTCCCCGGCAGGGGCAGATCTCTGTTTATTAATGTACTGACATCAAGCAGTGCCTACAGTCAGCTGGGAAACTGCTGAGCTTCCCACAGGGATGGGAAGAGATGAAGCCTGGAGTGTGAGGTCCTTGCGGCTGTTGCAGGAATTTCCAAGAGGTCTTTGATCACCTTGAATCCCACTGGGCTGGAAGGACAGCTTCCCTGTGGAACGGTCAGCGCCAGCCTCCAAAGGCATTGCCCCTCAGGCAGGAGATATCCCATCCCTGCACCACCAAAGGGATTCACCCAAGGACGGGCAGGGAGCCTGAGGCAGTGCCTGCAGTCAAAGGTGGATTCTTGGCTCTCAGCCCACAGCTCTTTAAAGCATTTAAGCAGATACGAATCCCATCTGAGGATTGGGCCCCTGCTCTCCGGAGGGATTAGAGAGCAGAAACTGTCTGGGAGTCAGAGCCACCCACTGAAACTGTCCCTGTGGAGCTTGAGGGGTGATCCCTGCTGTCCTTCCCCAGGGTCTCCCCACCCAGAGGGGCTCTGAGGTGAGGAAGGATCTCTGGAGCTTTCTAGCACCCAAATTTCTAGCATTTCATAATTTCTAGCACCCAAATGATGCCTTTTGAAAGAGCTGTTTAGCAGCCTCCTGCTCTGCTAGCTGGCACAATGAGGGTAGGAAGGGGCTAGGAGTCTCCTGAGAGTGGCCTGGGATCTTTTAAAGGCTTATTTTTAAAAATACTTTCATTCTCCTTGTAAAAGCTGGTGGAAGGTGCTTGCACATGGTCAAATGACAGCTCCAGTGACCAATCAGGTCTTTCACATGACCAACATCCTGCAGCAGTGAAGGTTCACAAGCAAACACAGCCTATTATTACATGATCATCATCCATCATTACATGACGAAATTGTAATTATAGGAGGGAAACATGGCACAACACTTCCACATCAGACACCCCAGAGCTTCACACTTTGCTGGCAACTCTGACCAATTCACTGAAGTATTCAATGAAGATGCTTCCTTCCCCTCTTCCCTCCCTGCCAGCCCCCCTGTCCTGATTCAGGAGGAAACCAGGAGAGGGAAAAATGTGGGAAGAGTTCATTGCACCAAAACTCCTCAGAGCAAATCCCTTGTGTCCTTACTGCTCCTCAGTACCTTCAAAACGTCAATGACAGAGCCAGACGTAAATGTCTACAGCTGTGGAGTCTCAAATCCATCTGTGGGCTCCCTCAGCAGTCAGCAGAAAACTGGGAATACTCCCAAACTGTGGCTGAGATGAGCTGTCTGTGGGAGCAGAGCCCTCAGTGTTGGCCCTGACACATTCAGGCCAGAGTTAATTATCTCAAAAAGAGTAATTCTGTTGGGTGTAAGTGACTTACTGTTTCACTTGCATTTGCATGCTGTCTGAGATGATTTGTCAACAATCCTCTGTAATTTGATCTTGATTTAGGCTAATCAGGACATGTCTAACTCAAGGTGTGTATTTAAACCCCCATTGAACGTAATAGGGCATAAGTGCATGCTGAGGAAATATTAAATATTTTCACAAAAAGACTGAACTGAAATACTCAGCTTTTTGTTGTTTAAACCATTCTTTCCACATGCAAGAAAAAAAAAATCCATTATTCTAATATCATGAGCTGTCCCCAATTATTTTGCCAAGCTGGAAAATTTGTGAAAATTCCACTCTGGAAATTTGAAAGCAAAACATGCCAGTACATTAAAGTGTTTTAAAGCCACTGCTGAAAAAGTGGTGACATAATGGCTTTGTTCCAGTTTTCTATCTGTTTTTGTTTTTTCTTGTGTCCCTACAGAAATTTCAGGACTGAGTCAATTTTGTAAAAGTCACTTGGATTCCACGAGGACTGCATTTGCAGCCTTGCTAATGTAATTAATGTCTATTAAGCGAGCACGTGCCCCAAGCAGCTTAATAGGAAAATCTAATAATGTTTCCTATTGGAATGTTCCCTGTTAAATTGTCAAAGTGCTTTAGTGTATGTTTTCTGTAGGCAGCACTGTATAATGGAAATGTTACACAAATTAGTATTAGGCCCTTGGTGAAATGGGATCTTTTAATTAATTTGATTTTACAGCCAGGATGCAAAGTGATTGCTGCTTTGGCCTCACCAGCACGTGGCCAGGCAGAATCAGGTTTTGCAGGGACCTCCTTTGAATGACTCCTGCACAGCCCTTGCCTACGGAGTGGCTGGGGCTTGTTTTTAAATGGCATTAGTGATGTCCTTGTGGAGCAATAGCATGGCAGGATGGGCTCCATAAAAACACGAATCCAGCACTGCCTGACCAGTGTTGTGTTTTTTTTTTTTTTAGGTGGGTAATAGAAGAACATGGAAAGCTCGTGCCTTTGTTTCTGTTTGGTAGCAGAGCTGCAGTGTCTGAAGGAAGCCTCCCCTGTCCCTCAGGCGTGGCTGCTGCCCCATTTGCTGGAGCCCCACCGGGTTCCCTCAGGGGCTTAGTGGTGGTTAATGGAGCAGGGACGGGCAGAGCCTCACGCCCAGTTCTGTCCCTGACCTCTCCATGTGCTGGGATGGCAGAGACCAGCGGGGTCTCCCCCTGGGAAGGGACAGAGAGAGCACGGGCACTGCTCTGCTCGTGCGGTGCCAGCCACGAGTGCCCACAGCTGGGCAAGGTCTCCGTCCTCCCTGCCCTGCTCCTGGGAGAGCTGAGTCGTGAGGAGGGCAGTGCTCCCATCCCCTTGAACCTGGGAGATGGTGAAACCCCAAAGGAGCTGCTTCTCTTCTCATTAACTACGCAGTAACCTTGGTCAGTCAGCAGTAAATGCCCGCATTAAACTCTTCCCTCCAAAATCAGAGTGGCAAACGTTCCTGCTGCATGAGGGAGAGGCTGGGCTGGCTCACTCTGGGCTGGTGCAGCTCTGAGAATAGAGTCTCAGCAAAATATTAACTGAAAATTAACTGAGATCTGTTCCTCTTTTAGTTGTTTCTGTTCTGGAGAGGGGAAGGGATGAACATCCCTCTGGATTTTAGGGGAACAAAGAGGGCGATTTGTTGAGGAAACTCTCTGAGATGGGCAGTGCATCTGCTGTTAATATGTAAGGGGAAAGTTTGCCTCTCTCTTCAGGCTGCTGCTTTAACTCACCCCAGGAGGAAACCACCAGGCCAGGGGTTCTTTAATTTTTCATCAGGCAAAGCTGTTTCCTTCCCTAGAATGGAGAATTTCTTCTTCAGAGCAGACCGATTCATTCTGTCCTATGCACCATCTTGTACTTGGGGCTTGCAGCACAGCTCTGCAGCATCAGGCACTTCTCAGATACCTCTGAAGTCAGGATCTCCTCCAGGAGCAGCTCTGGGTGTAAGCTGGGCTGACTCTGCTTCGGGAATATCAAATTATGGAAGACTTTGCTGAGCAGCCCCCTTGAGCTCTGCCTCCCTTGGAGCCCCTGGGCTGCCCAGCCAGTGTCCAAGTGTCCCTGAGCCTGAAACAGCCAGCTTTGGTTTGGATTTAATGGCAATTTTTCTCAAAACACTGCCCAGAAATTCACACATAAATTTTAGCAACCTGGTCTAGTGGAAGGTGTCCCTGCCCGTGGGAGAGTTGGAATGAGATGGGAAACCACGGATGGAAACCACGTTGGGATTCTGTGTCTGAGGTTCACTGGGTCTCCCTGTCTTCCTGAAAAGCACCATGATCATGGCAGAAGCTTCCCTGGATACAAATCCTCTCCCAAGCCATGAACTGTGAGCTGCTGTCGTGATCCAAAAGAAAACAAGAAAACTGGACTTTCCAAAAACATTGACAGACATCATTCTGACAGAGTTTTCCTGCTGTCTTTCAATGGCATTTAAACAAAGCTGGAGCTGAACTGATAGTGCTGGTGTACAAGGGCTGGGGAGCAGGGAAGGGGGATGGAGAGGGGAAATTGTTTGGGCAGTTCTCAATGGAAAATGATTTTAACAATGACAAACCCATTCTGTCTGCTTGTAAAACAATGAACTTAAAATCCTTGTGTCCTCTAAGTGAAAAGTCCCTAGGCAGGGACAACTTTGACCAAAATCATTAAAAGGGAAACCTACACTTCTTGTGTGTTCCCATTACCAGCTGCAAGAGCCTGAGAGTGTCTTTATAGATTTCTGCTGTTGCAAAGGAAAAAAAGAGTTCTTGTTTCCTCATACTGATGAGTCTGTAAAACCTTTGCTTGGCTTTTTTGGCTTAGTTTTCTTTTTTGGTGGGGGGAGAGTTTAATGTTGTTGGGTTTTTCTTTTATTTCCTCATGAAAGCAGTTCTCAGAAGTTGGCTGGGTTCACTTTCACTTATAATTAGAGAAACTGAGGCAAAAATGGGGCTGTACCTTGCCCAAAATCATAGAATGACAACATTTGGGGTAGAACCCTAATTTTTCCTGGTTCCAGCTGGCTGTGCAGAGACGCAAGAGGGCTTCCCTGGAAGCAGGTCAGAACCATTTCCCTCACCTCTGAGCCAGGCTCTCTCCTAGCAGCAGAGCCATACACCCCACTTTGTACCATTTAGCTACTGACTTTTGTCATCACTGGAATGCCTTAGACACAGGCAGAGCTGGCACTAATGGTACTTGATAAAATCCTTCCATTTTCTTGGTTTGGTAACTGATGTCAGGAGCTCCATGCCTGCATGAAGCATCAGCATGAACCATGTGGAAATGATTGATGAGATGTTTGGTCCATGGCAGGAGAAGGAGCAAAAGCTGCCTTTCTCTTGAAGCATTTGGCTTTTATTAGCTACCTGTAAATGCAAACAGTCATATTGGGACTTCCCTGGCCAGGAACCACTTGGTTTAGGTGCAGAATAGAGAGAGACCTTTTTTGTGCCTGTGGTGTTGCTGTCTTGGGTCCCCACCCGTTATGATTTTCTTAGTTTAATATTGCTGCTCAGCTAAATTTTAATTAATTTCTATCTTATGGGGCACTGTACTCCCTGAGAGAAAGTTTGTGTTCTGGGTGTCCTGGGTGAAACAGGGATGTAGGTCCAAGGAGAGGGCAGTGGCAGTGTCTGTGTCCTCTGGTGCCACCTGGGCCAACCTGTCCTGGCCTCACATCTCCTGGAGGCAAGAGATGGCTACAGAAACATGACCTCTATGAGACCTTGGAGTCTATTCCGTGCATTTGAGAGAAAAACATTGCTGTCAGAAGGAAAAGTACCAGAAGCTGCTGTCTGGGCTGGTGGGACACAATGTCCCAGCAGATTCTGGCCATGGCACATGTTGTGGCCATGGGTCAGGCTCTCCAGGGAGGTGCTGGTGGTTTTTGTCCTTTAGAGCTGGCAGCTGAACTTCCTGAAGCTTTGGAAGCTTCCATGGTTTGAGTCTTCTTGTGGACTGGGGCAGTGAAACTGAATGTGGTGGAGTGAAAAAAGGGGATGAAAGGTGGAAAAGGAGAGACAAAGTGGAATATTGTGCTAGGTTTTGTCTGCAACCAACCCCCAGTCTGTGTGTGCTGTTTGACTTTGTCAGATGTTCTTGTCACAAAGACCATTTTCTGCAGGGACAGTGTCTGGGTGATGCTGATATGAGCAGGAGTCTGGGATTTGTGATGGACTATCTGGTTTGAATCAAATAAAGAATCACTCTGAATCCCTGCCCAAAGCACAAATGAAGCCTGCAGCATGTTAACAAGATGAGAAAGTCTGGCCAACTCACTTAATCTATTCCAGGCTCCTCTTGGCTTCCAGGTGTTCGTCCTGGATCACAAGCCAAAACATCCTGGGAGAGGCTCTTGCTGTCATATTGCCAGCCCATCTGACAAGGCTCTTGCCTTCCAGCCGGCATGCTGCTGCAGGATTCCCACTCTGTCCTAGCCAGGGATGTCAGCTTAGGGCTTTGAGGCCACGTACAAACTGTAAATAGAAAAATAGAGGATTTATTGTCCAAACGCCTCACCAGCTGTATGCCATTGACCTCAGAGCTCCCCTCTGGGACATGTACTTATTTTCTTGTCCAGTGTCCTGTCAGATCCTCACGGCACTTTGCTCTGTTTTAAAGGGTGTGCAGGGGACTGGGCAATGATGGTTGATCTAAATAAGGTCCAAGCTCACTTCTGTCCCCAGACAAATCCACCTGACAGCCACATGCTACCTTGTTGACAGGACATGCTAGGACATGTTGGCTGTGCCTAGGCTTCCAGATGGGTTAAAGGAAGCAGGGAGAGCCCCGTGCTGCTGTGGGAATGGGTTTGGGGCTGGTGATGGTCATGCACTTCATATACATTCACAGTTCAGGGCTTTAGACTCAGACTTCCTTGCTCTTCCTTGGCTCCCTGGGCTCTGCCTTGCTTTGCAAAGAGCAGGGTAGGTTTTGACGGGACTCAGTGTCCCATGGTGGAAGGACAGAGCCCCTGAGCTGTGCCCATGACCAGCCTCCTCTGAGGAACCTGCTGAATGCAGGGGGAGCAGGGGAAGAAAGAAGGGGGAAAGACTCACCCCTGATGATTTTCCCAAGCACCTTGATGGGCGTTGGACAAGGCTAAAACTCAACCCAAGGACTTTGCCACAAACCCCTGGCTTTTCCATAGTTATATGAACAATGCTTCAGACTGACTTTTCAGTGTTTCTCTGAATTATCTGTGTGTTCTCCTACCAAACATTACAAGTACTTGCAATTTTTTTCCCCCAAAGAGCTGAATCTAGTCACTTTTTTCCTCTAGGCTTCAGAGGAAATGGAAAGGTACTTAACTTATGTTTTATTCATTGCAGTCACTATCTCTTGTTAATTTACTTACATTATTTACAGAATTTTAAAGTATTTTGTGTGTCAGGCAGCATCCCAGGTCCTATAAAATGCTAATTTGCAAACTGTATCAGAGGCAAACATCTTTCCTAGGCCTCTAGGTAGACAAAGGGTCATCCCCATTCCTAATTTATTTTTTATGATTCTATATTTAAATGCAATAAAGCCTGCTTGAATGGCAGATCTCAGGCAACCCACTTCTCTGTGTGGTTAAATTTTATGAAGATCCATTGTGGTTGTGCTACTGGTACAATAAATTTAATTTTTGATCTAGTGCCCTTAATTAGTAAGGATGACTGAACCTGGTTTATGTAGAGGAATAACTATCTTGGATCTTTGCCCTCAACGAGAATGAACATAAGGTTCCGAAAGTTCAAGTGACTTTCTGAAAAGAAACGAAGTTTTATTTCCACAATTGCTTCTTTGCACTTCCTGATTCCAATGAGAGAGGAAGTGGGGGAAAACTCAAACCCCAGAAGGGCCTTAATGTTTTAGGTTTTAATCTCATGTCTGTGAGCTCTCAGCAAATTGGTCCAGTTCCCAGCCTTGGGGTGTTGGAGTCTTCTGAAGTGCTGGAGCAGTTGACACCATAAAACTGGGCAACACACGAAGATTTAGGGACATTTCAAGACAGTCTAAATCACTGTGACATGCCTGAACTGTGTGTTTCCTGCTGCTCAGTTGCCTCTCAAGGTTTCAGTCCTGAGGAAGTTTTAGGTGTGACTGGTAAAGTTCTCATGAGGCTGGTTGTTGCTCCAACACAGGTTTTTGGAGGGAGCAGCTGTGGTGTTTCCAGCTGTTATGATATCTCTTTTCGAAAAATGACAGATGCTTTTCTTGGAAATGACTGGTAAACCTTGGGGCTTTTCCACTGCTGGAAGCCAGGGTCTTGTGTGGCTGTTACACTCTTCCAGGGCTCACCATGAAAAGAAGCAACTAAAGAAACACTGTCCACTAGACACCGTGGTCCTGGCCGCCATCCCCAAGGGAGCACAAAATCCTTCTGTAACTTTGAAGTTCTCTAGTCCATGTGTTCATGGTGGACACTCACAGGACAAGCTGCTCCATCCTGCTGGACTCCAAGGGGAGCTGGGTGAAGTGCAAGGCTGTGCAAGACTGAGGAATCTGCTAAGCACAGCTAGCTCAGGTTTTGGGTTGTGTCCTTGATGCTAGACTTTGTTTTGGGGGAAGGTATTCTAAGTCAGCAACCTGTACACATGGCATTATGCTGCTCAGAATTTCCTTGTGTGTGCACTGTAGCCAGAAGGAATACACTTAACATACAAAAGCTGTCATTCAACTAAGAGGAAAAAAAAATCCCATTTACAAGCTTGTTTGAAAGATTTCCTCCCCCCTTCATCTTAACCAAGAAATTGGCATGTTAATAAATGCAAGCCCCAGGAATCTGAATGCTGCTCAGACACTGTGCACTGTGAGGCTCCCTGGGAGCCGAGCGATGCTCACCCAGCCCAGCAGCACAGCCTGCTCCAGAGCTGGTTCTGCCACCTCCAGCCAAGTCAGGGACACAGCCCTGCCTTAGCATGTGTTAGATTTATGTGCAAAGCACAGCTGATAGTGCACGAACTTTGATAGGAATTAAGAATATGATAATTTTGCAAGTCATTCTTTATGATGTCCTTATGAAGTGGGGAAAGGCATCAAAAGTTGCCCATTGTAAATTACTGGCAGCTAAATTTAAATACGTTCCTCTTCCATTCACAATCTTGTCCCCATCTTGCTGCTGTGTTCCAGTGGGCCCATGGGTCTAGATCACCTTCTTTCCACCATGAATAAGGCCACAAATTCCTCCAAGCATTCTCTTCATGTTGACTTGAATATGCATTGCTAAATATTCTTCCTTTTTCCAGACCTTGGTTAGTCTCTCTATGAGGTGAGAAATTCCTTCCTGATAGTTTCATAAGCACACATGAGGTGTCATTTACCAACATTGGTTAAATCTAAATAAATCCATTTGTTCCCCAAAAAAACCCATTTCTTCTGTGATGTCCAAGCCTGGCCTTGGTGACATCATTATTCATCACAGGAAAGCCCCAGGAAATTACTGGCTACAGCAGTCAGGAGCCAGTTACTGAATGCAGGAAGAAAAATATTCTCTTCAGATAAGAGCATAGGAAAAGAAAGAATGGAAATTTAGGACAGGTTAAAGGATCTTTTGATGTGCAGAATGTAATCTTCCCCTCTGTGTGGCAGAGATTAATTCTTTTTTTGCAAGGTAAAGAACCTCCAAGGAAATACATTCTAAACAGGCTGATGTATCCAGATACAACAGGAAGAGAATGGTACAATTCTGAATCTGTGTACCTGGAGATAAATGAAAAGGGGCTGTTCTTCCTCTGAGGGCTACACTGGAATGCTTCCTGATCTCAGAAACCTCCTTCATGCACAAGACAGCTAAGATATTCCAAGCTGGATCTTCCACTGATAATTTCCAGTGCATTTTCTGCAGTGCATTATACATCCAGGATGTAGTTTGCTTTGGTGAAATTGTCATTTTTAGTCCTAAATAGCTGATGACCACTGGGCTAAAGACAACTCTCCAGAAGTGACCTTGAAGATCACACACCATTACTGACTCCTTGTTTAAATTGCAGAGAAATGCTGGGGCTGCATAATAAGATGTTGATTGTCAGGCTGAGCAAGCAAACGGAGGTGAAAATGATGTTGGGAAGAACTGCTGCTTTACATCTCTGCCTGCACTGTTCAAAATGCTTTTCTTGATTCTCTGTTCATCCACTATCTTCCTTCAGCAAACTTCCTGGAGATAAGTTTCTGCTCTTCTTGGACAAATATTTTTCAGAATAAACAGGGAGGCAGAGGGAAAGTGTTTGTTTTATACCTTGGTGAAGTGATAAAAAAATCTCCATGTTCTGCAGCCCTTGAACCATTGTTCCTTTGTGCTTTTGGCAGAAATGTTTGGGCTGTATTGATTTCTTGTGAAATGAAATGTTAACAAATGTGTAGCAACAATGGAAGTTGTTTCCTTCTCTTTCTTGTGAATTTTCTGAGCCTGGAGGATTTTTTGACCTTTATTCCCTAAGCTCCTGGTTGGAAATTGAATGAGGTTCATGGGAAAACAGTATAACAATTAGTGGTGTGTTCAGCTGGCTTCTCTCTCCCTGTACTGTCTGTGCCACATGAACCTGTCTGAGGTGTCAAAAATAACAACAGTTAAATATCCATGAAACATTGGACATGAGGCAGCATACAAATAATGTTGCTAACTTTTTAAAATTATTATTTGAAATTTTAATAATTAATATTCTCTTGGAGGGGGGAAGCTCCTTGTCAAGTAAATCTCATTCCTGGCTTAGCCCTGGGTTTTCTGCAGTGCTCTGAGCCCATACAAGCTTTACAGTGCCCTACAAGCTGAGGCAGCTGCTGACAACAGCCTAGGAGCAAAGCTGGTCCCACACCAGCTCCAGAGGTGGCAGCAGCTGTGGGGGAGAAAACCTGAACCTTACTGTACTATTTTCCATCTCTTAACAGAAAAAAAAAGGCTACCAAGGGGAAATTAATGGGGATCAGCTCCTCCTGGAACTCCCACTGCACTGTTGGTTTTAATCTGCAGATTTTATCTAAATCTCGTCAAGGCACATCCAAGCCCTGGGCTTTGTGTTGTAGCACCCTGAGCTGCCCTCGTGCACTGCTGGATGTTCCTGCTCTGATGAATCAATCCCATAACATCCCACTCCTCTGTGTGTGACCTCCCTGCACTGTAGGGCTGTTTGCAGGGTTATCCAGGTGCGCTGCTCCGAGTACAAGCTCCCAACACTCCCTCCCTCCTGTAGTTTATAGCTCTCACTGTTCTGGCAGGGAACAAAAGGATCTGACCTTCCTGAGGGCAAGCAGGGAAGTTACTAAATAACAGAGTTCTCCTTTCCCCAAAAGGCTGTAAATTGTGCTGAAATAGTGGTTTCACGATATGCCAGATGAGGAGCTGCTCTCGGCCACCAAATGATTTTTAATTGAACGTGAACCAGAGGAAATGCTTTACCCTGGAAAACTCCCACCTTCTCTCCCCTGCAGAGCACACATGTGCTGCCTGCCCCTGTCTCCACCTGATGGAAGCACTGGCAGCATCCCAGGGTCAGGGGAGGTTCTGGTCTGCCCCCAGAAAGGACCCAGAGGTACCACCCAGCCTTCAAACCGCTGCTGGCATCTCCTTGGAGTGCTCAGGGACAGCTCATGGCCTTTGGACTTGCTGAAGATTTGGACACGTGCTGGGGTCAGGCAGGGCAGTGCTGGAAAGCCCAGAGCACTGTGTGGGTTTGGGTTGCTTGCTTTGTTTTGGGGACAGCCTGGAAGGGGCATTGAGCAGCCTGCTCTAGTGGGAGGCATCCCCAGCCAAGGCAGGGAGATGGAACTAGGTGCTCCTGCAGGCCCCTTCAAACTCAGACTTTTCTGGGATCGTGTGGCAGGTCCACTGTGCCAGAGGGATGAGAAAAAATAGTGGGAATGGCTCTGCTCTGTTGAGAAAACTTTCATTAATGGTGGAAAACAAGGTCCCAAAACCAGAAGGTGAATGAACTGGATTTGTGCCACCTGTCCTCCAGCTGCAACTTATATTTCTGAAGAAGGCAAGACAACAAGTGCCACAAGACACTTCTTTTTTTTTGCCTGTGCAACTTCTATTGAACACCCTAAAAGTATTCCCTTTTTAGAATTTAATCCTTAAAAAAATGGCTCTTACACACTTTTTCTCCTCCTCTTGGTTATTTCCTCTCATGCTTTGATATTATTATTTGAAGGACATTACTGAGCCCCAAAGTGTGGAAGAAATGGTTCAGAGCCAAAAAGTTCTGCTGGAAAAAAATTTTAAAAAGTGTTTCCATGGCTCCTCTAAATGCAGCCAACTTGGTTTTCAGTGGCTCCAGTTTTATAGGAGAGATTTCTGAAGTTCTACCCTGAGGTCACCAACTTGTGGGAAAGTACTTGTGATTTCTCCCTCCCCAGCCAATAGGTATCAGTGCTACTTTTCACACTATTGCAGAATGACCCTAATTAGGCTTATTAAAGTTAGTTCTGTACTAATGTTGTAGCCATGATCCTGCAAACACCTCTGCATATGTACAGACATTATTGATGTTGAGTTCCTGCTAAAGGCAGTGAGGCTGGATCTGTGCTGAAAACTGCATGTCAGGGATGGTGAGAACAAAAGCTGCGGCCAGCTGCATTTTGTTCTAAGAGAAGACTTTCTGATCACTGCTGAAATGTTTAACATAAGTTGTCTACAGATGGAAGCAAGAGTTTTACATAAAATAAGATCTGAACCGATCATTTCCTCAAATTAAAGCAGAATCCTGAGGGCTGGGGTTTTTCCTGTCAAGGAAAAGATGAGTTTAAAGTTTTCATAGCATGTTATTGTGACTGAGCACTGCACTGGTGTTGTCCTTCCTCCCTACCAAGTGTTGCTGCTGCTGCACCAGCTGCAGTTTCCTCATGAGCATCTTCCTCTCCAGGGCAGTTTCCCAGCCCAGGCAGGGGCAGCGCTGCTCCCAGGGAGCCCCCAAGGCCAGCTGGTGCCTCATGCAGCTTTAGCACCCAGAAATGCTGTTCCTGCCCACCCCGGTACCCCCAAAGTGAGCAGTAGCTGCAGGAGCTGACCAGAGGCTTGAGGCTGTGCCAAGCCCGGGTGCACCCAGCTGACCTGCAAGTGACACTGACCCTGCACCCTCCAGGGCTGGCTCTCTGTCTTGGCTTGGGATCAGCTCTCCCCAGGGATGACAGCAGCCCAGGGATGACAGCAGCCTGTCTCTCACTCATGCTCCAGTAATACAGAGCACTTCTTCCTCATGCAATTTTGAGCATTCTCCTTATCAGGTCTCTGCTGCTGGGTTGTGATTTCCAGGAAAGGCCTCCAGGTGTCTGCCTTTGTTTTTTGGTTAATTGGTGCCTCGGGAAGGAGATGTGCATGGTGGACACGAGCGTGCCCAGGTCTGATTCATTGCAGCAGGTCCTATTGAGAAGTTCTCAAGCTTCACCACTGCTGTGACTCACTGTGTGTTTTCTCCTCTGGGCTTTGGTTCATTAAGTAATGAAGCAAACTTACTGCACCTTGGACAGAGGCTACATGAGAACTTCCCGTTGAGTTTCTTAAGAATTCTTGGTTTTGGTGATTCTGAGCTATTCAGAAGCCTAGTGTTGAATGTGTTAAAATAGATGGAAAGAGTTCAATTGATTTTGGGGGAAGTTTGCTTTAGCCCATTCACAAAGAAGAAAGGACACCACCTAAAGATGTTCCCTCAAAGTATTTCTCCTTCCCACTAATTTCCCAAGAGCTGAGGAAGTGGGCAGTCAATTATGCAGAAGAGCCACCACAGGTCAAGGGAAGCCCTCAGCCCTTGCCCAGACCCAGTGGGCAGCTGCATATGAACAGTGGCTGCTCTCACAAATCCATTGCTACCCTTTGCTGTGGAGATCCCTAATTAGACAGGAGCGCTGGAACCTTTCCAACACGTCTCCCCTGCTGGCTGCCCTCCCATTTGGTCATGCTAAACGAGTAGGTAAATAGGCCTTTCATGAAATCTAACACCCGCCCTACCTAATCCCCCCTGCCTTCAAACTGTGGGGCTAATCAGTTGTTTTGACATAACTGGGATCCAAATTCTATAAGGAATATTGCCAAGAAAAGTTCAAATCCGAGACCAAGATTAATGAGAACTTCAAAGAAATTTGCCACCAAATGTTACTAATTTAGTACACCCTCTGTTTGAAACCAATGACCTAATTGGAAACTATATTCTTTCAAAGCCTTTATGTTCCAGCTCTTTAGTATTCAGGAGGTGACTTCTGAGATCAGAGTGGGTTTATGTCATTCGGTGGGACAGGACTGTTGATTTCCACTCCCACCTCCCTAAAACTGGGATAAAATATCCAGCATTAGGTGATTGTGCTCTTAATGCACAATAAATAACAGGTTTGTAATCAGACAAACAATTTCCTCCTGTTCTCCAATAACTGAGTATAATGTTACAAATCCCTTAAAGCTGGTTAGAGAAATGAAAGGTCTGACTGACTTTGCTCCTTCACGTGTTGCCAAAAAATCAGCACATCAAACAAAATTATACTTAGTGTAATAATGCACGTTGTTTCACAGAGCTGTTGGTACTACCTGTGCCTTCCCAGAGTTTCACCAGGGTCTCAATGACGTTATACTCTGCACTTGGCTATGGATTTGGGAAGAAAACCTGAGGAGAACATCAGGTCATTGATGCCTTTAGCAAAGATCAATCAACCTGCTGTGGAGATCAGGCATGCTGTCATCATTACCTCAGGTGCTTCTCTGTGTCTTGTGTTCTTCCTAGAGCTCCACAGAGCTCCACGCTTTCCTGACAGGGTCCTGCTGTCACCTGTGATGGGGCTGTTTGTCCTGCATCTGACTGTGCTGATCCTCACCCTGGGGCCAGGACAGAGGCAAACTCATCTGGAGACCCTGCAGGCTTTTCCCAGCAAATGAACTTCAACAGAATGAGGTCAAGGTGGGACTTGTCGTGCCTGCTGCTGCGGGTGAAGGTTTTGTGTAGATGTACATTCTAAATCACTGCTTTCTGTATATTAGGAGGAGGAAAATTTCTCCAGTTCAGGCCTCTACTTTAGTGTGAACTGCACCATCCTCTGGCACTGGCTGTTTCTCTGCTCTGATTGCAGGGAGACTGCATGACAGCTCAGGGCTGTATCTTCATGTCCTGAGCATCAGTGAATCACAGAATCCCAGAAGGGTTTGGGTTGGGAGGGACCTCAAAGCCCACCCAGTGCCACCCCTGCCATGGCAGGGACACCTCCACTGTCCCAGGGACACCTTCCACTGTCCCAGGTGCTCCAGCCCCAGTGTCCAGCCTGGCCTTGGGCACTGCAAGGGATCCAGGGGCAGCCCCAGCCGCTCTGGGCACCTGTGCCAGGGCCTGCCCACCCTTATCCCATCTAATCCTACTCTCTGTCAGTGTGAAGCCATCCCCCCTGTCCTGGCACTCCAGTTCCTTATAAACAGTCTCTCTCCATCTTTCCTGTGGGTTCCCTTCAGGCGCTGGAAGGCCACAATGAGGGCACCCCAAAGCCTTCTCTTCTGCAGGCTGAACAATCCCAATCCTCTCAGCCTTTCCTCCCAGCACAGCTGTTCCAACCCCCTGTGACAGGATGCAGCTATAAAGCAAATTCTTTTCAAAAAATTCTCATTGGTTTCTGGGCAGAACAGCTCTGGAAGGATCTGCAGAGAAGATTTTGGTCCATAGCCCTGAATAACCTGTAAGTGAATTATTTGGGATGTACGGCAGCTCATTTCAGACACTAGAGGACCTGGGATACCTAATTTGCCAACACTGCCATCTCCCATGGAGTCTGTACACAGCTTCCATGTGCTGAGGTGACAAACACACTGCAGAAGTAATGCCAGATTTTGACATAAAACCAGGCTTGCACTTCTTACCTGCCACTGCACAGTGGAATGAGAACCTTCTCTGGAGCAAGGGAACACAGCATTCAGACCTTACACACTCTGAGGATTTTCTAGTAATTTGGACATAAAAGTTATTTTTTAATGAAGGTTAAATGATCTCTCAGGCTGAGAGCTGGTGTTTTCCATTCCTAAATCAAAGTGGAATTCCCCCATTCTGCATAAATTAAAATTCAGAGAGTAGTTACCAGTTTAAAAATGAATAGAGGAATGGCAAGAAAGAAAGGGCTGGAGCACTTTGGCTACATTCAACCTTTAAGAAAGATTCCTTGTTTTCACATCAGTGATATTTTGCCAGTAACAGCTTAGTGAACATCAAGGAAGGTTTTTCTTGGATTGTTTTCAGAAAACAGTTTTTAAAAAAATTAAAAAGCCTAAACAGAATGGGGTCCTTTGCTGGCTGAGGAGCTGATTCCTGCAGGGTGTGCGTTACCTGCTGCAGGCTGGACACTCAGCCTGCTGGTCATGGGTGAGCAAGTGCAGCTCAATGATTCTGCCCCACCAAAGGTGAGGTTTCTGTGCACGTCCAGTGCTGCCAAACTCATTTATTAGGCATTTATCAGTTTCTGCTCGATGAGGATCCCTCCCCAGTGCAGTGAGGGCAGTGCTCAGGGCTGTGTTAGCAATCCTGCATCTGCTGAGGGGAGCTGGAAATTGCAGTGATTTCCTCTTCAGCCCTTACAGGCCTTGCGGGGTTCGTGCCACCTCAGGAGTCTGGGCAGAGTTTGAAAGGCTTAAGTGCGGGACAGACCAAATTTCCCAGAAAAGGGAGATTTGTGTTTTATAAGCCCCGCAGTACCCATTTTGCTCACATCCATTTTATGATTATAATTACTTAGATCACTTTTTAGATTAAGAAAAACAATAATGAAAGAGTAACTAAATAAAAAAGCTCAGAAAAAAAAAGAGGGGAAACACTGTGGTTTCTGTTCAGAAATTTTAACCCTTCAGCAAGCAGGAAGGCTGGATTTTTAGAGGTGAGGGAAAAGGCTGGCTTGTAGCTACATATATTCCACTATTTCAACCTGCTCTTTTCTTTATTCCTGCCCTTAAAGAAAGGTGATTCTCCATGCTTTTTCTGTGCTTAGACGAGTTGTGACTCTCCAGATGTCTGCAACAAAATTGGGCATTATAAATACATATACATATAATAAATATTAGATATGTGCACACACATGATAAATACACATGTATAATGCAGTTCAAGTGAGTTTAGAGGGCAGGTCCAAGCTCCAGAAGATCCTTTGTACCTTTACGTCTGTGTAATGGGCTCTAGAAAAAGTTTACCCATGGGCTCTGTCCTTCTGGTTGCTCCATCACTGGGAATATGGTTGCTCCATAGCTGCTGCTGGGAATTTCCAGGAGGCTTGTGGGAATAAGCCCTGGAATCTAATTCCCAGAGCAATGCCTATTGCAGAGACACCCAGTGTGTCCGTCCCTGCTGGGGTGCGCTGAGAGGGGAGCACTGGAGCTCAGCCCAGGAGAAAGGGGACTGGCAAGGGGATGGGAGCTGCAGCACATCAGCTCTGGGGCTGACAGAATACTGATGGATCATGCCAAGAGTTGGAGCAGCTGTGTCCAGCCCTGGCTCATCTTGTCTGAATTTCTGCAGGGCTCACTGACCGATGTTCTGTGTGAGGCAGCACCAAATCTCTGTGACCCCCTGCCCGAGTTCCCTGTAGGGCTCTGAGTCTGAATGAGGCTTTTCAGCCTCAAACAAGTGTTTTTATGTGAACTAGGTAAATAATTAGGATAATAATCAGTCTGTTGGTGTTTCAGGCCCCATTTCAGATTCCAGCAGGGAGATTATAATCCTGTAAGTGCTTTGGAGTGTGATGATTTCCAAAATAAGTGAAATTTCAAACCAGGAACTGATGATTGCTGGAGACCCTGTGTCCTCATAAAGACCTCCCATCCCTTTTCCTGTTCTCTCTGGTGGAAGCTGCTCTTCCTTCTTGTGTAATTCCTAAAACCCCACAACATTTGGGAGCTTGTTCTTTCCAGGGGCTTCCACTGCCCTGGGCTGCGCCTGTTTGAGATGCCCAGAGGTCAGAACACCACAGGCATTGCCTGAGTCAGGTTTGCTGAATTTTATTGATTTTTTCTGGGTGCTTAACCCAAAAAAAGGACACAGCATCCTTTTCTGGATCATGAGCCCTGGGAAGCAGATGCCATGAACCTTTACACCCACTGCAAAGTGCATGGCAGGCTGCAAGGAAAGCAAGCACACGTATTGGTTTCTCTGCAGTGGCAATCAGGAAGGGAATTAAAATTATGACATGTTGCCATGGTAATGAAGTCCCAGGATTTGGCTAGGAGGAAAAGTGAGGTTGTAGTTAGTTGCTCATGAATTCCTCAGTAGGCTTTTCAATACTCTGTTTCCTTTAAATGAAATTGGAGAAAGACTTGCAGTTCATAGTGGGGATAAAAATTTTATGAAGCTAAATCTAGGCAGTGTTTTAGTGTCAGTCAGCATTAACCCACAGCATGAACACATAAATAATTGAAATTTCAAATACCCCTGGATTAGAGCACTGGCAACACTCGAGGGCCAGTGTTCCAAGGGTATCCCAGAACCTCTCCAGCCTCCTCCTCAGCATCCTGGGATGAAAGCTCCACTCCTGCCTCCTGCCCTGCCCCACCTCTTAGAGCACAGACTCCTGGGCGTGCTCCCTCTGCCTGGAATCAATGGTCTGCAGATGCTCAGGGATGCAAAAGGGGGCAAGGGTGCTCAGTTAAAACAGCTTTTCTTTTTACTGCTATGTTTGAATGACTTCTAGTGCTGGTAGGAAACAGAAAATCACTATGAGGTGATCTGTGATGAGAATCTCCTGTGTAAATTTTTTATCTTCTGTAAACCTCCAAATTTGGCTTGTTTTATTTAAATTTAAAAATCATAAATGCCCCCATGAACCTGCTTACTTTTTTCCTCATTGTTTTTAAATAATATTTCTCAATAACAGCTTAGATACAGTTTCCATTTTCAATACAGACTTGAATATCAGAATAAATTTGAACAGTACAAACAGAATCAGTTGTGACAGGCAAATTTACAAGGTGCTGATCCTGGACAGAGATTTTTGAAAACTCTTTCATTTGAAAGGTTTGTCATTCAAATGTTGCTAAGTCAAAGCTGACAGTCATAAATCTCTAGAAGCATGTTCAAGAAAGGTGTGTTAATAAATCTGAGGTTGGGATTGCCTCCAATTTCCTGCCAGCAACCATGCTGCAGAAACTAAATAAAATAAACAGGGAGAAGTAAAATCTGAGCAGGACTATAGTGTTATTTAAGAGCAATTTTTACTTAGGCATAAGTCTTCCAAAACTTTTAATGGCCTTTTGTGATAAAAGCTCCCATTTAGGTAAGTTTCTCTCAAACGTTTTTTCAAAACAGTAAAATTACACTGTTAAAACCCCAGGGGTAACAACGTGCCACTTCAGCCAAAACAACTAAAGCTTCCAGCTTAAAAACAAACTGTATTTTACAGGGAGAATGAAAACTTCCAAAGGAAATATGAACTGCTTCTTCAGGAAAAGTGGGAAATGGGAAGACCCCCCACCTACTGAATGTGTTCTTCCGGCAAAAGCGCTCTAAAACAAATTCCCATTTCCCACGAGAAACGTGCACATCTCCTATCAGCTGAAAAACATTGTGTTTTGGCATTAAAAGTAGTTGCTAAAAGATCTTAACCAGAACCAGGAGGTGGATTGGATCAAGGGGAGCCTCCATGGGATGTGTGTGGCTTCCCACTTGCTGGGGTGTCCAGAAGGGTCTGCCTGGGCGTGGAGGGCTGCTGGGCTTAATGAGGAAAGCTGGTACACAAACACAGGTCTCTCATGGCAAGCCTGCCAGTGTCAAATCTTATTACACTCATCTCAGGGGTGCTCATTTTCATCAGTGCCCGGATGGTCAGATCAGGTCTGTTCGCTCTCTTTTGTGAAATCTCTGCAATTCAGCATTAGTGCAGGTCTAATTTTAGTGTTATTGTTACAGAAGGTATTACAAGCCCCAGAATACTGGCAAGGAAATAAACTTTTGAGGTCCATGCCAGTGGTCAGTTTTCTGAACTAGTTAATTTACTAACTGGCAAATGAGATCAAACAAAACTTTGACTTTCAGCTCAAACAGAGCCATCACCCATTTCCACAGAGTCCTCCCCAATGCTTTTTAATTATACTTCTGTTCTTCACAGTTCTCTGGCAAGAGAACCTCGCTGAAAGGGAGGGACCACAGCTCCTTGTGGGACCATCAGTGCTGATAAGACCTGGGAAGCAACAGAAAGTTCAAAATGCCACATCTTCAGCCAGAGGGCTGTAATGACCTTGAGCCCAGAGCCTTGCTTTTGACTGTGCTCACTGGAGCTCTCCTTGCTTGTCTCTTGGCAGCCACATTTCCATAGAATCATAGAAAGGCCTGGCTTGGAAAGGACCTTAAAGCACATCTCATTCCAGCCCTGCCATGGCAGGGACACCTTCTATTGCCCCGTGTTCTCCAAGCCCCAAACAACCTGGCCTTGAACCAGGACTGGGACAGCCAAGCTCCTCTGGGGAACCTGTGCTGAGTCCTCACATCCCTCCCACCACAAAATCGTGTGTGATGTGGGCACAGGGCACTGTCCCACTGCTCCTATCTCCTGCCAAGGTGTCTTTGTCCTGGCTACCCCTGATCCATGTCTGGCTGCACCTGGAGATGGGTGGGCTCTTCCTCCAGTGATGTCTCCATCTTCCCAGGGGCACTACCACAGAGAAAATAAGAGGAAAACCTTTTTGCAGTGGGCCCTGCAAAGGTGTTCTGGTGATGGCTGAGTTGGTCCAGGTGAAGGTGGGACTTGGGCTCAGTGGGCGTCAGGATGGGTGGTGGTAAGTCCTGGGGTTAATGGTGGTGGTTGCCAACAGAAAGTCCCATCTCCCTTTCTCTTGTGGGGAGTCTGCATTGAAATAGAACAGACATGGCCAATGCTTCTTGAAAATTTTCTTCATGCTGTGCTTACATCTCTTTATTTCTTCTCCAAGTCTGTCCTTATTTTAAGAGGAGGTACCAAGGTGAATCCAGGCATAACATCCTGGGCATCCTGTTTCTCCAGAGCCCACTGTGTGTTTGATTTGGCTAATGTTTCTTTCTCAAGATCGATGAATGCCCATCCTGTTTGCCTTTCTCTGAAGAAAAAACAGATAAAATAACCTCCCTCCCAGTCCTCCTGGGATTAGATTCCAGATCTGGGCAGCCCAGCTATGACAAAGGACAGGTGTGGGTCTGCAGGCAGGACAGGGCACCGGGGTGTCCCTGCGAGCGCTGCTCTTGCAAGAGGAACTGTCTTCCTGACCATTCCAATTAGGAAGGGCCTCTGCTCCCTGTCCTGACCCGCAGGCTCCGTGTGTTTGTGGAGAAAAGTTAGATGAAGGGTTGAAAGGCATTACTGTTTGGGGGAAGTGTGGAGGGGAGAGTAATAGATGTGAGGAAGGAGGGGAAAAAGACAAGAAAATATTCCAAGAGTTGCATTAGGAATGGACAAACTGATAGTGTGCAGTGTGAGGCAGGCAGGGTTTCTCATTTTGGTGCTGCGCTTATTTCTCTAAAGCCCCTGATTTCTCTTGCTTGTGTTAAGTCCTGTGCCTGTTGGGAAGGGTCTGGGAAGCAGAGGATGCCCGTGGCTCTGCAGTGTCCCCGGGAAGCCGAGCACAACTCACTGGGGCTGAATAAGTGGCAGAGTTACACCCATGGAGCAGCCATGGTCCAACAGGTACAGCCTGACCCAGACCTGGCCTTACCCCTTCACTTATCCAGGCTGAGACAAAGCCCAGCACTGCTTGTGGCAGCCAGGGAAAAATCCAGAGCTGAGCTGGGAGCAGCTCTTCTTGCAGCTGTGTGGAGCAGGATGCTCTCTTGCCCTCTTGCCAAAATGAATCTCTGTTCCCAGTGCCAGCACAGAGTCTTGCAACAAGGCTGAGCACAAACCCTTACACTGAAAGATTTTGGTGCAACAGATGTGACTTGTTTCTTCCTGCACTGCTGCTTAGTTTATGTGCCATTATAGAAGTCCCTGCTGTGGTCTAACACCAACAATGCTGTGAAGACAAAAAAAAAACCCAAAAATGCAAATTCCCTTGACCAGTTATGTTTGGAGGAAGGCAGAGAAAGCAGAGAGAAACTGCAGAATTTAACCTAGGTTAACTAAACAGACTCTTAAACTCTGTTTCAACATAAGGCTTCTAACATTACCTGCTTGGCATGTCACAGACAGGAATAAGAGCCACCACCCTGTGCACAGCTAATCACAGAGCCAGCTGCCCCCAGATTCTCAGGGACATAAAGGTTGTGAGGCAGAAAGGGGGGAGCTTTTTCTCTGACATCATGACACAAGGAGAAAAATGAATAAAGGATGGGAAATCTCACATGACAAGGCAGGCACCAGTCACTGAATGGAGCTGAAGTGCAAATCCTTCTACAGAATGTCTTGTGCCATAAAGTCTGGTGGGTTTTTTTCCCCCTTTGTTTTTTTTTTTCTCTGACTTTGTATAGCAGTGTAAAGGGTAGCCATGAACTTGGTGCTTCACTTCTTTCAATTCTGCACAAGATAGGTCCCACTGTCTTTTTAATGTGTCAGTCTTTATTGGGAATGTGGAACTAAACCAGGCGTATCCTTGTGCTATCACTGGCACACTGAAGGCAGATCAATTTTAACTCTTGCATCATCTCATCCTGCCCTACATTTTTCTAGCTTTTATTTCTTGGAGAGTTAAGTCTTGACCACCAGTTCCCATTTTTTTCTGTTAATATGGACATTGAGGAGCAGCTCTGGGGCTGCTTTTCTCGACTTGTGTGTTCTGAGTAGTGGAGTCCAGACTTGCCAGTTTGGGTCTCTGCTTTGGGACTCAGCTCTGGTGAAACTTCTGCTGTTTCTGCCATGTCCCTTTCAGAAGTTCCTCTTGGAAACCAAGCCTCTCTGAATGTCTGCACTGATTCCTTACAGCCTCCTTTTCTGGGCATCTCTGCAGGGACCTAAATGAAACGCTGGAGGAAATACCAGCTTTTTTTGGACAGCTTCATGGTTAAAGACACTTGACAGAGACTTGAGAGTGTTTTTTCCCCATCTCTGTGTCACTGACCTCCAGCAAACCATTTTATCTCCCCGTTTCCTATCTGTGACGATGATAGAAATGTTCCCTTTCTTTCTCCCTTTGTCTGTCTTATCTATTTATATTTTAAGGTCTTTGGGGCAAGGACTGTCTCTTGACTGTACAAAGGCTGACAGACAAAGGCATTGACCTTGCTTGGGATCTCTAAGTGTTAATGTGATAACAGCACCAGAACAGTGGATGAATGCTAAATAGTAGCACAGCCTATTTTGGAAAAGAAAGCAAAGTATTTTCCCTTCCTTCTAATAGCTTTTCTAATAGCAATAATTAAGGCATCAAATAGAAAGTACATAGGGCTACATGAAAAACTGCACGTTCTACAAAACACCCTGAACGAAACAGTTTTGTCAACACTGAGGTTATCTTCTCCAGTTTTCTAGGGGTTTTGTTTATTTGTTTGTTTTGTTTTGTTTTGTTTTGTTTGTTTTGTTTTGTTTTTAAAGCAAAATCCACTCTCTGAGAAGGGGAACACTTGTAGCTTGCTAAAGCTTTTGGGTCACTTTGGGCATTGCAGACTCTGAGACAGCAGCTTTGTTTGTCACTGAAGAAAGCTTTTGGGAGTCCACAACCCCCTCGCTGGGCAGGTGAAGTGTGGTGGCTCTTTCCTGGCACTGCAGAAATGGCTCACACCATTTTCAACCATATAAACATGTTTTGGAATTTACTCATAGAGGAGGTTTTTCTTCTGTTGCAATGCTGAGAAAAAACTTCCAAATTTTTCTAGAAAATTGAGTTCTTCCCCTTGAGAGGGAAAATCATCCGTCCTCTCATCTCCACACATAACCCGTATTTTCACACCACCAGGAGAAAAGTGTTAATGCACTGCTCATTAGGAATCTAAAATTTCTGCTATCCTCTCCTGCATCCTAATCTAAACACATTTCATCTCTTTCTTAAACAGAGATCCAAACAAAAATTAAAATGTTGGTGTTAAAAGTAAACTCAGCAGGAAATCCAGTTTTTCTCTTCAGCTGTAGATGTGGCTTCAACCTCCTAAAATGTGACTTTTTGTGTTAATTTAATACTAAATTCCCATCAGATTAAGCACAATCTGAAGACACAACAGGAGAATGGCAGAGGAGGGGAAGCCAAGCAGCACTTAATGTCATCTTTACTTGTGTTTCCTGCTGAAAGATCAGATCAGGTAGTGAATTATTAATGCTGCAGTCTGGCACAATCCTGGGCGTGCAGCCTGCCAAAATGTAAAAAGTCCATTGCAAAGGCAGGATATTGGATCCCATCGGTGCAAACAGGCATGCTTCCATGTTTGAAAGTTCACAGTGGGAGAATTCAAATCAACCTCTGAGGTTGGCTGCAGATTAAACTCCTCTATTTTTAATTAGATGCCATGCAAAGGACCTCAAGTCAGGAAAAAAGTAACACTAAACCCATGGAAATATCCGTAATAATTGTCCTACAGACTCAGTCATTGTCGGTGGGGTGAAACATTAACATCCTTTTATTGTGCTTAAGCATTTGCTTGGTTTGGGTGTTTTTTCTGCAGTCCAACAACTTTAAAGCCTAATGAGTTAAGAATTGCCCAGGATGATAATGGGGCTACTCAGAGGCTTTAATAATTGGCATGGCTCAGGAAGGGGAGAAACAAAACTGGAGGAGGCTCCCTGGGGAAGGGGGTAAGGCCACAAAGGGTTGAGTGGGCAACGTGGAGAAAAGGGCTATTGCTTTCACACTACTTGGTGCTTGAAGGAAGACAAACCCTGGCCACAGCTGACTAATTTTAGCTAATTGGAACCTGCCTAGAGGCCTTGCTCCTGTTAGGTCAGGGCAGCATCCATCCCTGGGCTCTCCACAGCCTGCGACAGCAGTCATGAGATGGCAAATGGGTGGAAAATTATTCCTTGAGGAAGCTCCTGTCCCACCCATTTGTCTTTGCTTTCCCATAGCTGCCATGGACCAAACTCGTGGCTGTCCTGGCTTTTACAGGGCCATGCAGTGACAGGATGAAGGGGAATGGACTCACACCTGAGCTGAGAGCAGGTTTAGATTGGAGATTATGAAAAATTCTTCCCTCTGAGCATGGGCAGGCACAGGTGCCCAGAGCAGCTGTGGCTGCCCCTGGATCCCTGGCAGTGCCCAAGGCCAGGCTGGAGGGGGCTTGGGGCAGGCTGGGACAGTGGAAGGAGTCCCTGCCATGGCAGTGGGTAGAACAGGATGCTGCTAAGGTCCCTTCCAAAGCCATTCAATGATTCCTCCTGCTTCAGGGCCAGCAGATCACTGTGGAGCCTCCCTTCTCTGATGATTAATCAGTTGCCACTCACCCACTGCTCCTCTGCTGCTGAAATCCTCATTAAAAGCCTTCAGGTGATGCTGGTGGGTTTTGGTCCTTGGCAGGGGTTGCTCCAGTCCAGGGCTCCATCCTGGGAGTGGAGCTGAGTGACTCAAACTGCCTGTTTGCATTTTTGCTTCCAAACTGTGAGGAAAAGAGCCTTTCTTATGTAACAGCATTTCCATAAATATGGACTCCCCCTACAAAAGGGTGGAGGCTTGAGTGGGGTCAGCTATGGGGAGAGCTGGGTGTGTGCCTGCTCACTCCTGCAGCGTGAGGACTGGCCTGGTTTGGGGCAGTGATTTTCGCTCAAATACATTAGTCCTAAAATATCTCAGGGAAAAATATAATTTTGATGATATCTCTGCTCAGTCACCTTTTCACTGCCAAAAAATTATCACACTCTGCACTTGTTTGGTAGAATTCATGTTTCTGGTAAACACGGTGAATTTCTTGGACACATTAAAGCCTGTTATGTGTTATAATTAATAATAACATTTTCACTGAGGTGCAGGACAGAGGAGGAAGGATTGTTCAGGTATTTCCAATATAAATTTCGTGGTGACCTGAGAATTATGGCTAACAAAGAGCTTCCCTCTGTCTTTTTCAAATGCTACTGAAGTGTTAGTTTAGGGCGATTTTGTCATTGTTAGTAGGGGTCTTGTACTTGTTTTGGCTTTTTAAAGGAAATACCAGATGGACCTGTGAATCTTTCTAACAAACTTTAAATCAAATCCACTTCCGTGCTCCATTTTTTGTATAACTCAAGACAAGGGGGAGGCTGTCAGATAGTCTGGGGTGTCAAAAGAGTAGATTTTTGAAAATCTATGTTAATGTTTCCACCAGCCACTTGCTGGTATTCAGTACTTCAAGGGATTGGGCAGTGATACTAAATCAGAGCTTTTCTTCAAAGTAACCATGAATATGAAGTAAAGCTAGAAGAATTTGGATGGGGGATGTAGGACCATTTCAGATGTTATTGGTCCCTGCTGTTTCCCTTTTCAGCACTCGGTTTCTGCTACAGTGTTGTTGCCCTTTGACATTTGCTCAAACCAGCGAGTGGAGGAAATGGCACTGTGGTATTTATTAACCTGCAGATGCTGAGCAGAGGAGGTTTCTCTGAGAGCAGGATGGAGCTGCTCTGTGAGAAACAGTCCTTTGGAGCTTACCTGGATGACAAATACAGCAAAACAGCCTCATTATGAAAATAGCACTGGGCTGCCCTGGAGTTGTGTTTGCAGCACATTGCAGCATTTGTCCCCTGAGCCCAGCACTGAGGATGTGCCAGCACAGTCCCTGTGTCCCCTTGGCAGCACACGTGGCCAAATTGCACTTTGGCCACTCATCTTCTAAAATAGCTCCACAATGAGGTAAAATTAATCCTGTGAAGACCATGGTGTACCTGGAGAAGGTGCTGCAGTAAAATGGGGATGGAAAAGTTGCTTCCTGTGGCCATGAGTTCAGTTTGGAGAGGAGAATGCTGAAATGCAGTGTGGGAGAGGCTGGCAAGGTGATGAAGGTGGCAAATCAGCAGATTCAAAGGGGCATTTTTAGAAGTCATACAGGAGTGGTCGGGCTCATTTCTCTGAACAGCATCTCCTGCTGCCACTGTCAGACCGATGATTGTCCAGGGCAAGGGAGCTTGAGCCAGTACGGCATTTTTATGTGAAATAAAGCAGCTTTAGAAATTGTGGAGTAGTGAAACAAATCTGTGTTTAGGACCTATGCTAAAGGCAAAGATTTGCTGGCAAATCTAGTTTAGCTCAGCCCAAACTCCTTTGCTGCAGAGCAGCTCAGAGATGGCAAGTAGATCTCTTTTCCATATGGAAAGCTGGAGGGAAAGGGCAGATGTCAGGCTGGTGTCAAGTGTTTTATACATTTGGAAACATTCAGGTTTTATATTGAATCCCAACTTTAATTGGCTGGGTTTTAATCACGTTGAACACTTGGAAAGAAATGCCTTTTTATTAGATTGGCTTTTGTAATTTCTCAGCCCTACTTGAAGCAGGGAAACCTGCAACATTGCTTTAGTCTTTCAAATCCACCAGCTCTCCTTACACAGCCAGAAAATCTGTGCTGTGTATTCACTGATTCAGGAGCTGAAGTCGCTAAAAGAGGAAAAGAGTGAAGCAGAGCCTTAAGGTTTGTCATTTATCTGAGGAGATGCACATTTCTCTGCTCTCTAGAAGTAGCAGTATTTTAAAAGACTCTAAGCATGAAATGATTAATCAAACAGAAAGAAAAGGGTGTTTCAGAGAATTTTGGCAAGGCATACTTGAGAAACTATTTTCCATCCATTGAAATGTAAATACTCAGAAGCACAGTCCCTTTAAAAGCCCAGCTTCTTTTCCTGGAGATCCTTGTTATGTGGTTATTACCCTTTTTTCTGTGATCCCAAGCTAGGTAGGGAGTGTTTCTGTCTAAGCATGGCAGCAAGAGAATTAAATTAATGTCACACCACCAGAGACACTATGGCTCAATTTAAAAATGATTTGGCTCCTTATCACGAAGGTTTGCATGTTATGTCTCTTTTTGCAGACCCAGCCTTCTGCCACCAAAGTGGCAAAATCCATTTCAGATGTGACAGCTGTAAACAGCCTGGAGTCAAAATGATTTCATTTTGTAGACACATTTAAAGAAGAGGAAAGCCTTGGACTGTGCTATGGGGCTTTCCCTCCCCACCCTGGAGCATCCCCTGTGCAGTGACCCTGGAAAGGCTGGCCCGGGGTGGGGGCTCAGCAGCTGAGCTTTGGCAGGAGCCACAGCGGCTCCCAGGGCAGGGCCTTGCGCTGCTGCTCTGGGAGGTGGGAAAGGGGGAGAGGGAGACCAAGGCCAGCACTGCTGGGCCAGGAGGGCTTGCAGAATGAATGTCACCCCCTCGTGCAGTCTTTGTGCAAATTAGCTCAGCGAGAAATCCTGGGTCCCCAAAACCTTAGGGTCAAACGTGTTGTGGAGCACACAGTTCCAGGCAGAATGGAACAGGGGCAATTATTTCTCTCCTGTTGCACTACTGTCTGTGTCCCTAGTCTGGGTTTTGGCTTTAGTGGGACTTGCTAAAGCTGAATTGGGTTGGCGTGAACTTTTTTGGGTATGGAAAGAGGGAAATTACAATGAGTTTGATTGTTTTTTTTTTTCATTTGACCATCTGATTATGAGTAACACAGTAAATATTCTGTTGGGTTTAAGTTTTCCATTCTTTTGAATTCTTTCTATAAATAAAGATTGTTCTCACTTCAAAAACAGAGGCACCATTTCAAAAGAAAACTGAAGTATTTTGCTTTACAAACACCAATAATTTTATTTTATGGATTTTTTTTTTCCTCAAGCAAGATATATTTGAGATATAAACAATTTGAGTTTGCAGAAAAGTGTGCTTTTTTGATGGATAATACATGCATTGGGAATGCTTGCCCAGCTCCAGATGGCAAATAACACCTCTGGGAGGTAGCTGGGATGATGTACCTTGAAACCACCCTCAGCTGGCACGGGGGAGCTGGGGGCATTCGGGTATCCAGCACTGAGGGCTGACATATGGCCAGGGGACCAGGGGGGCCAGGTGTGGGCACGTGTGATTTACTGCCTTGCCTGGGGAGATGGGCCCAACCGGGGCTCTGCTTCTGCAGCAGGGGCCAAATTAAAATCTTTTGTCATGAGGACTCTGAGTTTGCTGCCAGGCAGCAGCAGATCCCCATTCTTGCCTCTGACTCTGAGCTGCCTTTTTCCCCCCGCCACTTAATTTTGGAGCCTTTCTACATGTGGGTAGGCTTTAGTCCCAAACAAGATTTTATTTCTCTGGGTAAAAGGCCAAAATTAATACAGTTTTGTAATAATTTACAGCGGCGCAGGGAGGTCCATCATGCCAAAGGCAACATTCACCCACTAAACAACCTCAAGTGAGACCCCGGTCCCACTCCTGGGAGTGGCTGTGGTCCTGTAGCTTTATGGGGTCGTGTGTTCACCCTGCTGCTCCATGAATGAAACTGGGGATCAGCAAAGGAGCTAATTCTGGCATTAGCAGTGAGACTTTTGGGTGCTCCTCCCTGTACTATTTAGGAAGCCTTGATTTGTAAGTTTCTCAATGACTGTTCTTAGCACAAACACAAACTTTGTGTTTTATTGCCAGTTTAAATGATAGTAGGCTCCTTTATTCTTTTTTTTTTTCTTTTTTTTTCCTTTTTCTTTCTTCTTAGAAAAAAATGCAACTGCGTAAATTCTGCTTGCTTAGAAATCTTCCTGCAAGCAAAACCCTGAGGTGGACTGTAGGGTTTTGATCAACAAGAAATTGCATATAAAAAGGCTGGTAATCCAAAGATCTGGGTGGCAATGCTAATTCTCTTGTAGGATTTCTGTGAGGTATTAGGTAAAGCACTGAAGGACTGTCTCCCTCTTTTTCTACAGCTAAGAAACCGAGATGGATAATGCTCAGCCTGTCCACACAAGGGATCTGAGGCTGGATTGTACAATGTTTACAAAGCTCCTGGAAACCCTTGGGTCTGGATGGTCCTCGGGTGCTCCTGTACCATGAGCCTGGGCCAGAGCTGTCTCTGGGGTGCTGGCTAAGGCAGATGCTCACCCTGGGCTGGCTGCAGGGGGAGGACGAGGAGGAGAGGCCAGGGCTTCTCTGCCAGCATGGGGCTGTGAAATGGCAATTTGAGCACTTGTTTCAATGGGCTCGTGTTCAGCTTTGTCTGGAGGGCGCTTCTGCCTCTTGTCCTGCCCAGGAGCAGCGGGTGCTGCCTTCCTCTGCAGGGAAATGCTTGGAGGAGAGGTGGCACTGGCAAATTCTGTGCCTGGTCCTGCTGCGCAGGCACGGAGCTCATGTCCATAGTCTCACTTTCACATCAATGCTGGGCCCTTGCAAACAGAGCTGGGGATGCAATAACAGCAAAACATGCTCCTTTAACCTCCTCAGCACCAGCGTGTGAAATAATACCCCAGACAGGTACCCTGAATGCTTTTATAATTTATTCATTCAACAATTTCTTTTGATGTAGTTAATGTTGTATTTCCCTGGCCAGGGCTGGCACATGAAGCGTGAGAAATCCTTATGGACAGATTGCTTTGCCTTTCAGAAAACAAACCCGTGTTCTCTGCCGAGTGGCCTAAGTGAGCCGATTCCTCTGGGATGTGCTGCCAGGCCAGGGGGAGGCACGGGAGTGTTCAGGCTCACCTTGAACCAGGGAAGGGCCAAAAGAGACCAGCTTCCAGGGAATTCTGATCTGTTTTATCCACTCTGGGCAGCACCTAAGCTGTTTCTTCTCTCCTCCAGAATTTTAAATTTATGTAAATACCAATAAATGGGGAAAAAGCACAGTCCATGTCCCCAGTGCACAAATGTGCACCAGCTTCTATCCATGAAAACCTTCCTTTTCTCCCATTTCTTTTCCTCACTAAGAGACTTCCTTGTACAAAACTGCACCTTTATCCTTGTTTTATCCTTATCCTTCTGTCATGTTTTGTGCTGCCTTGGTCCTCCTGCAGCAGTGAGTGGTTTACTCCTCTTGAATCTGAGGAAGTAGATTTCCATGGCCTAATCTTTAAAATGTCAAGACAGAGGAATCAAAGAAGATGAATGTATGTCAATGGTTTTCTTTAAAAGGGAGATTTTTTTTTTTTTTTTTTGCTTTTCACAGCCTGTCCATCCTAGTCCACTGAAGAAACTGGAGGTATTTTTAAACAGAGGGGTCCCTGAAGCTGTATTTTACCCCCAGAGTGAGAACTCCAAGGCTAAGTGTTAATCTCAATCTGATTTCATGTGCAAAACAGCTGCTTGTATCTCTTGCCCTGCATCTGTCTCAGATAGGGCTGGTTTCAACCACTATGGTTAGTGCAGCCAGAAAGTTAATTTAGTGCATATTGGGAAATTCCTCAAACACCATGAGACTTAACACCATTTTTTCCATCAAACCCTTGAAGTTTGTGTTGATATTTAGAGGTGTGAGACTGCAGGGCTGGGGAGTGGAATGTTTCACTAATTTATTGGAGGGAGTCGATCTGGGGTGTTATCTCCACAGACCAAGCTGTTATTGTTTCACTTACAGGCTAAGTGCAATATAACTCAAAGTCACAAAGTGTTCCCTGTAATGCAAGCCCTGTAACACTCTCCTGTGGCTGACACCTGAGGTAAAGAATGTGTCTGCCAGCCTCCTTGAATAGCTTGCCAGTGTATTCTAATTGGGTTTACACGAGGCCCAAGTTTATTTATAGATAAGCTTTCGAGCACATTCTCCAGTGGTGAGGGTGCTGCTTTGGGAATGGTGAGATGGGAGCTCTTGGGCTGACTTTGCTCCTGCCTCTGCTGTGATTTTGGGTGGCTGTTTGATGGCCCATCTGTCTGTGGGCCCTTCCTGAGTCTCACAGCCTGAGCAGCTGAGCATGACCCAGCGCAGTGCCCAGTGCAGACGGTGGGAAATGCCAGGAACATAATCAGAATTACAGAAACGTCAGTGTTCCTTCAAGGGAGAGGCCTGAGACGTCTGCCTGTGAGAGAAGCACTCTCTTCAGCTCACAAGAGGAAACAAGGGTCAGAAAGCACAGGGCTGCTGCTTTGGCGTTCCCAGGGCTCTGTGCAGGGGAGGTTTCCAGGAGCTTGGCAGAAGGGAGAGGGGACCCATCTGGCGCTGTGAGAAAACAAGGCTTGTTTGGAGAACCTGATAACAGCTCAGTGCAGCACAAGAGCAGGAGCTGGGTCATTTTGGTCGCCTGACCAGCTCTTCAGGGAGACAGAATTCAAGCTCAGGTCACTTGTGGCAGTGCCAGGGCTCCCCACGGCAGTCAGTTTTCAGGCACTGTCTGGCTCTGTGTGAGGAAGGGCTGCAGAGAACGAGCAGCAGTCCATGGAGGGGTGGAGGGCACCAGTGGTTGTGGCACATCAGTGTCTCTGCTACGGCTAATCCCTAAAAATGATGGTTATTACAGAGAGGAAGAACATGGCAGGAGGTGACCTGGAGGAGACAGCAGATGGGAAAGCAGCAGGAGAAGGAGCAGCTGTGCCCCAGGAGGGGCTGCTGGACAGGGGCAGGCTCTGCTACTGCAGCAGCGCAGGGCCCTCTGCAGTGGGTTCACAGTGGTTGGGAAATGCTCCTGTGGTAAATAGGCACACCAGGTCCCTGATCAGGGCTGTGCCTGGGGCACGGCAGAGGGCAGGGATGGGCTGGGAGGTTATGTACACCTTCCCACCCTGCTGCTGGCCCAGTCAGCAGCTGCACAGTGCCTCATTATCGCCCGGATCATCCAACCCATCCAACCACCGTGGGCTGGGAGCAGCTCTGACCTCAGGGCTGTTAGCTAGGATATCTTGTGCCAGCAGCACAATGGCATGTATACATGTGTTGTTATTTTCTCCTTCCCTCTACACTTCCCTCTCTTCAGGGCGGTTCTGCTTTTGTTTGGAGAAAACCCAAAACCAATCCTGACTTGTTTTCCCATTTTCCAGGCAGCATGGAGCAGGTTTAACACACCCAAAAATGGGTGGGCTTGGGTGTTTCAGGGGCACTTTTACTCCTGCCCTCTACAGCACAATCTCAGCTCCCTTTATCTTGGGACCCAAAAGCTGTTTTGGAGCTCAGTCCTACCAAAACCCTGCTCTGAGGATAGCTGATAGGCTGAGAACAAGCAAGCTGTGGAGACACAAAACGGAGCCTCAGGATCCTGACTTACATAGTTTATATGCAGATTTTTTTTTTTAAAAAGAAGAAAAAAGCTCAATCCCACTCACAGCTTTTTATGGGGATGGAGGAGGTTATTCAGTAACCCGCACGTTCACAAAGGCACTTTTGTTCCTAATAGGGCCTGAAATGTTACGACCTAATGTGTAACTTCCCCATTTACTCATGTACAGCACCGGGGTTACTCTGTAAGGACACGGAATAGCTGCTCCTAGGGACCCTGCAGGGCAGCACCTGTGGGGACGGGGCTGTGCCACCCTGGGCATGCCAACAGCAGCTCCCTGGGCAGGGCACAGCCATGGCCATCATCATCCTCCTCATCAGCGGGGCTGGCTGCTCAAAAACCTGCTCTGAGCACGGGCTGGGGCAGAGCAGCTCAGCACCCAAAAAGCTGGGATGTGAAGCCACCTGGCCATGCCTGGGAGTTGTGATGAATGGGAACCAGCCTCTCCCTGCAGCCAGAGGCGGTGGCTTGTTCAGGAAAATGCAAGCTCCTTACACTTCTAAGGTCCTTTAGGTTTTTCAGCAGTTGGCTTTAAGGAAAGGTGAGGCATCCCCACTAGAGACAGGAGAAAAGAGTCTGGGACAACTAAAACAGTCCATTGGAGAAGTGAGTGCAAAACTAATGCTTTATCTCCTTCCCCAGCCTGTGCCTGAGCCCTCCTTATTACCTGAAGTTGTAACTGTCACTGAAACAGAGATATTGTTTGCTTTTCTAATCCCAGCAGGGGATTAGTTTGAATCACAGGGACCAGGAGCCTTCATAATATGAGACCTAGGCAGTGAAACTGCAGCTGATGCTGTTATTCAACTCAGTAACTGGGTCTTTGAGGAATTATTCTGCATTATTTGCTTCTCTTGTATCGCATGGCAGGAAGCGCCACAGGATAATTACTCACATTAGAAATGCTTCCTTTGGTCTGTTTTGAGCACTTCATGTCTCATCTTTCCGGGTGCCCTGTGTCAGAGAAGGGTTCCAGGGGCTGCTGGGCTCTTCTGGGGTTACCATGGAGGGGCTTCTGGTCTGTTGCTGGATTTTGCACTTGCTTGTATTTTACTGATAATGTCTCATAATAGACACAGCTTTTCACACCTTTATGGGGGAAAATTACTTTGTTAAAGAAAGTGAACAGGGGCAGGAGGGCACAAAACTGCAGAAAAATTAATTTTGGGGGCTTTGTTTTCTGTCTTTTCCTGGGCATACTTTCAGTGGCTTTTATCAGGATGCCTCATCCCTGGAAGTGTCCAAGGCCAGGTTGGATGGGTGTTGGAGTAGCCTGGCCTGGTGGAAGGTGTCCTTGCCCACAGCAGGAGGTGGAACTGGATGAGTTTTACATCCTTTCCTCTAACTCTTCTATGATTCTATCATTTTATTTTATCAAATCCAAGTTTAGAGGAAAAGCAAATTTTCTTAGGTAATTCGTACTGCCCAAGGGCCTGTCAAGGACCTCTGGGGCACCATCTGCAGTGCGTGGTCCCTTCTGTGGCCCTGGGTGTCTGGAGATGTGTCCTCAATTCCACAAAGCCTGCTCATCCCTAAGGCAAATTCCTGAATAGCTGCAAGCATCAACTTACCCCCAAGTGCAACCTACAGCAGTGGGATGGGTGAACACCCCCTTCCTGGCAGCAGCAGCAGCAGCTTCCAGTCCCACATCCATGGCTTTGCTTCACACAGACACTCTGACTTTGTTTACTCTTTCCTTTATCTGCCTGGCCTTTCTGCAAATATTATTGCATTCGTTGGAATAGACCAATTAAGTGGCCAGAGCCCTTAATGAAAACCTTGACTTTTCTTTAACCTTCCTGAGGAATTGCTCATTAGTGGGAAATGTTGCTGCTGGTTTGTACACATGGGCAGAGAATTCTCCAAACCCTTCTCCAGGTGGGATGGTGCCAGCTCCAGCAGTGGGAATCCCAGTTGTCCCATTCTTATGGTTGCTGATAGCTTAGAAAAGGCAAAAATAGACCTTTGGTGCACTGCCAAAGATGTGCACCTGCGAGATCTTTTGAAAGAAACAGCTGAAATAAGTGCTTTGCAGAATGATGGCATCTCTGGTTTCAGGTCTTTAGCCAAAAAGGGATCCCAGTGATGCACAGGGAAGGGAAAAACTATTCTGCTTCTCCCCGCTCTTCCTCCTTTGCACCTCAGTGAGAAAATAGGTCATTTTGTCCTGTGCCAAAAGCAAAATGATAAGAAAAGCTTTTTTTTTTTTTTATTCTGTCCTAATTTTAGACTCTTTAGTGTTTTGAAATGTTGGACTCCTAACAGAGAGCACAAGTTTCCTTTGCTCACCAGCTGCTCTGATTTCTCATGCAAGCAAAGGACTCCTGCTCTCTACCCCCTCCCCAAACAAAGAATTAGACCCCATGTATGTGTATTTCACCAGAGTCCAAGCACCTGTGTGAAGATCCTGAAATACTTCTGACAGAGAATTGTTCATAGTAGTAAATTTTTAAAATGAAGCTTCTTTTTTTTTAAAAAAAATCATTAATTCTTGAGAAAATATTTATCCTCTTCCAACTTGTTGTGATATCACTTGGAATCAAGAAGTTTAGCAAAGCTGTTAGAGACAGATCTTGGAATAATTAGAATCAGTGCAACTGAAGCACAATTTCTCAAGACTGATGTTTTTCCCTTCCTTTCTCTGCTTATGCTCCACGCAGCAATTGTTCCAGTGGGAAACAGGTGGAAAGGAAATTGAGGTTTCATTGCATTCATTTCTAATTACTGCTTTCTATCTCTAATGGGAGCGGAATGCTTAATCTTTGAACTACAATGTCAAAATATATTTGCTAGCTAGATCAAATTAAAATAATCCCTCACCTTATTTCCTCCAGCATAATAATTGCTCTGTTTTATTTATATGCCATGGACAGATTAACATTTAATCCCTCTTGTTGTATTCATATCCCAAATGACCGTGCCCTGGCTAGGAGAGGAGGAAGTGGAGCAGGTGTGTTACAGTTCTGGGATGGGTGATGTTCTCCTGTACCTGCCATGGTGACTGAGTGACACCAGGCCAGGTTACCTGTGAGGAGGTATCAGAATCCCAGAATGGATTTGGGTTGGGAGGGACCCCAAAGGTCATCTCCTCCCACCCCCCTGCCATGGCAGGGACACCTCCCACTGTCCCAGGGACCCCTCCCACTGTCCCAGGTGCTCCAGCCCCAGTGTCCCAGGGACACCTCCCACTGTCCCAGGGACACCTCCCACTGTCCCAGGTGCTCCAGCCCCAGTGTCCAGCCTGGCCCTGGGCACTGCCAGGGATGCAGGGGCAGCCCCAGCTGCTCTGGGCACCTGTGCCAGGGCCTGCCCACCCTTATCCCATCTAATCCTACTCTCTGTCAGTGTGAAGCCATCCCCCCTGTCCTGGCACTCCAGTTCCTTATAAACAGTCTCTCTCCATCTTTCCTGTGGGTTCCCTTCAGGCGCTGGAAGGCCACAATGAGGGCACCCCAAAGCCTTCTCTTCTGCAGGCTGAACAATCCCAATCCTCTCAGCCTTTCCTCCCAGCAGAGCTGCTCCAACCCTCTGCTCGTCCTGGTGCCTTCTCTGGGCTCCCTCCAGCAGCTCCAGCTCCTCCCTGTGCTGGGCCAGGCCTGAGGCAGCTTTGCTGGCGGGGTGTCCTGAGATCAAGATATTCTCTTGTACTGAGGGGTGGAACAAAAACCAGGATGCGGTAACCTCTGAGCCTGTTTTATACATATTTATGTCTGGGATCTTGGTTGAAATTTATGGTAATAAACCAGAGCTGAATCTAGATGTGTTCTTGAGCTGGGCCTTGGTTAGACCAAAGTTAGAGACAAGTGTCTGGATGGGCAACCTGGTCACCTCAGAAGGTGTCCCTGCCCAGGGCAGGGCTTTGGAATGAGATGAGCTCTAAGGTCCCTTTGAACCCGAGCCATCCTCTGAGGGCACAGGGCTAAAATGTGGCTCTAGTGAAGGGTGGAGGTTGTAGAGGTTTGTCTGTAGGACAGACACAATCCTGACCATGAGCCCAGTGGCCAAGGCAGGGCACAGCTGTGGAAATCAAACTATTTTTCCATGCAAGATGAGGTCTCTGTTGAGGGATAGTAGATCTCCTTTGACCTTTATTTTCTATCTGTAGATGTGAAGAGCCCCTTTTCCAATTCTGCTTCCTGGAATTTTTTGGGTTTTTGTTTCTACGTCCCCTGGAGAGGGATTGAGGCTGAATTTGGAAAGTCTCCTAGCTGTTTCTCTGGAATTATTTCTTTTCTGTTTCCTCATCTAGTCCAAGTGGGAGCATTTGGTCAGTGCACCCAAGCAGTGTCCATCCTTTGTTACTTCTGCCCTCCAAGGCCCCTCAGCAACCACTGCCAGAGAAAGTTGGCCCCCAAGGCTTGAATTACAGTGAAGCCATGGATAGAAAATACACCATGAAATTTTATGGCTCCTGCAAAGGGGCTGCCATCTGCTTTTTCTTCCCCCCCGCCTTTCTTTTTTTATAGCCATTCCACAGTCTATTAAACCATTACTGTCTGCTCCCCCACTTCCCGCCAAGATCTGTGTCCATTTCAAAATACAGCACTTTCAAAGTGGCCCTTGGGAGTTCCCCAGGTCATTCGCACCGAACAGACCTTTACTGATCCTTTATTTAAATTGGAATCTATTTGTTCACATGCATAGGTATACATTGCTCTGAGCCCCTTGCCCCTCCACCTTCTCTTTCTTCACACAAACCAGAAAAAATCTTGCTGTGATGAGCCTGGACAAGAATTGTTGGATCTGGTTGTGCTTTACTGGTCCTGCATGGATGGGTACTCTGAATTTCCAGCCTGAATGATGCTTGTTAGGCTCCTCCTGTGATGGGAGACAAAGGCTACAGGTACGGGGCTGCTTTGCAGAATTATCTGTAGTCCTACGAGTTGCAGGGCTATGAGTACTTTCTGCCTGAAGACGTATCTGTCTCCAAGCATCAAGCATGATCCCAGGAGCTCTGTCTCCTCTTGCTTTCCTGTGCTGCTCCTATTCCATCCCTTTCTTCACTGCTGTTTTATGAAGAGGGAACTGGATTCCACTTGTTTCTGAAAATCACTTTTGCACGTGGTGAGCTTTGCTATTTCTTGTGATGGGAGGGTTTTCCTTTCCTATAAACAGTTGGGTAGGTTTCATATCTCCTTCCCCCGAGTTTTTCATTCTGGAAGGTGGAACAAAACGTCTTCAGCTGTGACAGGTGGGCTCGGGAGGGAACACCCAGCCCCTGCTGGGTGCCGGCGTCGCTCTGCAGGGAACTGGGGAGGTTGGACACTTGTGCAAGGCATTCCTGCCAGCTCCCTCCTCAAACTGACTCAGCTCTAAACCAAACCAGATTTCCATAGCAAATGTGCCTTTGCAACTTCTGCATCTATTGGAAGGGGATTGCAGGTGCCCGGGGTGTGATTTGCCTTTGGCTATCAAATTGCTCCCTCGTGGTCCCTGCGTAAAAAGCCCAGGTTTTCCTGAAGGTGATTTTCCACCCCATCCTTGTCTCCTTTCCTGGCTGGTTCTGCACTGAACAAACGGCCACAGGGACCTGGGCAGCCTGGAGCACCCAGGGCAGAGCTGCTGCTGAGGTCACAGCCCAGCAATGCCCTGACTGCTCTGTAGAGCAGATGGCTCAGCTGTGTCAGTGATTTGTGCTCCACAGTCATTTGGAGATGCTATGAGATGGTTTAGGGCCACCTGCAGCATCCTGGGGAGGAGGAGAACGTCGCTGTTTCACCAGCCACATGGATACGTTTTCTTTAATCTCCAAGCTGTGCAAACAGGGCTCTGGAGAAGCAGCTTGGTGCAAACCCTGCTTCCCCCGTGGCTCCTGCTCTCCATGACGATCCTGCTGCACAGGCACAGCTGCCTGCCTGCGGCTCCGAGCCCTGCCTGGCCCCGGGGAGCTGGGCACCGCTAGAGGGAGATGGGAATGGTCCCGATCTCTCTAATTCTCCTGTTCTCTCTAATAATTAACAATTAACCTTTGCAGCTCCACTTGCTCTCCAGGACCTTCCGTACCTGGGAGGAGGAGCTCAGCCAGGTCTGCTGGGTCCTTGTTTTGGGAAACATCTTTGGTTTTTTCCTTAATATAAATCACACAGCCTCACTCTGCTTGAATTCTGAACCCAAAACTTGGTTGGATGCTTCCATTTATGCTAACTAGGAGTCATTCATGTTCTCTGAGAAGTTTTATGTGGGGCTAATTTGCTCTTCTTCAGTTTTTTTACCTGGGATAAAAAGTGTTTGAGGGCATCTGCAGCTGCAGGCAGAGTACAAGGGTGCCTGCATTTCCCCATCCCTGATTTAACTGAGAATACAGGGTTTATTTTTAAGGTTAAGGTTAGTCCATGCTGCCAGAGGTTCACCAGCAATTTGAAAAAATGAAACTAGAATGTTAAAATACTTTCCATCCCAAAATGTGGATCTTTCTTGATAATACTTGGAAGCACACAAAAACATTGGTTTGAAGTTAAGTTCATATGACTAAAATGAAGAAAATAATTGTTTTCAGTGTGTTTCCCTCAAACATGGATTTTCATTTTTTCCCTCTTTTTCATCTTTATACTGTGACTAAAAAAAATTAGAGACAGGAAAAAAGCTAAAAGCAGCAGTGTGTGAGTGTGTGAGAGAGAAAGATTGTTGAAAACTGAGACACAGTTTCTTGGTTTGAAACAATGTGAGAATTTTCATTACTTGCATTTGGAAAAAAACGCAACCAAACCCTGAGCAAACTGAAACCTCATGTGCAAACTGTCAGATTCTTTCAGAAGCTATTTTTCACTTGAAAGCACTTGCTCATAGAAAGCATCTTGCCCAGCCTTACTATGGACACAAAAGCTGCACCTAATTGGTTCATATGTTGACAGGCATCTTATTAGGGAGAATAACAGTGCGTGCGCTCCCCCCTCGCCACGCGGGATCACGGCTGGACCCTGTCATCCCCCAGCCTGGGGTCAGCTGCTGCAAGGGGAGGCAGCACTTGGGTGCCTTCATTTCTCCCTTTTCCATTGCAAATCAGCTCTGCAAATGGAACCTGGATGCTGGCAATTGCACGTGTCTGCTGGCTGGTGTGTGGTGTCTGCGCCCTCAAGGGCCATTGTGTTCTGGGACAATGACCAGCTGGGACATCCGTGTCCTCCTGGGACATCAGGTGTCCTGCTGGACTCTGGAACTGTTCAATGGGGAAGCTTTGGGGCCGAACTGGCCCAGACTGGTGCCTGATCTATGAATCCATCCCGGAGCTGTGGTGCCTGACTGAGCAGAGCCCAGAGGCACCACACTCTGCCCTGGTTTCCCATCTCTTTATGTGGTCAGAGTTCACAGCTTGGATACTACAATACTACAACACAACCCTAAGTACAGACAACATGTAATTGTGTTGATTTGCTCTTCAGCTTTTCTACCTGGGGTAAAAAGTGACAGGTGCTTCCCTAGCCACAAGCAGAGTACAAGGCTGTCTTCATTTCCCCATCCCGATTTAAGCCAAAATTCAGAGCTTATCTCTCAGGAAAAGGCTGGTCTGTGCTGCCAGTGGCAAACCAGCAATCTGGAATGTGAAATTAGGATGGTAAATACTTCCCAATGACATTGTTATGGCTGAGGTTTTACCTGGGGATCTCAGGAGACACCAGAGGAAGGTTCCCTGCTTGCTGAGCATTGGCATGTAGCTCACACTCTAATTACACACCATGTGGGATTTTCAGAAGTGCCTGCACAAGGAAGGTAGCTGAAACCTCAACAGCCTTGGTGTTTTCAAAAGCACCTTTGCCTCTCCAAATTCTTGTTCTCTGCTGGGGACTGGCAACCCCCACTTGGTGGCAACCTGATGGCCCAAGGCAACCTCCAGCTCAGAGTAAATTAGAGGCTGTAGTGTAAGCCATGCAACAGGTTAAACTCATCTCAAAGTGGTGCAAAGAGAAGTTCAGAGACTCTTTATTAGCTACAGAGCTAAACAAAAATCACAGGTTACAGTGTTCATTACCTCTCAGGCTTCATGGTGAGAATCTTGGGGGTCACATGCAGTGCCTGGAGCTGGACTCAGTGATCTTTTTGGGGCCTTCCAACTCATTCTGGGATTCCAGGAACTGGGTGTTTTTAATTCAAATCTACTGCCTGTTGGTTGGAGGGGTCAGTGCCTGGCAGAGATGGTCAGTGAGGGTGAGCTGGTGACCAGCTGTGCCTGTGCTGCCCACGGGGACAGCCACCAAGCCCCATGGCTGGGACAGAGCCAGCTGCCAAACACGGATGAGTTCCTGTACCTCGGTGAAGACTGACACTGCCCCAAGAGCCAAATCCCGCCCAGGGTACTTGTGAGCCTTCAGCCTCTTTGACTGTCTGCAGCAGAGACTCTTTTTGTGCAGAAATCATGTCTTTGCTGTAAAAGAGGTATATTTGCTGGCATATGCTTGCCTGCACAATGAAGATGTGCTATGCTACTTCTGTCTCTCATCCTCTGAGCCCCTGAGCACGTCCACTGCCAGCCAGAGGCATCCCTGAGCAGAGCACATTGAATAAACAATGGATTTTCACACCGGGCTCACAGGCCCTTGTCAGGCTCTCCCCAGGGCTGGAGAGCGGGTGGTGCTGGCAATACCATGTGATGTTCCCAAGGCTGTGGCATCTTTTAAAATCAGTCAAATGTGGACTTGATATAACAGCAGCGAAGCTCGCCAAGGATTTACTGCTGGATGGGTTTCAGCATGCTTTCCACGAAACTAGAACTTTGATTAAAAACCAAATTCCCATCAGCAAAAACGTGCCAGTGTCTTCCACACAGGGCTTGCTGAAATGTTTCATTTCTCAAACGGAATGGAAAAATTTCAGTTCAAGAGTAATTCATGTTTACTGCCTGCAAGCCACCTCCTGACCTGAAATATGTCCCTGAGGACATGTCTGGGCTTTGCTGCTGTGAGAGCAGCTGGCCCACAGCCTGGGCAGGACACCTGGTTCCAAGAGGACACGGGCAGGAGGCATCCTTATCTGGGTGCAATTTGGGGCAGAACTGACCAAAACAGGCATTGAAACAGAAATTCTAATTTTTGAGCAGACTTGGGTATTGGTAAAGCCACAAACACATTTACAGAATAGTCATAATTTCAACCTCCCAGCCAGAGAAACTGGGGTTTAAATGGAATTATTTGCTTGCAGAGGTAGGGGGGATGGGCATGAGTTTATAGTGAGAAATCCTCAACACAAGGACCTCATGTCTGTGGTAGGATTTCTCATCTAATGCCAGCCTCAGCACTGAAACCAGAGGATGTTTTCCTTCAGGCTGCTAAGGGAAATGCTACCCTGGAAAATTTTTAATTTTAAGTGTTGAAATTCAGCTATTTCCTGTGCTATACATTTGTGTGACACATACATGACATAATTGAAACTTCTGGAAACTCTTAGAAAATTAACCCCCTGTCTCGACATCATATAAACTGGAAAGCTGTTTGGAAAGTTGAAATAGTATGTGGGATGTGAAATTAATGCATGTGTGTAGAAAATCCTCTTTGGTGAAGGGAAGGGTTTGGTTTTCCTCAGACTGGCTATTTCTTGTGGTGGCCAAACTCTGCTTTAGGCCAAGGCTCTGTACGCAGGGCTGAGATTTTGTGTGGAATTCAGCCATAAAACACTGGTGCAAAAAATTCTTCTTTGCTCACTCCACTGATAAAATATTCTTGCCTGAGTACATGCCTAACCATGCTCTCCAATTAGCCTGCTAATTAGACCCCCAGTATCTGTTTAGCTTATTAATGGAGCTGAAAGACTTTTTAAAGCAACATTAGATATAGCTGAAGAGATTGCTGCGGGCGGTGCAGATCCTGTTTTTTCTGCTTTGTTGTGCTGAGTCTGGGGGATATTTGTTCAAACACCGTGCAGTGAAAGGGCTCCCCAAGTCCATGGTACTGGTGCTGCTGGGAAAGGTTTTTGATGGCAGGAGTAGTTTCTAAAGGGATCAGTCCTGGGTTGAAAATAGGGGGAGAAGGAACTTTCCATTGTGTTTTTAGAGTGCCATTTTAAAATAGAATATTTCGAGTAACTCCAACAAAATGAAATATTCCTTCTTGGCTTAAGCTTGTCCAAAAGGAAATGTTTCATTTTGATTTGCCCAATGAAATATTAGTTTGGGAGAAAATAAAAAAAAAAAAAGAATGTTTCTCATGACATAGTTTTACTTCGTAATAATGTAATTTTCTATGAGAAAAAACCAATTCCAGTAGAAAATTCCCTGCTGACTCCTGGTGCAACCTGTCCTGGCTGCTGGAGAGGAACTGGGGCTGACTTTTACAGCCTTCAAGGCTGACCCTTTCCCTTTGATCAGTGCTGATTCACTTCCCAGCAGTGGGTGCTCTGCTGCCCGGAACACTCCATTCTCACTGCTGCTCTTTGTTTGGGAAAGTTGCTATAAGCTTTTAGCATCCCAGTGGGCATGGAGAAAGGACCTTTATACAAGCTCCCACTCGGCCTGAAACAAGCCCGGCTCTTCTTTTACACGGGCTCACCCCAAAGGAAAAACAGCTTTTTGTGACCTGCTGGCCCAGAGCTACCTTTGTTTGCAGCACAGAGTGTCTTTATCAGCTCTGGCACACTGGGCCACCTTGGCTGGGGCAGCAGGAGGCACAGCCCGTGCTGAGCAAGGACAAGCTGCCTGTTCATCACCAGCACAAAAAGGACCTTCCAGCCTCAGTGGCCCCCCAAGCCAGGCAGGGCTGGGAGGTGGCTCCACCCTGGCACAGCTGCCTCAGGGGTGGCATTTCCTGGGGCTGCCCTGGGTGCATAGAAAAATAGAATCATGCAATGATTTGGGTTGGAAGGGACTCTAAAGTCCATCTGACTCCAGCAGGGACACCTCCCACTGTCCCAGGCTGCTCCCAGCCCCACTGTTCAGCCTGGCCTTGGGCACTGCCAGGGATCCAGGGGCTGCTCTGGGCACCTGTGCCAGGGCCTGCCCACCCTCACAGGGAAGAATTTCTTCCCCACATCTAATTTAAATCTACTCTCTGTCATTTGGAGCCATTCCCCCTTGTCCTGACACTGCAGTTCCTGATGAGGAATCCAGCTCCATCCTCTTTGTCATCCCTCAGACACTGGAAAGGGCTGTGAGGTCTCCAGGTGGGTTTGGGTGGTGGACGCCACGGTCACAAGCAGTAGAAGAAAGGTGTTGAACATCAACAGAAATTGTTGCAAAGCTTGACATTTGCTCCTCCCTTGTCTTGTTCTTGTCTCTTGAGCTCGATATGGATGAGAGCACCTCTACCTCAGACCCTGGATGCAGACAAAGTTAGCTGCATCATCAGGTCTACTGTCCATTTACACATAAATTGTTATAATGTTTTAAATAAATGTACATATTTAGACTGTAAATAGACATATTTAAGATCTGTAGGGTGCATGGGATGGGGACAATGGGGGGAGAGACTTGGGCACAGCTCTGGGCCACCCTTGGCAAACAATCTGTGGCTTTTCAGTGGAGGGTTCCAAACTGTGTGGATGCCATCTGAAGTTTAGCAGCAGAGAAAAATGCAAAGTAGACTGGAAAGTTTCAATCCAACCTTGGTTTATTACAGAAAAAAAACCAAACAAAAAACAACCCAAATCTTATCAACATGCTGCACATTTTCTTCCAAAACTTACATTTTTTATCTCCAGTGATGAGGTTTTGTTAAAACAGATAGAATCCATTTTTGGTTTGAGGCAATGAAGAACTGGGATTTTTGGGGTTTTCTTTCTTTCTTTGCTTAAAATTTGAATATTCTAGGGCCCTGCTGCAAAGCAAGACCCAAATAGCACCAGATCTTGACGAGGTTTGGAGAGCTCCAATATCCCTGAGGGAGCATGAAATATTCCAGTGTTCAGATCTGAAGACAATTCCTGCCTTTCCTCCTCAGCCTTTACTTTTATTAGGTCAGTCTTTTTTGTGCTTATAATGAGGAAAAATTGAGCAGGTTTTGAGGTAGGGAGGGGCTGAAGATATTAACAGAAATATGGGTTTGGTGTGGCACAATGTGCTGGAGTCTACTGGCATATTGTGAGCTGTGTTAAGACCTGATAAGAAATAAATTGTTTTTGGGGCTCTGTGAAGGACTCACAGGAGGTCTGGCTGTTTGGGAGATCAATGGGACGGTCCCAAGGGCAGCTTTCATCACCCAGGGGAGGCTGTTACACAAACACTGGGCTTCTTGTCAGTCCAGAGTGCACATCTCCCGCAGCAAATGAAGAGTACAAATTGTCCTGGTCATGCATTGAAGGACACTGACCTGGGAGCGGCATTTGCAGTGCCCAGCATCTCCCCAAGGTCTCCCTGACAGGGACGTGGGGCTCATTCTGTTTGTGACCCACAGGCTTCTTCCTCTCTGACGCTTTATCTGGGTCCAGCAGTTCACCCTGAAGTCTTCTCTTTGCCTGCATTTTCTCAGCTCAGAAATTCATCCCTCTGACCCTGTTTTATCAGACATAACTTTTCCTCTGTTGTTTGTGTTGGGCAAGAACTGCACAACTCAGCTCTGCATCAGCATGATAGCCAAAACACTGATTTAGAGCCACATGTTTCCAAAACACCCTTTTTTGTTTATCTCACCACTGTGTTTGCCTGTGTTGCTCTGCTGTGCACAACTGGAAGGGTTCCTGCCAAAATACCTCGAGCAACTTCTTTACAAAATGTTGCCTTTCAGAGCCTTTCTTTAGTGATTTGCTGCCTACCCTGCCAGATCTCAGGAAACATTTAGGCTTTTACTCTAAGTAGCATGAATAACATCTTGTAATAACAATCATTAATAAATAGCATCTTTGCTATAAATAACATGATTTTAAATTGAAATCAGTTTTGGTAAAAGGTTATTAGTAGCAAATTGAAAGAGATCAAGTTGAGTTTGAAAAAATCTCTGCAGCTGTGTTTGGCAGCGTCGAATCAAACCCGCACTTTGTCCCAGCTCTGCCAGGGCAGCCTGTGGATGGACTTCAACCTGCAAAGAAAATCCCATGGGCATCACTGTAAGTTCCTATTTCTTAAACTTGAAAAATAGGAATTCAAAGGGAGACCTGGTGGAAAAGTGCAGGGCTGCTTTGGTGAGGGCAGTTTGTTTACTGCGAGGATGAATTCAGCCCTCAGCTGCTTGTTCCTCCTGTTGAGCAGGATTGCAAAGCTCTCCCCAAACCCTGTAACTAGGTCAGCCTGAGGAGAGGGCTTTGTTCAGCCCTCCAGATGTCTATCTGTCTAATTTTTTTTCCCTTGCTGTTTTTAGTTTTTCCAAAGCAGAATCCTTTATTTAAGCTCTCCCCTGAAACTGGGCGAAAACAAAGACCTGGAAGTTTTATAAACCTTTGTCTTTTGCCTAAACACCTTTCAGCCACAAGTATAAATAGATCACCTCAGTGGTTAAGCAGAGGCGTTTCTTTTCAGCATTGCCTTGAGCACAGACACTCACCAGGTGCTGTGGGTGAGCAGCCTGTAGTCCATACGAGGGGACTGGCATAGGAAGCAATTTCTTAGATGCAAATGCTCCCTTTGGATGGTTCTTGGGCTCTGAATCTGGGGATGATCATCCCATTCCAGCTCTTGTGCCTTCCCTGGAGCCATGCCCAGTTGATTCCTGGTGTGTGAAAAGGAAATAATTGGAGTGTAGAGACAGAACCTTAGTTCAAAACCTACTTTGAATATGTCTCTAAATGTAACTTCTCTGCTTATTCCCAAACTCCAAGTGCCTCTGGCTGCATGTTCTACCAATGAGAAAATCCTGAATCCCAGAGCAGGGGCTGACATAGGTGGAGGTCAGGGATGGGAACTGGGTGGTGGTGGAGGATGAGCAAGGTTGTTATGAAGCACATTCTCAGAATGTAATCGGGGCAGTGAGAGGGAGAATGAATCACTGTCACCTTGAGTAAGCATGGAGATCAGCCTGGCCACATTCCTGAGATAGCTGTGTGAGATCTGACACTGGTATTCATGGGAGACTTAAAACAGAGTCCAGAACTAAGGGTGTAACCTAACCTTGGGAGCAGCGGGAACATGGAGAAGATCAAGGTAATCTCAGGAGGTTGCAAAAGAGAAGGTCAGATGTGGTTCAGTAAGGGCAGAGGGGCTCAGGTTCAATTCCTCTGTAACATCCGTGGCTGTGGAAGGATGCTCAGCCCTGGCAGCACGGCCTGTCCTGCAGAGCAGGGCCCTGTTTTCCCCAGGGACCATCAGCTGGAAGATGGGCATGAGACAAGCAGGGCCTGCAGTGACTCTGGGAAAAGGGAAGTCTCTTTGTGCTCTTTGTAGATGCCAAGCACTTCCTTTGCAGCTAAACCTCCATGGAGCTGTTTTAGAGAGCATTTGCTGCTTTAGTAAAGGGGACAGGGAGCAAAGGTTGGTACCTTCCACTGCCTTTTGGGAACTGTGTATTAGACAGCTTTGAGCTGGAGCTCTCGTGGCTCTAAAAGGATCAGGATTCACCTCATCCCTAAGAGGTGTCTAGGGAAGCACGAGCTGAATGGCCATGGGGACTAACCACCCCAAAATTTCTCAAATTTTTAATCTTTTTGCCAGGATGTGGCTGGAGGGAGCTCCCTAAGCAGGGTCCTGGGAGCTTCCCTGGAGCTCACAAGACCATTGGTCCTGCTTAGGACAGGAAGACTTGGGCAGGAGCCTCCTTATGGGTCCCTCACACCACCTCCCATGAGGACATCAGTTAAAGCTCCTGGTTGAGCTCCAGTTTACCTTTAGTTCTGCTAGTACAGCACAATCCTCCCAGCCCTACTAAAGGCTTCCAGGCTCCTTCGCTGCTTGTGGGGGCTGGGGGGAAATCCATCCCATTTCTAATTGTCACGTTCGAGTCCTGTGCAGGCAGATTCATTCCATATGGCAGAAAGGGATCTGAGCTGCTCAGCTTGGCACAACCAGGCACTTGATGGGAAAATGATACATTTAATTGCATGGACGTCACAGGACTGGGGTTGTTTGCTTAATCCTGGAGCTGGAAATAAATACAGAGAATACTGAATATATCGTTGGCTAGGGATGATTGAGAGCATTCCAGCTTTCCTCGTAGTGAGGATTTGGAGGGCATCGTGTGAAGGAGATTCCCATTTTCAAGCTGCACAGGACATATCTGAGCTGTTTGTAAGTTTGCTGGGTTTGGCTTGTGGACATTCCAGCCAGCTGTAAATGTGGTCCCATGTTATGAAATGGGTCAGATGAGAGGCTCTTCTGATTTTCAAGGAAGCACCTTTTGATGTGTTGAATTGGACTATAAAACCCAAGTGAGGGAGAGCTGCCCTGGACCCAGAGCTGGTCCCTTCTGCTCGTGGTCAACATAATGTCTTAAATTTTCCCTGAAAATCCAATGTGTAGATCAGCTCCTCTGCCTGCTGGAAAAAACCACATATGAGCCAAAATCTCCCTGTTTTACAAACTTCTCCTCCTGTACATCTGCATTTTCTCCTCTCCCTTTTATTATTTGCTGGTGGTGACAATTCTTGGAGACAGAGAATGGCAGGGAAGTCTCTCCATGGAGCATCCCAATCTACAGGTGGAAACCAAAGTCCAATGGTGGGACAGGAATTTCTGTACCATGAAGCAGCACTTTGTGAGACCACGGAGAGGAGTTTAGGCTGGGAACAGAAGTGTCAAACCTGGCGTTTTCCCTCTGGCTGCCAGTACCCAGCACTGCTGCCCTTTTGCTGAGGGTTTCCCAGGCAGATGTGAGCTGTGGGGCTCCTGTCCAGCCCCTCTGGAGGCTGACAGGCGCTTGTGGTGAGGCCAGCATTCACCAGAAGTGTTGATCTACCACATGACACAGCATTTGTGTCTTGCTAGTCATCAGCCTGGCTGGGAACACAGCAGATCTGCTCTGATCAGGGTACCTGGAAAAGGAGAAACACAGGAGTATCTCTCCCCCCTCGCTAGAAAATCTCAGAAGGAATATCCAGGAAAACCTGAAAAAAATAATCTTCCTGAAAGTGCTGCTTCTGCCAGGCAAAGATGCAGAAGGCCTGGAGAAGACAGAACGTGGTTATCAGTAACCCACAGTAAATTTGCCTTGGATTCTAACAGCCATTAGTTTGAGCTCTGGAGTGCGAGGTTTAGCTTCACTTCCAAACTGTTTATTCCACTGAATACTCCTGATAGTCATATCAACATCCTACTAGGGCTGCCTTAGTCTTGACAAAATTAGCAAGCGCAGCTCTTGCCAGCAGAGATAAGGGAAATGGCTTCTTCTGACCCAAGGCTGGTCACTCTCAGGTCACTCCAAAGCATCCTCTCCATCAGGAGAGGATCAGGGTCTCCTGAAGGGATGGGAAGGGAGGCTGAACGCACTTCTCAGCCTGTGTTGTTATCTCCATGAGTTGCACTCTTCATTATTCATTTCCAGCTGCAGATCTTGCAGCTCAGGAGGTGCTCTGCTGTGCTCTGCTGTGCCTCCATGAAATTTGGGCTGAATTTGGCACAGGGAGCAAGGCAGTCACTGCTGGGAGGGATTTATCTCCTCAGTTTGTGAGGGGTCAGGACTGCTGACAATAATATCAGTGACCCACCTTTGCTTCTGCTCCCAAGCACTTCATATTCATCCACCTGGATTCATTCTGCTCCAGATCCTTGGGGCTGTTTCCTGGGAATAGTGAATGACATGGCTCTCATTCCTTCCCTTCCAGTCCTTCCATTTGGTACCAGCTCTAGTTAATATTTCATTTTGCATTTTCATAGCTAGGCACTTATAGACATAAATTATTTAATGGCCACATTTCTTGTATTAAATGTATAGATCAAGGCAGCTGCTGGTGTTTTCTAAAGAGGGTGTTCACTAATCAGGATATGCTGCTTTTCCAACTTTCAAATAAAAATCTCAAAGGTCCCTTTTTTGTTCAGCATTTTCAAAGCCTCACTTTCTTGTTCAGTGCTGGATGGCACCTTCAAAAGCACTCAGTGTTGTTCTCACCACAGTCCCTAAGAAAATAGGGCTGAGCCATTTCAAAACCCTCTCCTCTCCCCCACCAAATCCAGCACTGTAGCAATGTTCCCAAGCTTTTATCTGCAGTTACATCAGGGTAAGCAAGCAGGAAAGGCTGGCTTTTTAGCCTCATTTCTGTTCTTTGGAGCAATTCCATAGCCTCAGAGGTGTTGCTCTGGAGGCACAAAATGTGTGAGGGCAAGGTGTGATTTTTCCATCTAACTAAAGATTTTTCTCCCCTCTCCCATCAGCTGGCCTGGATTAGGTTTGGATGACTGAGGAGGGAGAGGGCGGTGGGACAAGCCAGGAAGGTGTGTGAGGGTCTGGTTTTCTTTCAGATGGAAGGTAGGGGAATGGAGGAGATTAACCAGTGGGATGGGAATTCTCAGTGTGCCAACATCAAAAGTCAGCTGATCTGAATATTGCTCTCCAACGTGAATTCTCCACTCACAGTTTGTGACTGTGTGATGCCTCTGTCTTGGGGGCTGGGGGACATTTGAGGGTCTGTATTGTCCAAGTGGCTGGGCCCTGCATCTCTCACAGTGGGAGCTGCCTGGGTGGGCACAGCACATGGTCTGGCACAGCCCCACAGCTCAGCTGAGCTGGAAATGCCTCATTGAAACTGTTTTTCTTTGGAGAAGGGCAGCTTCACTTCCTCTTGATGACTGATTTTACTCAGACCTTTGTGATTGAGGGAAAGCAAGGCAGCCTTGTGAACGTGCCTCCTCTCCAAACTCAGCCTCCTCCTGCTGATGTTCCTTCTTGGTTCTCCATCCAGCCCCACTGGATTTTGGCTTTGGAACCGTGGAGACCGAGAATGTGCATCTTGTGAGGGAGTAATCCAGGCAGGTCTGGGTAGGGGAGACATCTGCAAAGCTTTCCTGGAATGCCCAGCTCACCATGAGCAGCCAGCCTCCCTTCATTAGTCCCAACGTGATGGAGCAGGGTGGATTTGCCCATGGGTGGAGCTGGACGAGAGTAATAAACTGCTCTTAATGAAGGCAGCGCTTTGGTTTGCTGTGTCTGGCAGGCTGTTTCATCTTTTGTACTTCTGGCAGTTGGCATCCCGGGCAGGACGGAGGCACTGGGCTCTGGGAGTGGTTGGGCATGCACTCGATCTCTGCCTGCCCCTGGCACGGGATCAAGGCTGGAATTTTCATTACACTTGCTTTGCCTGCCAGAAAGAAGCACTTTGATTTAATTCTGGTGGCTTCTTGCTCAATGCCAAGCCTGGAATGTGATGCTCTGATGTCTTCCAGCTTCTTAAAGCAACCGCAATGTCCCACCAAGGAAAATATATATTTATAACAGAGGAACTGCATTGGAGTGTGGAATCACTTTATTAAGAGTGAGCCATATTAGAGGTGGATCCCATGGTTTCCAATATGAGACTGGCTCCTTTTGTAATCCTGTGCACCCAGCTCTGATATGATCAGAAATTCCTGATTCCCCAGTAACTATTCTTGGAAAGCTCATCTTGCTAAAAAGCAGCCACCCTCGCCCTCCCTGGGAGAGCATGAGGGATGTTACAGAGCTCATGGAATATTTTCTGGCATGAATGTCCTTTGAGGAGGGAGACTGTGCTTTTGACAAGATGACATTTTTCAACAGAAAGCATCTGCTCACCTCAAAATGTTGTTTTCATGCCAGAAGAATACCTCAAAACTCAATTGTATTATTTTCTGAACAAAAATCCAAAAGCTTTGGGGTTTTGGCAACAGATTTCAAGATTCAAATGAAGAAAAAAGTATTTGTTTTTGGAAAACCAAGAGGCCAAAATATTTTTTTTCTTTTAGTTCTATTTAAAAATTTAGGAAAAATGTGAACATATTTTCCATGTGATGGAAGGGACCCTCCTTCGAACCAGCTCTAGATCTTCGTACAAAATAAGTGTTAGTGGGTACTTCACTACAGCCAAATTCTGTCACAAATCATGATATGGGAGGATGTGTGGGAATCAGTACAACCTGTAAGGTTTTTATTCCTTGTGGCTCTCTCTGAGGTTGTTTAAACTGATCCAAAGTGGGAAGAACAGATGAAATAAGAGGCAGAAACAAATTGAGAAAATGTATGAGGCCATGAGAAATTTCAGTTTCTTTTGGAATCACACATTTGGTTGGTGCACTGTTATTTCCATTCATTTTGCAATGACTGTTACATTATCCCACAATATTAATGTATTAATATATTAATAGAATGTCAACATTTATATGTAATACAATTAGTGTTTTAATATAAAACTCAAAATGAAATGAATCAACATGACATTTGAAAGAAAATCTTTTAAAATTCCATCTATTGAAATAAAATGGAAAGAATATAGTACCCTGCACCCTATAGTACAGATTCCCACTTTGGAATTTCAGCTGCTGTGAAATCCCATGCCCCAGGCAACCCTTTAGCCCTGCCATGTCTTTCCTTTCCTTTATTTTCTACCCTCCTTGGACCATGACCTGAAGTTTGTATTAATTTGTTCTGGTTAATACAAAATTGCATGCAATCCAAACATGATGTTATTTTCAAATGCTTCTTTCTGGGAAAAGCAAAACAGGAAAAGATAAAGACTTTTTTTTTTTTTTCCACCAAGAAGCCAGTATGGGATCTGTTAAAATCTAGTCATGCTGGAATCCCATCCAGCTAGGGAACACAGGCAAGAAATTAAAGAAAACTGTTTCACAGCAAAATAATAACATTCAATTATTGGCATATTTATATATGTAAGTTTATGGGTAGTTATGAAGAGCCTAACTCTCTTTTCATTTGCACTGGCTTTGTTTCACCACAAGAGCCCGCGGAATGAATCCAGAGGTACCATGGTCTACAGGAGAAACCCTTGGCACTTATTTATGCTGTCCATCCTGTAATTTCAACCATTCTTCAGCTTTCCCTTCACTTATTTAGGGATTTGGGAGCTGCAGCCCTGTTTGGGACATGCCACAGGAGGTTTGGGGTTATTACATTTCCACAAGACAGCAAAGAGCCCCCACTGTCCCTACGCAGCTGGCAGCTAGGAGAGCCCTTGCGAGGCAGAGCATTGCTCTCACCATTGCTCTCACCACTGCCCTCACCACTGCCCTCACCACTGCTCTCACCATTGCTCTCACCACTGCCCTCACCACTGCTCTCACCACTGCTCTCACCACTGCTCTCACCACTGCTCTCACCACTGCTCTCCACTGCCCTCACCACTGCCCTCACCACTGCTCTCACCACTGCCCTCACCACTGCTCTCACCACTGCCCTCACCACTGCCCTCACCACTGCCCTCACCACTGCTCTCACCACTGCTCTCACACTGCTCTCACCACTGCCCTCACCACTGCCCTCACCACTGCTCTCACCACTGCCCTCACCACTGCTCTCACCACTGCTCTCACACTGCTCTCACCACTGCCCTCACCATTGCTCTCACCACTGCCCTCACCACTGCTCTCACACTGCTCTCACCATTGCTCTCTTGGTCCCTGTTTGCTTGATTTCCACCGAACCCAGCTCGGCTGGGCCCATGCCTCACGGCACCCTGGCACAGATGGGCAGAGCCTTTCCTGTGGGGCATGAGGGGCACACGGGGCTCCTGGGCATGCACGGAGCTGCCAGGCAGCTCTGGTGCCAGGCTGGGAACGCAGGGCTGCACCAGCCTCAGGGAGCCCCAGATTTTGGGGGCTGCACCCAACGGCGCCTGACACACGGCAGGAAACCGTGTGTGTGTGTGTGTGTGCAAGGATTCCTGCAAGCAGGAAACAATTTAATCCTCATTTCTTGATGGAGAGGCCACTGCCTTCAGCCAGGTTTCCTGAACAGGCCTTTTCTCTGTGTCTGGGAACATCAGACCTTGGCTTGGGAGGCTCCTGAGCAAAAGAGCCACACAGCAGGAGCACCCAGGGGATCCCAGAATGGCTGGGGTTGGATGGAACCTTAAAGCCCATTTCATTCCAGCCTCCTGACATGGCAGGGACGCCTTCCCCTGTCCCAGGGCCCCAGGCCTGGCCTTGGGCACTGCCAGGGACCCAGGGGCAGCCCCAGCTGCTCTGGGCACCAGTGCCAGGGAAGGATTTCTCCCCAGTTCCCCATCTAATCCTACTCTCTGCCAGTGTGAAGCCTTTCCCCCTTGTCCTGGCACTCCAGGCTCTTGTAAATTGTCTCTCTCCGTGTGTCTTGGAGGCTTCTTCCAGTACTGAAATGCCTCAGTCAGGTCCCCCCAAAGCTTCTCTTTTCCAGACTGAGAAATCCTGAAACTCTCCCAGGCTTTCCTCCCAGCAGAGCTGCTCCATCCCTCTGATGATCCTGGTGCCTCCTCTGGGCTCCCTGCGCCCTCCCCACGTCCCTCCCGAGCTGGGCCCCATCCCCAGGAGGTGCAGCAGGGCTGTGCTGCTGCCCGGGGCTGTGGCACTCACTGCCTGCCAGCTGCAGGTGCAGGCACAGGCGTTTCCAGCTGGGGAATCCCAGATAACATCATGATAAAAGTGTTTGTCAGCAGCCCTTCTCTGCCCTGCACCACGAGCAAAATCCCCTGGCACAAGCGGTTCTCACTGACCTGTCCTGTGTATTTGTTACAGGAGCACAATTCCTTTTAAGTCAAAGGTATATAAGTGAGTCCCCAAATTCCTGCTGTTCCCCCCTGGCAAGTGATTATAATTACATTTGCATATATGATATACAGATATAAAGAGATTTAATCAAAATGTAGCTGCCAAGGGGAGACCCAGTGAGTATACGTTCATCAGAAAATCATTATTAAAGGCTTTCCAGGTTGGCAAACTTCAGTTCAAAATTAAAAGTGAGATTTTTTTTTATTACCCCTTTGAATATTTTCAGTTATTTCAAATGCAAGAGCAAAAAAAAATAAATCAGTGCCATCTTGCAGAAATATGAGTTGATAGAATGGTTATTATTATTATTTATTGGCTTGCAGAGAAGCATCTTGGGGGGATTTCTTGATGGGGGAGTTAGAGGAGTATTAGCTCTGTAATGGGAGGTGGAGGGAAAGGCATTTACATTTAAGACACTGCTTTGCTTTGCCCATATCAGATTTAATTTCTGTAGCAGAAATAGGGAAAAAACCTGAATAGATCTTTGAAATTGCAGCTGTAAACACAGAATTTTGGTTCAAATCACTGGAGGAAGGATGTGAGGAGGAGGAGACAGGCACCTCGACAATTGTAAAGAGAAAAAGTCTCAGTGTGTTTCTTGCACCTTGCTTTTGGTTCAGCTATCTGTAAAACCTGTGACAGTATTTCATGTCCTCGTAGCTGGGGACATTTAGGGCAGAGGAGGTGTGGTGGTATGGGAGACCTTTGGTGAGACTTAATTAAGACAAATCAAGTTTATGGTTCCACTTGAACCCTTGTCTGCCAAATCCCTCTCACCAGGGCTACATTCAGAGAGAGATGGGAAAAAGATCCAGCAAAATGAGTACAGGTCTCCATGAAGAGGGAGGCAAAGGGGTGAGGTTTGTACAGACTCTGATGTGGGTAACTCTGTTTGTTGGAGCTCACTGTGCAGAGCTGAGGCCACAGTGGGACAGGACAGGTGGGCAGCTGCATGGACAGACATTTGTGCCGACCTGAACACGTTAATGACGCAAACTGCAGCCACAAACATGAGAGGGGAATTCAGCCATGGGAATGTTTAAACATAACAAATATTATTTCCCAGATGAGATAGGGATGGAGTCTGGAACGGGAGGTTGTTGATCCCCTTTGCAGAAGATAATGAAGGTCACAAGCACAGGAACAGCAGTATAAACAACAAATGTGTACATTTGGCTCCAAATTAGGTTGAGATAGAGCTTTCTTGGTACAACAGACCTCACACAACCACCTGAAATGTCTGAGCAGCAAATATCTCTCGCCAGCAGTGGTAAATCTTGCAGCACCAGATATTATGGGTATAAGAGGTCCATTCCAAGTAGCTCAGAAAATACCTCTCTGTAGGGAACATTTCAGTGGCACCTTTTATTAAGTGAGATCCAGGAGGAGTTAGACAGGAACAATAGATACCTGCCCTTCATTGAGAAGTTGTGTGAGCCAAAAGCCATGAAACTCCTGATTCTCAGTGCTGGGGGCTCTGGAGGGGCTGCTTCACTTTGCTTCTCCCACTGCTTTCCAATTTTCCCATTCCTTTACAATTCTGCCTGGCCAACCTGAGACTATCTTGCTTTACTGATCTTAACAGTTGATCTTTAATTAAGGCATGGCCTGTTTTGGTCATTAATTTAATGTATCAGGCAGGGAATTCAACCTCATAAAACTCCATCCTAGCTCTGATAGATCACACAGAACCTCAGGGAACACCAGGGAAAGCAGGTGCTCCATGGGAACTCCCATGGGAACAGAATTCCTCTGGAACCTGACCCAGTGCCACGCTGTGGGTTTCCCACATCCCTCCTCAGGGAAGGTTTTCCTAGAGCTGGCGACCGGCTAGTTTGGTCAATTTGTGATTATTGGAGGTTTGTTGGGCACTGGCCAAAAGCTGATTGAATAAGAGCTGCCTCAGAGGGTTGTGGGGCAGACCCAAAGCTGAATGTAATTATCAGCTTAATTCTAAATTAATATTTTGTTAGGGAGTGGGATAGGCTTTACTTTCCCCCACCCTCCCTCACAGCACACACCACTGATCTGGGTTTGTTGAGCCTTGCAGGGTGCTCCAGGTTATACTGCCTGTGTCTGAGATTGTTAAAACCTGTGAGGGTTGGGACCGTTTAAAATCGGAGCAAAAAAAAGGGAGGAAAATAGCTGGGAATGGGTGAACGTCATATAAATAGCAGTAAAACTGTTAAATCTATTTGCATTTCACACCCAATAATTTTCAACTCCACCTCGAGAGCGCTGCTTGAAAGTCAGCACTTTTAATTGTCCAGTAAATTTCCTTTCAGGCAGCTGCTGCACAAACTGCCTCTGCCTGCAGTGAGGAAAAGCAGAGAACTGATTTATCTGAGCACGGAGACAAACACGGCCATTCGTGTGTCATGAGTTCCCCCTCTGTTTCACTTCATTCAGTGCCTCAGGCACTTGGTGGTGGCTCTGCAATCTGTCCCCAGGCACCAGCAGCACCATTCTGCACCTCTGAGATGTCACTGGGCCCCCTCAGCCTGGAACAGCCCCGGGAAGGTGCCCAGCCCACCCTGGCCACCCACACCCCACGAGCTCCCTGTGTCCTGCTGCACCAGTAAATCGCCCTCTGCCAGGCAGGGAATATCTGGGATTTGGAGCAAGCAGCTGTAAAGTCATGGCTTATAATTCAATTAGAGCTCAGGATAATCAGCTGAGTTGTGTCACATCTATTTAGTTTGACATTGGTTTCTTGGAGGTCCAAGAACATGGCCAAAGGGGAATTGAGCTGCTTATTTTGTTTGGGTGTTTGTTGGTTGGGAGCTTGGTGGTATTTTTTTTTTTTTGGTGTTTTTTTGAAGACTCTTTTTTATTTAAAAGGAAAAACTGAAATTCTGACCATACCTTTATATGGGATTATTTCAACAGTTGTGGAGTTGTTTAATGTTCTTGGAAACGGGCACAAAAAGGACCAGACTTGTTTGATTTGTCAAACAGTTTCAAAGAAAGCTTTTGCCCCTGGTGTTTCTATGTCCCATCTGGGAGCCTTTATTTGTATCTCTTCATTTTTGAAAAGTTCATTTCTTCCTCTTTCCCTTCCCCTTCCTTTCCCATTGTCCTGCCTGTCCCTGCCATTGCTGCCTTTCCTCTGTCCCTGCTGGGGCAGACACTGCCCTGCCAAGCAGCCCAAGTACAGGGGGCTTTCCCAATTCTCCAGAGCCATTCAGTGATGAGCACCAACAACTGGATTGTCCAGCAGGGTAAAACCAGATCTGATCAGTGAAGGGAAGTGTGATTGCATGCGGATAGCAACTTTTTAGCTATTTCAGTGGTAGAGGTTCCATCTGAAATCCATGAATCTCAGGAAGCTCCCTATCTCCAGAATCTGGGGCTGTGCTTAGGCTTCTGCGTAATTTTCTCAAACTTTGAAGAAATCCAAATGAATGAATGGAGCAGTAACTTTATATCAGCTGTGGAATATGTTTCCTTGGTGCCAAGCCTTTACTGACCAAATTAGATGGGAAAGGAGGCAGCAGGGGCTGAGGACGCTGCTTGTGCCCCCACCCTCATCTCTTCTCACCAGCACCCAGCCCAGCCACAGCTACTGGGTTTATTCCAAGTTGCTGCACCTTTGGGTGAGTGTGGGTGAAGGGTAAAACCAGGCATGGCAGATGTTTGTACACAGCTATGAGATGGGGGAATGAGGGTGAGCCAAAGCCAGCACCAGTGGCCTCCAGCACCGCTGAGATTGAGAAGGTGAAGCACCAAAAACCAATGGGACTGGGAGGCCAAAGGCTGGGGAGGAGATCCTGCAAGACATCACAGTGAAGAGAACTTGGCTGGAGAAGGTGGGGAGAGGCCAAAGTGTCCCCAGCCAGGTGAGAAAGACACAATTTAGGGATCCTTTCACTACCATGGATGTGCTCGAGGCATTTTGTTGCTTTTTCTTCATTCACTGCAGGTGGGGCAAAAATACTTATTAAAGAAAGAAAACCTTTCTAGAGCATGATCATCCTGCTTCATCCCAGAGACTGGTTGGGTGGGAAATCAGTTAAAAAGAAAAAAAGAGTAGAGAAAAAATATCTTGCATGGTCTCCTCTGGCACCTTTCCCTGCTGCTGAAGATAAGACCTTGCTCCCATGTGCACACACATACCTGCACACACCTGGGAGAGGCCAGGGGCTCTGAGCAGGTTTGGAGGCAGCTTGTTTGCAATCTGAGCATCTGACCCACCTCTGCCCTGCAGTCACAGCTGCAACAGCAAAATATGTGTGTGTGCACAGGGTGGTAATGCTGGCAAGCAATTCTTTTTTATATATATCTGCTTAATAATTACTGCTTCCTTATTCCTCTTAAAAGGTCCTGTGCGATCGCAAATAGATTCATTTACAAGTTATTGTTTAGATAGGTACAGTAAAGTAACCACCAGCCTCATCTATTGATGCCTGTGCTTTATCATGCATTTAATGGTCTTATTTCTCCATAATGAATGAGTCGTCCAGTGGGAAATAAATTGAAATGCCAGTCTGGGGATCAGTCAGTGCACACACACAGCCTCTGTAATGGCATGCTCATAATCTGTAGTGAAGGTATTTTTCTGGAATGTCCTAGATGCTCATGGCAGGGGGGTGGAAATTTGAGGTCCCTCCCAGCCCAAACCATTCTGTGATTCTGTGATCAACAGACCAGAGAGAAATGCACTGTGACTTTGGATGCTTCTGCCCTCTGTGGGGCAGGGACTTGTCCTTGGAGTAGGTTCATCTCATGGAACTAATATGAGCTTTCCTGGGCTTCCTCTGGAGCCAATCAAGGCAGATGGACAAGAGGAGAGGGCAATTAATCTCTCCATATTACCCTAAATCCCTTCCGCTGCCATGGGGGAGCTGCCAGCCCTCATCCAGGACTGTCCTTGCAGCTGGTGAGGAGCACAGAAGTGTCAGCTGTGCATGTGATCTTAATACAAGGAGGGAAAGAACATGTTAAAAGTTAATTTGCCATAAAATATGTCCACGTCCTTTTTAGCTTTTACAAGGGGTTTTTAAGTGGTTAGGTTGAAGTGGCTTGCAGCAATAGCAGGTCTGTCCTAGGGGTGATAGATTTCATTCACTGATGGGAAAACGATGTGAATCAGCCTTGTCTGGCAGCGCGATCTCCTCGTTCAGGGGAGAGTTCAGCAAGGCCAGGGCTGATCACAGGGGGCTGATTCCTCCTCCCCCAGCTTTGTCACTCAGCTCACGGGGCTGGGAGGAAGGTGTCAGGGGCTGTGGGGAGGAAAGGAGCTGTCCCAGGGTGGGCAGGTCTCCTTGCAGGGCTGGGAGAGCGTGCCTGGGGAAGGGAGGGCAGCAGGAGGATGGATGGGCAGAGCTCTTCTTGCGGCTTCAGTTTTATTGATCTGCTCATTAACAATGGGATGAACCTTAAGTGAATTTCAGGTGTCAGTGCCAAGGCAGGTTATTTCTGTCATAAATGGCATGTCAGGCAATCTGAGAACTCAGCTGTTCAGTGGGATGGAGAGGATAAGGGGACAAGGACATGCTGCTTCTTGGGAGCCTGTGCTTTGCAGGTGCAGGAGAGCTGCTTTCATCTTGGGCAGGGGGTCAGGGGAAGTTCAGTGCTTCTCCAAACTGGAGAACTCTCAGTGAAACACCCTAAAAATTCACAAGTGGCCTCATTTTCCAACAAGTAACTGCAGCCTCTCGCAAGGCTGTGCCTCAGCTTCTCCCTCCCTTGGACCCAGGCCCTGTCTCGTGCAGTCTTCCTCACTCTTTCCATTGTCAATATTTCTCATTTTTAGTGTCAATTCCCTTGACTCCGGAGAGTTTTTTTCAAATACTACAAAATTAGGATGCTTTTATTTTTGTCTGAAAAAAATTCAGGCTTCCTTCTCTCTTCAAAAAGAGCTGAACATTTCTTTTACAAGCAGTACTTTTTGCCAACATACTTCTCTGCGTAGTAGACTGCTCTGGTCCCACAGTGCTAGATTGCATTTCTGCAGCCAGGAGCCTGAAGGTTCTCTTAAAAAACGGTGACTCCTAAATGGAAATGAGTCCTGTCTGGCTAGGAGGCCTTCAAGTCCTCCAGGTCCTCATGCCTGTTTGGATCACCAGGTAATGGTGAGTATCTCAGAGTATCCTGGAATAGGGTCAAACGTGGGGTTGTCCAGTGAAAGCCTTAAAGATCTGCCCTCCCTGTGCCTACAAAACACAAATTGTCTTTCACTATGTCTCAAATTCATGTTTTTCAGCTCTTTAATTTTAGGCTTTATTGGTGGAAGGGTGGAAGGTTTGGGAAGTGGACAGTGCAATGTGTTATTGTATCTAACTGCTGTGCTGCATAATATTTTTGCTGATTTTGGGTGTCTTAAAACAAATTTGTGAGGTTCATAGCCAGCACCCAGCTGGGGATGTGACCTCAGGCTGTGGGATCTTTTCTGCATCTCCCTCGAATTTCTCACCAGCCTCCTCAGCATCCTGTTAGGATATTTATCACCCTTCCCCTGGAAATCGAGCCCCGTTGGTCAGAAGATAAGGAGCTGGGGTGAGCAGCTGGGCAGTTCCAGGATCCCCGAGGATTTGGGCTCTCAGGATCCGCGGGGCAGCGCTCCTTGCTGGAGGCCACTGAAGCCTTTCATGGCATTTTCCTGCTCACTGAAAAACATGTACAGGTCACTGGCATTCCAGATCTTATGTTTAATCTCTTTTCCCATTGCAATCCTTCCTAAAGGCCTTTGCTGTGCAGCATTTTGTCCTTCTTCTTAAGGTTTTTGGAAGACACGAGAGACTTCTAAAATTTCTGATGCTTTAAAAACATGCACTGGACCCTGCAGATTATAGCCTTAAAGTTTCCTTCCTGGAGCAAATTTCTTCTCTTTTAGCATTCAATGAATACTGAGGTTGCTGTTCTGGGGACTCAGGGAAATGCAGATATGTGCTCCAGATTAGATGCTGATACAATGCAAACACACCACAGAGGAAATCCTGGCAGGGTCAGGTTCCCTCCTCAGATTGTATCTTTGCAGTGGCTTACTCAGTGCAGTAACTCAATCTTATTTAAGAGTCCCCTTCAAACCAGGGTAATGCTGTTTCCCAAAGCATTAAAAAGCTGAAGCCAATTACATCTTTATTTCATTAAATATCCTGAACATTGCTCATATATTTCAGGGAATGGCATGACCTGATTTACAAACATATCACCACATGTGCAGTGTCCATGAAAGCAATTCTATAAACATTCCTTTCCTCTTTCCAGCTTTCTGCCCATCTGCAGCAGGGTTTGGTGGAAAGATCCTTGGTGGAATGAACCTTGGGGTTTCTTTCCTCCAGGAAAGCCAAGCAGTCCTGGACATTCCTCTCCTGGATAATGGGTCTCTTTGGAGAGCTTTGAGGCCAGCAACCCAGGAGAGGCTGGAGAGTGTCTGCCAGTGAGGGGGAAATGTCCAGAAAGGGATCATTTCACAGCCAGATGTTGTCCTGTGGGATATGGACAGGGGAAGTGCAGCAATCCCCACGTTGCTGTTGGGCAGGAGTAATGTGAGGCAAGAGGGGAGAGCAGGGAGCTCCTCAAAATGAAGCTGGGATTCTTGGGCCATCCTGGATAGTGAGAGGGATTAACACTGTGAGTTTGGGACAGGGTGTTTTGGAAAACAAAAACAAAAACCAAAAAAGAACCCACCCAATATTACTAGGGTGAAGATAAAAGTCTGAGATGAGCTCATGCAAGTGTAGTAATTTTGCTGCTTTCCTCCAGTCTCCAGTTCCTGGAGTTTTTAGGTGAAAGCACTGATTTTCATGGTTGTACTGAATATGTTTTCATCACAATGGGGGAGACAAAGAGCATGTTCAGGGTAGGGCCAGCTGGTACCACCATCCATGCTAAAACCTGTTGTCACCACAATCCATCCTGAGCCTGAAGCAAGTTAAACAAGCCAATAACTTAAATACTTGCTCAAACTCCCTACTTAGGAGTTTTTACAGCCTCTTTTACAGGCAGAGTCTGATCACTTTGTGCTCTCAGTATTGGTCCCACTGCCCTAAACTCTGTGAGCTTCAGATTTGGTGCTGGTGGGATCCCTGGTGGGATCTGGGCAGGCATCCATCACAGCCCCTGCCCTGCCATGGGACAGGGTGCTGGTGAGGTGCATCTGTCCTCCTTCTCCTCATGGCAAGGATCCAGGTGCAGGGAGCTGGGATTGCTCCAGAGCTTCCCTCGGTGTTGCAGTCATTAGCAGTAAAATCTACCCCCCACTAGAAACAAAACCAAATAAACATTATTCCCCTTCTGCCTCCCAAGCATTTTCTTACAAAAAGTCATCACCTTTAAAAAAGAAATTAAAAAATCAAATCAGCTGCCCTCACCAAACAAAGCTGAGTATGACAAAACCATTCCCTTTTTTTAATCTACAAGAAACACGCCCTTGCCCAGCCCACCAGCTCAGCCTCCCACCCATGACAGCCCTTTCCTCTCCCAAACAGGCAACAGATTTCAATTTAGCTCTGAGCGAGGGAAGCTCGATTGGGTTATTAAATTTCACACACTAATTGACGCGCCTGCCGTAAAATATAACGTGCACAAACACAATTTATACTAATGACACAGGGAGGGGAAGCTCTCTGCTTCCAGTGCCCCTCTCCTTCCCTCTCCCCCTGCTCCCTTGGGAACCCGCCTTAATTGCCCCTCCAGCACAGGGAGGTGAGCAGGGCTGGGAGGTTAAAGAGAAATAAATACTGAAATGCTGATGGGATGTTTCCTGTTTCAGCAGTGCAGGCTTCAGAGCTCACTCCCCTTCCCAAGGCCTCCCCCAGGCTTTGACTTCTTCATCTGTGATGGCAGCAGAACAACCTCAGCCCGAAGCCCTGCAATGAGTTCGCCAAGGATGTGTTACAGGGAGGCTGCTGCAGCTGCTCAGACCTTCATTCCCTGGGACAGCCAGGCTGGAAGATCCCGTCACCCTCTGGATGCTCATCCTGCACCTCCTGCAGCAAACAGGGAAAACCCTGCAGCAAACAGGGAAAACCCTGCAGCAAACAGGGAAAACCCTGCAGCAAACAGGGGCTCTTTGCTGCTCCCCTGCAGAGCTTCGCCCACAACCCTCACAGCAGAGTTTTTGTCCACTCTCCCTCCTGGCCAGCAGCCTGGACAGAGGTAAAGTGACAAAATACTGGTGGCTCTGTTCAGGTGGGTGACGACCCCAAAGGGTGGGGCAGATGCTGACCAAACTCCCAGGAACATCTCAGCTGCTTCCTCAAAAATTATTTTCCCAAAAAAGATAAAGCACAGTCACTTTTCTTCTGGAAGATGTTTCTAAATAGTTGATGATGAAATCTTAGCAGTGCCTAGCAGTTTAGCCAATTCTGTTAGTTAATTGTTACTTTCCCCAACAATTTAAAACAGGTCCTCTTTGTTAAGAAATAGAGAAAACATTTTTAAGTTTTCTTTTTTCCAAACGTGCACATGTTCTTGCATTTCAAATTCCACTCCCCAAGCCCAGGGTTCTCCTGGAGAACAAGGAATGGAGTTGGCATCCTTAGGAAGGGGCTATCATCATAGTAAGGGAAATTTCCAGCAAGGCATGGGGCTGCACAGCTGGCACTGGGAAGCTGCTGGAGCTGCATCTTTGTGCTGTAGCATGAGAGCTTTGCCCAAGTCAGAGAATCCTCCTGAAGCAAAAATCAAGTGACTTGCAGAGCCATGGTCTAATTTTAGCTGTGTCTGAGTCACAATGCCGGAATTTAAAATTGGTTACAGAGGCAGTGACTAGGGAAAAAAATTGAATCAGTTTAGCATCTTTCTCCTGCAGGTTTTATTCATGGGAAGACTTTTCTCAGTAGCATAGAGCCATGGAATCCCAGAATGGATTGGGTTTGAAGGCGCCTCAAAGCCCATCCTGTGCCCATCCAGGTGTGCCATGGCAGGGACACCTTCCCCTGTCCCAGGTGCTCCCAGCCCTGTCCAGCCTGGCTTGGACACCTCCAGGGATGCAGGGGCAGCCCCGGCTGCTCTGGCACCTGTGCCAGGGCCTGCCCAGCCTCACAGGGAACAATTCCTTCTACATACCTAACCTCAATTCCCCCTCTCTCTGTGTGAACCCTTTACTCCTTGTCCTGTCACTACATCCCTGTCCAACTTCCTTGTGGGTCCCTTCAAATCCTGGAAGGTGCTCTGAGGTCTCCACTCAGTTAATGTATACCAGGGAAGGTACAGGCGTAACTCCATACCCTTCGTGCCTCCTGGTGTTCAGGGAAAAGAAGCAGGAATTTATGGGGTACAACAAACCCAAAACTCTGTGGCCATGGAGCGCCCAGCCTGGGTATGGCCCCATTTTCTGAGGGAATGAAGAATTCTTCTAGATTTCACCCCTTTTGCCCACCCTGGGAGTAGGGAAGGCTCAGCCTCTGCTGCCTTGACCCCTCATTAATGCAGAGCATGGATTTCATTACACTGATTGTTCAATTCTGTTATTAACAAGACATAAATCTCTGCACTGGTCACTCTCAGCCTTCGGGTCACAACCCCTGGGAGAGGTCAGCAGTGATACCCAGCCCAGGTCATGGCCCTCAACCCATTACCTGTCCCATTAGCTGGGGCTGCACTGGTGGGCTGGGGGCAGGTACTGGGCTGGCTGCCTCCTTCACTCCCATCTCCAGCCTTCCCCTGGGCATTGCTCTGCTGGAGCCTTCTCGATTTTTCCAGTCGTGATTGGGATCTGGAGTCTGCCATTGCAGACCTGAGCAGAGTCTGAGGGATGGCCACACAGAAATCAGTCTGTCCACCTTCACCAAAACCTGCCTCCCCACCCTCATGGCCACCCTGCAGTGTCCCAGAAAAAATGGGAATTCATACAAACACAAAGACACCTGCTACCGGCCTCTTTCTTCCTCCTGCTTTTCCTACCATCTTCCTTCTTCCCTGTTGCTTTTTCCCTTTCTTCTGCTCTGAACCCAGACTTGGAGCAAGTTATTTGAGGTTCCCTACAGATTTTGTCATCAGAGCAATCAGCAAGAAGCTCTTGAACTTCATGCACTGCTCATATCCCCCCTCCAGCCAGAGGCTGAAGGTCCCAGCTCCCTGCACAGCCCATGTCACCTGCAGTCCCCATCCCCTCTACCTCAGCAGGTAGAGCCAGGTGTGCTGTGCCACTGGCCATGCCCTCAGCTGTCCCAGAGTGCAGGCAGGACAGGAACAGGGCAGGGGAAGGGACAGGGACAGGGGCAGGGATAGGGACAGGGGCAGGGATAGGGACAGGGACAGGGACAGGGACAGGGACAGGACAGGGACAGGGACAGGGACAGGGACAGGGACAGGGACAGGAACAGGGCAGGGGCAGGGACAGGGCAGGGGCAGGGGCAGGGACAGGAACAGGGCAGGGGCAGGGACAGGGACAGGGACAGGGGCAGGGACAGGGACAGGAACAGGGCAGGGGCAGGGACAGGGACAGGGACAGGGACAGGAACAGGGACAGGGACAGGGACAGGGGCAGGGACATGGACAGGGACAGGGCCAGGGGCAGGGGCAGGGACAGGGACAGGGACAGGGACAGGGACAGGGCAGGGACAGGGACAGGGACAGGGACAGGGACAGGGACAGGGGCAGGGACAGGGACAGGAACAGGGACAGGGACAGGGACAGGGCTGTGGGGTTGTGGGTCACTGTGGGATTGGAGTTCCCCTCAGCACGGGTGCTTCCACTCGGCACAAAGTCCCACCCTGCAACAAATCCTCTTTGTCTTGGCACGTTTTTTGTCACCCAGTGGGGGAGGAAGGGCCGGGGGACCAGGTGGCATCCATCCAAAATGGGCAAGCATTTCATTTTTGTCTTTACAGGCATTTTGTCAGGCAGAACTGCAGGCGGTAACTCCACAAACAGTAATTAACCACAAGCTGTGGGCAGTGTTAAAGTGCTTGCCCCCTAACTTGCTGGTACATAGGAAATCTGAGATGCTGCTAATAGATTTTCAGCAGCTGAGTCCATTTCTGGCCCGAACCTATTTGATATGGCATTCAGATAACACTGTTGATTATTCTCCTGAGCATTCACTGGACCCTTCCTGTGTGAGTCTTGACTGCAAGTGCAAACAAACAGAGGTGGCAGGGAGCTGGGGAAACCCACACCCCAGCCCGTCAGCAGGAGCTGGGGTTGACCAGAAATGCAGCTATGCAGCAGCATCATTGATTCCCTAAAATGCAAGGCAAGCTGACAGTCCTAATTAAGATGGGAACTGACAGGCTGGAGATCCCTGGACTGCCCACTCCATTTTCTCAGGGCTTGTGAAATGCGGAGAGATCATCCCTCCTGCCCTCCAGGTGGCCAGATGGGAGAGGACAGGGCTCCCCCTGGTCAATGGCTCATCCCAGCCGTGCCCTGCAGCAGCTGCTCCGGGAGGCAGAGGAAGGACAGGCAGGCCTTGGTGGTTACAGCAATAACACTCTCCTCCCCTGCTCCATCCACAGGGAATCCTCTTTCTTCCTTCCCAGGGGTGAAACTTTGATTCATGGCCCAAAGCAAGAGCATCCAGCACCAAAGGGGCTGTTGAATTATCCCTCTCTAACTCTGGCTGCTCCAGATACTCCTCTGAAGGACCATATGATTTGTTCCACAGTGGTTTGGTCGTGCCTTGCAGCAGGGAGCACCACAGGGAAAATATTTCCCGGGGAAATGTTTGACTAACAGTTCACTCTTCACATTCAGACTCTTGATCCTCTCTGTGCTGGGATGAGCTCTGGAGAGTCATGCCAGGGTATGGAGCACCTTGGCCAGCTGCCTCCCTGTCCAGAGGCAGAGTCTGCTGGTGCCAAAGGTGGATCCGAACCGATGCCCTGCCCTTGCCCGGGTCTCTTGTGTCTCACCCTCCTGCCTGATTCTGCCCCACTAAAACTGCCCAGAGCATCCTGCCAGGAGCTCACAGCTGACTCCGTTGGGCACAGTTCCCAGAGGGGGATGCTTGTGTTTCTTCTGACAGTCAGATATGTTGTCTGTGCTGGTCCCTCCCTTTTAAATCCTATTGTTAAGGTGGTATTTTAAGGGATTACCCTGAGGAGCTGACAGACAGACAGGTCTGTCAGTCTGTCTGCTTAGCACTCTATCTTTTCTGCAAACACCCTTGCTCTCTAGCATGCGAGCCAAGGATTAAATGCACAGAAAGAAACAATTCACTGTGACATGGCCTGCAAAGTCTTTTGAAAGTGAAGTTATGGCTGTTAAATGTTAACACCATATAATGCCTGTCTTTATGGTATCTTTGTGATAAAGTGATGACATGGCTCCATTATGAGCTACTCACACAGGAGCTCCCAAACCTACAGTGTTGTAATGGCATTTAATCTCCTTCCCCCGGGCCTGAGGTTCTCACACAGGCTTTGTGCTCGGCGTCTCTCTGGGCTCACTGACACCAGGGCACAGACATTTTACAGAGGAAAGATGAACTCTCCAGCCACCCCCGGCTGGGCAAGGCCTGGAAAGCTCTCACTTGCCCCATCACCACGGTGCTGCTGCCACACCACCTGTGCTCCTCCCAGCCCCAAGGACACGGCAAAGTTGCTTATCAACCTGTAAATCAGCCGTGACAATAAAACCTGGCATCCAGAGCAATGGCTTTTGTACTAATGTACTTCTTTGCAATTGCTGTGCAAATCCAACATATTAACGACACAAATTCATTACAATAAATGAAGACACCACTGGCCGGGGGCCAGAGGTTACTGAAAACCAAAAAAGAAAAAGAAAAAAAAAGTTGGTTTTGCTCCTGGCAGTTGGCAAGTCGGTGTTGTGAAATTGGATGTGTTGGATATGGAGTGCTTCTGGTGAAGGATAGAAAGAAGTGACTGTTGCATATAATAATAATAATAATAATAATAATAATAATAATAATAATAATAATAATAATAATAATAATGGTGCCAGGGATTTGGGGAGTGAAAGGGAGGCTGCTTCCCATGTGATCAGTGAGAGGAGGTGATTTCCTGGGGAAATTAAAGAGGCAAATGTCTTCATTGCTGGAGTGATGGATTATGTGAGCCAGCTCACAATTTTTAGGTAAGAAAAGGTGTTCACTAATGTGAAGGACTCATTGCAGCCTGGAGAGGGGGACTTTGTCAATTAATTGATTTATCTATTGCTCCCTTTGTCTTTCTGCTTTTAGATCCATTTCTCTCCATTACAGATCCAGCTATAACTCCATGTGCTGCCTTTGCTATTGGTGGTCTATTGATCCATGCATTGACAGTGGATACAGAAATCATTGGAAGTCTCAGATCCTTTATTGTGAGAGATTGGAAAATCTTTATGTTTAGTTTAGCAGAGGAGATGTGGTGCAGTACGTACCACATCAAAGACAAGAGGACTGTTTAATTTAGTAACAAGAGCAAATGCCTTCTCAATTAAAATTAGAGCTATCCAAAAGAGAAATAAGGTATAAATGTTTAAGGATGAGGAAAATTAGCTATTGGAACAAGTGATCAAGTGAACTAATGTATTCTGTTGTGTGCAAACAAAATCTTCCTAATTCTGGAAGTGAAATTATAATCAGCTACAGATTACTAGGTTAAAAGTTGAAATAACTTTATATTTATGACCCTTGTTCTACCAGAGTTTTACCAGCTGATAAAACTCTTTGGATGTGAGCTCTGCAGTCATGAGCATGGACTGGTGATCCAGGCTGAGAATCCTTCTATTACCAGCATCAGTCCCAGTAATTTACTGGAAACTGAGCAACAGTGCAGGAGAGACTGGTTTGGAAATTACTGTCTGCAGGTAAAACCTGCCCTCCAGCACCTGCTGTGACACCAGCCAAGGGCACTGCAGGATGATGGAAGCACAAAAAGGAATTTGCTAGTAAGGACTGCAGGCAGCCCTGCCAAACTCCATGGCTGTTTTTGTTAGGAAACACCTTTTTTTACCGTCCCCTGATTGCAGATTCCTTTTTTTTTCTTTCCCCAGGGTACACAAGTAACACGTTCCACACCAGGGCAGATGTTGCTGAGCTGTTTCCTGACCCAGCTCTGCTGGGGCTCCTCCAGCAGCTCCCAAGCCCTCATTCATTGCAGGAGACAGAAAGTTTCTGTTCAGAGCAGCGAGGCACTGGAAGTCTCTCCCCACATGAAATGCCAGCGTGCATTGGTGCTCCAGAGGAGCTCCAGGGTTTGCTACAAACACAGAGGCAAATTCAGCTCCAGCTGATGAAAGCTCCCCGATAAGGAGGACTCGTTCAGCTGCAGTGCTCCAGGCCGAGTGCTGCACAGCTTTCTGAAGGCTGGCGAGCCCAGCCAGAGCTGCCAGGGCAGCTGCTGTGCCAAGTGGAGCAGTGCAATGATATCAGTAACAGGAATTGTACCCCAGGGAAGCAAACACTCAGCCAACACAACTGCAAATCTGCTCCAGCCCCGCGCCACCGTGCCCCTCTGCCTGTGCCTCCAAAGGGGGCTTGGCTGCGCCTGAATGTACAAGTGGAGGCTTTCTTAGGCTCCTGTGTTTGAGTTTACCCTTCCCTCCTCCCCTGCCCCTCAGTTATTTACAGGAGGGTTTCCTGCTCCTGGTGTGAATGTCTCATTCTGCTGCAGGCAGCGAGGCCTGGCCACGCTGGGTGTTCAGGACATAAAGTGCTCGTGTTCAGGGGGATGTGAGCCCATGGACAGGCAGCTCCTGGGTTGGGAACTGAGGCGAGAGCCCTCCTCTGCTCTGCTGAGTCTGCTCTCACCTGGGATCAGGCTCGTGCCAAGTGCTGGGTAATTAATGAGGGAGCAGCCTTTGCTGTGCCCATCACTCTGGGCCCTTCGGCAAACGTCACACAGATCTGAGGATGCTGAGGTGCCAGCCAGCGTCCAGGCACAAGGTGGGCTCAGGCCAAGGGTTTCTTGGAGGAGTGAGGTCTGTGCTGACACTTCAGCTACACCTGGAGGATCTCAGCAAGCAGGAGGCGACTCAGCTTTGTTTGCAGCTCAGGAGGTGTTTTGGCTCTATCTACAACCCAATTTACAGGTATTTTTGAGATAGTTTCTGCTGTGAGGTGCAAAGCATCACTTGCAGTGTTATGGTGGTGCCCTCCTAGACAAGCAGCCATTCCAACAGCCTGTGTGTCTGCCACAGCTCAGGGTCTGGTTCCAAAAGCCAGGACAAACAGAGCCCAGCCTGGCTGCGGGCAGCACCCTCCCCAGACAGACCCCAGACAGACCCCATGGAGCACACAGGCAGCCATCCCGAAGGAAGAACTGCCCTGGCACTGTGGGATTAGGGTGGAGCAATCATTTTAGGCACCATGTCATTATCTACAATTTCCAGGCCATCACAAATAGCACTTGGGGTCAGTTGTCCCTTATTATTGCGGAGGGGGATGGAGGGGGCTCAGCAGAGCTCAGAGAAGGGCTGACTCTATTAGCACACAAATTGCAGGCTTTCAGAAGCTCTCTTCTGAAGGGCTCCTAAATACACTCAACTCTAACTAGGAAGTTAAGAATGTTAATCTAATTGTCACCCAGACATGTTTGGATTATGTGAGTTTGTCCACTCCTTCAGTCCCTTATTAGCCTAAAACATGAGCACAAGAGTCAGTTTTGACATTGTGTGTTGAGATGAGTGCTGCTATTTCATTTCTCTCCTGTCCCCTACCTCTCCCTCCAGGCTTGACTGATGAGGCCTTTAATGCCATGCACTGGGATATAAATGTCACTAAAATAAAAAACAGATGAAGTTTCTGGTTATAGGAAAATTACATAAATATCCCTGTTACGATAATTTGTTCCATTAGGTAATTTGCCTCATTCATGGCCCATTATTTTAAGAACAGCGCTTGATGTAAGGGCAAAGTATCCTTTATCTGTGCTACTAAGGTGATGTATTATAAAAATACCTGGGATGAAGCCATGGAGTGAGAATTCAGTGATTTGGGTGTGCAGGGATCAAGTCCTATGATGAAAGTTTGCTTTTTTCCCCCCAAGGAACTGGGTAGTTTCAGAGCTGAAATTTGTATCTTTTTGTAGTGCATGAATCCTTTACTAGAGAGTTTCAGCTCCCTTCCTTGGCTCAAGGAGCCTGGCAGAGTTAGCTAAAATTAAATAAAGTAGTTTTTTGAGAGCTTCTATGTTTAAGAAGCAGGCTCCAGTACAGGCTGTGAGGTGCTCACAGGGGAAGAGGAAAGGGAGTGCCAGGTGAGCAGAGCTTCATTTTCAGCAGTCGTTTAATCCAGTTACTGCTGAGCACAAACTGACAGCGTGAGTGGGAGATCTTCAGTTTGGAAGAGGGGATAGCTCAGAAAGGGGCAGGAGAGCTGCTGCTATCAACAGAGCCCTGGCTGACTGAACTTCACTAATGACTGGTTTTTCCTTTCCAGAGGTTATTGGAGGCTCCTCAATGAGGATTCTGTGCTTCCATTGGACCCAGAGCAAAGGCAGCCTTCCCCTCATTGACGAGTGTTTACCCCAAGATGCTGATACTGCCAGAGTCTGTCACTGCAGGATCAAAACCAGGACTGCACAGGCCCCGATAAAGAGGCCAGATGTGCCACTGTAATTAATGCAATTTGCGAAACACTGCAACAATTCAGTGCAAGGCGATAGCACAGCAATCGCTGGGGCCAGGGACAGCCGTCCCCAAGGCATCCCCGGCTGCTCCAGCTTTCCTCTCCACTCTGCCCTTTCATTCGTTTAGAAACTTAAAGGATTTGCAGGGGAGTCACAGCATCAAGAAAAGAGGGGAATAGAGGCATGTGGGCAAATATAAATGAGGGTGAGGGTGAGGGACGTGCAGCCATGGGTGGCTTGGCTGGGGACAGTGAGAGCAGGGGACAGCACACGGACACCCCTGTACAAAAGCAACCCAGGAGCACCAGGAGACACAAACAGAGGAGCTGGGACTCCCAGATCCCCCAGCCAGAGCAAACACGTGCCCAGGGTGCTGCACAAACAACAGAAACCTAACCTTAAACCAAAATCTAACCCTAAACCTAAACCTAAACCTAACCCTAAACCTAACCCTAACCCTAACCCAAACCATAGCCATAACCCTGACCCTAACTCTAAGCCTAACCCTATCCCAAAGCCTGCCCCTAACCCAGGAGGGCACCAATGCCAGGCTGGGCATGGCCCTTGATCCTCCCCTCCCAGACAGGGGCTCGTCCCTCAGGCTCCGCTCCTGGCACTCCCTGGGAGTTCGTGCAACACAAGAACTCCAAAGTTTCTGGTTTAGACACTTAAATCCTCTGGGATTTTTCTACTTAAGAACTGGAGGAAGACAAAAAGAAACAATAATGCGGGAAAAATTAAGAAATTTCTCTAAAAGCCCACACATTTCAGGGGAAGTGATGGGAAATTAGAGGCCTGTGATAGATGGGCTAATTTCCCTAACTGACAACCCAGACAGCTCCCTGCAAAAAAGCCCTGGTGTTTGGGTTTGATTTGTGAATTTGTGCCACTTATTTAGAAAAGTACCTACACTTCTTGCTTGTTTCTTTATTTTCTTCATCTATTTTTTTAATCAGCATTTTTAAAGAGAGGACAATTAAAAGGCAGAGGACAATTAAAGAGTGAAGATGAGCAGGAACGTTGCTCTCTTCCAGTCTCCTCAGAGTGGGGAATGCTCTTGCTAACTTAAATAAGTTTGACAACCTTTAAGTATAAATGGCTGATGAGAACTGCTGAGAATTTTTTAAAAGAAGAAAATGAGAAATAAATCAGGTTTCTGAGAAGCTGAGTGAAGGAACATCAACCCTGTCACCCCTTTCAGCACTGGACAAAAGAGAAGGATGAAGGGACATAATCAGGTATTGGGAAGTAGCACGGGCTTGCAGGGGAGGAAGAGCCAGAACAGTGTCAAGGTAGAACACGTCATGCAAAAATCGTATAAAAGTCCAGATGTGTCCGGCTGGGCCTCGCCTGCAGCTCCTGCCCTCCTGGGAGAGCAGCGAGGGAGGAAGGAGGGTGGTGCTGAGGGCAATTGCCTGTCCCAGGCCCTGCCTTGCCCATGAGGACCTGCCACACCTCCCCAGCAGTGGCAGCAGCACCTGGGACTGGTTTGGGGCACACCTGGGACTGGTTTGGGGCACACCTGGCACCACCCCTGTGAGAGGACAGGGGATGGTGCAGATTATCCTTCACTGGCGTCCTGCTGGACACCAAAGGGCTGGGATGGATTTCAGTATGGAAATTCCTCTGAGGCACCTCAAGCCGCCTTTGGATGGCTTGAAGCGTCTTTGGAAATAGGAGGGAAGCTCCTGGGCCACTTGCTTACATTAAAAGGCCCTTTTTGGGCCATAATGCTTGGTTTTGTTGCCAGAAATGATGCTTGTGAAGGCAGGACTCTGCATGTGTGCTTTGCTGCATAACACAGAGTCGAGCCTCCAAGCTATAAAACTTTGAAAGCCCAAATCCACAAATCCCTTCCTACACCACCACACTGGTTTCAGGAAAATGCTGCCTTTCAAGTAGGAATAGGAAATTAAAGGAAATTAATATGTTACTCAACAAGATTAATTAATTAGCTAATGTGAATACATTACTTAGGATCAGTAAAACCCCAGATAACTTTTAATGGCTGAGGAAATATGGTCTAAAGTGGTTTGATTCCAACCCAGTAAAACCAGCATTCATGAGGGAAGCTGCTCCAGAGAGGAAGGAGCAGAGAGGGGCCAGGTGCCAGCAGCTACCTGGCAGTCACAGGACGGAACAGGAGGAAGGACTTGAGGTTACAAGATCATAAAACACAGGAGTCCATAAAGTTTCTGAGTTCTGAAGGCAGCCCTTAAAGTTAATATCATGCACTATCCGAGCCATAACAACAAGTCACCTAGAGCCATTTATTATTCCTTGAGAGTCACCCCCACTACACATATTCCCAAAGTCCTTTAATGCCTCAGGAACATTCCTCTTATCTAAAGATTTATGGGAATATTATTGCATCTTAAGGAAATACCAATCAATTACTTTAAGGCTAATTTCTGCCATTTTAATAACTCTCCCAAGGCACAGACTGGCCATATTTGACAGTGTAGCTGTTAAGCTGCAGGAGCTGTGGATTCCCCTGGGTAATTGGACATTGTGCCAGTCCTGCTGTCGATAAGGGCTGCATTATACAACCATAGTTACGTGTTAAATTGCCATGTAGTTCATATTATAGCCCTGTGTTATCCTCTAAACATCCTCTGGAAAACTTTTTACACATTATTCTGTGTAGAAGAATGGTTTGACACCAAATTCATTGTGTTTGCATCTTAACTAAAGGGAATTAGGTGCTGACATTCCCCTGAAGTACGACAGAAGCCGGGTGCTTCATCGCATTCAGCTCTCTGAAAAATTACTCCTCTCTTCAAAATGGATATGTAGCCCTCAAAGCTTTTAAGGTACAGTTGACTGTTAGCTTGTCTAAAATGGATGGGTTTCTTTTTTTTTTTTTTTTCAAGCAAACCAATACATTATATTAAAAACCCTGAAGAAATTACCTTTAGGTGACTTTGAAAATCCAAGCCCAAATACATCACGGTGATTCTTTAGGAGGCACCTTAAGTCTGTGAGTTACACTTCACCATTTGAGGCTGAACAGCATCCATCCATCTCTGCATTTGCCTCATGCATCAAGGGAACAGCTCTTTCCTTCACGACCCCTTCTGCACGCTGCTCCCTCCAGCACCCCTCTGCAGCAGGGCCTTTTGCTTGCCATTCATTAACAAATTAATCCTCTTCTCCTGGACTGCTGGATTTCACTCCTGGCACCACTGACCAGATGGAAAGTGACAAGTGGAGTGAATGGTGGCACCTCTTCTTCTCCTAATGCATTAGGTGCCCTTCAGCGAAAATGTTCTTTAGAGCAATGAGCAGCTCCCTGCTCGTGCTGTGACACTGATCGATTTGGACCAGGGCTCTCAGAGCTCTGTGTGCAGGAAAACCAGGCTGGGACACAGCAGGTGCCAGCCTCAGGAAGGAGCTGGGGGCTCACTGACGTGAGAGGCCACCAGGATGAGCACTCTGCCTTCCTTGTCTGGTCCATGCTCAGCTCCCTCCCTGCTTATCCTGGCACTCTAACCTTGATCCTGGCTGAAATTCAAGGACAGGCCTTTTCCCTTCCATGGACAGAGGATTTGAGGACTTGCTACATCTTTTTCAGTGGTGTTTATTTTAACACTGCTCTTTCTTGTCCAGGATTAATAACTGCAGACCCTTCTTGCAGCTGAGGATTTCTGGGCTCCTAATTGCATTTACTTGTCACCTTGAACTGTAATTCTTTCTCCATACCTTAGTTTTGAAATGAAGCGGCTCAAATTGGAGACACCCTAAATAACATTGAAAATAACCTGGAGAAGAGAGGTTGTGTGGAGAACTCAGAGCAGCCTCCCAGTATCTGAAGGGACCTAAAAGGAAGCCAGAGAGGGACTTTTGACAAAATGTGGGGCAATGGCTTCACACTGACAGAAATTAGGGAGAAATTGTGCCCTGTGAGGGTGGGCAGGCCCTGGCACAGGTGCCCAGAGCAGCCCCTGGATCCCTGCAGTGCCCAAGGCCAGGCTGGACACTGGGGCTGGAGCACCTGGGACAGGGGAAGGTGCCCATGCCATGGTCAGAAATAGATGGTGTTTAGTTTCCCTTCCAACCCAAACCATTCTGTGATTCCCTAATATCGGGCAGCCTGGATGCAGGTTCTGACTCTTTCTGTAAGGGATACAGCAGCTGGAGTGGCTGGGAGCTCAGCACAACTCAGAGGCAGCAAACAGCACACAAACCTTTCCTGCCTCTTACCCATGGGATGCAGGGGTTTTATTTCCAGGTCAAGCTTTGCAAACCAGGAAAAATGCCATCAAAACACAGTGTAAAACCTCCCTCAAGCTGTGCAGCTGACTGCATTTCACTGATACATTAAATGATTGCAGGAAATGAACCAACAGCTGCTTGCACTATTGTAGATAAGGTGCCACTGCCTCCCTTGGAAAGCAAAAGGTCTTTTTCCTGTGAGTTGTTCCTAGGGAATCAAATTGTGTGAACAACCACAAAAAGAGAGAGAGAGAGAGAGAGAGAGAATCTGCCTTGGGAAGCTGCAGCTCTCTGGGCTGGCTGCTTTGGACTGCAGAAAGTTCTGCTGCCTCATTAACAACAACGGAGCAGGCTGGAGTACCTGGCTGAGCTCTGTCCTGGAACAGCCCCAGGGAGCAGGAGCTGCAGGCAGGGACAGGCAGTTTGCTTTCCTAGCTGGGATTTTGCTTTCCTAGCTGGGATTTTGCTTTCCTAGCTGGGATTTTACTTTCCTAGCTGGGATTTTGCTTTCCTAGCTGGGATTTTCCTTTCCTAGCTGGGATTTTGCTTTCCTAGCTGGGATTTTGCTTTCCTAGCTGGGATTATGCTTTTCCAGCTGAGGCTTTGCAGTCTTTTCAGCCTGAGAGGAATCAAAGATGGAGACCAAGGTCTTTCAAGTAAAAGCTGTCTGAGCACAGGTCTGGCAGGGCTTCCCTTTTGCAGCCAGCATTTCCAAGTGTTTTCCTATCTGCACAGCCTTGCACCCACAGCAAAGCCAGGAAGATGCTTCTGCTCTTCAAAGGGCCTTTTTTCTCCTTGATTCAGGACTTTAAAGATGGTGGTTAAAGTGCATCTCTACAGGCGCTTTCTCCAAAGTGAGAATTTAATATTCAAAGGAGAAAGGATGCTGCCTCTGTCATCTTAATGCTGGAGAAGGCATTGGTCTTGCAAAACAGGGGAGGTGGAGGAAGGACAAACAGTTTTTGGAAATGCCTCCCTACTTGTTTTTCTATTCAATCATTCTATATTTTGAAGCTAAAAAATAATAAAACCAGAAGAAAATAATAAAGGATTAGTCTTACAGGCAGTGGAGGAGAGGTGTAATATTTACTATCAAAATTTGGACTTTCAAAATTCTGATGTGGTGTAAAATATGTAACACACCTTCAACCAGTTCCTGAAATAGAAATAACAGTAAAATTCCTTCCAGAAAAGATGCACATTGTGTCTAACAGCTCTGGGGACTGTTCTTATTAGTGCCAAAAATGATCGGGATAAGGAACTTTTCTTAATTTTTCTGGACAGAGACTTTTATCACTAGAATCCCAGTTTAAATCATGAACATCCCAAGATGACAAACCAAATGTCCTGGCTGAAGAAATAAGAACTGAATTTTGCTTCTGCCTGTCCCCAAGTCTCCATTAAAATGAGCGTATCAACTGAAATATCAAACATCCAGAACCTGCCAAACCAGTGGAAATGTTGCCACTTCCCTCATTTTCAGTGAATTTAGTTATCCTCAGATTTCAGGAAAGCAGGGGACACCTCCAAGGCCTTTCAGCTTTATTGTGAAATTTGATCTACTTCTGAAACAAATCCTGTTGTGCTCTGCAAATTGCACATTTGATATCAGCTACTTTCATGTACCTCTCTGTTTATTCCTGGAAAACTGGCAAAGTTCATGGTGTTTCTGAAAAGGTATTGCATTGCTGGAATGTTGCCAGGTGGGAAAGTTCTTCTGGAGTGGGGTGAACCTGCAATATCTACAGTGAGACTGATGAACAGGCAGATGGACTCTGGGCAAACGTTTTTTGCTTTCCTGTCACCGTTCCTGGATTTGGAGCCTCTTTTTTCTTGGTTTGAGTTAATGCATTGCAGCCAAGTTTTGGCTTGGACCCGTTGCATTTCCATGTCCAGGATGCCTGGAGCCCTTGCTGCTCCTCGGGGAGGGCACTCAGCCGGCAGGGCCCAAGCGCTGCCTGCACTGACGGAACCGAGCTGCTGCAGCCACGCTGGCATTGCAGCACCTGAGACGCTGACTCACACGTGTGTGATGTTATTAACTCACCCCACTGGCTGCAGATCCCCTGGGGAGCTGGCACAGGTCTGGCTTTTGGTGAACCATCGTGGCTGGACTGTCAGTGCAGCAGCTTAAGCTGCCAGCCCCCCAGCCTTGCCAGAGCCTGCTCCATCATCATCCTGTGAGTACTGGGAAGTGCCTGGGCCATTTAAAATGCAGGTACTGCCTGCAAGCAGCCACATCTCTGCTCTATTTGAAGCATTTTTCCCCTGTTTGCTCCAAGCTGGCCTTGATTCCCATCAGTGGATTGAACCCATCCTTTCAGGTCCCTAGATGAATGGGGGCAGATATCCTGGTGCAGACAGCACTGGAAAAACAGGACCCTGCCTGGCCAAACTCCCTTTTTGGCACAGAATGCCCTGTACAGCCCACCAGCCTGGCCTCAGCGGGGTCAGCCTGCAGTGCTGGTGTGACTGGGAGCAGAGTGTGGCCAGAGCCAGCAGGGCACGATCAGCCAAGGGCACCCCTCAGCAGTGACTCTGCTCTGGGATTTCTCCTGCTTAGGGAGGCAGCCACGTGTAAGCACCAGCAATGAATCTCCTTATTCTTTAATCAAATTAGTGTCAAACAAATTGGGTTTTGGGGGCCCCCTCGCAAGGTTTGCTAACCCCCTCACCTCTGCCTTTGTTTAATACATCAAGGGCAGAAAGAGGAGACCTGAAGAACAGAACATTTTAACTGCTCGCCCTTTCCCTCACTTTTTCTGTCTTCCCCCCAAGGACAGTGTGCGGGACGCCCTCCTCCTCACTGCTGTTTCACCTTCCCCTTTAGCCGTGGGAGGACAGAATATGCCCTTGGGAAGGATAAACAGGAAGGGCCAGGAGGGGCCAGGCTGTCTCTGCTGTTAAAGCTCTGCTGTTCCCTGGGTTAACACTCACAGACCCTGCCCTGGCTCTGCTCAAGAGCCCTCAGGCAGAAGGAGCAGCCTAGAGCTGGAACACCCTCTGACCAGCCTGGCTGCAGACCAGCAGGAAAAGCCAAGGGATTTTGCTCTCAGAATCTTTTTCAGCTTTCCTGGGACCATGGGAAAAGGCCATCTCCTTCAGGCCAAACATGGGTGTCTTCTAGAGCAAGGGGCCATGAGAATTCATTATTCAGCCTTAGCCTTCACTTTTTCATTATCCAAAACCCAACAAGACAAGAAATGGGCTTCCTTGCATCTGCCCAGATGCTAAGCACAGTCCAGGTGAAGAGCACTGAGCAAGGTGCTGGTGCTGAGTGGTGAGACCACGCAGCAGCCAGCCAGGAGAAGGGACCATCCTCCTACAGCCAGGCTGAGAATTTCACTTTACAGCCTGGCAGCAGTGAGAGCTGGGCCCAGGAGGTACCAGCTGCTGAGGTCTCTTGTGTAGACACCAGTGTTATGTCAGAAAATTGTTCTGCTTTGCAGTTAGGAATGTTTTCCGATGGATCTAGGGCAGATTGAGGGTTCTGGTGTGAATTTATGCCTCTGAACCATTTTAAGCAGTAGCTATTTTGGATTTTCCTCCTTGCAGCTCAGCTGGAGGTGTTGGTTGAGCCCTGTTGCACCAGGTGCCATCAAACAAACAGGAAGAGCTGTCTCCTTTTGATATGTGTGATCTGAGCTGAGCAGATCCTGGCTTGAGAGGATTCTGTGACTCACCAGCAGCCCTGGGGGCATAAGACATGTCTTACACCATTCCATGTCCATGTCCACCCACATGGAGCAGCCCTTCCCAAGCTTCTGACAGCTGATCAAACCCCGAGGCCTTTGAAAACACAGGCAAAGCAGCTGCAGAGGCTGAAACTTGGTGTGTGCTCACACTGCTCTGAGCTCAATGACAACAGGAATGCCCAGCACACACACAGCAGCTCCTGGGCAGCTGCAGATGTGCCCCAGCTCAGAGAACCAGCTGAGGTCAAAGCTCTCTGGGCCCGATGGCTGCGCAGCTCTGCTGGTGTTGGACCCCAGTGTCCTGGACATGGGGAGCAGGGACGTGTGCAGCAGGGGTGTGTGCAGCAGGGGTGTGTGCAGCAGGGGTGTGTGCAGCAGGGGTGTGTGCAGCAGGGGTGTGTGCAGCAGGGTGTGACCAGCAGGGTGTGAGCAGCAGGGGTGTGAGCAGCAGGGTGTGTGCAGGGGTGTGTGCAGCAGGGTGTGACCAGCAGGGTGTGAGCAGCAGGGGTGTGAGCAGCAGGGCTGTGACACCAGGGCTGTGAGCAGCAGGGTGTGTGCAGCAGGGGTGTGTGTGTGTGCAGCAGGGGTGTGAGCAGCAGGGGTGTGTGCAGCAGGGGTGTGAGCAGCAGGGCTGTGTGTGTGCAGCAGGGTGTGAGCAGCAGGGGTGTGAGCAGCAGGGTGTGAGCAGCAGGGTGTGAGCAGCAGGGTGTGAGCAGCAGGGGTGTGTGCAGGGCTGTGAGCAGCAGGGTGTGAGCAGCAGGGTGTGAGCAGCAGGGGTGTGAGCAGCAGGGTGTGAGCAGCAGGGTGTGAGCAGCAGGGGTGTGAGAAGCAGGGTGTGTGCAGGGGTGTGAGCAGCAGGGTGTGAGCAGCAGGGCTGTGAGCAGCAGGGTGTGAGCAGCAGGGTGTGAGCAGCAGGGGTGTGTGTGCAGCAGGGTGTGAGCAGCAGGGTGTGAGCAGCAGGGTGTGAGCAGCAGGGGTGTGAGCAGCAGGGTGTGAGCAGCAGGGTGTGAGCAGCAGGGGTGTGTGTGCAGCAGGGTGTGAGCAGCAGGGTGTGTGCAGCAGGGTGTGAGCAGCAGGGTGTGAGCAGCAGGGTGTGAGCAGCAGGGTGTGAGCAGCAGGGGTGTGTGCAGGGGTGTGAGCAGCAGGGTGTGAGCAGCAGGGGTGTGTGCAGCAGGGTTTGAGCAGCAGGGCTGTGAGCAGCAGGGTGTGAGCAGCAGGGTGTGTGCAGCAGGGGTGTGAGCAGCAGGGTGTGAGCAGCAGGGGTGTGAGCAGCAGGGCTGTGAGCAGCAGGGTGTGTGCAGCAGGGGTGTGAGCAGCAGGGCTGTGTGTGCAGGGGTGTGTGCAGCAGGGTGTGTGCAGCAGGGCTGTGAGCAGCAGGGTGTGAGCAGCAGGGTGTGAGCAGCAGGGGTGTGAGCAGCAGGGGTGTGAGCAGCAGGGCTGTGTGTGCAGGGGTGTGTGCAGCAGGGTGTGAGCAGCAGGGGTGTGAGCAGCAGGGCTGTGTGTGCAGGGGTGTGTGCAGCAGGGGTGTGTGCAGGGGTGTGAGCACCAGGGGTGTCTGCAGGGCTCCCGAGCCTCAGGCTGCGTGTCTGGGGCTCTCTGCAGCGCTGCTCCAGCCTGCAGTGAAAGTTTCCAGGGCTGTGCCTGCTATTAACATTTAGAGGGTAATCTCCCCTAACACCATAAATGCTAACTGCTCCGGCATGCCCTTGACAGCTGTAATTGTCTGTGGCCCTGTAAAACATAACAACCATCTGGCAGAAAGCGCTGCTGCTGGGAGAGGAAGAGGGAGACAGGCACCAGCAAGAGCCCAAAGCAAATGCCCCAGAACAGGTTACCTCGGGGCTCTCTGGCTGCCTGACAATCTGCCCTGACCCTCCTTTCAGCTGCTTTCAATGCCATGGCAGGAGCATCTTCCTGCTTCAGCCTAACAGGCAGCCCAAGACCTATTGGAATTTATGACAGACAAGCAAGCAGAAATACTCCTGCTTCACTGGAACTGACAAACTGGTAAAAGGAGCTGGCCTGGTGGAGATCAAACCCATGGGCTACATAAGAAACCTTGCTCAGCATATGAGAGAAATGTGTTGCCCTGACAATAGTGTGTTGTGGATCACCTGGCACTTGCAAGGAATGTCCTGCCTGCTCCTCAGCACCTCTGCCTCTCCTCATCATTACAGCCCTTGGAAAAAATGGCATATTAAGTTCAAAGACCAACAATCCTAGAAAGGAAACAATCTCTATTATTCACAGAGCCAGAGCACTACAGGCAGCCCTCCTGAGGCACCTCTTGGCTTTAACCTCATCCACAGAGCTCCTTCCTGGGGCAAAGAGAGAATCCAGCTCAGGCAGGCTGTTTCTCCACTGCCCTTTCTGATAAGGCTGCTGAAAAAGCCTGTGGAAGATGTGGGAGCCAGGAAAGCAGGATCATTTTCCAGCAGGATCCATCCACAGCCTCACCTTTGGCCAGCCCCAGGAGCATCCCTTAGGGCAGAGCCCTTCCTTAGGTGCATCAACCTCCTTCTGCAAGTAAAGTCACACTGTCAGCTGCAAAAATGGAGTTTTCATCCCTTCCTGTCCTTCCAGGTCCCTCCACTTGCAGCCCTTGATTTCTTCCAGAAGCTGGTGGCCCATACTGTAATTGCTGGAATGAAAGCACCCAGCCTTTGTGCTCCCCATCACAGCCACTTTCCAAAGTGCCTGTCTGCCAGGAAAAGAAATTCTATAAGGTTTGCAGTGTGAAGGAACTATTTGTTCTGGTGCTGGGTTCCTCTGGGGTGAGACAGCTCAGGGCAGCAGGGGATTGGGGCTCCACTGTGCCCTGTGCTGATGTTGCCCACCCCAGGCTGCCCCTCGCACCCATCCCACACTCAGGGTCTGGGGGCATGGAATCAGCGCCCCACAGGAGCTGCTTTTGGGGGACAGCTGTGCATGGGGAGAGGGGCTGAGTGCGCCTCTGTGCGGGGAAGGTGGGGCAGAGGGGGAGGAGGGAGGGAAACAAGAGTAAACATGAGCTGGGAGGGTTTTCAAAGCCGCAGAGGGCCTGGAAAAGGACAGGCTTTGAATCCTGCATGTTCTTTTAACTTGGCCTCTGATTTGAAGAGGCCCCTGAAAGCCTGGTAAGCCTCATTGAACTTGAAAAGCTACAAGCTTCCTTTCTTCCCCATTTGCTTTGTCTTTCTTATCTCATTCATGTGAGACATTGCTCCCACCCTGGCCCTTGCTGGAGAGAGGAGCTGCCCAGTCCCCAGCGCTGCTGAGCAGCAGCAACGTCACATGGAGCATCAGAAATGTCACATGGAACATCAGCAATGTCACATGGAACATCAGCAATGTCACACGGAGCAGCAGTGTCCCATGGAACATCAGCAATGTCACATGGAGCATCAGCAACGTCACATGGAACATCAGCAACGTCACATGGAACATCAGCAACGTCACATGGAGCAGCAGTGTCACATGGAACATCAGCAATGTCCCATGGAATATCACCAATGTCCCATGGAGCATCAGCAATGTCCCATGGAGCATCAGAAATGTCACACGGAGCAGCAGTGTTACATGGAACATCAGCAATGTCACATGGAGCATCAGCAACGTCACATGGAACATCAGCAATGTCCCATGGAATATCACCAATGTCCCATGGAGCATCAGCAATGTCCCATGGAGCATCAGAAATGTCACACGGAGCAGCAGTGTTACATGGAGCATCAGCAGTGTCCCATCACCCCCAGAGAGCCCCCAGGAAGGGCAGGAGTCATTGCTGAGGTGCAGGGCTTTGGATCTGGGCTCATGGGGTCCCAGGGCTCTCCTGCCACACCTGGGCACTGCACCTGCTGCCAGGGGCTGCCAAAGCTGGGCTGGGACCTTCCCTGAGCCCTTCTGCAGGGCCAGGCCTTGGGCTTGGCTCTGCAGGGCACAGACACTGGTCCAGATGCTGAGTCTGGGGCTGCCCTCTCAGAGGGAGCTCCAAAGGCTCCTGGAGGGCAGGGGAAGCCTCACTGGAGCTCTCCTGAGCACTGGGGCAGGCTCCAGAGGGTACAGCCACAAACATCCCCAGGGAACAGGCCCAGCTGCTGGGGAATGGCACATTCACATCCTTTCTGTGGCTCTCCCGTGGGGTTTTGCATAGCTTTGCCAGGATATCAAATCCCTGCTGCCACCCCACTCAAGGCAGTTCCCTGGGCCCTGAGGAGCTCTCTGCAGGCTGTGCCCTGTGCTGAACCACAAACCCAGGATCTAGAGTGACTGCACTGCATGTCCCTAAATGCTTTGTGGGATTTATCAGGACTGGATCTGATTGTTCCTTTCAGTGAGGACCAAGGCACACCCACCATTTCACACTGCTTATCTCACTGGGAAGGGGGGACAAACCCCCCAGGTGTCCCACCACACCACAGGGAGAACATTACCCCACCATTTATAAAGAATCAGCCCTGTCCATGCCATTCCTCCATGCTGATTCCTCACAGCAGGTATTTGCAGCCAGACCTTCCTGTGCAAGCTGCAAATAAAGCTGAGGACTTAGAGCCAGGTGGGCCTTTTCTGGTGAGTACTGAGCTAAAAGGCAGCTTCCTGCAGCACTCCCCACCGTCAGCGGGAGAGGGTGAGCGCTTGGAGGCTCTTGATAAACAAGTAAAAGCTCAGATATCATGGGAAACCTTTTGTGACATAAGGACCTCTGCATGTCGAGTAAATTCATTATACACCAGCTTGACTGGCAATCCCTGAGTGTCTGCTGCAATTACTCTGAGATGGGGAGATTGTACAGCTGTGCTTCCCTGCTCACAACGCAGAGCCAGAGTCACAAAAAGGGGGTGACAAGAAGCTGAGCCCTTTCCACTGGGCAAGGCAGAGCCTGGTGGAGTTGGAGGGCTCATGAACACCTTGATTTGAGAGTTCACAGGGCTCTCAGTGCAGGGACAGTGCAGGAGCTTCCCCTCAGAGACCAGGGCTGGGACATGTGCTCTGCACTTCAGCTTAAACCTTTCCCTTAAACTTTTAGTTTAACCTTTTCCAAAATGCCCTGAGATAACCTGAAAGTTATTTTCTGAGAGGAAAGCAACAGCTTCTGCACAGAATATTAAACTCTTCTTCCCAGGTGAGACAAGCCCCGGGACCTGCACGTTCCTCCCTCTGTTACAGCCCCCAGCCCTGCAGGCACCAAACGAGGCCTTGCCAGGAAAACTGCACAGGAAAAGACATTTCTCCATGTACAAGAGATCCTCTGTAACAATACCAAGCAGCAGGATGAAAAGATTGAATCCAAATTGCCTTTTCAGAGTTCCCTGTTAGGACACATCACACTAGTAGTGAATGCCTGAAGAGAGGTACATACTGGCATTAAATTTCCCATTATTTTGAATTTTCATTGATTAACTTGGAAAAAGTAGCACCATGTTTTCTATTTACACCCAGCTATTTCTGCTGTATATTAGATTAGATGATAACCTGCTTCTACTGAAGTTATGGCAACAATTTAGAGCTTGTCCAACTCAACAGGAAATTCCAAATGAAAAAAGAAGTTTCATTTTAACTGTGGATGAATTAATTGTGTTTGGCTCTGAAGGATTGACTGTCTTCATTATTTTAGTTTTGGCTGGATTAGATTAAATTAGATTAGATTGGGGGATTGGGGGAGAAATGCAAGGACAATATATTCCCTTTTTAAGAGTAATATGCAAAAAAAGTTGGAGCCAGAGGAATTTCACAAGAATATAAATCTGAATAAACTTAGATGACCGCTGTTGACTCTAACCCTGAAATAGTTAGAGATTTATTTTAAGACATCTGTAATTACTTCTCCACACCATGTACTCCTTTACAATATTTCTATAGCACAAAATCATTCCTAATGAAAGATGTCTCAGTGGATCTCTTCCTGAAAAGTTCAAAGATTTTCCAAACAGCAGCATTTGGCAGCAAAACCCTTCTTGGCTCAGGAGATATCATTGCTTTACAAACTTTTTCTTTGCTATGCCTAAATTTCAAATGATTTTTGCTAACTCAGAAATACATCTGTCTGCTCCTGCACAGAAGGGAAAAGGATTCTCTGCAGTGAGACAACACCTAGAAGGCAATTCTGTGCTCCATCAAGCGCTTTTCCAGCTCTTCAGAACAAAGTGCTTGACTTGGCTTGGAAACTCAGCCAAATAAAATCTCAGAATTCCATTCAGTTGACTACAATTGGGAGTTTATGAAAGAAAATCCATTCCTCTACCAAAGCTGAGCAGTTTAGAAGCAGGAAACACCAGCTGGGATTTCAAAGCTTTGATATTTATTTCCTTTTTTTTTTTTTCCACTGTGCACACTAGAAAGATCTCCCTCTGTCCAGACTCATCTGAAAAACTATCTGCAATTCAAAAGGTGCTGAAAATTTAGTCCAAACCTGAATTATCAACACAGGCTCAGCTTCACGATCCTTTTATCTGATATTGAATCATGTCTGAGCACCAGGAGATGCATGCTACTGAAAGAGGAATGGTGCAACCAGTCCCAAGGCAGCCTTGCCTGGGGTTTTTGCCAGGCAGGCATTGTTCAGCAAATGCTGAGCTATTTTCTGTCCCAGTTCAGCTGTTTCCTTTGTTAGTCACTTCTTTGGGTAGACGTAGCCATGGCCTCTCTACTGTGAGCCAGCAATTCCATAAATTAATTAGAGCTGGGTTTCCTTACCCATCAACCTCCAAATACTTAATACAATACAATACCTAATCTTTCCTCCATCTGAAGCCACAAGATGAGATGGCATAAAACTCAATTTATTGTCTCTGAAGGGGGTTAGATTTTATTTTTAAAGATTATTAAAAAAGCATTTTCTCTAGAAGTGAGTTGCAGTTAACTCGCAGTGGCTGTGAATGGTGCCTGGGCACAACTGGGAGCTCAGGAAGCCTTGAGGCCATGGCCAGGGCAAACACAGCCAGGGCAGGGGATGGGCTGGGATGGACTGGGAATGGACTGGGAATGGGCAGGGATGGACTGGGAATGGACTGGGCTGGACTGGGAATGGGCAGGGGATGGGCAGGGATGGACTGGGATCGGGCAGGGGATGGGCAGGGGAGGGACTGGGAATGGATTGGGAATGGGCAGTGGATGGACTGGGAATGGATTGGGAATGGACTGGGAACGGGCAGGGGATGGACTGGGAACGGGCAGGGGATGGGCAGGGGAGGGACTGCTGGGCTGTTGTCTGGACAACATTTCCTCAATCTGAGTTGCATTGGGCAAGGACTCGTCAGAAGTTCGTTTTGTGGCAGGACCCTCCGTTTGACAGAGGAAAATCCTGCAGGATTCATGGGAATTTCTGCCGAGCAGATGGAGGGAAATGCAGTGTGGATGGTCCTTAATTAAGATATTTTGTCTACTCTAAGTCAGGCTATCCGCAGAGGTACCCAGGGAGCAGATGTGTTTGATCTTATCACACTTGGTTCTGCCACAGCCTTGTTTGAGGCTAATGAATAAAAAGATCGATTTCTTGGGATGAAATGAGGGAAGGAAGGATGACTTGAGGGGAAATACTGAGTATTATGACTCAAATACTGAGTTGTATGTGGAGTCATACAACTTGTCACAAAACAGAAATAAAATCCATACTTTTTATTTTAATGGGATTTCTGGGACTTTCACACTGTTTGGTAGTCATGAAGAAAAAATGAGTTTCAGTGGATAAAGCATGAGCTAGGGTTTGTTTTCTCAGTGCTCAAAACCATGTCTTTAGTGTGATATGGTTACCTTAAAAAATCATCCCTGCCCCTGGGAGAGGCATTATCTGGGAAAACCACCAGCACAGTTCAGCTGAGTCCTTTTCCATGCCTGGAATCACAGAATCACTGGGGCTGGAAAGCACCTCCAGGACCATCAGTTCCAACCTCTGCCCCATCCCCACCTTGTCAACCAGACCAGAGCACAGGAAACCCCTCCAGTGGTTCCTGGGACTCCTCCAAGGACAGGGACTCCAGCTGCAGCTCCAGGGTGCAGCTGAAGCTCTCATGACTTCTTTCCTGTGTCTTGAGCACCAAGAAGATGCCACTTCTCTGTCCCTTCTCCTGCCCAGCTGAAATGACCTCAGTAGAACCACTCTGTGCCTCTCCTGTTCTCGGATCCAATTTCACACCCTGGCTCCAGAACCCCTTTAGGCATGCAGGGAGCTAAAAATCAAAGCATCTCCTTCTTTTCAAGGAAATAATTCTGCCGACCCTGCTCTGCTTATTAGAATGGCTAAAAAGCTGGAGAAAATTTGGGAACCAGGAGAAAAGCTCTCAGAGCCCGGTCCCATAACGAAGCAGGAGGAGAGCACCACAGAGCTGAGCAGCTCATAAACACAGGGGGAGGATGGGGAGAAGGGAGGGAGCCTCTCTCTGGTGTTCCATAAGCCTCAGCACCCACAGGAGCATTGGCTTTGCTTTTTTCAGCCTTGCAAATTTTATTCTTCAGAGCACAAGACTGTTCTGAATAGGGAGATTTGATTTTTAATAGAATTATTTATCTTCCATGTTTTATTCTTTGGGGTCCAAGGCAGGGAAACCAAACATTAAAACATCTCTGTTCTGCCAGCCAGGTTCTCTGGAGACCCCAAAAAGCTGTTGCTGATGTGTCCACCTTACCAGCAGTTATTTCTGGAAGCCCAGCACGTACATAAAGTGTTGCAGTGTGTATCAATTAAACGCGATCACGCAGCCCAAGCCCAATGTGAAACCACACAGGAAATGAAAAGTTAAGCTCCCTAACAGCTCCCACCCACTCTCCTTTGCCCCGAGCCCCTGGAGCCGCAGCTAAAGCAGCCACCACACGCTCCAGAGAGGCTGCAGCAGCTTTATCCCCGATTTTGGAGAGCCTTCACCACCTCCCAGCCTCCCCAGGGCAGAGTTTGCCAGAGCTGTGTGGTCTGGAGCCAAAGGGTCTGAGCATTGTGGGGCTGGGCTTGGAGGCGAGGTGGAGATGGCAAAAAGCACCTGTGGGAGTGATTTGCTCTATTGTTATAATATCAAATAATTCTGGTTTTGTAAAAAAGGTGAACTCAAATCTGTATGTTCTGGTAGACACACCAACACCCGCGTGGATGAAGAGATGGAAAACGTGAAGGGCAGCATCCTCAGACGGGAGGAATTTGAAGGAGAAGCTGGTGCTGCCAAAGCAGGAAAGGAAAGTGGCTCATCCCATGCATCCTGTGCACACACACACCCCTGTTTGCGACAGCCAGCTGTGGTTACTAGGCTTTGACATCACCTCTCCATCACAGGAGACCCGTCACTGTGTTTTAATTCAGGACAAACCCCTCCTGTCCCAGGCACGTGGGGCCAGGCCACGCGTGCCCACCTGTGGAGGGGGAGCAGGGCTCCCAGCTGTGCCTTCTCCCCCAAGGAGAGGCCTCTGCTCCTCCAAAGGGCAGCAAGTGCTGCTCCTCACTGACACCTCCTCGGCTCCAGGCCATGCCCAGAGCCAGGGGAATCTTGGCTTTGCCCTCTGGGCTGGGATCCTGCCTTCAGCCCTACTCAACCCTCCTCAATAAAAACTGAGGTGCAGCTTGTCTGAAATCACCTCTGGCTGCCACACAGCCACCCAAACCCTGGGGAGATAAATTCTTGACTGCATTCCAGGGGACTGAAATTGGAAGGCAAGAGGCTGAATCCTGGTTTTTCCTCCAGGATTTTCTCTAACACACCCTGCTCTCACTCCATGCCGGGCTGGTCTGCATTCCTGCAGCATCCTGGGGACAGGGACTGGCTCCTCTTGGCTTTTTGCCCACCAAAAATCCCTTTTCTCATCGGAAGCCAGAGGGAAGAGCTGGGGTTCTGATAGGGAACAGTGAAATCCTCTGCTCTGGGAGGCTAAACAGCCAATTTAGCCTTCAGGAGTTTGCCCATTTCTTCCTGAAATCAGGCAGAGATTTATCGAAATCTCATCAGGATAAAAACCAAGCCAAACTTCAGGTGCTGAGCAATCCATTTCCTATGAGGGAAACAACTGTTTTTACAGGTATAAGTGAGGCCAGATTTTCTACAGATGAGGGGAAATTCTTCATTTTGCGAGTTGGAATTGGTTTTTTCTTTTCAAGCGGGGAAGGGGGGAGTGAAGGAGGCAGGAAATGTAAAAGATTTTGGAAACATGAAATGAATAGGTCAAGACACATCATTTTGCTGAACCAAAGCAGGAGGCAACAGCTTGAAATTGAAATTAAATAGACCACCTGCAAGAAAAGGAGAGGAAGGAGAGATGGGGAAGAGGGGAGGGAGGGTCAGCACTGGCATGAATATAAACCACACATTTTTAAAAAGCATCCGTCAGTGAATTATTAAAGATGCTTGTTTCAGGTTTGGACATCTTGGCAGTTGTGATGGGAAACATGCCAAGGCACATGAGCAGGGCTTGAATACTTATTTTTGAATTCCTGGCAGGCACCTTTCCTCTACTCTAAAACACCAACTCCAGCGAGTGGTTGGAGGAAAAGCTCTCACTCCAGGGCTGGAAAAGAGCTCTGCTCCCACCCCAAAGCCTGCAGGGAAGTGCAGGACGTGACAGGGGTGTTTATGCAGAGGGACAAGCGTGGATTTGAAGCGTTATAGACTCTTCTCCCCATTCTCCAGTTTAACCTGTCCAAATTATCCACTGAAAATTGCCCTTCCTCCCGGAGGCACCCCTGGCTCTCTGAGCTCCCACCATCCACTTCTCCTGACCACATCTCTCCAATCCTTTCTCCTCTGGGCTTTCTCAGCAGCCTCCTCTCCCAGGAGCATCTCCCTGGGAGAGAGCTCCTCCCTCAGCACATCCTGCTGGAGCAGCCCCATGCTGATTCCTGTCCTCCCTGACCAGACAGGACAAATCCTGGAGCCCTGAGATGGGCTCAGAGCTGCTGCTGCAAAGCTGGGGCGCGTTCCTGGTGGCCTTGGCACTCCTGCCTATCTGTCTGGACCATTGAACCCAGGCCTAAGGCTCCACATGCTGCTGTAAATCTCATTCGAGCAAATACCCCTCTCTCATTCCCCCTCCCAATTTGATCAGCGTTTTGCAATGGGGAATGAAGCAAAGCAGAGCTTGGTGGAGGGTAAATTTGATCCCTCCCCATGACAAAGCAAGGGAAACCACAGACTCTGGCCTGAGAACAGTGTGGAGCAGACAGGAGAAAGTTACAGGCGTGTGGGACAGAACGAATCCAAGAAATTGCCAGAATATTTGTAAATAAAATAATAACCAGTGAAGTGAAATAAGCTGACACGCGAAATGTGCATGTTGATTAAAACAGCCCTGGAGACCATTAAATGACAAAGTCTCTGTTGATGCCAACAAAACCCCAACCTGATGCATATTCATAACATGGGAACAGCTAACGAGGCTGGGCTTGGGAACAGCTCACATGGAGCCACGGGGAGACTGCTCGGTGCCTGACAAATTTGGGAAGGCTACAAGCCTTGAAATCTCTCTTTGTTACTTAACAAACATGGAAGTTAGGGAATGCCATACCTCTTGTTATGGAAATGGCACACAGTGCTGAGGATATATGATAAGTCTAGGGGAGAATTACAAACATTCAGGACTGATCCCTTTGAAATCTCTGGGAGTTTTGCCATTTATTTCAATGGGGGCTTTACCGAGTCCTTACAATGGACGCAGCCATTTATCTGCAGGCATTGATGCAGCTCCCTCGGCCTTGGCAGCCCTGCTCCTCACGGATACCTGGAAAAGGGGTTCGTGTCCTGGGGGGCACACACAGAGCATCATCATCCCCTGAGCAAAGGGCACTGCAGAGGTGGGTCACAGGGACAGTGCAGGGACATCATACCAGCCCCTCCTGCTCTGCTCAGCCAGCCCTGACCTGCTCTGCTCAGCCCTTCCCACCCTGGGCAGATCCCTGATCTGCTCTGCTCAGCCCTGACCTGCTCTGCTCAGCCCTTTCCACCCTGGGCAGATCCCTGATCTGCTCTGCTCAGCTCAGCCAGCCCTTTCCACCTTGGGCAGCTCCCTGTCCCTGCTCAGCCCTGATCTGCTCTGCTCAGCCAGCCCTGCTCAGCCCTTCCCACCCTGGGCAGATCCCTGTCCCTGTCCCTGCTCAGCCCTTCCCACCCTGGGCAGATCCCTGTCCCTGCTCTGCTCAGCCCTTCCCACCCTGGGCAGATCCCTGTCCCTGCTCAGCCCTTCCCACCCTGGGCAGCTCCCTGTCCCTGCTCAGCCTTTCCCACCTTGGGCAGATCCCTGATCTGCTCTGCTCAGCTCTGCCCTTCCCACCCTGGGCAGCTCCCTGTCCCTGCTCAGCCCTTCCCACCCTGGGCAGATCCCTGTCCCTGCTCAGCCCTTCCCACCCTGGGCAGATCCCTGTCCCTGTCCCTGCTCAGCCCTTCCCACCTTGGGCAGATCCCTGTCCCTGCTCAGCCCTTCCCACCTTGGGCAGATCCCTGATCTGCTCTGCTCAGCTCAGCCCTTCCCACCCTGGGCAGCTCCCTGTCCCTGCTCAGCCCTTTCCACCCTGGGCAGCTCCCTGTCCCTGCTCAGCCCTTCCCACCTTGGGCAGATCCCTGTCCCTGCTCAGCCCTTCCCACCTTGGGCAGATCCCTGTCCTTGCAGCCAGAGCGTCCCAGGGCCAGCACAGCCACCAGGCAGGTGCTGGGTGTCTCCTCCAAAGGGCTGCAGGGCCTGGGTGAATTTTCATCCCAAACCAGGCAAAGAGCAGGCAATGGGTTTGAGAACCAGCAGGGTGTGTAAGGGCAGGGGGGTGAGGGTTGAAGAGCTGCAAACAGACAGGATCCCTGAAAGTCTTCTCAGTATGGACACTTGGTCAGGGCCCCTATGGGGGCAGGGGGCTGTGGTCCTTCAGCACTGGGGTTTTTGTTGCAGCTGACTGAAAATTAAGTAAACGCCTCCCTGCACAGCTGGTGCCTCCTGTCTGACAGCAAAACCCCAAATGGAGGGACAGTCAGGCTTTGCTCCATGTACTGAGATGTAAAAAGCCAAAAGCTCGACCAGAGCAGCTCTGCTGCACAGAGCCTTGTCCTCACAATGCCTCCTCTCAAGGAATGACATGGCTGGCCTGGTTTCAGGGGTAACTTCTGGGTCCTCCACAACAACATAACAACCTCACCCAACAGCACTGCTGTTTGTGCCCTTGCAAAGCTCAGTCCCTGCTATCTCATCACCAAATGTGTTATACGACTTCCCTGCAAAGCCCTCATTGCAATACTTAAATCTAATCTACCTCTAGGATTGCTTGGCTTATTTAAGGTGCCCAGTTATTTACTAAAATCAAAGGGAACCAGTAAATTACAGAATTACACTGGATATTAAAGGAACTTGTTTAGGAAACTTGCTCTGTTGCTCAGGTTAAGGTTGGTATCTCCAGCTACAGCTCTGCTGTGCAGAAAGGCAGCAGAAGGTTACTTGGGTATTATCTTAATTGCAATTACTACCTCTGACCAACCTGAATATTACCAGGTGATTTGTTCAGCAAGATGCCTCTATTTCCCTTTATGACTGATTGAAAGACACCCAGGAAGAGGAAAGAATAAATCATTGGGGATGGAGGGAACAAAAATTCTGCCCTGTCACTTTAAGAAGGAGCAAGTGGGCCGAGAGCATTTAGGGAGTGGATTTATTCTGCCTGTATTTTCCACCTCGGGAAGTCAGAGCTCCCAGTGGGGCAGGCAAGAAGATGGAGAAAGAAAGAGCTGAGGACTCACAGCAGAAGCTGCTGATGTGAGTGACAGTGTGCTGGTGGGAATAAAATGTTTCTTGTTTGTTCCAAGATGGAGATAACAGAGTCAAGGGGTCAAGTGGTGTGGGAATGCAAAAGCCCTGTGGGTAATGTAGCATGATAAAAAATGAGGGATCCAGGCACTGGACGTCACTGCCACAATAGACCAACTGGCAATTCAGAAAGAGCTCAGACCTTGTCTGTATTTAAATATTGACTGATAATCTCACTCCATTACCTCGCTGTCCAAAAGGTATGCAGATACCCCCAGCCCACCGTGGTACCCTGAGGGGCACGCCCTGTGTTTGATGAAGCACTAATTGGGGTGGGGGGGACTTGTTCTTCCTCATCCATCAATCTTGTAGTCACATGCACAATTAATGGAGCTATTTGGCTGCCCAGGAGTGACCAGCACACAGGAACTGACCTGAAACCTGCAGAGTCCTGCGTGGCAGCAAGGGGAGAGCCAGGACAGGGAGAGGGGTGCTCCGGGCTCTCCTGGTGTGGCCTGAGGCTGTGGACATGGAGAATCCATGGGGAATCCGTGCCCAGGACGGGGGAACCCGCCCCCATTGCATCCCTCCCTCCCCTGCCTTTGGGCACGGGGCTCACTTCAGGTGCACTGACACAAAAGTAGAGCCAGGCTGGATCCCAGTCAGAGTGGAGGATGGCGAGAGGAGGGTGAAAGCAGCCAGGAGCTGTGGGAACCCATGGCAGGCAGAAAGTTATATAAAAAGTTATATAAAAAATAAACGTTCTTTACTTACATTTCTCCCTTTTCCCCTGACTCAGTTTGCTAAGCAGGGCTCTACCAAAACTGCCTCCTCTCTATGCCTTTCCAAACACGAGGAATTTCCAGCTCTGGATTACTGCTCTGGCCCTGGAGAAGCCCATGAGTGCCAGGCACCCGCCAGGAGCAGCCGTGCCTCAGCATAAGCACAACCTCTCTGGGCCCCCACACTCCTCTGCTTTAATGTCCTGCAAAGTGCTCAGCTGCTGGTCAGTATTGATCACCTCAGGTGTCTGGGATGATCTGGATTGCAGCCACAGGCTGGCACTGCCAGCAGGGCACAGAGAGGCACAGAGAGCTGGCTCCTCCGGGGAGGTGTTAGTGAGTACCCTGTCCTTTTCCATGGGACAGCAAGGAGCACCCCTCAGGAAAAGGGGGAGAAAATCTCTTTATGTGGCTGTAGCACAGTGGTGAGGAGGGTGAGGAGCACCTTCACCTGCGTGGGCTTCCTCTCACATCATGCTGCATCTGCAGGAGGAGATCACAACATTTCACAGCAGGGAAACTGAGGCACAGAAGTGTTAAACTGCTGAAGTGCCAGGGCAAATCAGAGGGGAAAACTCAGGAGCTGAGCCTGCCTTCCCTCCTCTTTCTTTTCCAGCTTACATCTCCCACGGCTGAGGATTCATTTGCACCACTGTCATGGGTCTCCAAATTGTGCACATTTGCTTCATGGAGAAACCAGTTCTCCTGAATGCAGGCACAAAGTCACCTGGAGATGCTCTCAGAAAAGCCACTAAACCCACACCAGTATTTTTCCAGGTGGCTGGCAGCCCTCCCATCGCAATGTGTCAGCAATAGAGTGATCAGCTGCCCCATGTAATTTGTAGTGCTTGCTGTGTTCACCAGAATGGAAAGCATGAGGCTGATGCCAAGCCTGGTGTTTAAATAAGGTGTCTCCTGCCATCAGACATCTGCCCAGCTGTGGCTGTGCTCTCTGTAAGCTACAGCAGCTTCCCTGACTCACTGATGCCAGATTAACAGCATGGGAATGTTGCCTGTTTAATTCTCAGTGTATGGAGCCAGGAGGGAGTGTGGATCAGGCTAACAAAGCAAACCCTGCTCCAACAGCACCTTTTTACTAAAGGAAGTGGGATGTGCCCTCAGCTGCCTTCCCTGGCCTTTCTCATTAGGAGCTACTGTGTAGGAGAGGAGAACCTGCCTGGCCCACGTGGGCTGAGCTCAGAGCCACTGGTGATGCACTCAGGTCACTGATGAAGAGCTGCATGTCCTGTAGCAGCCAGAGTGACAACAGCCCCACGAAACATCTGACCAACAGAGGTAAACAAACCAAAACCCCCGTTATTAACAGAGAACACCAGCGCTGGGCTTCAATAATTGATGCACCAAAAGCTTATAAAAGAACCTTCAATGATACATTATTAAAACCAGCTATTTGTAAGGTGCTGTGAAAACAAATGTAGAGAGGGGAGCTGAGAGGGAGCCTGAGGAAAGCGATGGTGAGGCAGAAAAGGAAAGCAAAGGCAGCAGAGGTGGTGCAGTCTGTCCCACACCCAGCCCGGGCTCTCACCTGAAGGACACCAAACCCACAGCCAGGGAATGGGGATGGGCCCTCAGCAGGGCACAAACAAAAGCTCTGTCTTGATTCAGCCAAATAAACTTAACCTTCCTACATATTCAGGAAAGGGAGGTGTGATTTCTCCCTCCCCACTGACTGAGGAGGGTACCTGGGGGTTATTTTGCCTTTTACTTTCCCTCCTAACTTAAGGGGGGCTGAATTCAGGCTTCAATCCAGCTTTTGATGAGATTTTTTTTGGTAAGCCCCCAAATTAACACACATCCTTCATAAAGCCACCAAGACCACGAGGGTGTGACACTGGGGACAGCTGGAGGACACACACGGCAAGGCCTGAAGAGAGGCAGGAACATTTGAGGCGTTTCTGGGATTTTCCATTGAAGAATCTCTCTGTCAAAATGCAGATTCATTTATGTCAAAACAATTTGTGGCAAATAGCTGGTTTTGACAAATTTCTTCTTCTCAAGCTTCTTTCAAAGCAAATTTTGCAGCATGTCTTTCTGACATGCTCAGGTTAAAACACCTGGCTTTTTAGTGCCAAACCAAGTTTTCCACTCTAACAGAGTTTCCTTTGGACAAGTGATGTCATGAAACCAGCCACAAAGACCTCGTTCAGGGAACTTTCTGGGCCTGGACAGACTAATGGGGATAAGAGCACAGAGGAATATTTTGTGTTGACAAAATAAGCACTTTCTTCCTTGAAAGTTGGCTGCATCATTTATTTAAGCATAGTCAATATTTAATGGAGTGCTAACATGCACATTAAATGCATTGTGAGTACTCTTGGCCTGAGCTGCACAGCAGCAGGAGCAGCTCTGCAGTAACCCACGGCAGCAGTTACCTCACCTCTGTGCTGCTGCCCTTGGGAAGTGTCTGAGGAGCACCCTGAAACACTTGTTATCTCGAGAGCAGCCACCTGGGGCTGGGCAGCAGTGCAGGTGCCACAGGGGCTGCTGTGGCCAGCGGGCTGAGCCCATGGATGGGCTCCTGTGGGGCAGCATCACCTCGTGCTTCCAGAGCAGCACCTGCTGAGGAAACCTGCCCTGGGCACTCCCCTCTGCACTGCCCTGGGCACCACCCTGGGCGTCCCAGGGCAGGGCCTGCTCTGCTGAGACCATGCTGGGTCAGCTGGGGAGGGCGGGCAGGGGGGTTTGGGAACCCTTGCTTTGACTCCCTGTAACCCACCCGTGGGCAGCCAAGCAGGATTAGGCTAAACCACACCATGGGCTGATCACCAGGTGCTCCACACCCCCCAGAACCCTCCTGCTGCACAGCCCTGTTCTCCCTGCTGTGTTTCCCAGCACTGCTGGTTTCCCCTGCGCTGGCGCTCTGTGACAAGGAGCTGTTTTCTCTCTTCTCCAGCTGTTTCCTGCTGTGCCACGGCTGATGCACATCCCTGCTCCACCTTTGCTGGGAAGTTTTCCCTCCTGTCCCTCTTGGAAAGGGATGTTTTGTTGGCTGAGCAGGAAGCTGAGCACTCAGCCTTATGGCTGCCTGCAGGGATGCTCAGGCATCACTGTGAGTGATGGGAGTGCCGAGAACTGCTGAGAGTCCAGGGGGGATTTTGGGGATCTTGTGTCACCTATTTCACTCCAAATGCACAGACATGTGCTCTCTGCAGCCACCTCTTTGTGCTTTATATAAACCCAGCAACAGGACACCACTTTAACACTCAGCCAGCAGGTTTGGAAATATCAGCCAGCAGGTCTGGAAATATTTGGCCCTTCAGCCGTGCCTTGGGCACATCTCCTTTGAGGAGAGCTGACATCACCCCTCTATCCCCCTCCAGCACCCCAGGAGCCAGCCCCTTGCTGCCCTGGGAGATGTTTGGATGTCTCGGGTGTGCCCCAGCCTGGGACTCCCAGGGAGCAGTCTGCTGAGTGCCAGCCTGCAGAAGTCCTTGGGAAGCCAGGGAATCCAGCACAGGGATCAGCGAGCCTCGGAGAACATCCTGGCTGCTGCCCTGCAAACTCCTCCCTCCTCTCTCCTCTCAGATCAGTGCAAGGTTCGAGCTCTGCTGACTTCCCTGTGGCCATCCAGCCAGTGACACCTAAATATTTTCCTCCTGCAGGAGACAAAGGGAAGGAGGGCAGCCTGGCTCTTGTCAGGAGTGGAGCTGACAGCTTTACAGCCTCGCTGGGGAGAGGAGCTGAAAGAAAGAGCGTTAGATTTAATCTGTGCTGACAGGGGTGGGTGATGGGTATTTTTATAGTGGAGGAAATGTATCGAACAGGGGAAATTAGACCAGAAGATGATAAGGATCTGAGCCTGACACAGCCAATTAATAGATGTTTACAAATGATTAAAGCCGATAGATCAAAGCAAATGCATTCCTTTTTGCCTCATGCCTCTAGATTGTTTGGAAGTGCCCCAACTGGTGGTGACTGTCTTGTCCCCAAAGTCAGGGCCTTCTCCAGCCCATGGCCAGCCTGGAGCAGCTGGGCAGTGCAGGTTTCTGCCGCAGCCAAACGCTCCCAACAACTGCACTGCCTCGGCACAGCATTTGGGAGGGAAAAAAATTTGCATGGAAAAATTCTCCATCTCCAAAGGCAGCTGCCCGAGTGCCCCCGCTCAGGGAGTGGAGCGGGCACAGCACCATGCCCTGCCCTGGGCCCTGCCAGGCTCCTCTGCTGTGCTTCCTCCTCTGCCACTCACAGGTGGCACATCCAGCAGGGCCCCAAAGCGCTGGCCTGAGCCCAGGCAGCTGCAGGGATGCTTGGGACAGTGCCCTTTCCACAGACTGGCACAGATGCGCCACGGCTCAGCAGCTTCCAGAGTCCAACACCGAGTTCACTGAGGTGAAGGGAGGAGGCTTTGAGGTCATTTTAGGAGACATTATGGTAATTTTAAGGTACCCTCTTGCCAGGGCCACACACTTGGCTCCAATGTGGCCAAAACCTTTGGCACGTGCCTACATGAGGTGTCACCCATCTCACCTGGAATTCAGCTCATCCCTCTCTGCTGGGTGCAGCCCAGACACCTGCATTGCACCAGGACATGGACCTTGGAAAAAGTGTGCAGGGAATCCATAGTCTGAGCTTAGCAATACAGCTGGGCTAGTCTGCTTTGCATTGCTTCCAAGTGCTAAATTCATTGGAAACTGTATTTCCCATAGGTCCAGGTAATATTTTCCAGGGTGTTTAGAGCCTTAACAACTCACATCTCATACACTAACATTGAAATTTGGGCTTCAGCACCCAAAGCCAGGCAGGAACATGTGTGCAGTATTAGTCTGAGCTCCTGACTACCAGCTAGGACATGAAGCTTATGGCTGGATCTGGGCTGAAGCATCTAAGTTACTTAGGAAAGTCAGACTTTGGCTCCTAAGTCACCTTGAGGCTTTATTTATATTTAACCCTGAGCAAGTCTATGGCCTGCCCACTGGTTCTCCTCCATGTGAGAATCCTCAGCAGCACCAACATTTATTTTTTAAATCCAATCATTGGACAAGGCACAAACCCAGAATCCTGAACACTACAAATATTAAGTTCTGCTAACACTTTCCATGGAGGAGAGGTGCTAACCCCAGGACCCTGGTTGGGTTCCAACTCAAGCAATTGCATTCAGCCTCTAACACTCCAAACTCCCTCTCCAGTTTCTCTTTCATTGTATTTTGTCCCTCTTTGCTCTGCCTAAGCCCTGTGATTTTATTAAATCTCTCCTATTCATTTACAAACTTATTCCAGCTCCACCAGTGGCAGAAGCAGCAGGACTTGCGTTGTTCCTCCCCCAGAAAAATAAATACAAAAATATAGTTTTTTCCTGTTCATGTAATCATTTGATTGGCTCAGGTTTTACTTTTTCATTCAAGGTAGAGTTGAGATTAAAATATTATGCAAAAAAATACAAGTTCAGAGGAAGAGATCAGCAGAAAAAGAAGTTTGGTGCTTGTGAACCAGTCAAAATCATCAGCAAAAGGAGTTGATGATTTCAGACTCTGCTATGAGCTGTCCACCAAGGCAGCAGGAGATTTCTCACTTCAGTCTTGCCCGATAATTAATAATAATTGATAATTATAAGAAAAATTGAAATATTCCTGTAGGTAACCCTTTTCTTTTAAAAAGGGGCATTTTGCCCTTTTGTTCCTGCAGCCATCACTCCCCACAGGACAGGACACACAGCCATCCCTCCCTGCAGGACAGGACACACAGCCATCCCTGCCCACAGGACACACAGCCATCCCTCCCTGCAGGACAGGACACACAGCCATCCCTCCCCACAGGACACACAGCCATCCCTCCCTGCAGGACAGGACACACAGCCATCCCTCCCCACAGGACACACAGCCATCCCTCCCTGCAGGACAGGACACATAGCCATCCCTGCCCACAGGACACACAGCCATCCCTCCCTGCAGGACAGGACACATAGCCATCCCTGCCCACAGGACACACAGCCATCCCTCCCTGCAGGACAGGACACACAGCCATCCCTCCCCACAGGACACACAGCCATCCCTCCCTGCAGGACAGGACACACAGCCGTCCCTCCCTGCAGGACACACAGCCATCCCTCCCACAGGACACACAGCCATCCCTCCCTGCAGGACACACAGCCGTCCCTCCCCACGGGACACACAGCCATCCCTGCCCACAGGACACACAGCCATCCCTCCCCACAGGACACACAGCCATCCCTGCCCACAGGACACACAGCCATCCCTCCCTGCAGGACACACAGCCATCCCTCCCTACAGGACACACAGCCGTCCCTCCCCGCCTCACACCCCCTGATCTGTCCCTGCTCTCTGCAGGGCGCTGACTCTCCTGCCATGCCTGATGGCTGCTGGTGATGAAGGCTTTGAAGTGAGGTACTTGAGCAGTCTATTTTGACTTCCCCGGGTGACTCATGCTCAGCTCCGTATCTGAGATGGCTTTTCAGCTTCCTTTGACTGCTTTCCAGCAGCTCCCTGTTTGCTCAGCCTGCCCAGGGACTGTAACTTCTCTGTTCAACATTGGCCCTTCTCCTGAGGGTGCATGAGCAGCTTCCTAACTCCAAAGGGGTTCAATGGTTCAGGCAGTGTTTTTCAAGAATAGCTGTGCCTAAAGGCATTTTCCTATCAATGGGGCAAACCCGAACCCTCGGTGAGCCCATGCAGGCTCAGGGAGGTGGCCTGGAAAGCTCAATGAGAGGCATTTGGCCATGACCCTGCAGCTGATCACATGGCAGAAAATCATGGCATTTACTCAGAAAATCGGCAGCACGAGGGAGGTCTCTACACTTCTGTTGTGACACTTGCCAGGAGGATATAATGAGGTGTCAGAAATAACTTACAAAGAACAGCAGAGAAGAGGATTTGTAGGAGTGATTCTAGACTTGTGTCTTTCACCCAAACACCTGAAACACCCCCACAGATGCTCTATTTTTATACTCACTCGATTGTATCTAATCCCATGTGGCTCTGCAGCCTGTCAGGATCCACCCACAGTGCCCCATCCTAAAGGAGCAGGGTCCTGACTCTGCCCCAGAGGAGTCAGCTGGGGTCCCAGGGTCCAAGCCAAGGAGAAACACACACATTCACAGAGACCTTCATCTGGATGGCTCCTGCTGCCATCCACACACAGCCCACACGAGACAATCTTCAAGGTCCCTCCAAACCAAACCATCCCACATTTCTGAGATCCCAGTGCCTCCCCTCACACCTTATGCTTTGCTTCATTCCTCATCTGACAGGAGCTGTACACTCTTTACACTGTGATAAACACTCACAGTTCACCATTCAGAGGCATCTCCTCTCTGCTGATGTCACGAGCAAGGAGAAATAGGGGGGATCTTGGTCAGTCTCATGCTCAGAGACAGTCTCAAAGCAAGGTCTCCTCTGCAGGGCACCCCAGCAGGCTGGCTGTGATTCCTGCCCCCATTATCCCAAAGGATCCCCTGGGGCCCTGGTGATCCCCCTTCACATTGTTGCTGTAGCTGTACCCCCAAATCCTCCCTCTCTCTGTCAGCTTGGACATGACATTTCACACCACTGCATGCTACAGTGAGGGTGCAGAGCTTTTCCCAGGACAGGCTGATGGCAGAAATTAAATAATCAAATCTATTACAGTGGGACTGGGACATTGGAAAGAAAGGAGCCAGGTGTGATTAATGATCTTTATCATAGAGGCCTCAGAGGGAACCCCAGAACTGCTAAACTCATGGCCAAAGTGTTCAATCAGTTCGTCCATCTACAGCCTGGAGACATCCCAAATGGGCCATTCCCTGAAGCTCTGCAGGCCACATGAAAGCCTCACAAGGCAGTTCTGGGAAGGGAAAGGGTGTCATCCCATGTGCACAGGGACTCACCAGCCCTTCCCAAAGCAGATCCCTCCAGCTCCAAGCTTCACATCAGGGCTCACCTGGCATCCCTCTCTCTTCCCTCTTGGTCTCCCACTCATCTGCTCCAGGCTTAGCAAAGGGAACATGCACCTCACAAGCAGGAGGCATGGGAAGGAAGGATCCAACCTCAGTGGCATTCCTGCATTTCCAAACTTCCAGATTTTGGGCTCTACATTGAGAGGGTGAACCCTCCTCCCCACCCTGCTCCTGTCCGTGTCCCTTTGGTGCAGGGTGGATTTGTTGCAGGATAATTCTCAGCAAGCATCTCCCCCCAACAAAGCTGCCCCCTTTGGATGTGGGCAGATGATACAGAAAATGGGTGGTTCAGGCCGATTTCATGAGGCCTAATAAATCTTCAGTAAATTAAAACTCATCCCCCTTTCCTCCCCTCTCTGGGCCTTTGTCTTGCTAATACACATTAAGCCCTGCCTGGCTACACACTTTGAGGCATTTCGGAGGTGAGGTCTGTACAAAGCTGCAGATGTGGGAGCTTTAAAGGACCTTTGGCCTCGGTGTTACCCATTAACATCAGCCATGCCAACACAAGAATCTCACCATGGTTCTCTCCTCTCAAAAGGGCTCCCGAGGAACAACCTCGCCTTTTGAGGGGGGGACAGAAATAAAAGAACAGAAGGAATGAGCAAGAAAGAATGAGAGAGGGACCTTCCAAAAGAGGTGTTCCCTGTAAGGCTAATTTTGTCCCTAAATCATTGTCTGGAGCTGGTTGCTATTTAGAAATTGCTTAAGAAATGGGTGCACCTCTTTCAAGGCAGGCAATGCTGACACTCACAGCACTCACTGATATTTGATTCATTTCTCTCATCTCCACTGACCATTTCCACTCTGACCTTCTTACTTTCAGACCTTGAAATAAAGAGTACTAATGCAGTCCCATATTCAAAGAGACACTTTTGTCCCATATTCAGGTTTTTATTCCTGTTCAGATTTTCTCTATGCTTTCCACCCCTCTTTAGAAATCAAAATCAAGCTGGACACAAAGTGGCAGCCAAAAATGTCTCTGTGAATGTAATGGCCCTTCTGGAGTGTCCCCCTTGCCCTGGTGTCTTCCGTGGTCCTTTCCCTTGGAGCAGGCCGGTGCCCCATGCACTCACATTCCCTACCCCACACCAGGGAAAAAGCTGCCAAAGGCATGCAAATAATGAACCTGCCCATTTCCAGTGGGCAAGGATTTGAATAAAAGCTTCAAGGATGTGAACAATCCCCTCCTCTGTTCGGTGCCCTCGCCGAGGTGCATTCAGGTGTGATTTAAACAAGAAGTAACAGCTCCTCTCCCCGGGTTTGCCTTCCATCCCTTCAAGCACTTTGGCTAAAATGTAAAGAGAAACTCTGTGGCCCTATGTGGGTGCTTTAGAAGTTGTAAGGTGTGATGAATGAGCTCTAAAAAACAGAGATCAAGAGGAAGATAGCGGGGATGAAAGGACAGGCAGTTAGATCAGACTAGACATCCTGGGATGAAAGGAAAGGTGAATGGGTAGCTAGATTAGACAGTTGCCTAAGTGGAAGGCAGGAAATCCAAACTTGTAGGTGTTTATCCTAAACTCCAGATCTGCACCTGTAAAGGCTGCTCCCTCACTTCATTTTCATTCAGCCCTTTCATAAACAAATTTCTCTGCTTAATCAGGAGGTGCTCCTGGCACAGGGGCCAAGAGCATCAAAGAGGAACGAAACAAACTGACCAACCGACCTCAGTTACAGCCTTTTTTAAATTTTAATCTCAAAGGAGAGCTTAGATCTCCGCTCCTTTTACATTTTGGAGCCAAGGCACGGCTCAGTTCTCATTCTATCAGGCTGGCTTTGTGCATCCCAGCGAGAAGGGATGGTGCACTTTGAACAAGTGTCGGGCTGGGAGGATTAGGATGGGGTTTATCTCTGGAGCGTGGAGCTTGTTAACTCTGGCCTGTGGCTGGAGGCAGGGCTGGGAGCCCTCCCTGGCGTAGGATAACCACCATCACCTCTCACTCAGCTCCTGGGAGTGCCAAACCTGGCAGGGTCACCCTGGATAAAGGAGCAAAATACAACCCCAGCAACACCCAAACCACTCCAGATGTTTATCTGGCGCTGCTCACCCACCCCAAAAGCACAGTGAGACCGATCACGTTTCTCTGCTCTCCTGGTGAGACTGTTGTACAACAAAGCACTTGGTCCTTGGGGATCACAGGACTGTTTCCATGTCCACTTCTCAGTGTTTCCCATCAGCAGCTGCCAGCCCCTCACACAGGCAGTCCTCAGTCCTCAGGAAAGCAGCGTGGGGCTCAGAAATCAGGAGAGGAGGCCCTGGGTATTTGCTGCTTCCCTTTAAGGACAAAACTTCAGGGCAGCAGAGACGCGGATCAGCAGTGATGGAAAATCCACTCAGGTGGAATTTCACACCAACAGCTTCAATGGTGTCGTGGTTTTGTGGTGGACCTGACAGTGCTGGGTTAATTGTTGGACTCAATCATCTTAGGAATTTTTTCTAACCTTAATGATTCTGTGATTCTCGGGTAAATTTGTGCATCACTTTCAACGTTAAACCTTGAATAAAAGCTGAAGTTTTGTTTCCACCTACATGAGGGACACAGGAAAATTAGCAGAACAGCAGTTTTTTTGCATGAAGACCTTAGTAAAACTATTTTTCAATAGGTAGCTGAAGCATAACAAAAAATGCAATGTTCCATTTTTTGCCAGTAATTGGGTTGTGTGTCATCCCCCTACGGCTCCATCTACACATCAAAGATTCCTGCATTTATTTCTATGACATCGATTAGTTTTATTCCAAAATCACTACAAAGCCCAAAGTTGCTCAATACAGCTGTTAAGGCATAATAAAAAGTCATAATGAGAAGCAAAGCTGCTTTCCTCTGAAGCTTAATCATTTTAGCCTTGATCAATTAAGGCTTCTGCAGAGTGAAAGAAAAGATCCTCCTAAAGTCCAAACACCTCCTGCAGATACTTCTGCTTGTCACCATAAAGGGGGTGAAAACCAATTAGATTTTCTTGGTACTTCAGTTTTGTGCCAGGTTTAGGTACAGAAAATCACCTTTAGGCTGTCTGGAAGCAGTTACTGCCCTGACAGAGAGCAAACTCTTTTCAGAATTTGGCTCCTCATCTTTGACCCGAAGAGGAAAAATCATCTTGTTGGCAGTCAATAGTGGTTTTCACTCCATTAAACCAAACCAGGAAAGGATGATCCAGATTATATTTTAAGGGCATAATAAAACCTCTGAGAGTAAAAAAATTGAAAGAGGGGAAAGAAGTGTTTCATTGTAAATATTGTAAATCTTGAGGTGTCTACAGAGCAGTGCGTCTTCTATGAAGGAGGTGCTGAATTTGCTCTGAAAACAGGTGAACTCCACCCCTGAGATCCACCTGGCCTGTCCAACAGAGACCCAGGGCCTCATGGTGCTGGGATCTCCCCCTGGTTTGGAGCAGGACACGCTTCCCTGGCACGGAAAGCCAGCAGCCTTTGAACACCCTGGCAAAGCCCTTGGCTGCAGGACGTGCTCCAACCTGCTCCACAAAACTATTACTGACTTCAAAGGCACTGGGACTCAGCCCCGGGGTGGGAATTAGCTTCGACATTAATTGAATTAAAAGAGGGGGATTCCCTTCAAAGAGCTGCCACTTCCTGGGCCATGGGACGAGATTTGTATTGAGCACAGTTACAACCAGGCCAAAACACCGGGAGCAGGTGCTGAATGCAGTGCAGGACACCCCAAGGGGCAGGGAGGAGAAAAGCACATCTAAGAGCTCGGGGCAGAGTTGGGTTTGCCTGGACCGGCCCTGCTGAAGGACAGAACAGGGCAGGAACTCCTGAAAAGCTCCACAGCTCCTGGGCTGGGAGTGGAGGCAGGACCTCAGCTCCAGCAGGCAAAGGACACAGGTGCTGGGCTCATTTCTGAGCCTTCACCGTGGACAGAGAGGGGAATAGGGAAAATGAACATCAACTGAGTACAACTGGCAGAAACAGCTGGCAAACCACAGCCCCCAGGGCTGGAAATGCTGCTGGACTCAGGGCTTGAAATGCCCCTTTATGAGGTGTCCAAGAGCCCCAAAAACCTGAGTTCTGCCTTGTCTGTGTGTGCTTGCCAGCTCCAGGAATGTGTTGGGGCAGGCAGATTTTGGGTAGGACACATTCTCTATTGAGCCTTACCCCTCCAGGATTACAGAGTCCCTGATATCTCTGAGACATCTCTGCATGTTTGGATGTGATCTCCAGATCTTTGTCACTTTAATCCCCTGTTCGTACATACCAGGACCTGTGGGTTGGAACATCCTTTCCCAGCCCTGAAAAAACAGCAAAATGGATTTGTTTCCACTTCACTCAAAAAAACACCTAAGAAAAAATTGTTCAAATAAAAAACTGGAATGATTTCAACACCAAATGATCCCCCAGATTCTCAGCACCCTCTGGCCTCGGGAAGGATGGAATTCCTGCAAGAACAGTTCTCTTAAAACTAGCAGTAGCCTCCCTTTCTGACTTAGAAAAAAGAAAAAAAAGGATTGCATTTATGATGATTAATCCCCCTGTATGAGCAGAGTTTTGCCATTTGCTTCCTCCTGCAGCACATCAGGTGCCTACAGAGACAGCCCGACCTACTGAAAGCATGGCTCTCCTGTCTCACTGAAACCTCTGTTTCCTCCCCTCCTGGAGAGAAAAAGGGTCAGAAACAGTGATTGTGGCTCAGGGCAATGCTCAGAGCTGCCTTTCCCAGGCATTTCAGTAGTCCAGGAGGTGAAGGTGTCAGCATCAGATAAAGAGGAATTCACCCAGCTAACATATCTGATCTCAGCTTAGGTTACCTGCTGAGCAAAGACCAGCAAGATGCCCCAGAGCAGTCAAACCCCTGGAAAAGGTGAAGTTTGATGTGGTGAAATGTGTTCCTTGTTAGGTCAGAAAGGGAAGTGGTGAAGGCTTCAGAGAGCTGGGCAAAGCCTCTGCAGACCACAGGCCAGCCTGCTCTGGTGGAGGAGAGCAACCCCAGGGAGAAACAGACGGGGGCAGAGAATTCCAGACACCTGTTTGTGATACTGGTCTGCTTTAATTTGTGCAGAGAATGGAGCCAGAGAAGGGAAGGGAGTTTCATTCCCAGGAGGATTTGTTGTGTCTCACTGCTCTGTCGCCTCCAGGCCAAGGGCTGGCAGGGCTTGCCCTTATCCCACACCCCTGTGGTGGCATCTGGGTGTGTTCTCCTTCTGCCTGACACCTTGGATACTCACAGCACTGAGAAAATGCTCTTTAACTGTGGTACAGCTCTTTTCAGCAGCAGGTGCCCCACAGCCCTGCCACAAAGAGCAGGGTCCCTGCTGCCCCATCCATGAGGAATGCAGAGCAGGCAGACTTGACTGGGGGCCTTCTCCAGGCCAGGGCCAGGAGGGAGCAGCTCCCCCAGGTTCTGTCATTGCTTTTACAGCAGACTTCTGCCAGCCTTTCCCTCACAGTGAAGCGAAACAAGTGCTTTTCTGTGATAGAAAGAGTGCTGCACATGAATTGCCATCAGTCAAAAAGGATGTGCTGTAAGGATGGGCCAGATGCCCAGCTTGGAGAAGAAGAGAACAGTGCTGTGACCCCAGCAGAGGGCAGGACCCCTGAGCTCCACCTGTGCTGCCAGTGCCTTCACCTCTGACTCCCCCTGTGCCCTCTCTCTGGGCTCTTTCCACAGCCAGGGCTGCCAAATCCACAGCAGCTCCTGGGGAAAGGCCACGAGTTCATCTGAGCCATGCTGGCCTGCAGACAGGATCTAAGGCCAGGAGCCTCTTGAGCAGCAGCTCTGCACCTTTGTGCTTCTGGCTGGGTACCAGAGGTGAATTTTGCCATGTGAAGGAGGCCACGCACTCAGGATCTGCATGGCTGCCCCTGCACGAGGAGCCTGAGTGCTGGTGCTGTGACACCTGAGTGTCCCTCAGAGCCCAGTGTCAGGAGCTGCCCTGACCATTTCCATCTGCTCCCCCTGCCCTGAGCCCTGCCAGGTCCCTGTTTGTGACACAGGGCAAGGCAGTGTTCTGGCTGTCTCCTCTGGGTTTCCCATCCTTGTGCCTCCCAGCCTCCTCTGGGTACCTCTGCCCCGGCAGTGAGGAGCATCCCACCCACTCTGAGGCTGACCTCAGAGATTTCTACCAGACAAGATTTCTGTACTTTCCCAGGAGAACAGAGGCAAAACTTCAGAAATACCCCATGACTTAATGAGTGAAGCACAAGCTCTGTGTTATTTCCATCACTCATCCTGCAGCTTATACCCAACCAGCAGTACCAGAGCACCTCCAGGGGACAACCTCTGCCTTCCTCCTCCTTCCCTCCAGGCATCAAAAAGAGAAAGCACCCAGGTGAATTAACCAACACAGAAGCTCCCTGAGCCAACGTGAGAGAAAAAATGAAGTCTTAAAATTGACGCAGACCGAGACAACTTCTGCTCATTTGCTGCTGTGCTCCTGTGTCCCACTCATGTACATCCAGATGTGCAGTGTCCCAGCTCTCCCTCAGCAGCAGCCCAGCTTCCTGCGTGCCTAACTGAGCTCAAACTCTTCAGCCACTCCCAGGAGTATGACAAAGGTTCACCTTTTTCCAGATATGGGATCATTTTGGAGCACACAGCGCAGTCCATCCCCTGCATCATTCCCAGGATGCTGAGAGACAAAAAGTGAGAGGGGTGCCCATGGATCCACTGGCACTAATCCCCTCCCAGGATGGTCTTTTAAACAGGAGAGGTTATAAATGCATAAAGCAAAAAGGATCTCCAACTATCACCCATGAGCTGGCTCCTTCCATCTTCCTTCCCCCAGCTCCTGCCCTCCCCTTTCCCAGCCATCCTCTGCATCACTGAGCGGGACCAGAAGGCAGCAAACTTCCACCTCCCCGCTCATGCGGAAAGAAATCGCCTTCCAGAGAGGCATGGCCTGCCTTTATTCCAGCCCTGCACATTGTTCTGCCTGGGGAACAGGGGGAGGAGGCAGGGATGGGGCATTGTTTGCAATTCAAATGGCTGGACCTCAGGAAAAACCAATAAATTTAAGTCACTTGAGAATTTCAACAACAGGGCCACTTTCTCAAATAGGAAGCCTCCTCCCTGTTGATGGGGGCTGTTGAGGAGCCACTAGACAAGAGAATAACCAAGCACTCATGGGGCTGAGGGCTTTTCACCCAATGAAGTCCAAACCAAACAAATTCCCCCTCCAGGAGACGCCTTTATCCAAACACTCTGAGCACACAGGGAAAGGCGCTCAGTGCCTCTGGCTCTCCATGCCTGCTAAGCCAGGCCTGTGCCTCTGTGCCTGCTAAGCCAGGCCTGTTTCTCTGTGCTTGCTAAGCCAGGCCTGTGCCTCTGTGCCTGCTAAGCCAGGCCTGTTTCTCTGTGCTTGCTAAGTCAGGCCTGTTTCTCTGTGCCTGCTAAGCCAGGCCTGTTTCTCTGTGCTTGCTAAGCAAGGCCTGTGCCTCTGTGCCTGCTAAGCCAGGCCTGTTTCTCCATGTTTGCTAAGCCAGGCCTGTTTCTCTGTGCCTGCTAAGCCAGGCCTGTTTCTCCATGTTTGCTAAGCCAGGCCTGTTTCTCCATGTTTGCTAAGCAAGGCCTGTTTCTCCACGTTTGCTAAGCAAGGCCTGTTTATCTGTGCCTGCTAAGCCAGGCCTGTTTGTTTCTCCCTGTTTGCTAAGCAAGGCCTGTTTCCCTCTCCCATTCCCTGCCCAAGGCAGGTGTGGGCTGTGGGCTGCAGGAGGTTTGGAAGTGCCCCCTTGGCACGGCGCAGTTTGGGAAGCCCCACGGGTGATGCTGCTGGGAAGGGGATGTGAAAATTCACCGGCCATAAATCTCCATCCATGCACCAAGTGTGGTGAAGGAAAAACATTCACCAGGACTGGATTTACAGGTGAGGTGGCTTGTGCCAGCTTAGTGTTTAATTTTCAGCTCAGCTTTGCTTGCTCTTTCTCAGGAGGCCTTGGGGATTCCCATAACTCATCCCAGCCGGTGCCCCACGGTGCAATCCTGTGCCTCCCCTCCCTCACAGGGGTTCCCTGGAGCTGGGGCAGATCTCCATGGGGTGAGGAAGAGGAAGGCTCCTGCTGCAGAAGGGAATCTGACACATCCTCTGGGGCTTTATCTAGAGCTGCTCAAGAAGTCACTCATGTCCAGCCAGGAGTGCTCTTTGTGCCACACCACGGCTTACACAAGTGGGGCAGAGATAAAAGCTGTGAACCAAAAGACCTTTGACACCACTCCAGTGCTGGTGCTGAAGCATCTGATAAACCAGGCAGGCGTGGGAGTGGCTATCAATGGCCCAACCTGGGGCAGAGCCTTGCTGAGACTATGGAGAAGGAAATAAGGAGGCTGTGGTCCTCCCTGTCCTACCATCCCATTTTGGAGATCCCTAATTTGGTGCTGACTGTGAGAGCTGACATGACCAGCCTGAGCCAGGAAAGGGCCCCAAAAGCCCCTTTATTTCCCCTAATTCAGGCTCCATCCTAAACTAGTTGGAATTAAGTATTGAGACTCCTGTTTTTCAGCCCTGCCTCATTACTCTTTTTCTTCCTCCTTACTTACTACACAAGTTCCTTTTCCCTCTATTGCCACCTCTTAAGAAACCGTTTTTTGTAGCCAAGGCTGCAGGTTCTGCAACGTTGCTATGAGCAGCCAAAGCATGCAACTGCTCCATCCTGCTGCAAGTGGAAGAATCCAAGGCTGGCTTGGACAGGGCCTGGAGCAACCCAGTCTGGTGGAAGGTGTCCTTGGCCATGGCTGGGAGCTGCAGTGAGAGGGTCTCTAGGGTCCCTTTCAACCCAAAGCATTCTGTGATCCTGCGGAGTTCCCTGCTCCCTTAGGGCTGCTTTCCCATCAGATGTTGCCTACAGATGCCAAATTTTCTTGCCTTAATTTCTCCTCTGCCCTCTTTTGTGCTAACATGTTCTGTGGCATCTTCAAGGAAACAGGACCAAATGTGATCTACCAACAAGCATAGCAAATATTTTTGGCCCTTTTTCAACTCTCTTATGCTGACAGAACAATTCTCATCAGCAAGTGAGGAGCCCACAGAGAGCTCTAAGAGTGACCTGCAGAATGTGGAGGATGAAGCCACACAACATCCAGGTTGTTTTCACACCTTTCTCGTGCCCACAATTCCACATCATGTCATGGGAAGAGCTGTGGAAATCTCCCAGAATGAGCCTTTGCATTGCCTGGCAGGGCTGGCCAGGGGCTCCAGAGGAAGAAATGCAGCAGCAGAGATGCAGCTCCACAAGTGCAGCCAAACCCTGCAGCACCCCAGGGGCTCTCATAACCACTGACAGGAGGAACCGGCCTGAGGGTGAGCTGGGGAGGTTTAGGTTGGCTCTCAGGAAAGGTTCTTCCCCCAGAGGGTGCTGGCACTGCCCAGGGAATGGGCACGGCCCCGAGGCTGCCAGAGCTCCAGGAGCCTTGGGACACCCAGGGATGCTCAGGGTGGGGTTGCTGGGGGTCTGGGCCGGGACAGGACTGGGCTGGGTGGTCCTGGGGGCCCTTTCCAACCAGCACATCCTGGGAATCCATTGCTTGCACCTCTGCTCCCCTTGAGCCCCCTGCAATGTTTCCTGCCCGGGCAGTGCCTCAGGTCCAATTCAGATGCTCTTTTTTACCTGTTCCTCTGGTATCTCCATTCATGGCAGGGACGATGAAAAGCTGCCAGGGACTTTACAGTCAGTAATAAAATAGATTTATAGGAGGAATTCGATCTATAGTCATGGAGATGTTTGGTATGCAGCAACAACTTAACACCAAATGCTTAATTCCCCGAGGGTTTATGTATGAGACAAAAGTTTGTCTGAATTAACTGCAGAAGAACATTTAAGGCAAAGATGGTAAACTGAAATCAACTCCTGAGCAGACGCTTTTGTCTGGAAGTTAAGTCAATATTATGGCTATAAGTTAATACAGTTTATTCCACATTGGAAAGAATCAACCTGGAATAAAAAGCACTTTAGTGATCCTGAAAATATCCACGAAATAGATCTGTTATATGAAATATATATGTTATATGAAACATAATACAGGTGTGTACATATATAATCTTTTCTTCATACTAACATTTTTTTTGTGACTGGGGCACTCTGAGTTCCAAAGAGAAAGGCTCTCTCTGAGCAACACTTCCTTTAGCACCAGACAAGCTGGGCTTATCACCCACCAGCTGTCTCAGGGCTATTCTGCTTCTGTTTCCTTCATTTTGCCGTTCCTGGACCTTATTAATGTAGGTGTGAGGGGGTGGGGGACGACAACTCAGCCCCCATTGTTTATGTCTTGCTGCTAGGATGGGGGACTGAGAAAAATAAAAGCCAACAATAAAGCAAAGCGTTAGCCCAAAGAATACTTTTATTGCCACCAGGAGTAATTCAAACCTTTTGTGGTGGTTTGGAGGCAAACTTTATGGTGGTCAAGTCATACACTGCTGTTTGGATTTAAAAAACAGGCAGGATATTTTATGACCATTAATAAATGTTTGTAGCCTGCCTACGAACACGGGAGAGGGACTCACACCTCTGGGCTGATCACCTGCAGTGGTCAGGGAAGGGAATTCCATCGCAGCCTCCCTCCCCACAGGAATTCCTGCTGAAGGCATTAAGGAAAGAGTTGCTTTTACTCTTTTTACCCCTTTTCTGAAGGATCTGTGTTTGCTGGTTCAGCACATGAGATACCAGGCTTAGGTGGGCCAGTTTAGGCCAGTTTAGAATCTTGCAGGGCTGCTCAGAATTACTCTGCCTCAAACCTGCCCTCGCCCTGGGACTCCAGATAGGATGTGCTTAAATGCATGGAAATTACCTTGTCACCCAGTTCAGGCCCCTCACCAGATTGCTATAAAATGGGGGCACTGACTCCTAAAGAATTGCACTTATTCATAGATTTTAGGGCCTTTGTGATGCTTTAACTTGACCTGCTCACAGCCCAGGTCAGGGGACCACCCCACGTTGATTCCTGCCTCAAAAGCAAGAGCTGTGGCAGAGGGAGGGCAGAGTAAAACCTCCTGTCCTGAGTCAACAATTCACAGCAATGAGGAAAAAAATAATATATCTAGAGGATATACCATAAATATACATCTCTTAATGCACCTCCCAGTGTTGAGGCAGCAGTTCTTCAGAACAGCCACCTCTACCAGAACCAGGGTCCTCATCCCCCACTCTTCCCAGGGGTTGTTCATACTTCTGCTGTGTTTGCAATGGTGAGGTTTGCACCATTCACATCCCAGAGCATGAATACCCCATCTGATTTTTCCCAAATACAGGACACACATACTGGCTGGATGCCTCTGCTTTCTGTGTATCATCACCCCAAATATAAATATGTCAAAACCACTGGTAATTTCATGTGTTTTGGTTTAAATACTGATGAAAATCACTCCCTTTTTGACACCACTAGCTATGAATTTACTCTGCTATACTTTTGCTCCCTTCATCAATTTTCCTGTGATTTTCAATTTCTAATTTATCCAGATTGATAAATGCCTCCCACTCCCTCTCCTTCATATTTCACTCCCTGGGAATGGCCTGCACTCTTCATTCCCCCATCTCCAGCTTTCACCAAGGCAAGCACATTGATTTTAATGGGATTTAATGCTCTCACAAAGCACTCCTGACTGCTCCACGCTCCTGCCTGATGTCTCCAGAAACCCTTCTGTCCTTTTCCAGGTCATTGAAGGAAATATTGGCCAGCACCAGCCCAGATCCCTTGGAACAGCACAGAGACACTCAGGGCTGGTGACAAACCTCCAGCCTGGTGTCTGTCAGTGCCTAATCAGTCAAATGCCACATGGAAAATCCCAGGGGGAGAGCCACCCTCTGGTTTCAGCCCTGGGAAGGTGGGCTTTGGTCTAACACCCACACCCTGAGCAGCAGCAGCAGATTTTCCCCACCAAAAGAGGAGGTTAAACCTGGAGGAGCCGGAGCTCTGTTCCCTGGCAGGAAAGCGAAGGAGGAGCACCTGACCCAGAGGGGGCTGCACTGAGGAGCTCCAGCATCCATCACACACCTGCACAGCCTCTGCCACCCAGCCTGGAATCTGCTTTCTGCTCTCAAAATCCTCCAGGCAGCCGCTCTGCGCTCTGGTGCTGGCACTGCTGCTCTGTTGGGTTCACCTGTCCCCCTCGCTGCCCCTGTGCTCCCTGAGCCCTGCCAGCAGCCTGGGGCAGGGGAACAGAGAGAAGGGAGAGGAAAAGGATCACAGATTCCTCCACCCCTAAGGACCAGGGCCAGGTGAGCACCTGGCAGGGCGAACCAGCCATTCCAAAGAGAGACTGGATGGGCTGCTCTTGTCACTGGCACTTTACTTTCTGAGGCTGCTGTCGGTGCTCCAGATGGATCTCAGGTCAACAGCATCTTCTATCACTTCTCACTTTACTTTCTGAGGCTGCTGTCCATGCTCCAGATGGATCTCAGGTCAATGGCACCTCCTAGGCCCTCATTAACCCATCAACTGGGTCACTTCCTTAGAGCTGCCAGTGTCCAAAGAACAGACACTGCTATTCCCAGCCCATCTCTATTGCCCGCTTTCTATTTCTAAAACAAATAATAATGGGTGATTTTAGCACTTGGGGCTTGTAATTCTCCCCATGACATGTTGGTGTTTCTAAGAAAATTCTGTTTCCCCCATCCTCTTTTCCAGACCCCTAACACCAGGTTAGGAACAAATCAATAGTGCCTCTTCTTCAATACTTAGTGCTTTGATTAATAACAGTGTTGTTGTTATAGCTGTGCTGGTTTAAGGATGTATTCATTAATTAACCTTGTCTCCTGATTAACTTTGTTCTTGACATCTTGATTTTGTGCTAAATTAATTCTCGTTTATTTCCCCCTTCCACCCTCCCCTTTCATAGATTGTGCTCCTCACTTCTAATCAGGTTCCCCTTAAATTATCTCCCCCTCCACAGAAGCAGAAACCCCCCAGGCTGTGCAGCCACTGCATCCCCTCAGGGATGGGTTTATCTCCACAACACCCTCTCCCCACTGCCCTGGGACCTGCCCACTCCCATCTTCTTTCACCTGGAGCACAGAGCACCCTCAGATCACAGAACAGATCACATGGATCTCCCTGGGCTCAGGGATCTTCCCTCCAGCACAGACCAGGACCTTTTGTCAGTCTTCTCCTTCCACATTGCACACACTGCCTGCCTGAAAACAGGGCCACCCCTCTTCACAAGGTCCCCAGATGCCACCACAGGGCCACCACCAGCCCTGTCAGCTTGGACTGGGCAATGGAGGCTGAGCCAGAGCCCCATCACATGGAGTCAAGAGCCACAAGTCAATATTCCTGAGGTTCAGCACAAGCAGGTCCCTCCCCAGTGAGCTGCTCCAGCTGAGGGACACTGAGGGCAGTGGCCCTTTCCCAGGCAAGCACAGGGAGAGCTGTGATGGGATTTCTGAGTGAGATGTGGGGATCTGGGATGCACTCAGACAAGAGGTGCTTGCTTTCACCAAAGCTTCCAAAGCTTTCCAAACAGCTCTCCTCCTCCTGCCCTGCCCCCAGACAAAACCAGTGAATCGAATGGGGTTTGCTGCTGGGAGACTGACGGAGTGGAAACGTATCCCCTGGTCCTGAAAACGAGGGGAAATAGCCTGGTGTAAACTTAATTCTTATGTGTTGTGAATAGCAACACATCCTGGTTATTATAATCACTGTCCATCAGTTCACCATCCACCAAATGCAATGGTTGGTGAATTCCATTTTATGATGCAAATGTAGCCAACCAATACAGGGATTTTGTTTGATCAGAGGCTCTTTTTTCTTTTTATTTCTGAGAAAAAAACCCCTTATTTTGCATGTCCAGCCCCTCAGCTGGAATAGATCCCTATAACTCCACCCACACCAGTGGGCTTTTGCTCATTTACACTAGGTGAAAGACTAGCTAAAATAAAAAAAGGGAGATACAACTCCCTGTGCAGTCAGAGCAGGACACTTTGCCCAAGTCAAATGGCTAAAGGAGAACTGGGCATAAACCCTGTGGGAAGACAGCAAGAAACCTGGGGTTTGGGTACGTACACGGTTGGGAATGAGACAGAAAAGTCTATACATTTTTAACCACAAAAGATTTCACTGGACAACATGGTCTAGCAGGAGCTTTAAAGGGGAAAAGCAGTTCACAGACTCTTCTGAATGCATCTCCAGTAGCCGGGTTGTTAAGACATTCAGGGCTGTTAATGTGCACTGTCAGCCCATTGTAACCAAACCTTTAATCCTGGGCCTGTCAGACTTGAAGGAAAACTAAGGGCTGACAGTGCTGCAGCAAATGGATTTTCCTTCTCTGCTCTCATTGCCTCCCCCTCCTCCCATTTAAAGTTAGAATAACACTGGGTCTATTCCTTTCAGGCTTGCAAAGCAACTAGGAAAAAAAGGGGGGGAAGTGGAGGGATGGAGGGATTTGTCCCAGCCTACATGGACAATCCTTCAAATCCCGGTTTCCAAACTGGGAACTCGGCACAGCCTGATCAGACCCAGGTGTCCGAGACCTCTCCTTCCTTGGCCCTGGTTCTGCAGTTTTCACGTGGATCTGGTGGGTGTTCTCTAAAGCTGGGCTTAATCAGAGACCCCGAGGATTTGAGGCCGGTGTTTAACAGAGGGTGAAGAGAAACAGGTGACGTTTCCTCAGGTGTGGAGCCCCCGGTGAGCACAGTGTGGGTCTCTGGAGAGGAGGGAGGAGTAACTCCCTCTCCCCTCTGCTCTCCCGCCCTGCAGATGAACCAGCCAAGGCCTAACGGGAGGAGGGAGCATTTCTGCATGTCTGCAGGTCTGCTGGCATCTCTAGAGTGGCACCATAGTGTCACTGGGTCCTCCCCTCCCTCACACAGGGCAGGGGGCAGCAGTGCCTGGGGGCTCCTGCCTGGTACCTGCCCTGCAGGTGAGCCTGGGACTCATCCCTGGCTGGGAATGGGTCCAAGGGGGTGAGACATAACACTGAGAGTATTATTAAATGGAAATGAGCAAAAGCAGCAAAATCAATTTGAGAAGATAGTTCACGTTCCAAGGGGAAGAAACACTTCCAGAATTGGGTTAAGCAAAGCCCTGCTGAGCCACTTATTGATTTCTTAATGAGCCTGGGGGGAGAAAAGGAAAAGAAAAGAGGACAGGGGGAAAAAAGAGATAAAAGAGCAGATTCCAGACAGAAATAGTCATGCAGTTTCCTTGTGGATGCAAAGAACAAGTCAGCAAGACTCCAGAGAGCAGCGCAGCATCAGAATCCTGTTTGCACAGCAGTGTGGCACAGAGAGGGCTCAGGGTTTGGGGAGGGCACAGTGGAGGAAAAGGCCCAGAAGAAGGAGGAGGTGTCGCAGAGCAGCACCTTGGGAAGCAGCTCCGAAGGAGCCCAGGATGTGCCCCGTTCCCCTGGTTTGTGTGTGCAGGCAGCGCCAGGGCTGCACTGCTGGCTGCCAACGCCCCTGTGCAGCAGCACCGGTGCACACAGGAGCCCCTTGTCTGCTCAGCTCAGGTGAGTGACTCCTGCTGCTGTGGCTGGTGCAAGGCCAGTTTCAGCTCCAGACAAGGCTCTGGGCATTGTCACACAGACAATGCCTCCAGCACAGAGCTGACCTCGGGCAGAGCAGGGATGGTCCCACCTCCAGCCTCCAGCAGCTGCAGGTCACAGGTCAGGGCCAAAGGGAAGGGGTGCCACAGGGCAGAACAGCTCCTCACCCCACCTGAGCTCCGCCCCAGCAGCAGAGATCCCTGACAGCAGCCAAGCCCTGCTGGGAGGCAGGCACAGCCCTTTGCAGGCTGCCTAGAGACAGTGTGATGCTCAGGTGCTGCCACTTCAGAGGGGACAGAGGGCTGAAAAGGGGCTGCCCTGACCCTGCTGTCCAGGGCACAGTCGGGCACAGGGAATAAAAGGGCTTTTACATGCACAGGGAAAGCAAAATATGAGGCAGCCCCACCACATATTTAACTAAATCCACATGAGGCACTGCCACTGTGCAGCTTTTCCAGGAAAAATAGGGGAAAAAAGAGAAATCTGGCTCCACTGTAAATAGCTTAGGTGGTAAAACATCTCTAGGTTAAGTGAGAGGTCAGAGGGAATAAAACAGTGAGACTGGATCCCATCAGAGCTACGAGAGGGGCTGAGACCCTGGGGCGAGGAGTCAGGAATCCTCTCCCACAGGGCCAATATCCAGCAGGCACAGAGGATCCCACAGACACCTCAATGGTACGGTCAGATAGAGTCAGAGGGGAAACAGCGGGCCCTGACTGGCAGACCAACACCTCACATCACGGAATAACCTGGAATCCTGCTAAAGCTCTGACATAGCCCAAGTGTGGGACAAGAAAAGAGAGGAGCGGGGAACACATCTCCAACTTCTGGGGAAAAACTACAATTTTTCAGTGGCCAGGCAGTTTTCCAACCAAAACTAACACTTTAGAAAGGAAGTTCAGTAGAAATGCACCTTGCATCACGTCCAACAAGAGCTGGCCCCCAAAGCAGCTCTTTCCCTGAGGGCCTGCTGGAGCTGGAATGAAGCAGTGCCACCCTTGCTGCTCCCCACTTGGAATCACAGCGAAGCAGCACCAATTTCTCTGTGTGCCTGCAAAGCACCGAGTGTAAGGAAATGGCTGAGGTGTCTGTCCTGTCCCGCTGTCCGTCCCTAACACAGCCAGCAGCGATCTCTGCAGAGGAGCCATGGCAAACACTCACAAACAGGAGCAGGTCCCCAGTGCCCCCGGCCTCCAAAACCCGGCAGAGCTGGGCATGGGGGAAGGGGGACAGAGCATCTGTTTCCTTGCTGAGTCGTGTTCTTTCTCTTCTCCTAATCCATGGGAAAATATGGAGGCAGAAGAGGGCAGAGAGAGCCTTTCCTCGCAGCAGGGGATGCTGCCCGCTCTCGCTGGGATGCTGCGAGCCCTGAGCTTCTCAGGGGGACTCAAACAAGGGGACTCAAACCAGCTGCAGCAAGGCAGGGAGACCCGAGGAGCATCTCAAGGTTTAAAATGCAAATTCCTCCACTTTATTTTGGGTGGAGGGGTCAAGGTCTGCCCGTTTCTTCCTCTGTCCCGCTCCCCCCGGCACTCCTTCCCCCTTGCTTGGCGAGTTTTGTTCAGGAAGGGGCTGTGGATGGGACGGGCTCTTTGTGCTGGCCATTCAGCCGAGTGAAAGGGCCGGGCAGCCCCAGCACAGGGAACAAACTTTTGGGGGTCAGCGCGGTCAGCCCCGGATAAATGCGGGGCTTTGTGTGCATTAAGGACACGATCGCAGCGGGGCGCCCGCAGCCACCGCACAGCCCCGGGACCATTGATGCGACCCCGCAGCAGCAGGGCACGGGCTGCTCTCCCAGGGAAATGGAGCCGCCGCTGCAAACGTGCTGCCCGCCCCTTCCTGCACCGAGACCTGCTGGAGTGCGCAATAAAACTCATTTTTTAAATGTGCATCATAAATAAGGGTGGGTGGCAAGTGAGCTTGGCAAAAAATAACCCTAGTTAGAGAGCAGTGGCAGCACAGTGAAGTGCCTTTTATTGCTGCTTCTCTCCAAGAGAGGGACAGTTCAGGTCATTAAAGGCCCAAGACAGAAACAGTTTCTCTCCACGCTGTTTGAAAACAGGCTTTGTTTCCACGGAAGTGGCCTGGCCCTTGCTTGGGTTGCCTCCACCGCTGAAGTGGCCCTCGGCCCCAGGGTGGAGCTGCTGGGGCGAGGGGAGCCCTGTGGCCCCAAAAACCCCATGAGAAATCCAGCTGGAAAAGCAGCACAAGGGGCTGGGGAGAGGCTCCAGAGCCTGCAGGGCCCTGGGAGGGCTCCACTGCAAGGAGACAGCCGGCTGCACAGGGGAGCGCATCCTCCAAATGCTCCAAAACCCTCACAAAGGGACTTCAGAGGTGCCCCTGGCTGTTAAACGATCCCCCCTTCCATCTTCCTCAGTGTTTTCTACAGAGGAGCATGTGTTCCCCCAGAAAATGTCTTACCTCGCTCCCTTGTTCACACAGGAAGGGGGACTTTGGTTGAGTTGTTCATCCAGACATTGCAAGCCAGGGTTTCATTCAATTGAAGGATTTACCCAGAGGAACAGAACCCCTGTGGGACAACTTCCAGCAAACACGGTTTAATCATGGCCAGCCCACCACAGTGCACGTGGTCCAGGAAGATCAGATCCTAGAGATCCCAAAAAGAAGCAGGATAATTGAACATATCCTTGTGAACTCCAGTGTCCATCACATATGGCAGCTTCAGCCCAACCTCACTGGTAAAATAAGGGAAAAGAAAAATGAGATTGTGAGAGTGGTGAGGTTCTGTCACAGGCTGGAGGATGTGGAGGGACAGCACAAGGGATAATGGCCTGGAGACAAAGGAGGGTAGATTTAGATTGAATATTGGGAAGGAATTCTTTCATATGAGGGTGGGCAGGCCCTGGCACAGGTGCCCAGAGCAGCTGGGGCTGCCCTGGAACCCTGGCAGTGCCCAAGGCCAGGCTGGACACTGGGGCTGGAGCACCTGGGACAGGGAAGGTGTCCCTGGGACAGGGAAGGTGTCCCTGCCATGGCAGGGGTGGAGTGGGATTCACTTTAAGGTCTCTTCCACCACAAAGCATTCCATGGTTCTCTGATGAGGAGCAAGGAAAGGTTTTAATCCTGCCAGGAGGCCAGCAGAGAAGGGAGAGCCCAGCTGTTTGGGCACGTAAGGTTTGATGCTGAACCTTCCAGGACTCACCTGACCCGCAGACAGCCACAGCTTCCTGGTGGGCTCCTGATAGAGCTGGGGACTCTCACTCTGCCCGTGTAAACCTGACCTCCAAACAAACGTATTCATACCTTAAAAACACAAGCAGCACCACTGGGTGAAAATCTGAATTGAGACCGGCTGGAAACAGCCATTTTTCACAGAGAGCTGCGTAGAATCTCTGCTCGTGGGCCCGGCCCAGCTCTCCTGGAAGTCCCAACGTGGGACACCTTGACTTCCATCCCATTGTGCCGCCTTTCCTTTCTGTGTCCACCCCGCTGCCTTTTGTGCCCAAGTGACACAGACTGATGGGGATTATTTCCACGGCTTCCTCGGGGACAGGGGGGTTCCCTGCTGCCCTTGTTCAGGGACAATAGACCCATTAAGCGTCTTCCCAAGGCGAGGGGAGCGGGGCATACCTGGACCCCGAAGTGGGAACGGCCACTGCCCCTGACAGCCATTAGCATCTGAATGAGAGCCGTGCCTGCAGAACAACAGGCAATTATCCCGCTGAAAAGCTTTTAAGTGGCATTAATTGCTGGCCACAGACTCGGGGCTCTCCCAGAGTAAACCGTGTTGACAAACAGGATGAAGTCTATTGGATTTCCTGCAGGGGAAACTGTGTCGGCCTGTGCCTCAGTGAGGCAGGCTCCGCTTTGGTCCTGCGCTCTCGCACAGCCGCCGCGCACCTCCGGGCAGCAGCACGGCCTGGGCTCTCCTGGCTCGGCTCCGCTGGCTGCGCAGAGCCCGGCTGGCTCCGGACAAGGCTCCGGGGAAGGGGCAGCCCCTGCTCCGAGCTCGGAGTGTCCCAGGTGCCTCTCGAGCCCAGGTGTGCCTTTTTGTACCCTTGCTCAGAGATGCAAAGCGGGGCACAGCCCTGAAACACAATCTCCTGTCAGCAACAGGCGGTGGCTTTCTGTCCCACTGCCCTCTGATCGGGATAAACACCCCTGCACGGCACAGGAATGGGGACGATGTGGGAGCCTTTCACAGCCGAGACAGGAAAAGTAATTTGTTAACGCATGTTAATCTTTAAAAATCAACTATGCTGCTAATAAATAAATGCTGTCCTGTCCATTAGGTACTTGCAAGAAGGTCAGAGCTAACACCTAACTGATTCCCTGGAAAATCACGCTCAAATGATCTTTAACTTGCAACAAATGAAATTGTTTCAAAGCTGATTTTGCCCACGTGCAAGGCACTTCTTTCTACAGCTTCTTCCTGCAAGCTACAAGACAATAACCTTAAAAAAGTACTGCAGCACTGCACTTTCCCCAGGAGCATCATCTCCTCTTCAGCACCATGTGCCCACCGCGTGTCACACCAGCACCTGGATTGTTCTGAGCTTCCTGTGGGCACCCAGACACTGATGGCACAGGCAGCACCACAGGATCAGGGAGTGCTTTGTGTTGGAAGGGACTCTAAAATTAATCTTATTCCACCCTCCTGCCATGGCAGGGACACCTCCCACTGTCCCAGGTGCTCCCAGCCCCAGTGTCCAGCCTGGCCCTGGGCACTGCCAGGGATGCAGGGGCAGCCACAGCTGCTCTGGGCACCCTGTGCCAGGGCCTGCCCACCCTTGCAGGGAAGAATTTTTTCCTGATATCCAATCTAACCCTTCCCTCTGACAGCTTGAAGACATTCCCCCTTGTCCTGGCACTCCATACCCTTGTAAATTGTCCCTCTCCTTTTTCTTACCAGCTCTTCTGGCTCTGGAAGGCTGCAGTTAGGAACCCCAAAGGCTCCTCCTTTCCCAGCTTTCCCAGTCCAGTGTGCTCAGGAATCCCCTTGGGTCTTCGACTATGAACAGCCCCTCTTACTAGAAAAAGGAGAGAGGAACAAAATGCCCTTCCTGAAGCATTAATTTATGCTTATTTCTAATTCTGAAAGCTTTGACAATTGAACCATCACTCATTCACTTCATCCAAGTGAAGATGAGACTTTGCCTGACACTCCTTTGCATCACAAACCTGACCATGCTCCCTCTGCAGCGGGGCTCGAGCTCTCCGAGAGGATTTCCAGTAAATATGGGTCATTTTATGGCTCAGAGTGAAAACCATGGGAAAAACTCTGGGTTTTGCTAATTTAGACCTCCAGCTCAGCACACACATGTGGGTGGCCTTTTGAAGTTTGAGCAGCAGATCTTCTGCTGGAGCAGAATGGCTTCGTTCCCTGCAGTCAGTGGCGCAAGGCCAGCCTGCACCATCTGAGGACAAGCCCTCTCACATTTATCCCGGCACAAAACTCCGACAGGAACTCAGGAATCGTTAAGGCATCTGTGGAGAAAGCTTTGAAAGAGCCTGTATAAAGTCCAGTCAACTGAGACTGCAGAGCTGTGCCTCCAGTGTGTGGCGTAGAATAGACTGCACAGTCAGAAAGCCAAAATATTAATGCAACCCCCCACAACATGTCTGTCCAAGAGAGACAGTGCTAAAAAAACCCAGCGTGGGCCCCAGCAAACAAAAGACGGACCTCATGTGCTGCTAATAATGCCCAATCATCAGGACTAGGCTAATTTCCTCTCGCAGTGCCAGATTCAGACCACAAATAATTAACTTAAGTGCAGAAAAGATGCACTCTTTGTGTTGGTTTGGTTGTTGCTGTTGTTTCAATAAGAGGAAAGAACCCAGCTCCACAGAGCTGGACTCTAGTGGAGAGTCAGGGCTAGTCTCAGTTGTTCCTGCTCAACATTTGGTCCTCGGTGTGTGCTGATATTGGCAGGATGATGACAGGTAAGAAATGCCATGTGTTACATTATGGAAAAGCAAACAACTGAAGGAAAACCTGGTAAATAGAAATGCTGTTGGAGGAAGAAGCATTAATCAGACCTGTGTGAAGCAGCATTTCATGAACCACCTGGTGCACACCGATTCTGGGGAATAAGTACCAAGCCCTTGTCCCAGCCCTGATCATTTCTCCACTGAGCACTTGAGTCATAATTCAGACCTGTTTGAATTTGGCACCTGAAACAGCTCAATAAAGTTTCACTGCTTCCAGCGCTGCCCCAAGAGCTCGTGTCCCAGCTGCTGAGTGCATGGTGGAGTGACCCAAACACCTCCATGAGGACCAGCCTCCCTGGTCCTTGCCCTGCTGGGAAAGCCGAGGGAGCAGCACCTGGACAAAGGCTGGAATGACAAATCCTGGCAGGAGCCACGTCAGGAGGTGCATGAGCACGCAGCTCCATACACAGCTGTGTTCACAGAGCACAGGGCCTTGCAAAGCCCACGTTTCACACCTCTAGGCAGGTCACACAAGCATCCCCTGGGATGGAGGGAGAGTTTGCAGCGTTGGTTTGGGGTACCTGCCTAGGAACTGCCCAGGACCCCTTCCCATGCCGAGCTCCTGCCCAAGGAGGGCCTGAGGATCTGCCCCAGTCCAGGCCATGGCCCCCTGCCCATGGCTGTGATTCACAAGCAGAGAGGCCCCAGGCAGTGGGGGCACCCCAGGTGCACAGACCCAGTTTCTGGAGGGGTGAGGATTGAAGCCAGAGTGGGATCAGGCTGTGCAGGGTGGGCACACATCCCCGGGAGGCTCCTGCTGGGCAGCAGCAGCTGGCCCCTCCTGGTCCCTCTATCAACCTTTGACAAGCCCCTGGGTGGGAGCCTTTCCGAGGGGCTTTGGTGTAAACCATGGCCCTGGAGCACTGGCTCTGCCCCAGGCAGGTGAATTCTCAGCCTCCTGGGGGAGATGATGGCACAGGGGCACGTGCAGAGCCCCCAGCCTGGGGGAACAGACCCTTTGGTGGGGTTCAGCACACAAACCTCTCGGCTGCCAAACCTCCTGATCCTGCCAGCTGCTCTTGTTTAACGGGGCAACGGGGACTTGCAAGCGGCAGGAAGAGCAAGGGGAAGTAGTGAAGTTGGAATTAATTTGTCACTCCATATTTAACTGACCTCAAAACTATTAAACAAATCTAATAGGAAATATCCCCCAGATTCCAAATACCTCTGTGCTGCCTGCTGGGGAGCAGCCCCTGCACTGGGCTTCAGCCACCCAGCAGACTGCAGCAGGGGAAGGGGGGCTTCCCTCCTCCCCACCCCAAAAGCCTGGTGCAGTTCCTGCAGGGCAGGGCATGAAGGGAGCATGGAGAGCATCCAGCGTCCCGGGCTAAGGTGCTGGGGGAGGCTGAGGGATCCTGATGCAGGGACACGGCTGTGGGCTCTCCTGGCTCCTGCGGGGAGGGAGCACGGGGGATGTTCAGGAGTTAGGAGCAGGGACTGGCTGCTCAGGAGTCATCAGGGAGCTTTCCATCTCTCAAGCAGAAAAAAAATCCCAACTCCTCGCACGTTAGTGGCAATTATTCCCCTCTCTGCATTTGGAATAAGGAGGGACCTGGGAGATTTAAGGCTGCAGACAGAGTGGAACTGAATTTTACTGCCAAAAATTCACAGACTCAGCAGCTATACTATGGAGAGAAGCTAGGGGCAGAAAGCTGGCATAAAAACAAACAAAAAGCAGCTTTTTCTGACAAATAGGGGAATCCAGGCCAACCTCCCCTCACGGCTTAGAACACCCGGTGACAGCGCATTTCTGACTGTGGTGGGCTGTCAGCTCTTGCCCAGGTCTGTGCGGGGCTGCACAGAACGGCGCAGTGGGGCTGTCCGCGGGTGAGGGGAGCCAGGAGGAGCAGACACGGCCCAGCAGCGACCGGGGCTGCGCCGGGCTGAGGGTGCGGTGTGACGGGGCAGGGCTGCGGGCAGTCCGGGGGCTGCCCGGGGCTGGCCGCGCTCCGAGTGCCCTCTGCCGGCCCCGGAGCCGCTCCAGCGCCGGGACCGCTCTGGGGACAGAGGGACGGCTCTGGGGACAGCAGGGACCGCTCTGGGTCAGCAGGGACCGCTCCGGGGACAGCAGGGACCGCTCCGGGCTCAGCAGGGACCGCTCTGGGGTCAGCAGGGACCGCTCGGGGGTCAGCAGGGACCGCTCTGGGGTCAGCAGGGACCGCTCTGGGGTCAGCAGGGACCGCACCGGGGACAGCAGGGACCGCTCTGGGGTCAGCAGGGACCGCTCCGGGCTCAGCAGGGACCGCTCTGGGCTCAGCAGGGACCGCTCTGGGGTCAGCAGGGACCGCTCCGGGCTCAGCAGGGACCGCTCTGGGCTCAGCAGGGACCGCTCTGGGGTCAGCAGGGACCGCTCTGGGGTCAGCAGGGACCGCTCCGGGGACAGCAGGGACCGCTCCGGGCTCAGCGCCGGGACCGCTCTGGGGACAGCAGGGACCGCACCGGGGACAGCAGGGACCGCTCTGGGGACAGCAGGGACCGTTCTGGGGACAGCAGGGACCGCTCTGGGGACAGCAGGGACCGCTCCGGGCTCAGCAGGGACCGCACCGGGGACAGCAGGGAACGCTTTGGGGACAGCAGGGACCGCACCGGGGACAGCAGGGAACGCTTTGGGGACAGCAGGGAACGCTTTGGGGACAGCAGGGAACGCTTTGGGGACAGCAGGGACCGCTCTGGGGACAGCAGGGAACGCTTTGGGGACAGCAGGGACCGCTCCGGGCTCATCAGGGACCGCACCGGGGATAGCAGGGACCGCTCTGGGGTCCGCAGGGACCGCTCTGGGGTCCGCAGGGACCGCTCTGGGGTCCGCAGAGACTGCTCCGGGCTCATCAGGGTCCGCTCCGCAGCCTCTGCTGGCCCCAGGACCCTCCTGTCCCAAGGAGCCCAGAGCTGGACACTGCCCTCCAGGCAGGGAAGGGAGCACCGGGGCTGAAGGAGCACAGGACACCTCCCTCCTGCCCCTGCAGCCACGATCCCACTGCTGTTCTTGCCCCAGGACACTCTGCTGGCCAGGACAGCTCGCTGGAGCCCCAGTCCTTGTGCACAGAGCTGCTCCTGCAGGTCACCCCCAGCCTGGGCTGGTGCCTGCGGCTGTTCCTGCCCGGGTGCAGAACGCTGCATGGGCCTCTGTTGGATTTCAAAATGTCCCAATCTGCTCATCTGCAGCCTGTTGAGACCCTTCAGAACGGCTGCACAGCACCTGGAGGTTAGGCTTGCATTGCTTCCCAGCTAACTCAGGTTTGCATGGCTTTTGGAGCCTTGGTCTTGCAGGCTTGGTCCAGCAGCACCGCAGTGAGCGGGGGGCTGGACTGAACCCAGCAGCCAAATGCCCTTGTACTGACCCTCCCTCCCTTCAAGTGTGTCATTTGACAGAAAGATGAATTTAAAACCAGGAAAAGAGGGCAAAACAGTAATGCTGACATTCCAGAGAGCATTTCCTGCTTAAGAGCTGATCCCAGCCATCAGTTCCCTGCTCTGGGGGAGGATGAACATGCTGCTCCCACCCGGGGGAGATCGCAGAGATGAGATGTCTTGATCAAGGTCACTCCTGAAGCACTGGGAAAACAGCCCCAGAGCTTTGGCACACACCCAGAGCTTCCTGGGGCAGAAACCTTGCAAAGCCCACGTTTATTCTCCTCCCTAGAAACCCAGAGAGATCCTTTGCACTGAAGGACGCTGTCACATCTACGTTTTGAGGAATATGTTTTAAACAAAAGCCTAAATACATTTGAGTTATTCAAACTAAAATTTCACTAATATCATAGGGGGGTTTTGTCCATTCTTTTGTAGGTGGCAAGGATTTATGAAAGTCTCTCCAGATATCCTAAAGAACTCCATGAAGAAGACTGTAGTTACACGGGAAGTTTGAGCAAAGAGGGCAGTTATTCAGTCCAAGTGTTGCAAACCCGGCATTGGTAATTCCCCTGTACCCAGTAAACAGGTCAGAGCAGAGATGTTTTTGTAAGGGGTTCATCCACTCCCTCCCATTGTCAGGAGGTTCTGGGACTGAGCCAGCTCCCAGTGAAGAGGTGAGCAGGCAGAGTCCCTGCTCTCCATGGCACAGGATCAGCTCCCAGTGAAGGGGTGAGCAGGCAGAGTCCCTGCTCTCCATGGCACAGGAACAGCTCCCAGTGAAGGGGTGAGCAGGCAGAGTCCCTGCTCTCCATGGCACAGGATCAGCTCCCACTGAAGGGGTGAGCAAGCAGGCTCCCTGCTCTCCATGGCACAGGATCAGCTCCCAGTGAAGGGGTGAGCAAGCAGGCTCCCTGCTCTCCATGGCACAGGATCAGCTCCCAGTGAAGGGGTGAGCAGGCAGAGTCCCTGCTCTCCATGGCACAGGAACAGCTCCCAGTGAAGGGGTGAGCAGGCAGAGTCCCTGCTCTCCATGGCACAGGATCAGCTCCCACTGAAGGGGTGAGCAAGCAGGCTCCCTGCTCTCCATGGCACAGGATCAGCTCCCAGTGAAGGGGTGAGCAAGCAGGCTCCCTGCCCTCCATGGCACAGGATCAGCTCCCAGTGAAGGGGTGAGCAGGCAGAGTCCCTGCTCTCCATGGCACAGGATCAGCTCCCAGTGAAGGGGTGATCAGACAGGCTCCCTGCTCTCCATGGCACAGGATCAGCTCCCAGTCCTGCAGGCAGCACTCTGGCAGGGAGCCAGCCTTCCCCCTGCACAGCAGAGATGCTGCCTCTGCTCTGAGCAGGCAGGTTTGGGCAGGTTTCAAGGTGGGAAAGAAGCTTTCATGTTTCCTTCTTTTTTCTTTAACTGTTAAAAGACACAAGGCTGCTGTAGACCTGTCCACACACAGCACTGGAAACCCAGGGGTGGCCGTTGTGTGAAGGTGACACTGATGCAGAAAGGCCCCAGGAGGAAGGGGAACCTCAGGGCAGGAATCCTCATTTCACCTTTCTCAGCTGCCACAGGTCAGCCCCTTCCACAATCGCCCCCAGCAATCCCAGACACTTCTGACATCACAGAATGCACATCCTGTCTGCCTCTGTGTCCTGGGACAGTGGGCATCCATCCCTGTCACCCTTGGGCTGGCATTCAGCAGGAAACACCCACAGCTGGTGGAAACCCTCCAGAGGAGGCCAGGTGTGAGTGCCCACAAGGCTGGGGCACAAATTGGATGGAGAAAGCCTCAATTTCATCCTTTTCCTGCACACACCTCCTGAAGAGTCCCATGTCACCCCTTTCCTCTCCCAGGACAGAGCTGCAGCTGCTATTCCAGGGCCAAGAGGAATTAATGAGCTGAGGTGTGGTCAAGCCAGCTCCAGGCTTTTCCTAGCAGGCAGAGGTGAAGGTCAAAGAGCGATGGTCATGAACCAGAACATGAAATTCCACCTCAGCATGAAGAGCTTCCTCCCATGGAGGGTGGCAGAGCCCTGGAACAGCTGCCCAGGGAGGCGTGGAGTGTCCCTGTCTGCAGACATTCCAGTCCCACCTGGATGTGCTCCTGTGTCCCCTGCTCTGGTGACCCTGCCTGGGCAGGAGCTTGGGCTGGGTGAGGTCCCTGCCAGTGCCAGCTACCAGGGACACACTGCTGGCTTTACACCATGGGATGCTTAGATTTTAGCATCAAGAGGACAAAATACATTTTATATTCACATCCCTTCTACCCCAGGGCTCCCTCACCATCCTGCAGGGCTGGACCAGCTTTAGCATCTCCAAACAGAACCACCCCACAGGAATCACCCTGGGACAGGGCTTGGCACAAACCCTTTTTTACCCAGCCAAAATTCTTTTGTTTTCTCACTTCTTAAGGTTAGTTTGTGGTTTGGTTTTGCCTTTCTTTAGTGTCACAGAAAAATAGGGAAAAAAAGGGAAAGAGTTTACTAGGGCTTCACATTCTGTGCCAGTGTCTCTGTCCTAATCCTCCAGGAACCCTTGAGAGTTTGGTGTCAAGTGTTTTATCCAGAGCCACAGTCTTTCCTTTCATGTCTCTTTTCCAGTTGAATAGCTCCATATATTCATATAAGGAACACAACAGAAACACACACACACACTCTAAACATTGCATGGCAGCACCACATTCAGTGGGGCTGATTCCAGCTCAGGATTTGCAGGGAGCCTGGATGACAGCCTGCTCCAAGGATGTGGTGGTACATTTTCCAGAGGAGAAATTCCTGAGCTCCCCAAGGGCAGAAAGACCCTTTGTGAATATAGGATTTTTCTGAGCTCTTCTCTGAGGATAAACCTCTTCATCGAGCTATTGTCAGATAAGGAATAGCTGGAAGAGGTTTAGAAATGCTTTCCCAAAATCTGGGATTTAACCTATAGCATGATTTCAGTTAAACAATGCAAGAACTGCCATTCGAGGGAAGAAGACAAATCCATTTCCCTGCCATCATTTCCCAGAGTAATCCCCAGGAGCTGCCTTGGACACAGAGCTGTGCAAGGCAGGAGTGGCGCAGCAGCTGCCCAGGGACTGCGCTCGGCCATCAGCAGCTCCCAGGCAAGTTGCCTCTCATTAATTTGCCCTTTCCTTTTTCCTCTTCTTTTTGGCTTTGTCCCCCACAAGATCCAGCAACTGGGAGTTCCACAGTTTGATAGGACAGGGAAGAAAAAATTGTTTCCTTATGGTCTCAACCTGCTGAGTGATGGTTTCCCCGTGCTGAGCTGTAGGAGAAGCTTGGCTGCCTTTGCTGCACGTTCAGCCCTGTCCCTCACCACGGACAGCCCCAAACTGCCTGTGCTTCCTTCTCTCTGTTCTCCACCTTTCCTGAACCCCCTTCCAGCACAGGGAGCTCTGCCAGGGGTGCTGAGGGGAGCCCAGCCCCACCTGCTGCTCCATCCCACACCTGGGCCCAGGCCCAGAAGGTGCAGAGAGTCCAAGAAAGCCTTGGAGCGTCCCTGTGTTCCTGTGGGAGTTGGGAAAATGCAGAATAAACAATAAAAACAATTATTCCAGCTGGAAAATGTTATTTCTCCTGGTTTGTTTTCTGCCTGAAAGCTGGTTGGAATTACATAAAGTATGGGTGATTGAGGAAAACAGCTTTTCAACAGGAAAATAACTTCTCTGCAAATGTTTTGAAGTTACTGTTATTGCTTAACACCTAAAATTAAACATTTTCTCTATTTTCTTTTAACTGAATTCCCCATTCCTCTGGTTTTCTGTATTAAAAGAGAAGACTCTCAAAAGAATAATTTTCATTTCCCTGGCTGGTTCAAATCCTTTATAGCAGAAAGAAAGAACCCAATGACTACACTGACCTGATGGCTCCAGAGGCTGGAGTTTACTGGGAAAAAACACAATTTGGCCCAAGCCACTTGACCTGTCCAGCTCAGGAAACTCAGAGCTGATCTTGCTTCCACTCCACATTTCATGGTGTATTTTCTCCTGGTTTCAAAGGGAAGCAGGGCTTGTGCTGCTTCATAAAGGAAAACACTTTTGGGATCTCAAAAGGCTCTAAGCTTCTTAGGAAAAGAGGATTAAGGCATCTGCTGGGTGCAGTGGGTACCTGTGCTGGTTTGCTCTGTGGCATCTGGTGCAGATTACAACAGACTGGGCTTGAACCCAGGCTGGGCTTCAGAACCTCAGAGCTCCCTGTGCCCTGCTGCCCCATTCCCTGCCATGGGACCCCAGGATGGGCTTAGAGCCCCCAGAGCTCCCTGTGCCCTGCTGCCCAGGCAGGAGCATCCATTCCCTGCCATGGGACCCAGGCTGGGTTCAGGGTCCCCAGAGCTCCCTGTGCCCTGCTGCCCCATTCCCTGCCATGGGTTCAGAGCCCCAGAGCTCCCTGTGCCCTGCTGCCCATTCCCTGCCACCCTAAGAGCCCAGGGCTGAAGGTCCAGGCACAGCCCTTGGAATCCCTTCCCAGCTCATGGCTCTGGATCTGCAGGGAGGGGACCAAGGCTGGTCCTGTGTCAGTCCTGGCAGCCTGGGCACTGGCAGATGCCCAGCTCAGCAGCTCTGCCCTGCCTGTGGCTCAGCAGCCCTGTCTGACTGATTGCAGGGGGGCTGCAAGGTCCAGCTCTGCCCACACTCACACCATGGGGCTCTGATCCATCACTCAGAGCCGGGCAGCGCTGCCTTTCAGGAACAGACATGGACTGGGGGCTTTCTAATGGCACAGAGAAGAGAGAAAAAGCATTTGTCCATCAAAGCTTGCCCCAGGCAGCACATTTACTGCTGCTCTCCAGAGAGCCTGGCAGATACTAAAGGCACAAACAGTCAAACAGAACAAATGAAAAGATCTTCTGCTCTCTGGGAAACACAAGGGCTTGGCAGACAAATATTTCATACCAGGCCCTCCCCTTCCTTTCTGCCTCCCCCTCTCTGCCCTGTGCTCAGCAGGGATGTGAAGGGCAAGAGAACACAGTCCAGCTGTGGCACCCAGTGCAACCAGGAATGGGGTGCTGGGGCTCAAAAGCCAGCTGGGGACCTGGTGGGGTGAGATAATTTCCAAAAAGGCCTTGGGATAGCTCTGCACCTCTGCCTTCCAGACCTGCATGTGTTCCTCCAGGCCATAGCAGTGCATTGTGTCTGTTCCTCCCCAATCCCTGCAGGGAGTGCACATTGCTGGCAGGCAGCAATGGAAAACCCGCCTGGCAGAGGTGGCTGCAGCCTTGCAGAGGTGACTGCAGCCTGGCAGAGGTGACTGCAGCCTGGCAGAGGTGGTGCAGCCTGGCAGAGGTGACTGCAGCATTGCAGAGGTGGTGCAGCCTTGCAGAGGTGACTGCAGCCTGGCAGAGGTGACTGCAGCCTGGCAGAGGTGGTGCAGCCTGGCAGGGGTGGTGCAGCCTTGCAGAGGTGACTGCAGCCTGGCAGAGGTGACTGCAGCCTTGCAGAGGTGACTGCAGCCTTGCAGAGGTGGTGCAGCCTTGCAGAGGTGGTGCAGCCTTGCAGAGGTGGTGCAGCCTTGCAGAGGTGACTGCAGCCTTGCAGAGGTGGTGCAGCCTGGCAGAGGTGGTGCAGCCTTGCAGAGGTGGTGCAGCCTGGCAGAGGTGGTGCAGCCTGGCAGAGGTGGTGCAGCCTTGCAGAGGTGGTGCAGCATTGCAGAGGTGGTGCAGCCTTGCAGAGGTGACTGCAGCCTTGCAGAGGTGGTGCAGCCTTGCAGAGGTGGTGCAGCCTGGCAGAGGTGACTGCAGCATTGCAGAGGTGGTGCAGCCTTGCAGAGGTGACTGCAGCATTGCAGAGGTGGCTGCAGCCTGGCAGAGGTGGTGCAGCCTGGCAGAGGTGGCTGCAGCCTGGCAGAGGTGACTGCAGCCTGGCAGAGGTGGTGCAGCCTTGCAGAGGTGACTGCAGCCTGGCAGAGGTGACTGCAGCCTGGCAGAGGTGGTGCAGCCTTGCAGAGGTGACTGCAGCCTGGCAGAGGTGACTGCAGCCTGGCAGAGGTGGTGCAGCCTTGCAGAGGTGACTGCAGCCTGGCAGAGGTGGCTGCAGCCTGGCAGAGGTGGTGCAGCCTGGCAGAGGTGACTGCAGCCTTGCAGGGATGACTGCAGCCTGGCAGAGGTGGTGCAGCCTTGCAGAGGTGACTGCAGCCTGGCAGGGGTGGTGCAGCATTGCAGAGGTGGTGCAGCCTTGCAGAGGTGACTGCAGCCTGGCAGAGGTGGTGCAGCCTGGCAGAGGTGGCTGCAGCCTGGCAGAGGTGGTGCAGCCTGGCAGAGGTGACTGCAGCCTGGCAGAGGTGGTGCAGCCTGGCAGAGGTGACTGCAGCCTTGCAGAGGTGGTGCAGCCTGGCAGAGGTGACTGCAGCCTTGCAGGGATGACTGCAGCCTGGCAGAGGTGGTGCAGCCTGGCAGAGGTGGTGCAGCCTTGCAGAGGTGACTGCAGCATTGCAGAGGTGGTGCAGCCCCACACAGCCAAGCCCCCCAAACATTTCTGTGCACTGAAGAGCAAACCCGAGAAGCCTGAGCTGTTTGGAACAGACCTGGGGGCAAACGTCCCAAATAAAGAGAAAAATGCCAGTTTTTGACAAAAGAAATGATTCATGGAAGTGGTGCTTTCAGCCTCATTCTGGGGGCAGGACAAATGAAGTAACTTGGTGGCAGCTGGGAGGGTTGTGCTTCAGTGGAGCAGGACGGAAACATCTGACTTTTGGAGGGACTTTTTGCAGTGAAGAGGTTTTTAAGCACTGACCAAGCAGGCTTTCCCCAGGACCCAGAGGAACATCCCCATCCCCAGTACCTGGCAATGCCTAAGACATGAATCTGCTGCAGAGGTTTGTGTAGTTTTGATCGACTTCCAAGTGCTAGAGAAGGATGCAGCCATCCAGGCACAGAAAGTCCCCAGAGCAGCTGTGCTGGCTGCACTCCCCAGCCCAGAGAGGAAGGAGCATTTCTGCATGGTGACCATCTGTTCTTCCCACTGTGCATCGGGAGGGAGAGGGGATTCCAGCAGCCTGGAGTCACCCAAACCCAGCCTGGAGTCACCCAAACCCAGCCTGGGCGTCCCCCCTGGCCAAAGGGATGGGAAGAAGTGCAGCAGCACAAAGAGACACGGTGGGACAGAGGAAAGGCTGAACCTGGGATGCCCATGAGGGTCACCAGCATTCCGATGAGCCCTGTCCCTTACTGTGAGGAAACCCAGAACTGGAGCTCCACTCCCAAAGCTCAGGAGTCCCTCTCACCATGCCCAAGACACAGAGAAACTTCCATGGCCCCCAAGTGTGGAGGAAACTCATGCTCTAGGAAAAAAGAAAACAATTTAAAAGATCAAAATAGTCTGAAGCTACAAATCAAGCTCTTCTCTCAGTTAATATTTAATGTTGCAATTGGGTGCTTTTCAGAGGGGGTAAAGCACTGGGGCTTCTTTGCTGCAGATTGACCTTGTGAAACTCAGTGTGCCAAGAAAAAAAAAAAAAAACAAAAGAGAAAAGGAATTTTGTTGAATATTTCAACATCTGGAGCCACTTAGTGGCAGAAAAAAGCAACTTCTTGAGAAGCACTTTTGATCTAAAGCAGTGGTTTTAAACCTTTTCCTATTTGCAGACCCATAAAATTTGTCTCTGCATAATAAATACAAGTCTACTGACACTCCCTTCTGGCATCCCAGTCAATTCTGGAGGTTCCCAAGATGTTCAGGAGCAGGAGAGGCAAAGCTGTGCTTTCCCAGGCCTGCCCAGGAATCTCCTGGACCACTTCAGTTCCCAGCATGGACAGCTGATCACTTCATTCACAGAAAACCTGCAGAAATGTGACCTTGATGTGATGTTGCCTTTTCCTTGACCCGAGGCTGATTTTATCTGTGGAACAGGCACCAGCAGGTCTGTGTCACCCTGGCAAAGCTGCTCACCTCTGCCCAAGGAAAATCAGAGTATTTCTGCCTGTAAAGATCTCTTGGAGCTGCTCCACACCAGAGTTAATTCAGGCTGTGCTTGCCACCATCTCTCCTGCTTCCCAGACCTGCTGTGCCTGGAGCTCCGGGTTCCCTGGGCTCTGGGCAGGTCCTGGGCCCCCAATCTGCTGCTGGAGCTCCTGCAGCCCAGAGGAGGCCACAGCCCATGGGGATAAGGCTGCACCTGCTGCATTTGGGAGCAGAGGATCTGGGCACCATCCTCGACCCTGGTGAGTTCTGCTCGTGCTGGGATGTTTGGACATCACCTCTGCCTCCCTCACACCTCAGGTTTTGTGCTCCTCAAGTCGATTTTGACTCGTTTATCTTCTCTGTGCCAAGGTCCATGCGCTGCCCAGGGGGAGATGAGTATGTCCCTGCAGTGCACCTCCAATGACAGCAGAGGCTGAAAACACTGTCAGTTGTCCTAGGGGAGCATTTCTAACTCATCCAGCCACTGCCTTCACTGCTCAAGGATTTGTTAGCATATCACTGGCAAGTCTGCTCAAAGGACTGCAGGAAATCACATGGAAAACAACTGCTGTGCCCAACAAAGAATTGCATGGATTGGGTCTTTGTTCCCATTGTATTTCTCCTCAGCACATTTGATTAGTTTGGTTAATTGAACATGTAACACACTCCATTATCATGCACCAGCAAAAGAGGTTTTATGACTCAAACAAATATGGCCATTATTAGCTGCTTCTGACATAACAAACAGCACTATTAGCTTTGGAGAGGCAGTGTTTTATGGATGGCTTTTTGGTAGACGGACTGCTTAATCACTTTTTTTTCCTGTAAAACCAGTCCTTGGTGCTGCTCCGAGCACTGGGTGCAGCCTGAGAGGGGACACAAGTCACAGCACTGCTACAAGGTCTGTGTGATGCATTTCCCCTCATTTTCTCACACAAGGAGATAAACCTTGTTTATCCAAGACAAACCCATCACACATCACTGGAAGCACCTCTGGCAAACATTCACTCTTCAGAACACCACAGACCAGCTCCAACCAGGCCTGGGCTCATTCAGCAAGGGATGAATGAAAACTCATCTTCATCTCAACGTTCAAACATGTACAATAAAATACATCCATACAAATATGTACATATAAAATACATCCACACAAATATCTGCAGGGTGTGTCAGAGGAGGTGCCACACTCTTCTCCGTGACAGGACAAGGAGCAGCAGCCATGAACCAGAACACATGAAATTCCACCTCAGCATGAAGAGCTCCTTCCCATGGAGGGTGGCAGAGCCCTGGGACAGCTGCCCAGGGAGGGGTGGAGTGTCCCTGTCTGCTGACATTCCAGTCCCACTGGATGTGTTCCTGTGTCCCCTGCTCCGGTGACCCTGCCTGGGCAGGGGTTTGGGCCGGGCGATCTCCAGAGGTCCCTTCCCACACAAACGATTCCGGGAGTCTGGGATTGGTTCCCAATGTGCAGAACTAAACCCAGCCAGCCCCTGCACACACCTCTGTTATCCTGGCAGCTTTTGGTGCTGTCACCCCTCGCCTGTGGCCCTGAGAACTGCTCTGCTCCCCAGGCTGGGCAGTGAGGAGCTGTTTGTAAAAATCTCTGTGGGAGCTCTGTGCTGGAATGTTCCCAGCGCTGCAGGGACAATGGGGAGCTCCACGTCCTCTGAGCCCCTCTCGGCTCTCCTGTCCACATCCCAGCCTGGGCTGGAGATCGGGGGCAGCCAGGAAAGGATCTGCTGGGTTCCTCCAGGAAGCATCAGCTCTGCTGCTGGCGTGGCCCCGACCACCCTGGCAGAGAGAAAATCCTGCCCCAGGCACAGAGCAGAGGGCTTGTGACAGCCCTGCCAGCTGCAGGGAGAGCGGGAGGCAAAACCTCCACGCATTCACCATGGAAGGCACTTCAGAAATAATTACAGTTAATATATATGTTTAAGTAGACATCATTTCTTCCTTTTTTTTCCCCCTCATTGCTTCAATCCAAGTGAGAGATGTCAGCCAGAAACCGAAAAAGCTGAAAGCCTCTTTATTTCCTTAAACACAGCAGACCTGCAGCACTTACACATTTGTTTCAAATTACATTTCTCTGGAATCTTCCTGCTTGGCCTTGGGTGTGTGACACATGCAAGTGTTGACCCTGTTTGCCACTAGTTTGTTTTGTTGGCTTGTTTGTTTTTTTTATTTGGAAAATGGGGTCATGAAATTGAACTTTTCATAGGAAATGATGCATTTCACCACCTTTCTTGCTAAATGAGGCTTTGGCCTTTTGAAACAGAAATTCAGTGTTTCAACTCACATTTTCAGTTACAATAATTCAAAGAATTCCGTGTGAAAATGTTTGGTAGTAAAATAAAAGTCAAGTACTTGTTTTCAGATGTCTTGGATTGAGATTTCGAACTTCCCATCCAGTTTTGGACTATTTTTTTGTTTAGTACCAAATATTTGTATAAGAGGACAGGTCACTTCTCTCCAGTCTGTTCAAACCAAGGTACCTGAGTACAATGCAGTGGCTGAGGCATCAGAAGTGTGATGCAAATGCTTCTTATGGTTTTAGATTCTATGGGTTTGTCAATGACTATGAATTTGCACAACCTAGGAGTGGGCAATACTCCTTTATACCATTCATGTGCATGTCAATGGGAAACTGTTTAATTGTTTAGTGACCTCCTGTGCTGAGGTCCCTCTGAAATTTAGAGCTGGTGGAGTAATAAACCCTGAAGGAATATCTGCATCTTCAGAGCCCCGCTGAGCTCTACAAGTCATCTCAGAGAGATCCAGAGGAGGCTGATTGTGGATTAAAATGTAATTTACTGCAGAGCACCGGAACAATTCTCTGCTCCCCAGCTGTAAGGAGGTTGATGTTCTCACACTCCTGACTGCAGTCACTCCAGTCCAGATTTCTAGTTTTGCTTCTTAAGTAACTAAAACTGTTTCACAGTATTTTCTAAGCAGAGCAGGATTTTCCACTCAGAGAGATCTCCTGGCAGCTTTTCAATTTTTTACAAAACCTTTCCCTTTCCACATTTGGCCCCACAACCAGCATTTACCATGGAGAGTAAACTCACTAAGAAATAACAACTTCCATCCTTATTTGCCAAAATTTTGATCAATTCATACCATCCTGCTATGCCAGGTTACCTGATCTCAGACCTTTCAGCTGGGGATGTGTAAAACCTGGGCACAGCTTAATAACAATGTGAGCACCTGATGAAAATGCTGAAATGCAGGGCAAGAAGTGCCTGCTACCCTCATAACATAACTGGATGATCCTGAAAACATTAAAAATCCCCTGTGGATGTTGGCAATGTTTGTGGATGGGACTCCTTGTGCTCTCAAGTAAAGGGATCTTGGCGTGAGTGGCTAAAGTCAGACAAAATACAGGAAAGAGATCATGGAGGTGGGGGTCAGCTGCCATTTCTTGAGAAAATGATGGATCCAGTGGAGGCACGATTTGCAGAGGTACCTGAGAACCAGGGGAATTATCCAAGCCTGGCATGGAAACCATCTGTATCAACTCTAGGGACACCGAGACTAGACAGGCTCTGAGGAGGAATTACTGAAATTGGAGCTTAAGAACCAATTCACTCTGGGATCGTTTTCCTGTCAATGGAGACAGGAGCCTTCAGAGACCAATTCAGAGCCAAGGATGGACAGGAATTTGTGGGGACCAACCCCTGTCCCCTGTAGAAAGACAGCAAGGCAGCCATGGTCTGAATGGGGAGGTGCCTATTCCTCTTCACACACCAGGAACACACCTGAGTGCTGGAGTTACCCCAGCCAGGGGCACAAAGCAGCACCAGGTCTGCAGGACTGAAGGGACCTGTGCTGAGGCCATGTGTACAAGGCACCGTGTGAGGTTCCAGATGCTTTGGAGCATCTTAAAATGATCCTTTGAAATGTAATTGAAACAAACCGACTGAAATTCGCCGCAAAGGTTTCATGAGGAGGTGCCAGGTTATGTTTGTCACCGGAGGAGTCCCAGACTGGCACTGCCATTGCTGAGCTCCCCCTGCTCAAGCAGTGGGAGGAGGTTTGGCCGCCTCCAGGGGCTCAGGAGCCAGAGGCTGGGAACCTCGTAAGGCAGAAACTCCTCCTGCTCTCTCACGGTGCTTCTCCCCTGCTGCACTGAAAGTCCTGAACTCCAAAACGAGAGAGAGCCCTTCTCCTCTCGCACCTTCGCCCATCACTGCAGGAAGCAGCTGCTGTTTGCTCAGGATTGCTGAGGAAGCACCGTCCCTGACTGAAGGGCTCACCAGGGCCGGGTCTGCTCTCTCTGGGCTGCACAACACTCCCCCCATCACCAGCCCTTGCACCAGACAGAAAACACAGTTATCATAATAAGAACAGAACCTCTTCTGCCTGATTCTCTGCCCAGGATCCTCTCTGCTCTACAGCACAACCCAGCTCAAAGATTTCATGTATGCCTCAAAGTACACACCCTGCTTGCCAAAAAATTAATGCAGGCAATTAGTGTGGCAAAGCACTTAAACAAATAGTTCCATTCATTGCAGTGGTGTCCCACAGTGGAGCTGGCAGTGACCCACACTTCCCGTCTCCTGCACTCGCACTCCCCTGTGCAGACACCCAGTACTTACTCAGTGGAAATATTTAGCTCACAAATCCCCACTCTGAGCTGTTGGGGAGAGATTTCCAGACTTGCCTAAATGTATTTTCTTTTTTCTTTTTTCAATTCGGTGCTTCAGCACTAGTGAGAATTGCCAGCCAGAAACCCTTAAAGCTGAAAGCTTCTATATTTCCTTAAACATAACAAACCTGTGTTCCACATCCCTGAGCGACACCAGGATCTGGACCCCTGGGTTTCTCCTCCCTCTTGGCTCGATGGAGTCACCCCTAAGGACCCCAGGGCCAGCTCCTGCAGCGCCTCCCATACCCCAGGCTCTCTGCTGACATCCGTGCACCGCAGGGACCCAGGCAGGGACCGTGCACCGCAGGGACCCAGGCAGTCAGAGCCCCGAGCCCTTCCTGAGCCCCGAGCCCTTCCTGAGCCCCGAGCCCTTCCTGAGCCCCAAACCCTTCCTGAGCCCCGAGCCCTTCCTGAGCCCCGAGCCCTTCCTGAGCCCCAAACCCTTCCTGAGCCCCGAGCCCTTCCTGAGCCCCAAACCCTTCCTGAGCCCCGAGCCCTTCCAGAGCCCCGAGCCCTTCCTGAGCCCCCGAACCCTTCCAGAGCCCCGAGCCCTTCCTGAGCCCCGAGCCCTTCCAGAGCCCCGAGCCCTTCCTGAGCCCCCGGCAGCGACTCTCGGGAACCGCCCCGGCCCCGGCAGCGGCCCCGAGGGCGGCTTCAGCACCACGGACAGAGCGAGGAGCGCTGTACACACGGTTTGTGTGCGGTTTACACACGGTGTACACAGGGTTTGCGTGAGGTGTACACACGGTTTGCACATGGTTTACACACGATGTACACATGGTTTCCACGTGGTTCACAGGCGGTTTACGCACTGTTCACACGTGGTTTACATGCGGTGTACACACCCTGAGTGCCAGCACAGAAGTAATCTCTGTGGCTGCCTGGCAGACAGTAAAAAGCCAGACTTGCTTGTCTTAAACAAAACACAATAAAAAATATCCTTGGAAGCATTTTATAACCTGCTTCACCCTCAGACATATACAGCCCAGAAATGATGGGGTTGGATTAGAAGTGAGCAAGCCCTAGCACAGTAAAACAGGGCCCAATAAATGCAAGGTCCTGATGGGGGTCAGAGCCGTGTGAGTGCAGAGTTGTTTGGACAAGGGCCGGCTGAGGATGTGCTGCTGGACAGGCTCCGTACATGACCTGGAGCAGCCTCTTCTGCCCGGGGGGCAGCGAGGTGGCAGGGCTGGGCTCCTCCCTGCCTTGATGCATTTCATACAATGGGGGCAGTGACTGCGCTGACTCCACTGGGCAGGGGAAAGGTAAAATAACTCCACAAGATGATAATCCAATTCCTTCGCACAAGAAATAAATCTCCATTACTGCCCCACACCTCTCCTGCAGTTTCCAATCGGCCTCTGTGTCAAAGGAACTGTTTTTATGGTGGATCTGGGGCATTTATTATGACAGCACAAGGCATAAACACTGCCCAGCATCAAACAGCTTGAGAGCTCTGATTTCAAGCTAAATGCAATAAGAGAAGAGAACTTTCCTACACCAGGGAAATGAAGACTGTTTGAGCAGATTATGGCAGGAGCATAATATTTTCACTACAGAGAATTTCATTCCCCATCTAGCCCAGGGTTCATGAGGAATACTGTTCCTATTTCAATTACTCTGAGCCTCAATCCCTCTGCCAGAAAACACACGTCTCCTGTCTGTGAAGGAAACACCAGAACACAAAGGCAATAATCTCCCTTTTACAGCACCAGGCCCATCTTTCATGGGAGAAGATTTCAAATGCAGGTAGTGCTGGAGTCCTGCTTCCAGAGTCCCCAGGTGCAAAGGAGAATGATGCAGACATGCCAGGACACACAGGTTTGACTGGTGCCAGTCAGAGACCTTTCCTGGTGCTCACAGGGCTACCCTGCCCACCCTCCTGTTCCAGCCGTGCTGCCAGGCAGAAAAGACCCAAACTCCTCCAGTTTCTGAGTGATCCCGTGAGCAGGGCTCTCCAGCCAGGAGAATTTGCCTGGCAGGGTCATGAGTCAGTCTCCTTCCTCAACACTAGCTCTGCCAAATGGGGCCAGGACAAGGTCCTTCTCCTGTTTGCTGTGGTAGGGGAATTTCTTTGCTGTCTCTTTCTTTTCCATATAAGACTTATTTTCAGCTGGAAAGTTTCCTACTGGAAAACCAGAGAGACTCCTGCATCTTCCAAAGGCTTTGTAGTGATTTAATCTTCTCAGCTCAAAAATGAAACTCTGCCTGGAAATGCCCCAAACAACTAATCCAGACCCAGGAATTGTGTGTCCAAGGGCAGGGCTCCCCTGAGCATACCTGCCTTGGGAAAGAAACCCCCAGCCACCACGGGGCTCTGCTGTGCAGAGATCTTTTCTCACCAGACAGGCTGCACAAATATCTCAGGGATAAAGTCCCTCTGGCAGAGGAACTGGTAGTGTGGGGATGCTGGCCCAGTTTCTGGGCATGGCAGCCTTGCAGGCCCCTTCCCACAGGGGTTTTGTGCACAGGCAGCAGCACTGTGTAAACATTATAGTACAAACCCTGGTGCCTCCAGGGTTTCAGAGCCCATAGGGTTGGACTCCACCTAAAAGGGGTTTTCAGGATGGCACAGTTCAATTTAGGAGCCTGAACTCCACCGACTCCTCTGCACACCCAGCCCTCAGCAATAAAAATCCAATTCACCTAAGAGTGGAGAAAGCGTTTTCACTGAAGCACGGTGACCTGCCCAGCACAGCCCCCTCCCTGTGACTCCAGGGCACCTCAGCTGCTCCTAGAGGGACCTGGGGCAGGGGATTTTCCAACCAGGCTGAAGCCTCAGCTGCACACAGTCCTGCTGCTGCTGTCCCTCAGCTCCCGAACGAGCTGCTCCATCTAAGCTCTAATCGCACTCTTCTGTCCAGGGCACTCGTGAGCTCAGCACGGAGCTCTGAGGCAGGAGATCATCACAGCCGGGCTCCTGGGCTCCCCCTCCCATGACAAACAGTATTCTTCCTCCTTGTCCTCCTGCAGATGAAGCTGGAAGATGAAATGTAAGAGATGAGAGAGAAATTGAAAATTGCTAATCTCTAATTTCAGCCTGATAATTTGCTTTGGCCTCAGGGGTATTAAAATTATAACACTTTTAGACTGTATTAAAAAAGGCATCAACTCTATGATTGACAACTTTCTTAAAGACATTTTTCTTTTCAGAAGGCATTACACCGAGTTAATCTTTAAATATAGTCAATTACCACTTCTATCTATAGGATCAAATGCTCTCTTAATCACACAGGGGAGAAAGAGACACCACCTCTGTGTGCTTTGTGTGGAGGTTTGGGAACTACTGATATAAACCAGCGAGGAATATGTCACACCTCATCTCGAGGGGATGGGATCAAACTCCTGGAGTGACCTTTCCTTGCACACCAAACCCCATCCTTCCGCCAGGTTTCTCTAATGAAGGACTCCACAACCTGTACAGAACAATCAGCTGTGTTTGTCTCCCAAAGGTTCCCATTAAATTCCCAGGGGCACAGCCAGGCTGCACTGCCAGACCTGTCTGAAAGGGTTTTCTTTGCTGTTGGAGCTGCAGCAGAGCAGGAGGCTGGGACATCCCAGTGCCCTGCACAGGTTCTGTCTCTTTCCATGCAGGACAGGGATTTGTACCAGGGCTGCTTGAAGGACTTGACAAGAGATTATTTTTTCTTCTAAGAAAAGGCTGATTAATGAAATTAGGCCACTTGGCAAGAGTGTAAATTCACCTTGCTTTTTGATGGGAAATCACCAAAACATTTTGTTTTGATAAATTCAAAATACTTTGCATGGACTTTGATATCACCATAAGAATTTTTTTTTTTTTTTTAGAGGAGATCAAAACTAAATGGTTTGGCTGCACTGAAATGAATCATTAAATCATCGAATCATAAGGTGGCCTTTTCTGCTGCAAGCAGAAGAACCAAACCCAGGCCCAGAACCAAACCCAGCCCCAGAACCAAACCCAGCCCCAGAACCAAACCCAGGCCCAGAACCAAACCCAGGCCCAGAACCAAACCCAGGCCCAGAACCAAACCCAGCCCCAGAACCAAACCCAGGCCCAGAACCAAACCCAGCCCCAGAACCAAACCCAGCCCCAGAACCAAACCCAGCCCCAGAACCAAACCCAGTCCCCTGCCCCGGGAGCTGTGCCTCAGGATTGGCACCAGGGCTCAGCAAAGCCTTGACCTGCAGCAGCCTCTGCTTTCCCACACTGCCACCCTTCTCAGCAGAGCCCAGCAGAGCCCGGCAGAGCCCAGCAGAGCCCGGCAGAGCCCAGCAGAGCCCAGCACAGCCCAGCACAGCCCAGCAGAGCCCAGCACCATCCCTCAGCCCCAGTGTCTGCGCCCATGCCGGGGTGAGGGAGGGAGCTGCAGCCAGACCAGTTTGCAGCCAGGGCTCGGGAGCAGCCCTCCCCAGGGCTTGCTCGGCTCCCAGTAAGGGTGCCTGGCTGGGAGCAGGCAGGGCAGCACCAGGATCAGGGGGCCCATCTGAGCAGCTCCTGCCCTGCTGTCTCAGGGGTCTGGAGCAGGTGCCTGCCCCTGCCTGGCCCCAGCCAGTCTGAGCACGGTCCCCAGCAGCTGTCCAGGCTGAAGGGAGGGCTGGACATTTGCGTGTGGGGCCGCATGTCACCAGGAAGGACAAACACCACCACTGCCCTCCCTCTAATCTGGGATAATTCCCTCTTAGAAATATGATCGGGTTTACAGACCCCCAGCATCCAGATCCTGGCTAAATCCAGGTGGGGAAGGGCCACTTCTTCTCCTGTCTTTGTTAAATCATGATGGGGTGGTGAATGTTTTGTTCTCAGCACCATGCTGGGAAGAAAACAGAGGGCAGAAGTCCATGGAACACTTCAGACCATTCTGGTTTCCCAGCACTCCCCTTGAAGAAGCTTGAAAGCATCTGAGCAGCTGGGGTGACACTGGTGTGTGTGAAAGGCTGAGCACTGAGCAGAGACCAGGACCTGAGAGATGAAAGAAAGGCTTTAGGGGCACGTTCCTCAGCTCCTCACATGAGGCTTATGTCTGTGGACACTATTTGGAATTTTGCAGCTGATGAGAAGGGACAGGAGAAAGCAATCAGATATAAAGTAAAACTATAACCTCTGAAATTGTCAGAAGCTGATGGGGAAGCATTTAGTGGATGAGAGGTGAAATGTTTGTACACACAGGACCCGTTGTGAGAGCGAGTTCTCTCTGCTCGAGAGCCTTGGGAAGGATTTCACCCTCTCAAAGACTGTGGTGCTGTTAATAAATGATGTGTAAAATACCTCCTTCAGCCTAACCACAATCAGGGCCTGATGCAGCAATCAATAGCAAAGATCCTGCTCTGTTAGGAACAAGGTCAAATTAAACCACCTCAGTGGACTCTTCAGCTTCAACTTCTATTAGAGCACGGAAGAGGAAGAACACGAGCAGCATCACAGAGAGGAACAAAACATTTGCCCTACTTTTGCCTCTGCAAATGTGAAGATTTAAAAATAAATAAAGTCCAGTAGAGCAATTCACCAAGCTTTGAGCTACCACGGGAACATTGTTCCCTTTAGGAGACAAACCATCTGTGGCACGAAAGTTACACAATTCATCTCGGGTCAAAAGCACATCCTGAGTGAGGGCCTGAATCCATCAAAGCTTTTACAGCTGCTCTCCTCTGATGGGGCTGGGAAGAGAGTGCAGGTTAAGAACTTAGGGCAGAGGAAACCCAAATTCTGTTTCATTTGGGAAATCCAGGACAAAACAATATCACAAAGGAAGCTTTCAGAACAATTCCAAGCATTACGTTAGTTTGGCAGACTCCCCTCAACAGTTTCTACTTCGTCATTTGCAGATCATGTCTGGCCAACATTTTATAAAATAAGAAACACCAAAAGGCAAAGGCAGCTGCTTTTCATCTAAGAAACTTCTGTATCTGCTGGCTTCTGTTATTTGATGGCAGGGGAGGAGGAGGAAATGGTGGAGCTGAGAGCTGTCCCTGAAAAGTTCTCTGAGTTCTCTGTCTCTGAAAAGTTCTCACATCTCTGCTGAGATGTGCTGAGAATGCTCACTGCAGAAAGGAAGAGCCGGCAGCACCTCTTCCCTCTGCCCCCACAGGCCATGGAAATCTCTCAGTGCAGGTCCAGCCTCCCTCCTCAGAGCAAAAGCAAAGTCAGCAGCTCAGCCCCGGTCCGTGCAGCCCAAGCTGAGCTCCAGCAGGGCCCAGGAGTGAACGGCCAACTCCAGCCCAGCCTGCACTGTCCCCTGGACTTTGGAGTGATTGGATTTTCTCTGAATGTCCCTGCACAGCATCTTTCCCTCATCAAGCAGCCTGGGTGCATTATTTAATTTTTGGGGAGCAAGGGAGGAGTCGTGCTGCATGGTGTGGAGCCTGAAAGGCAGCAGTAAAAGAGAAAAAATCAGGATACCATAAAGTTATCAACATCAACAAAGTGAAGAGTGAAAAACCAGGAGCAATTTCCAGCCTCCTCCAGTGGAATTCATTATGTATTCACTGCACAGAAAATTTCAAAAACTTTCTTTCAAATGGACCTGTTTAAATGTATAAAATGTGTAGCAGATTAGGTGATTCTGTAACCAGGCTCCCAATGGGGCTGACTTAAGTGGAAACAGCTCTTTAGAGGAACATCCTGAAATTTGTTTTGACTTATCTCCTGAGCTGTCTAGAGATTTAAATCGTCACTCAGATGTGGTCTCCTAACTCTGCCTGCAGCTTAAAATAGCGCAGGAAATGGGTTTCTAAAAGGCTGTTAAATAACACAAACGCTGGCAAAGAAAAAAATAAAAGTTAATTTTTCTATTCCTCTCCAAATAGTGGAAAATGTTATTGACCTGTTCAAGCTCCAAAGAAATTCTCTCCCAAGTTTAAAGAACTTGTTGTTTGAGCAGATTGCATTACCCAAATTGCCTCCTGTGGGAGACTTGATCACTTACTGCCTTTTCTAAGAGCTGTTCCTTTTCCAGTACATGCTCATGGCACCCTCTTTGAAACTGCAATGGAATAATTAGATCCATTCCAAAAGGCTTCTGTTTCCCAGAAAAGTGGGCAAGCAGTGCCAGGGAGGCTCAGGGTGGGCACAGCAGGAATGTCCCCATGGAAAGGGAGCTCAGGGCTTGGAACTGCCCAGGGAGGGTTGGAGTTTCCATCCCTGGGGTGCCCAAGGAATTCCTGGAGCTGGCACTGAGTGCTCTGGGCTGGGACAAGGTGGGGCTGGGGCAGCTCCATGGGCTGGGAGAGCTTTTCCAACCTGAATCCTTTGTGACTCCAGGACTGAAAGCTGCATCTGTGAGAGACAACAACCTGGGCTGTGGGCAGAGCTGGGGCTGCCACTGGAGCAGCTCCTGTGCACTGGAGTGAGGCACTGGTGTCACCCCAGCTCACTCTGGGCACTGGTGTCACTGTGCTCACTCTGGGCACTGGTGTCACTGTGCTCACTCTGGGCACTGGTGTCACCCCAGCTCACTCTGGGCACTGGTGTCACTGTGCTCACTCTGGGCACTGGTGTCACTGTGCTCACTCTGGGCACTGGTGTCACCCCAGCTCACTCTGGGCACTGGTGTCACTGTGCTCACTCAGCACTGGTGTCACTGTGCTCACTCTGGGCACTGGTGTCACCCCAGCTCACTCTGGGCACTGGTGTCACCCCAGCTCACTCTGGGCACTGGCGTCACTGTGCTCACCCTGGGCACTGGTGTCACTGTGCTCACTCTGGGCACTGGTGTCACTGTGCTCACTCAGCACTGGTGTCACTGTGCTCACTCTGGGCACTGGCGTCACTGTGCTCACTCAGCACTGGTGTCACTGTGCTCACTCTGGGCACTGGTGTCACTGTGCTCACTCAGCATTGGTGTCACTGTGCTCACTCTGGGCACTGGTGTCACTGTGCTCACTCTGAGCATCCTCACCATGCCCCTGGGCGCGGAGCTGCTGTGAAAATCACTCTTTGATTTGCACCATTAAACCTCCATGAGCAAAGGGAGAGCAGCTGGAGCTCACCTGACGGCAAACTGGGGGTTTGCTTCAAGATTACAATCGTCCTGTGAACCCAAATTCACGGGCAATTCATCCATGCACAGGCAAAACCCCAGAGGTCTCATCCAAGGCAGTTGCCAAGGTGCCATTTGGAGTCCCTGGGAAAGACAGCTCAGAGGGTAACATGAAGAAAGCTCACCCTTTAAAAGGGTACTTCAATACCTCAGCAAAGCTGCCTGCAAGTTTTTTGAAGATTTGATTAGAAAACCCCAATTAATCTGTTTCATCAAAAAACAACTTTTCCTGGGAAAGCATCTGTTTTGATGTTGAGGCTTCTATTCTCTCTTTTTTTTAATTTAGAAAAAAAGAGAGACAGAAGTTGTAAGCAAAGAAAGAATCCAGTTTTCTGGTTTAAAATTACTTTGAAATTTAAGCTAATTGCAGTAAAATAAATCTTTTAAAAATAAGAAACATTCAAAACCAAAATGGAACATGACCTTTCTGAGGATTTGCATCTTCAGAAGGAAGAGTGCACTTTTGGAGCTGTCATCCATTTTGTGGGTAAAAGAAAAAAAGGAGCTGTGTGTATATATGTGTGTGTGTATATATATATATATATATATATATATATATATATATGTATTTTAAACTATTTTTAGCTAAACAGTAACCATCCACAGACTCTATTTGATGGCCCTTTGGCATCTCCAGGCCCCTCTGGGGGGAGTGAGGAACCGTCTGGGGCTCTGTTATCTCAGAGGGCTGGGGACGCCCACCCTCACCTTGAACCTGGTGCAGACCCCAACTCCCCAAGTTCCCAGGAACATCCCCGAGCGCCTCTGCTCGAGTTCAGACACCCAAATAAACAAACAGATAAATAAACACAGAACGGTCCCAGCCCGTGCTGCCTCCCCTCAGCCCTCCCGACGCTGCTCCACAGAGATAAGCCCCTGGCATTTTCCCTCCCAGCCTCCAATCAGCCATTATCATAAAAAAGTGCAAAGCATCTATCAGCCGCGCAGCTCAGTGATTTATGTTCAAAGTTAGGATTATCTATTCTGCTCAAATCCCTTCAAACAGGAAACTGGATAAAAGAGAGCCGCGCTCCACAGATAAAATTGGAATATGGGTTCGTGCAGGAGAATGACAGGCAGGTTTTTATCTCCCAGCGCTCCCACCACCTCATTTTGTCAGGAATTGTTCATTATCCGCAGCCGGGGCTCGCAGAGCGACCTCAGTGACATTCCTGCACCTTCCCCTGCTGCTCTGGGCAGGGGCAGGGCTGGAGCAGCTCTGCCCAGGGCTGGGCAAAAACCTGGCAATAACCCAGTGGGGCTGGGCAATAACCCGGCAATAACCCACGGGGCTGGGCAATAACCTGGCAATAACCCACGGGGCTGGGCAATAACCTGATAATAACCCATGGGGCTGGGCAATAACCTGATAATAACCCAGTGGGGCTGGGCAATAACCCCGTGGGGCTGGGCAATAACCTGGCAATAACCCAGGGGCTGGGCAATAACCCAGCAGTAACACCAGGCTAAAGCTGAAACCAGCCCTGGGCACAGGGCAGGGCAGTGCCAGGGGGGCACCTCTGCCCCTGAGGATGAGCAGCCAATCTCAGTTCTGTCCTGATCCCTCAGTTCACTAAAAGCAGTGAAAAAAATATAAATCTGTTGAGGCAATGCACAGATAAACACCAGCCTAGGCTGAAACAAACACCAACCCCAGCTGAAATAAATACCAACCCAAGCTGGCCAATTTATCAAACAGAAAAGCAAGTTTCCAGTGTTGGCTCCTTTTGACTGCACCTCTTCCAGCATACAGGGCTCAGGATTCAGTAATTTGTTACCTCCCTCTGACAAATAACTTCTCTATCCTGTAACCATCACATTTCATCTCTCTTTATTCTGCTTAATTAGCCACTATGATTGCTGGCCTGGTGAGGAGCCCAGGGAGCAGCAGGGGCCGGGGCAGAGTGCAGGATGCTCTCTGTGTGCAGGGCAATTCCTCGGTGAGGATTGCAGGGAGCAGCAGGGGCCGGGGCAGAGTGCAGGATGCTCTCTGTGTGCAGGGCAGCTCCTCGGTGAGGAGCCCAGAGAGCAGCAGGGGATGGGGCAGAGTGCAGGATGCTCTCTGTGTGCAGGGCAGCTCCTCAGTGCCCCTCTGGCACACGCAGCAGGATCAGGGGTGGCTGCACACAGGGCACAGCACCACGGCTGATTCACCAGGCCCTGCTGAGAGGGGAGCAGGCAGCAGGGCTGGGGAAATGCTGGCACCCTCGAGGGGCTCAGGCTCAAGTGAGGTGACATTTTTCCTTCCTCCCTCCACACATGGCTCAGACATTGAGGAATCATAACTGTTTTCAAAACACTTACACGATTTGAGAGCCTGCACGGGGAGGTTTGATGTTTTTGGGAATGTCCCAGTTAACCACCTCCTGCTTGGTTTTCCCTTCTGGAAAATCGACCCAAGTAAGGCTCAATCCTCTGATAACTGAGAGATGCTGACTTTATAGGGATATGAAGGTGCCATGTCCAAAATGGGTGCTGGCAGCTGATGTGTCCTTCTGTGGAAGAGCTTAGGGACATCAGGAGAGGCACAAATGACAGGCTGGTGTCAGCATTGCTTCTGGCAGAGAAAGGAGAATTGCTGCTGAATCCCCCTCGTCCTGGATAAGTGAAAGACGTCCATACCTGTTTATGTTATCTAGTATTAATGTTTTACATATTAACAACTAACACCATTCTTTAGCATTTGAGGCACTTGGGACACGACTCAGCTGAGTGAGGCTGTGAGACAGGCGGCTGTGAGCGCACCCAGCTGCAAGGGCAGGCTCAGGCAGGAGCTGCATGGTTGCTCCGTTTCCCACTGGCAAGAAACAAACCTGGATCTGAGGCAGAGCTGTCTGCAGCTGGGGCTGCTTTCATTTACTGCAGGATGAGGAGCCCACCAGGATGAAAGAAGGAAAGGGCCACAAAGACCTTTCCTTACCTTTCCTCATTTACTCAGAGGCTTCACCTAAAGATCCAGAAAGGGCAGGAGATTAATTGTACCAGCTGCCACCTCTGGTGTGTGCAACCACAGACTCAGGACCTCCCTGCTCTTTCTGTCTGGGGCCTGACAGAGCTTTTGACCCAGGCTGGGGGAAAATGTCTTCCTAACACACCTAATCAATGCTTTCATTACTGTAATTTCATTTTTCTTTTGCTTTACTAGGACATCACAGAAAGCAGAGCCAAAAGGGAGGGTTCAAACCCAGGATCAAATCAGCCCAAACCACTCAAAAAAAGTGATTTGATCTAAAAAGTTGACTTGATAGATTTGATCTGAAAAGTCCCAGTTATGAAGATTCTTCTGCCTCCCCCTGTCCCAGCAACTCATCCCACTGACCAAAATATAAAGAGAATTTTTGTGCAGTGGTTGAAAGCCCTTGGGATAAATCATGCCACATGCAAAAGCAGCCCAGGGAGCAGCAGGAGCAGCTGGGGATGGAGCTGCCCCAGCACCCCAGCCCTCTGGGGCTCCAACACCCCAGAATCCCCAAGAGTGGCTCTGGGTTTTCCACATCCCCGCCCATGGTGTGGAGCCCAGAGCTGCACAGGGACAGGGTGGGCAAGGGGAGCAGGTCCCAAGGTGTGCTGACACATCTCCAAACTTCCAACAGATCCACAGCTCTCCTATCCTGCTGTGGCACTACAAAATGGGCTCTAAGGAGGAGCACGGGGGACCTTCCTGAGCCTGCCCTGCACTATCAGAGAGATTAGGGAGGAAAATTGAAGCCCTGAGCATCCAAAGACATTTTTTGTCCCAAAGGCTGGAAAAATCCTCTTGGTAACAGAGAGCTGCCTCTTCTTGGTGCATTTTAGGGCTTCAGCTGTTGAGGCTTGGTCCCAGCAGCTGCAGGGAGGCAGGAGGCCAAGGCCCCTGAGCTCTTGTTCTTCCACATGGATTGGGGCTTTTGAGCTGAAGGAATTGTCCCTTCTGGGCTCTCTAGTGTCCTGGGATGTGAAGTGTTCCAGTGGGGCAAAGCGGGGCCGCTCAAGAAACACAAACTTCAAAGTCCTTCTCTGCAATGGGCTGAGGTGCTGATTTGAAAATATTTCCCAAACATGTTTTGCATCTGGAGCAGCCAGCATTAGAGAGAGAAGCTGGAGAGCGCTCCCATGCAGAGGAACATTTGCACATGTGCTAGCAGAGCCCTGGAATCATGGAATTACAGAATATCCTGAGCTGGAAGGGACCCTCAGGACCACCCAGTGCAGCCCCTGGTCCTGCCCAGACCCCAACAACCCCAGCCTGGGCATCCCTGGCAGCGCTGCCCAAAGGCTCCTGGAGCTCTGGCAGCCTCGGGGCCGTGCCCATTCCCTGGGCAGTGCCAGCACCTCTGGGGGAGCCTGGGCAGTGCCAGCACCTCTGGGGGAGCCTGGGCAGTGCCAGCACCTTTGGGGGAGCCTGGGCAGTGCCAGCACCTCTGGGGCAGCCTGGGCAGTGCCAGCACCCTCTGGGGGAGCCTGGGCAGTGCCAGCACCTCTGGGGGAGCCTGGGCAGTGCCAGCACCCTCTGGGGGAGCCTGGGCAGTGCCAGCACCCTCTGGGGCAGCCTGGGCAGTGCCAGCACCTTTGGGGGAGCCTGGGCAGTGCCAGCACCCTCTGAGGGAGCCTGGGCAGTGCCAGCACCTTTGGGGGAGCCTGGGCAGTGCCAGCACCCTCTGGGGGAGCCTGGGCAGTGCCAGCACCCTCTGGGGCAGCCTGGGCAGTGCCAGCACCTCTGGGGCAGCCTGGGCAGTGCCAGCACCTCTGGGGCAGAACCTTGCCCTGAGCTCCAGCCCTTCCCCGGTGCTGTCCCTGTCACACAGAGAGAACAGATCAGTGCTACCACTCTCACTGCTCAGTGAGACTTCTTTGGAGACACGAGATTGGAAAAATCCACTGATCTCAATTCTTCAAAAGCCATTTTCAGTAAGGGACAGAAAGGAAATAAAACCCATTTCCCCTCTGCAACATCAAACAGAATTTTGCTATTGCACTTCTCCCCACGTTCCAGCCTCATCCATCCCCTCTTACTACGGTCTTTTTTCTGTTTATTTGGTTGTTTTTCCCCCAGTAAAAAAAAATATTTACCAATCCCTGAACCCTTATATTTGCCCTCCCAGAGGCAGTGAGGAGCTAGGAAGGCTTTTACAGGTTTTTTGGTCAGAATCCCTGAAACATTGAGACCGCATTTCAGTTCACCAACATCTTCCCCCTGACGTACAGCCCCCAGTATATTTAGAAGCAGTTAATCAAATATCTGAAATGAGAGAGCAGCATTTTACATTTATTGCCACTCTCAGGTGCTGTACAGTTTTTATCCCCTTGGCTATTACCTGGTGCATTTGATCTTTCTCTTTAATGCCCACTTCCCCCATTAACTTCTTAACTTCCGCAGGCTCCTGTGCTCCGCAGAACAGGGAGCAGCTTTGATAAAAGCTCACATCAGTCAAATTCCCTTCCTTGGAGCTTTCACTTGAAAGGGACACGGCCAAGGTGTTTGCCATAATGTTTAAAGTACGCTCCCCACCCCATCAATCTGTGTTTGCAAGAAGCCTTTGAAAGCTCCCAACCGGGATCGCTTCCCCCAGCAAAAACTTCTGCCCCAGCCTGCAGGAGAGGGGCTGGAGCAGGAAACAGCAGGGCCACTGTTCTGCTTTGCATTTGCAGCCCTGCCACACAGTGTGCTGAGCCAGCCCCTCCATGCTCAGGACCCAGCTCCTACCCAGGGCTATCTGATACCCCTGCAGAGCCCTCAGGAAGCAGGAATAATTAATAGTTGCAGGATGTTCTGTGAGCCTTGAAAGGCAGAAAAGCAGAATATCTGTCTTCTTGTGGCTAATTCAGTATGACTACCCGGTTTCTTGCAAATGTGTTGGTATTTATTTAATCAGATGGAATAAGACAGGGGGAAACCACGGGGGGATACTTGCTGTTATTTGCTGTTATTAAGAAATCCCGCAGGCTGAGGCAGAAGCCACCAGGAGAGAGCCCACACACCGTAGACTTCAGCTGGGTTACCCTGAGCTGGGAGCCCACATGGTGCCCATGGGGGGTTTGTGTTTTTGTGTCCTCAGCAGCCCCCAGTCTCACAGGGCATCCCCAGAGCCCCCCAGGCTGGCTGGGATGGGTGCAGAGGGTGGGCACAGCATCCCAAGGGCATCAGGAGCTCCCTCTGTCCCCTCACAGCCCCCTGGGCCCCCCCCAGTGTCACTGGGACCATGCTCTGGGGTGTTGGACACTCTCTAATGGAGATGAGCCTTTGGATTCAGCCATCCCAACCTTCCAGGGGCTGCTGCCCCATCCAGTGCCTGAATCCCACCCTGCTCCTGCTCTGCTGGCTCCACTCCTCCAGGGCAGGGCATTCTGGCTAAAAGTGGCTCCTTCATCAGCAACAGCCCCTGCCACAGGACCTGAGGGACCAGGCTGGGGCCACTGAGTTCTCTGCAGCTGCACGAGCCCCAGGGCTGCAGTGGGGCAGATCCAGGTGCCCCAGGGCTGCAGTGGGGCAGATCCAGGTATCCCAGGGCTGCAGTGGGGCAGATCCAGGTGCCCCAGGGCTGCAGTGGGGGCAGATCCAGGTACCCCAGGGCAGACCCCAGCCCACTCCCCCTCAGCCCCATCCTCCTGCCCAGAGACACCAGCAGTAGCATATTTATTTTTCCCTCTAAGTTTTGCTTTAGAAAGGGGAAACCAAGGCACAAGACACCTTTAGCTAATCAAGAAACCTCCTGTATAATAGGGAGAAATTGAGTCTCCCCATCCCAGTGGAATCACATTCCATTTATTCCTTTGATGCTTTCTTATGAGTTTGCTTTTGCCCTCCCCTCTCTCTTTCTCCCTTTTCCTTTTTAAGACATTCCTCTAATATTTTCTTGGCTGCTTGAAATTTATGGAGACCTCTCAATGTTGTAAAACCTTTGAGGAGTGGGCTGGGAACTGTTCCATGCGTGTTCCCAGACAATACAAGGAAATGCAAGGTATTTATCCAGTCTGGCCATAATATTCCACCTTGAAAATACCATTTCCCCAGTAAAACTGAGCCTGGGCTCCTACTGCTGCCAGATGATATGGAGGGGAGGTTGTGTTGAGTTATTGATGTTTATTAAAGGGAGGAAAGTTTCGCATTGGTGCTGGTTAAGATTCATCTGGAAGCAGCAAAAGAGCCTGATGGAGATAAGTCTGTCCATCACCCAAAGTCAGCAGCAGAATTTATTAAGACTTCACACCCCCGCGTTACACTCAAACTCTGGATCTCCTTGTTATTTTCTTTCTGACCTCCTGTAAACGGGACTAGGTAATAAATTCTTGTGTCACATAAGCTTTTCCTATCTCATCTGGGCACAGCTCCCCCTTCCTCAGTGAATCTGCATCGGATCCGAGCCCCCAAACCTCGTTTGGGAGCAGGGGCAGGCAGCAGGAGCAGCGTGTCTGACAGCTAATTATTTCCCAGCACTGAGATCTTCAGGGATAGCATCACCTGGAGATGGGCTGGGGATTCCTCACTTCTGCAGGGCAGCAGAGCAGGGCTTTCCCAGGAGGGCAGAGATAGTCCTGGCTATTAAAACCCCTGAGAAATTGCTGCATTAATGACAAGTGACATCAGCCCATGACCTTGGAGTTCTGCTCCTTCCTCTGCCGCCACGAAGCTGATGACAAAAATCCTCTCTGAAGGATGGCACAAACATCCCCTCTGAAGGATGGCATGAACATCCCCCTCTGAAGGATGGCATGAACATCCCCTCTGAAGGATGGCAAAAAAATCCCCTCTGAAGGATGGCACAAACATCCCCTTTGAATGAGGGCACAAACGTCCCCTCTGAAGGATGGCACAAACATCCCCTCTGAAGGATGGCACAAACGTCCCCTCTGAAGGGTGGCATGAACATCCCCCTCTGAAGGATGGCATGAACATCCCCTCTGAAGGATGGCACAAAAATCCCTCTGAAGGATGGCATGAACATCCCCTTTGAATGAGGGCACAAACGTCCGCTCTGAAGGGTGGCACAAACGTCCCCTCTGAAGGGTGGCACAAACATCCCCTCTGAAGGGTGGCACAAACGTCCGCTCTGAAGGGTGGCACAAACGTCCCCCTCTGAAGGGTGGCACAAACGTCCCCTCAGAAGGATGGCACAAACATCCCCCTCTGAAGGGTGGCATGAACATCCCCTCTGAAGGATGGCACAAACATCCCCCTCTGAAGGGTGGCACAAACATCCCCCTCTGAAGGGTGGCACAAACGTCCGCTCTGAAGGGTGGCACAAAAATCCCCTCTGAAGGGTGGCATGAACATCCCCTCTGAAGGACGGCACAAAAATCCCCTCTGAAGGATGGCACGAACACCCCCTCTGAAGGATGGCACAAACATCCCCCTCTGAAGGATGGCACAAATGTCCCCTCTGAAGGATGGCACAAACGTCCCCCTCTGAAGGGTGGCACAAACGTCCGCTCTGAAGGGTGGCACAAACGTCCCCTCTGAAGGATGGCACGGACGTCCCCCTCTGAAGGGTGGCACAAACGTCCCCTCAGAAGGATGGCACGAACATCCCCCTCTGAAGGATGGCACAAATGTCCCCTCTGAAGGGTGGCATGAACATCCCCTCTGAAGGATGCTCTGGATACTGGGGTGCTCAAGGGACCCCAGACTGAAGAGGAATGACCACGAGGTGTTTGGCACCTGCAGCACCCACACTTCCCAGGGTATTTCTGGCAGGAAAGGCCCAGGCCAGGCCGAAGTTCAGGCTCCAGACTGAGCCTGCCCATGCTGTGTGAAGCGCTGGCAGGGCTGGAGGTGGGCTCTGCTTCCAGGGTGGTTTTTGCAAGCTGCAGAGGGTGAACGAGAGAACACCAGGTGAGGGCTGGGAGCACAAGGGCTGCTCACAGGGGCACTGCAGAACCTGCTGCTCTGACCAAAGCACATCTTCAAAACTCACCCTGAACAAAGCCCTCCCTGGGGAGCAGCATCATGGGGGGAAGAACCTGCTCCAAGCCAGAAGTGCCATTAATTTGAAACAAGATCATCAGGCTAAGGATTTTTCATTACAAAAATGTCATAATCCTTTGTGAAAGGGAGGGGAGGGGTTCACTGACCCATTTCCAGCGACAGAAGTGCTCAGGGGATCTCTGCAGCCCAGTCATGGCCAACCATTGGGTCCTCCCATTGCCATGGCAGGAAAAACCTCCAAGGGACTCAGTGGAGCCCTGAGAGCACCATGAGCAGGAGCTGATGCTGTGAGGGCACCTGGGATGCTCCTGGGTGAGGACCAGAATTCCAGCTGCAGGGATTTGTGCAGCCTCTGTGCTCAGAGGGCTTTGGGAAGATGCTGACTTCAGGCTGTGGGGGCGAGAGGGGATTGAGGCTGGCATCACTCCATCTCCTCGTAATTGCTTTTTATAAAATTCTGCACCTGCAGGACGAGGTGATTGATTAACGTGCTTCATAAATCTCAGGCAGTTCAACAGCTACGACGTGGTTACAATTTTCTTCATAAAGTTCTAGCCATGAAAAATAAAAGGGGTTTCCAAGGGAACCCAGGAGTTTCCACAAATGTAGTTGATTTGGTTGAATTCTTTTTCTAATGAAAACTTTCAAAATGAAGCAAAATGATAAATGTTCACTTTGAAAGGTGTCATTTTGGGGTTGTTCTCCAAATCTGGAAGGATTCTGGCTTTTCATTCCTTTCTTTCTCCCCTCTTATTCTTCCTCTTTAAAGTTATCTCTCTTTCAAAGACTGGAGAAATACCCACAGAACGATTTCCTCTTTTTTCCTTCTTAACTTCCCTCATTCTTGCAAGTGGAATATAAAATGAGAAACAAATTGAAAGGAGTCTAAACACATCTTTAAATAACAACAAAACCTCTCTTCCATGGCATAATTAAACTCATCATCTTCTTTTAAGTATTTCATAAAATAAACAGCGTTTCCCAAACAGATCTACTTTCTGTGTTCATTCATTATCTGACACTGGATCTCAAAGGGGATTTGGGCAATGGATGTGTGTCCCTCAAAAGGGGCACCATCAATGCACAGAGCTGTGAAATTCTGGAGAGTGGGGATTCCCCATTCCACATCCAGGGAAAAGATCCAAGGGAGAGCTGAGCACAAGCTCAGGATTCCTGGTGATCTGAGCTGGGGCCCTGGGCACAAACACCCCCCTGAGCATCTGAGTCCCATCCTGAGTGACCAGAACTCAGGGAGAAGGCAGGAGCATTAAACAACAGAGGGTTAATGTGAGGCTGATGCTGCAAAAGCAAATCAAACCAACTCCACCAAGAATCTGGGCAGTAGGTGTTGCCACACCCAACAGTCCAAATGGAGACACAGCCCAATGCTGTCTCCACACCATCTCCATGCTCCTGGAACCTTTGCCCAGCAGGACTTTTGGCTCTGCCCATGTTTGTCTACGGGATTTATTTTAAACATGAAAAATCTGTGCTACAAGAAAAAAAAAAATAAACAAAATCATCCTTTTCCCCCCCTCTGTGGAAGTGTCTCCCTGAAGGCAAATATTTTAGTTACTCACATTTAAGGGTCCCAAAGAAGCTGTAGTTTAACAATGAATAACACAATTTCTACCTCAATATTTGCTTTTTCCTTGCAGAAGACCTTCAGGCGTGCAAAGGGCTGCCCAGTGCAGCGCCTGAGCTCGCACCCCTGGGAGGCAGAGGATGCTGCAGGCTGACCCAGCCCTTCCCAGCCCCTCCCCAGGGCCTCTCCCCTCTCCACCGCTTTGCCCCTTCTGCTGCATCTCTCTCCCCAAACCCCCTCTGATCCTCGTGGCACTGCAGGGATGCAGCAGGAAATCCCAGCTGCCAGATGCCACCGAATGTTCCTGAGCAGCTGAGCGGATGCAGCTTGGCAGAGAACTCCCCAGTTCGATCCAATTGGCCCCATCTGTCTGTCCCTTATGGGAGCTACAAAGCTGACACTGAAATATTCTGTGTGCACTCGGCGATTTTCCCTCTCTCTCCATTTTCATGAGCCCAATTGTGCAATCACTGCTATTTTTATGTTGCTCTACAAAGGTTTCATGGCCACATCAGAGCCTTAGCACTTCATTCCTGGTGCCCACATTCTCCCACAGCTCTGTGTGAAAGGAAGATCTCGGGGCAGATGATAATTCCAAGCAGCAGGAGCTAAAAGGGAGTTATTAGAGGATTGCACAAGCACATGGCCATGGAGGCAGGAAGGGTAAGGTGAATGCTTTAAAAAAAGAGGGAACATTATTATTTTTCCCTTTGCACTGGGGGGGAAACATTGATTTTATTCCCTGCTCTGGAACACCTCTTGCTTTTTCCTTCTGCACATAAATTGGATGCGAATTCTTAGGTGAAATGGAAACATCATTCAGGGAGTAATTTCTTCTTCATTATTATTGTTTGAGGCCAACTCCATGGGCTGTGCAGGACTGCTCATTTCAGACGGGCAAAGCTCCTTTCTCCAGCGTCTGAGGCTGCAACCTTTCCCTGACCTCCTGCTCTGAGGGTTAACGTGAGGTTAACGCTGCAAAAGCAAATCAAAGCCCAACGACAGCAGTTCCCTGTTCCGGTTTGTGTTGCTTTATGGCTCCTGGGACCCCATGGCCGAGCGCCTGCATCCCCCGGGGGCTCCCCGGGAATAATGGCTCTTTATTTCCTGCCTGGGAGCTGCCCCTGCCTCTAAAAACAGCCAAAGACATTTCTCTCTTGCAAGCCTTCATTGTGAGCAGGGCGAAGGAAAGTGGAGATGATGATAACCTAATCACTGGGCTCTTTTGGTACTTTGGTACGGGGAATTTCCTCTGAAGTAACGGGGTTGAGCATCTGCCAAGCACCAGAGCTGCCACCGTGCCCACCAGGCAGCCAGAGTGCCAGGAAAGAAAGGGGAGGAACTGCTCTGGGTTTGGGTATTGCATGAGCTGATCCCTGAACAGGAGGGCCAGGCTCTCAGCCCATGCTCTCATGGAAATGTGGTGCTGAGCCTTGGTTTGGGTATTGCATGAGCTGAGCTGGTCCTGAACAGGAGGGTCAGGCTCTCACCCCATGCTCTCCTGGAAATGTGGTGCTGAGCCTTGGTTTGGGTATTGCAGGAGCTGATCCTGAACAGGAGGGTCAGCTCTCACCCCATGCTCTCATGGAAATGTGGTGCTGAGCCTTGGTTTGGGTATTGCAGGAGCTGGTCCCTGAACAGAAGGGCCAGGCTCTCACCTCATGCTCTCATGGAAATGTGGTGCTGAGCCTTGGTTTGGGTATTGCATGAACTGGTCCCTGAACAGGAGGGCCAGGCTCTCACCCTGCTGCTCTCATGGAAATGTGGTGCTGAGCCTTGGTTTGGGTATTGCAGGAGCTGGTCCCTGAACAGGAGGGTCAGGCTCTCACCCCATGCTCTCATGGAAATGTGGTGCAACTCTCCCAAGGTGTTGAGCTTTGGCCTGGGACAGTGACACGGGGTTAGAGCCAGGAGCAGGCCACGGAAGGAGGAAGATCTGGTGAGGTCATTGTGGTGTGCACTGGGGACGTTTCCTCGTGGATGCTGTTTCTGGAGGGGTTGTGGGGATGTGCCCAAGGCTGCAGAAGGAATCTGGGCAAAGGAGGGGTTTGCTCAGGACCCCCTGGATGCCTCAGCCAGGCACCAGATCAGGTTCTAAACACAAACTGGAGTGCCCTGCTCGGAGCACATCTGATGATCTGGTAGAGAATCCCAAAGAGGAATAATAAGAACCATAGGAAGCTGCTTTCCCTGCACAGCTCCACGCAGCCAAGTCCTTAATCCATTTGCTTTCATCTCAAGCAGAGGAATTTTTCATCTCCTGTTTTGTGATCTCTTTTCTCAATAGGTTGGGGCTGGGCAGAGGGGTTGTGTGTTCTCCTTATAATGAGAACAATCAGAGCTGAGCAGTTATTAATCACTCGGTCATATGATCCATTACAACAAATTCTTATTAACCACAAGACATATGTTTTTCTCCTGAACTCCAGAGATAATGCCTGGAAGCAGATGGAAGAGCCGCTCTCACAAATTAAATTTGATGGGGCTTTTAAAAATAAATTAAGGCTGACAGGCCTCTCCCCGTTTAATTAAGCTGCAATGTAACTTTGAGAACGTACTCGTTGTTTGCTACAGGTGCTGCTGAGGCTCTGGGTTCTACCTGTTCCTTCCCTGCTGGCTGCTCTGGTAGCTAAAAACTTTGGTGAATTAATTACTTTGCCTGTGTATTGCTCCCTAGATGAACACAGGAGGGACTCGAACTAGTCTAAAATGTTATTATAAAGATTCAAATCAATATTCTCAGATTGGGGTGTTTTTTCTTTTTTAATACAGCATTTTCCCCATTTATTCCAAGCTCAACTCAGGAGGAAAGTGTATTTTCACATGGAAAGGAAAAGTAAAATAATTTTGAAGAGTGTGAATTTAGGAGGCAGATTCACTCACATGCTACAGGGAAACTTAAAGTCGAGACAAGGAGAAGAAAATGCCTGAGGAACAGTGAGTGATTTATCAAAGGATTTCTGCACTACTTTTATATCCTCTTTTCATCCCCAGCCCTCACTAATCACCATGATTTCCATTACCTAAGAAACCTTCTCTGCCTTTAGAGAGTAGAACATGAATTGCTCAAGTATTTGGGAGGGCTATTAATAGAACATGCTAAAATTAGTCAGACAGGTTAAATCCAAGGAATCCACCCCTCCTTTAACCCTCGCAGAGCAGAGCCCCCTGTGCAGAGTGAACCTCGGGTAATGACATGTTCAATCAGGGGACTTATTTGAACAGGTTTGTTCAAATGCCTGGAAGTATTTAAGGTGTGTGCACAGGCATTTCTCAGGGGTGCTAAACCAGAGCTGGAACAGAAGTTATTGCAGTGGAAAGCTGTTTTCCCTTGCTCACAGAAGCCCTGGAGATAGTCCCTCTGTCAGCCCAGACAGGAAATGCACATTAAAATCTGAGAACCCTTCCCCGTGACTGTCCATTGTGAGTATCATCTTTATTACGTGCATGTGGGAGGTTTCCTCAGTGGGATGGCACATTGTGAGCAGGGGCACTGGCTCCTGGCTCTCCCTGGGGCTGATTTGGGATTAAGGACCTGAGTCCCAGCCCTGGTGCACGGGGACAGGATGGCAGGGGACATCCCACAGACACACAGAGCATTTCCATCTCCAGCAGTCAGCACCAAACCTTCCACCAAGCACTTGTGGACACGAAGATAGGGCAGATTTATTAGAAATTCCCCAACTTAAAGATCCTCTTAATTTCAGTCTGAAGATTTCAGTGGTTTGAGACTACCTGGAGCAGGTGACCTGGTCAAAACACTTCACCACTCCACAAAACGAAGCATTCCACCAAACTCTGCCCCAAAGCCCTGCCCCAGCTGGCCTGGAGGCAGAGCAGCACAGAAAAGCCAGGGAAAGCTCGGCAGCCTGAGGAATCTGCCCAGGCCCTGGGTCCCCCTCCTCCCAGAGCGATGCTGCACCAGCAGGGAACCATCAGGTCACCAAAACAGCACAAATGGCCCCAAATGGATATTGTCATTCCCAGCAGAGACTTCATTTATCACTGAAGAACCACTTTAGGATCAGACCAGAAAGGCACTAATCACTCTCCAAGTACTTTATGTCTATTTAATAAGCAGCCTTCTTGCCCCGCTTTACAGCAGTTCTTGCATCCAGAATGTAATAGAAAGTTTGTACAATAAAATAGGATTTCCCCAGCTGTGAGGGACAGCAGAGCCCCCGAGGCCCCTCGGGGGGCACTGCCTGGCTGGCTGTGTTTGCATGGTGCCATCCTGCATCTCCTGCACTCTGCAGAGCACTGCAGCAATCCCTGCAGCTCTGCCTCCCACCATCCCTGCTGGGACTCAAGACATACGAAATTCATGCTGGTTTTATGAGCTGACCTTGTCACCCACCACTCCAGACAAACAACAAAATCCATGAGATTCAGCCCAGACCCTCTCTAAACTTATCCCACGTCTGATATTCACCATCCACGAGCAGGGGGCTGCAGTGAAATGCAAAGCCAAGGTAAACCTGCCCAGGCACAGGTCCTGCTGCCAAGCCAACACCAGGGCAGGCTCTGCAAAGCTTTGATCACCACCAGACAAAGTGCCAGGTGAGCCCAGTGCCACTATGATGCAAATGGAGCACTCACACTCACACTGAGCAGACCACGGAGGTCTGGCTTGAATTTGCACACCCAAAGCTCTCTGTCAGGAATGCTCTGAACTCTGCCAGAGGCTCCAGTGGTCCTGGCTGTGCTCACAGGGATTTCTGCTCCTGCCTCTGCTGCCTCTTGCTCTCCTGCTGCCTTGGTGCTCCCCTGTCCCTGAGGGCCCCCAGGAGCCTCCCATGGCACAGCCAAGAGATAAAACCACAGCAGGAAACTCCTGAAGCACTCGCAGTGAGGAGCCACAGCTGCTGCTCCCAATGGCTGGAGGGGCATCCCAGAGGACACAGGCTGCAATGCCAGGGGACAGGCACACACACACACACACACACACACCTGCAATGCCAGGGGACACACACACAGGCTGCAGTGCCAGGGGACACACACACACACAGACACACACACCTCTAATGCCAGGACACACACACACACAGACACACACAGGCTGCAATGCCAGGGGACACAGACACACACACACACTGCAATGCCAGGGGACACACAGACAGAGGCTGTAATGTCAGAGGACACACACACACACCTGCAATACCAGGGGACTCACATGCTGCAATACCAGGACACACACACACACCTGCAATACCAGGGGACTCACATGCTGCAGTGCCAGGGGACACACTCACATGCTGCAGTGCCAGGGGACACACTCACATGCTGCAGTGCCACCTGCTCAGGCCCCAGGAGCAGCTGCAGCAGCAGAGCCCTGGCACATCCTGTGCCGTGCCCCAGGCACAGCCCGGAGCAGGCTCTGTCCCTGCCCTCAGCCCTGGCGCCACCTCCCCTGTCCCAGCCCGCAGGAGCTGCCCCAGCCCAGCTCAGAGAGGCCTCGGGGGTTCTTCACACAGGATCCTGGGGCTGGACTGAGCCCTGGGCTCTGCCACCCCCGATCCCAGCTCCTGCCCCAGCGTCATCCCCACCACGGGGGCCAAAGGGCTGAGCTGCCAGCCAGGCTGATAGCGTGAGATTAGCAAAGAAAGGCACTGTGCGGGAACGTTTCCCCTCTGATTGCACAGCAGACACAGGAGCAGGCTCCTGCTCCCTGCCAGGGCAGGCAGGACCAGCCCCAGGAGCACACAGCTCCCAGGAGGAGGAGGAGAACGTGGCAGCTCAGCTCCCAGTTTGCTCCTGAAGCCTCCCTCATTTGCAGCACTTAGCCCCATTGCTGCCTTTGGGAACATCAGAGCTCTTTTTTAAATCCATCTTCACATCTTTGTCTATGACTTCTTTTAAGTTTCCAACTGGTGGGACCTGCCCTGCTCTTTGTTCAGATCACAATAATTTGTCGTTTGTGTGCAGACGGTTTCTTAACTACTCCTGTGTTGGAAATAACCTTTGAAGGAATATTGGTTCTTTTATCTCCAGGGCCCTGCAAAGCGCAGAGCTATTGAATGCTGAGGCATTAAGGATGCAAAGAAAGCCCCACAAGGCAGCACATTAAACGTGAGCTCTCTTCCCTGGAAATGCAAGGGTTGCACAGCACAATTGCTCCAGCCCAGCCTGGGTTAGGAATAAAGCCCTGCTTGAAAAGTTCATGGCACCGCTGCTGTTCTACCATCGGCAGCCTTAATGCCGGAGGCTGCAAAGCACGGGGACAGTTTTATTTTAATGACAATCCAGGCACATTCGCTCCTCGCTCTGCATTTCCCTCCTCCCAGCACTGTCGTTCCTGGAGCTGAGCAAGGCAGGAGCTCAGCTGGGCTGGCCTGAGGTGCTGTGGGACAGAGGGGAGGGACGGGGGACACCCCAAAGCCACCCCAAATCCGCTGATGGGGGACACCCCAAAGCCACCCCAAATCCACTGACAGGGGACACCCCAAAGCCACCCCAAATCCGCTGGCACTGTGCAGTTACTCCCACGAGCCTCCAAGGAGCTGGCTGGGAGCTCTGGGCCTGGGATTTTTATGTCTAACTTCTCCAGACTACAGATCCTGAGGGATGAGGTTTGGAGCAGAGGATTTAAAAAAGGGGGAAACAAAAAAAACAAAGCTGCTACATATTTCTACCATCTCCACCAGCATTTCACACGTTAGGGCTTCTCAGCATCCCTCATTATCAGCCTGGCTTACAAATAATGGCTTGAGATCACTCAATTACCCTGCCCCCACTTAACGCAGTGTTTAATCCACAGACTCTGTTTTTCCTTTTTACAGTATTTGCCACAACAGCATTCCTATCAACAGATGCAATCTGACACCTCACTTCTGTTCCAATTCAAGCTGAAGATTGACCTAAGTTTTAAAATAAAACTTGCTGATGTTTTAGGACAGTTTGATTGCCTACCCAGTCGCTGGGGCAATATGAACCAGCTTTCTCCAGCAAGCAGAAGCTCATAAATGGAATGAGCTTCTCAATCACAGGGAAGGAGGAAATTTAAAATGTGGTGGTACAGATGGAATGAGCTTCTCAATCACAGGGAAGAAGGAAATTTAAAATGTGGTGGTACAGATTTTCCTTTCAGCCACAGAAACCTTTTCACACAGCATGAACCAAACCTGTACAAGTTTACAGCACGTTTCCCTGTGAGCAGCTCTCGCTCAGCCAGGTGTTCAACATGAGAGCAAAGGAGCACCTGGGGACTCCTCCACCACCTCCCAACTCCCCCAGCACTCGTGCAAGGAAAAGGCTTCAGGGTGAAATAACAGCCAGGAAAGCCCTCATGGATTTCCACCCTTCCCAGGCCAATCCCACCGCATCCACTCCCTCCAGGCTCACCCTTCTGCAGGAGCCCCCGTGGCTCTTCCCAGCAGTTGCTGCCATAACACCCCTGCCTCCATCCCCAGATCCCAGCTGGGGCTGCCCCAGCCCCATCTCCCTCCAGCACCTCCCAGTTGGAGCCCAGCGGCCAAACTGGTCCCCAAAGGGGCTGCAGCCCCTCTTCCATGTCCTGGGGTGGCCAAGGGGTGTTCCACGTTAGGACAAGCCAGGTGCCAGCTCCAGAAGCATCCAGGGCCCTCCTGCCTGTTCCCCTGGGACAGCAGTGCTGCTTCAGGCACTGTCAGAGCCTCTCCCCACACAGACTCCATCCTCTTCTCCTGCTTTCCTCTTCCTCTGTTCACTACCCAGAGGTTTAGCAGCCCAGATGCAGCTTGGAATGTCTTTCTCCCTCTTGAAGGAAAGGCTGATTCTATTTTTCTGCCTGTCACCTGGCTCTTGAGCCCCAGAGCCTTGCAGCTGAGCCCCAGGGCGGCCGCTGTGCTCTCCCTGCTCCCATGGCTGCTGGTCCATCCCCACAGGAGCTGCTCTGCTCTGCCCTGCTCTGCTGGGAACAGGCCCCAGAACCAGCTTCAGCATAGCAGAGATTCAAAGCCCAGGCAGAGAGAAACCCCAGGGATTTCTATCCCCAGGTTCATTGCAGGCCACCTCTGGCCCTGAATGTTGCCTGGAGCAGCCCCTGCAGGAACAAACTGCGGGAGTGAAGTTCCACAATGAGCATCCCCTGCAGCCCAGGGAGCAGCCAGAGCACTCCCTGCAGAGCTGAGAGAGCAGGGCTGCAGCTCCTGAGCCACGGGGCCGGCTCTGCAGGGCTTTCTGCGAGCTCCACACCCGGCAGAGCAGCATTACAGCCCAAATGAAGTAATCCTTTGATAAAGTGCAGTCATTTATTTGAAAAGTGTAGTCTTGCCATTAAAATGCAAATGAAATGAGTGCTAATACATTAACTGGGGATGGGAGTTGGAATGGCTTATGACACGTGTGCTTTCATGTGGAATAGAGCTGAGTGATAACAGTGTGAGTGAGAGAAGTCATGTTCAGATGTACATGTTTGTTTATTGAAGATATTAATGAAGGGCACTGCTTAAAGAGCATTATTATTCCCTCATCTTGTCTTTCTTTTGTGCCTGCCTGGTTCAAGTTTCCTGCTGAGGGGACCCTCCCGAGGGGACTCTGATCAAAAGTCACCTTTGATGGATGATCTGAGTCCACGCTGAAGCGACACAAAAGCTGAAATGTATTTAAAGCTCTGCTTTGAAGAGGAGCAGCAGGTCCCCCCCATGGAAACCCCATGGGCTGCAGCTGCTCTGACAGCTGATTCAGAAAATACCAGAAAATACCTACAAAAGCAGGCTCCATTGCCTCTCAGGGATATCCCTTGGGAACATGGCCATGCCAGGGTGGCTCTGGGTCTTCTCTCGGGGAAAAGCCAGAGCTGGGATGCAGGGAGAGCCCCAGGGCTGGGAGCAGCAGGGCCTTGAGGGGGCAGGGAGCCCATTCAGGGTCTGTCACCTGCAGCAGGGTCTGAGGGGCCCTAAGCAATGCCAGGCTCTGCTGGGGCACCGGTGCTGCTGCAGGAAGGAAAGGGGAAACAAGGAAGTTTCTGGAGTGCTGGTTTTCCCTGCCAGGTGCTGTCCACACTCCCCAGAGCTGGGCTCCGAAAGCAGAGGGTGCTGGATTCTGTGGCTGTGGGTGACACCAGTCACTGGCATGGTGTGACATCCTCAGCCCTCTGTGCCAGGGCTGCAGCTCCCTCAGGTGCCCAGGCCTGGCAGAAACAGCCTAAGCCCAGATGTTCCATTCAGAGAGCACTGCAGGGCCACGACCACAGGAAAGGCAGAGGTTTGGGGCCCTCACTGTCCTGCAGGGACACCAGGCACGGCCTGGCTCCACTGCCACAGCCCCAAGAGCTCTTCAAACACGAGGCCGTGTGGCTTTTGCCTTCACCTCATCCCCCTGACCTCCCTGGCACTTCCCCGAGGCAGAATGAGCAGGGCAAGCACTCCCTGTCTCTCCTTTGTCTGACACGGGCTGTGGGGAGAGAGCTGCCGACTTTGCCTTTCCCCCTGTCCCCAGGGCAGGTGCGTGCCAGCGTCTGAAACAACTGTGTGACACTTTGAAATGAAATCCTGCTGCTGCTGCCACCCTTCCCCATCTCCTGTGTTTGTGCACACACACGTTTGTTTTTGTAGGGTTGCTCATAAGTGCTCTGGCTTTGTCTCCATTACACAAAAGGTTTTTCCCATCAAAACAACTAATTGAAGTTCATTCTCTTGTTGTGAGATCATTGTCTAGACAAAGAATTATAGATTTTGCCCAGATATACCTAGGGAAGAAAAAGCCAGCCAGTCCCTTTTAGGTAACACTATCTTATCACAGTTTGCAATGTACACCGAGGTGGATATCTGCAGTAATTATCTGTGTAAAAACACCTCTCCTTTCACAGTGAAGACATAACAAGGGATACACATGCTTGATCTGCCTGCGTTTTGTTGTTATTATAAAGTTGTCATCGACTCCACGTATGTTCTGTGGGTGCTGTACTGCTGTGAGCCAGGACAAGGCTGCCAAAATTATTTGCAGCTCTCAATTTGCATAAAGAAAAGCAAACTTATTCCAGCAGCCTTGGAATCACCCATCCATGGGAAGGAAATGCTGTCTGCAAGGACATTTTTGGAAATGATAGTCACACCAGGAGGGGCTACTTTGGGAGGTTTCTCCAAACCTGAGCAGGAGCTGGGAGCAGTGAGAGCCTCAGCCTAAAGGAGGGGAGGGAAATCCACGAAAAGCTGCACCCAGTGACCCCAGCCATGCCCACCACAGTGCTCGTCCAGCTGGGGATGAGGCTCTGTGCTTCAGGCAGACTGGGGGTCCCAGCCTGGGCCAGGCTGTGGTGCTGTTCCACCTCCATCCTTCCCCAGACCAGCCCCAACCTTGGGGAATTCGCTGTTCCACCTCCATCCTTCCCCAGACCAGCCCCAAACCTTGGGGGATTCACTGTTCCACCCCTGTCCTCCCCCAAACCATCCCCAAACCTTGGGGGATTTGCTGTTCCACCCCTGTCCTTCCCCAAACCAGCCCCAACCTTGGGGGATTCACTGTTTTCCCCCATCCTTCCCTCCAGCACCTGGGCCACTCTGGGGCAGCCCCCCCAGCTGTCCCAGCTGTGCCACATGCTCAGGAACCTTAGAAATGAGAGAAAACAAACCCACAGAGTCCCACAGAGCTGCTTCCAGGGCTCCCATTCATCCCGAGCAGTCACAGAACGCGCTTCACAAAGCTCAGCCCAGCCCGGTCCCTGTGCCCAAGCCGAGCCTTTGGGGGCAGCGCTGCCCGGCTGGGCCCTGGCAAAGCTGGCACTTTACAAGGCCTTGGCAAAGCTGGCACTTTACAAGGCCCTGGCAAAGCTGACACTTTACAAGGCCTTGGCAAAGCTGGCACCTTACAAGGCCTTGGCAAAGCTGGCACTTTACAAGGCCCTGGCAAAGCTGGCACTTTACAAGGCCTTGGCAAAGCTGGCACTTTACAAGGCCCTGGCAAAGCTGGCACTTTACAAGGCCTTGGCAAAGCTGGCACTTTACAAGGCCCTGGCAAAGCTGGCACTTTACAAGGCCCTGGCAAAGCTGGCACCTTGCAAGGCCTTGGCAAAGCTGGCACTTTACAAGGCCTTGGCAAAGCTGGAACTTTACAAGGCCCTGGCAAAGCTGGCACCTTGCAAGGCCCTGGCAAAGCTGGCACTTTACAAGGCCCTGGCAAAGCTGGCACTTTACAAAGCTCAGCCCAGCCCAGTCCCTGTGTCCAAGCCAACCCTTTGGGGGCAGTGCTGCCCAGCCAGGCCCCAGCTCCTCTGGGCGCTGCCCGGCCAGGCCCTGGCAAAGCTGGCACAGGGACACAAAGGACAATTGTTCCTCGACACCCGAGGGAGGGAGGGAGGGAGGGAGGGAGCCCTGAGGTCCTGCCGAGCCCTTGATTTATGGCTTGCAATAATATGTGCTGGAGCCCCGCAACCCAGAGTGCTGTGCGGGTGACCTGGAAAAATAAGTCTATTAACCCTAATCAATCTCCCATTATCCACCCTGGGCCACGGTTTAGCCAGCGAAGGAGTCGCCAAGGCCTCTCAAGTCGGCTCGAACTAATCCCATTGTCTTTCCTAATCAGGGCCATGAACGAGGAGCGGCTTCTCCGGCGCAGAATTATCGCCCCGTGTTCGAGGGGAGAGAACCGGGGGGACCAAGGCTCTTCTCTTTCATCTTTTAATGAGAAAGTGCAGGATTGTTTTCCTTCTGAATCGCTGGGAGTCCGTGAAGCCCCGGGCCCCGGTGGGTGTCAGTTCCCAGGGTCTGCAGGGCACAGCAGCGGCAGCAGCAGCAGAGCAGCACTGCCAAAACTGCAGTGCAATCACCAAAGCCATGGCTGCACATTAGGACAGCTAATTGTGAGCTTTATCAGGGCTGGGCTGTAGCTTGGCTCAGCTGTGGCACCATGCAAAGGACAGGGGGGACAAAGGGACCTGGCGTGTCACTTGGGTGGACTCAGGGTAATGGATTCAAAATGTCACTTGAATCTGGACCAGGAAAACCAGGAATACAAAGCCTCTTTCTGACTGAGGTCTTTTCTTTCCTTCCCATCCCTTCCTCCCCTAGCCTTTAAAAAAGATTAAAAAAATAAAATAAAACTGGAAGTCCTATCAACTATGTCCTATCAGCAATGCCCCAAAGAGCAGTAAATCAGGAAACCCTGCCATGCTCCCCGTCAGATCCTGCAGCAGGGTAGGACTCGGCAATCAAAGGATGCTCCGTGGTGAAACATCCACCAAATTAGTCCAGCAGCAAGCTAATTTTCTTTAGCCCTTTTATGTTAATCAAAAAGGAAAAGAGAAAGTGGGGACATTATCCTGCTAGAAATGAAAACAATCCCTGCAAAATTTCCCCCCTTCGGCATGAATTAGAGCAGAAGCAAACACACCACAGGGCTCCAGCAGATCTTCCAGGATTAATTATTATATTCACAGCAGCTCAGCATTTTCTTAGGAAATTAAATTGTTCAAAGCCCTCTCATGTGCACACAAGCCCGTTGCCACCTCACAGCGTTCCTGTGTAGCAGAAGAATGAAAATTCCCGTGGTTTTGGGGTGCTTCTCTTTTGAGGGCACGTAAAACACCTTGAGTGGCCTTGGAGCAGGGCATGGAACTTCCCAAATGCCCCAAGTGCCAGATGAAGGCATCTCCATGCATCTGAGCAGCTGCAGTGAGGGCAGAGCCAGCCCTGCAGGGACAGGGACATCGGGGCAGCTGTGATGGTCCCAGGACAGGGACAGGGGACATCAGGGCAGCTGTGATGGTCCCAGGACAGGGACAGGGACATCAGGGCAGCTGTGAGGGACAGGCAGGACAGGGGCATTCCCAGCCCCAGGACTCCCCCAGCCCCAGGAGGGGACAGGGGAATGCCCAATGCCAGGACAGGGGAATGCCCAATGCTGGGACTCTGCCAGCCCCAGGACAGGGGGGTGCCCAGCCCCAGGACAGGGGCATGCCCAGCCCCAGGACAGGGACACGCTCCCAGCCAGCATCAGGAGCTGTTGACACAGCTCTGGAAGTTGGGCTCTCCCGGAGGGACAGAAAAGAGCAGGTCTGGCCCACATCTGCCCTGGCTCACTCCCCAGAGTCTGGGAGTGGTTCAGGTGCCTGCACAGACACAGTTTTCTCCTGCAGGTGGGGAGGTGTGGATAAATCCACCTGTGCCTGTGCCACACACACCTCAGAGAGAGGGAAAATGCACTGACAGCCTCGTTAGAAGGAGACTTGAATATCCTGGGTGTTATGGACTGGACGAGGCATGGGATTTATTTAAGGAATTAGGATCCTGCCGTGTTATTTACAGGATGCCTTTGGAGATAGAGCTGTAACTCACGGCTGCCATGGGAAATTCTCCACCGAGGCCTTGAGGAGAAAGCATTCACTTTTTTATGGTGTCCATTGGGGAGGGAAATTAATGCTAAGCAGGCAGTGATAATTTGCTGCTTTATAGGATTGAATTATCGCCCTGTCAGCACGGAGATGAAAACCCTGAGCCATGAACAAATACACCTTTGCACCTGAAGCTGCCTGGAGCAGCCCCCGTGAGCTGCCACGGCGGCTCTGCTGTTCCAGTAATTAATTCTGAATTTCGCCCCATCCGTTCGATTGCTGGCCATGCCTTCATTTGGCACTCCAGCATTCCGTGCTCCTTCGCCAGGCTCATAAATCACACACAAACCCTTCCTGAGAACAGAAAGGGGATCTGTTCTGCTCTCCATGCACAGGCACAACTTCCCAGAGTTAATGCAAGTTTGGCACGTGCACGGGAGAGGTGGCTGAGCCCCACGGACCGAGAAGTCATTGGCATGGAAAAATAATTGCAAGAGAAACAGCTGCCTGAAAAGCAGGAATACCATGGCTTGGATCAAATACATTGTGCTGCATTTTGAAATAGCTTTATTGAGCACTATCTGGTCTGCATTTGCTGGAGGGCAAAGTCTGGGCCTGTGATCAACCTTTCCTTGCTCCATTTCCTACTGTCCCTTCTCCCCACTGCAGTTACTGACACGGGGAAAGGCTGGGTTGTCTCTAATTTTTCCCAGATGTTGAAGAAAGGTCTTTTGTCCTGTACCCAGCCTGGGGCAGAGGGATGTGGAATGAGGGATGAGGTGGCTGTGGGCCTCAGTCTCCCACTTCCTCAGCTTGGGCAGTCCCTGCTGATGGGGCTGAGGTTGCCAGTTCTGGGTTCTGCTCCAGATTCCCAGCACGAGAAGGTGTGGATGCATCCCAAAGGATGTGCCTCTTTGCTCCAGGAAAAGCCTGGGTCCAGGTGCAGTCCTGCCAGCACCCGGGGTTTTCCAGCTGTGTGCGTTGGCCTGAGGCTGCTCCCAGGTAAATTCCAAGGCCAGGAATCAGCCAATCACCCCTGCAGCAGAACATTCCCTGCCTCTCACTTACAGCAGCTCTGCTTGTTTTCCAGGGCTGAGGGAGCTGTCCCTGTCTCTTCAACGGAGCTGCCAGGACTCATCAAACACTTTCTGGTGACCTGGGCTGCACCTTTTTCTCATCCCCAAAACACTCACTCACTCAAAGTGTGGATTTTACTCAATGCCACAAGCAGACAGTGCTGAATTTTCAAACTTCACTCCACTTTGGCTCAGACAGCTCTGGCATTTCTACAGCAAAAAAAAAAAGGTAGCCTTACAAATGCCATTAAAAGGGAGTTATTTTTCATGTTTCAAGGTCTGAATTGTATGTGCCCGTTTGGAATTGGAGACTCTCAAGCTCCTGGAAATCCTTGTGAGTGTGGGGAAAAGCCATCTCCCACCAGCCCTAACAGCATTCCAAACTGATCCTGGAACTGGTGGAAAGGCTGCTGGGGACTGGGGAACAACCTCCCTTCATTTGCCCTCCCCCAGCAGCCCTGGATGGCTCCTGAGTGAGGATTTGTACACAAGGAGCCAGTGGGACGATGCTGTTCAGCCCTGCAGTCACTCAGTTTGGCTGGGAGGTGCTGGGGAGGGAGGGTGAAAGTTGATGATCCATCCTGGGCTCCCTGAGCCCTTCCCATGGCTCCCATTTGGCTTTTGGCCATTCTGCAGGAGCCTGGCTGTAAATCAGGACCAGCCTGACAGGCTCAGCCGTTTATCCCTGGGGCTGGTGCCCCTGATATCCCGTGCCATGCACAATCCTGTTCTCCCTCCGGCCCTCGCACAGGCTCTTGCTTTAGTGGGATTACTGTAAGAAAGGCATCCCATGGCAAGAGCCCATCTCCAGCCCCAGGCAGCGCCCTGAGCGCAGGGGACAATCCCCAGACCAGGGCTAATCCACCCTGGGCCCCATCCCTGTGGAAATGCAGACAGCCACAGAGAGCAGGCACACTGCTGCGCTGCAAACGTGAACGCCCTGAGTGCAGGGGACAATCCCCAGATCAGGGCTATTCCACCCTGGGCCCCATCCCCGTGGAAATGCAGACAGCCACAGAGAGCAGGCACACAGAGAGCAGTGCTGCAAATGTGAATGCCCTGAGCACAGGGTACAATCCCCAGATCAGGGCTAATCCACCCTGGGCCCCTTCCCCGTGGAAATGCAGACAGCCACAGAGAGCAGGCACACTGCAGCGCTGCAAACGTGAATGTCCTGAGCACAGGGGACAATCCCCAGACCGGGGCTAATCCACCCTGGGTGCCATCCCCGTGGAAATGCAGACAGCCACAGAGAGCAGGCACACTGCAGCGCTGCAAACGTGAGTGCCCTGAGTACAGGGGACAATCCCCAGACCGGGGCTAATCCACCCTGGGTGCCATCCCCGTGGAAATGCAGACAGCCACAGAGAGCAGGCACACTGCAGCGCTGCAAACGTGAACGCCCAGCACAACATCCCCACTCCTGTCTGCAGGCTTTAGTCTCACTCAGCATTACTGCACTGAGGGCAGCTCCCAGAGCCGTCCAGGGAGGCATTCCTGTACCATCCTGGCCTCCATGCAGTCACTGGTAGGTTTTCTGAGAGTTTCTATGGGGATAGTATTTATCATTATCCCTATTTCACCACAGCACAAAGGAGCCATGGTGCTTGCACAGCTGCATCTGCGAGGCTGAAGGAAAACCCAGCTGGGTCTCAGAGATGCGAGAAAAGCTGGATAAAGCCATGCCACCCCTCCGGCTTGGCTTTTCTGCCCATTATTTATTCCACACACAGGTCTTGCTGCACCACAAGACCAAGGGATTCCTCTGTGTCCCAGCAGAAGCTCCAAGAAAAAGGGAGAAGCAGTTGCTGCCCCAGCCTCGTGTCCCAGTCACCATCTCTCCCTGCCTGGCACAACAAACACAACAATGCTCGTGTTCTCTGTCATATCACCTCACCCTGGAGAAACCAGGAGGGCAAGGAAACGGTGCTTGCAGGGCGTTGCCAGGGCAGGTGAATTCCAAGGCCAGGAATCAGCCAGTTTCACCTTCCACAGCAGGGCCACAGCAGGGCCACAGCAGGGCCACTGCTCCTGCACCTGTGCCATGGTGCCCAAGGCTGGAAGTCAGGAGTTTCCTTCTCCAGGGTGCAGTGAACGCACTCCTGATCCATGGTGTCCCAAAGCCCAGGCTGGGCCAGCCTCAGCTGTGTGGAGCAGTGTGTGCAGGGCAGCACCACCTGCCTCTCTGCTCCCTGGGATTGCCAGCGTGCATTTCAGCACAGAAATGAAAGGCCTTTACCATTGGCTCTTCCTGGCTTCTGAATCCATCAACATCATCATGCACACATTGATTTTAGGCAGGGATAAGTGGGCCAAAACTTCCCTGCCAGGTGCCTGATTGGCATTTTTCCTCTATTAAATAATTATATGTTTTAGGAAGGGACCCTCTTTATTTACAGTGATTACCACGTCCAGATCCCTTGGGATGTCAGGACTCGGTGAAGATTCAATTAGAGCACCTCTGTGGGGCAGGGAATTCTCCTGCTGATCTGCCACACTCCACTCGAATTGTGCCACAAACTGCACCAGTTCTGCTCACTAGCACAGCAACTGCACCTTCCACCTTGCCAGGGGAGGGACGGGGGGCACAGAGCCCTCCCAGCCCTGCACCCACCCTGGAGCGTTGGGCTTGGGCTGTTCTGGGCTGCCCCAGCAGCCCCTGGCCCCAGCACAGGGAGGAAAATGAGAATTGTTCTGTCCGGGGCTGACAGCAGCCCCTGGCCCCAGCACATGGAGGAAAATGAGAATTGTTCTGTCCAGGGCTGACAGCAGCCCCTGGCCCCAGCACAGGGAGGAAGATGAGAATTGTTCTGTCCAGGGCTGACAGCAGCCCCAGGCAGCCTGGGTGTGCAGGAGCTGCCTGGGGCTCACAGCTGGGAAGGTTCAGCTTGGCCCTTCCTTCTCTGCACCCTGGGACTCCTTCCCAGAGCAAACTCTCATGGACAGGGCTGTCCAGGGGCTCTCGAGCTCTCCTGGCAGTCACAAAGCCCAGGACACCTCCACAGACCCCTCAGGACCTCAATACCATCCATACTTTTCAGGAGTGCCTGGGAGCATCAAAGCTAAAAGAGCAATATTGTTCCTACTACAAAAAAGCAACTAAAAGCAAGATTTATGGAGGAAAACCCGAATTAATTGCAATCTATTGATAATAAAGGACTGGTTTTCCACATTTCCCTGTGCCATCCATGAGCAGAGCTCTCATGCACATGTCCCACTGCTGCTGAGACCTCACAGGAGCACACGCAGCCTTTGGATTTAGAAGATCTGACCTATCACAAAAGATTTGTTTTCTGTTTTGACAGCCGAAAATGAGAAAAAACATTGGCCCAAATTTACTGTTAACTAGGTCAAAAAAACGTTTCAGGCAAATGCTTGTTTTGCTTATTAGTGTTCTACTTCCAGTCATCATTTACAATAGGGGAAAAAAAAAGAAATAAAAGAGGGAAAAAAGCCAAAGCCTAAATCCCACTCAGTTTCCAAAAAAGAAAAAAAAAAAAAGAAAAGGAAAAAAAAGTTACTTAATCAGAACTCTCCACCATAAAGTTTCAGGCACCTAACAACCAACCAGCACCAACCAGCACTGGAATCAGGGGTAACTTCTCAGATCACCCCAACAGCTTCCATAAACATTCCTGATTTGTGACATTCCCAATTCCAAGCTCCAAGCCTGGCCTCTCCTCCAGGGCAGCAAACCAGGGCAGCCCCAGGCTGTCACTGCCAGCCCAGGGACAGCCAGGGCTCCCCTCTGTGGGCTGAAACACAGGGGAAGGAGGGGAAGGCTGGGAAGAGGCTGAAAGAAAGAATAATTTATAATATGGTGGAGATTGGAAAAAAAAAATCCAATTGTTTTAAAACCAGATGAGCTGGGAAGGGGAAATATTAACTGGTTAAAACAGGGAATGTGTGAGGGCTGGGAGTGAGGGGAAGATGTCCCTGCCTAATATAGGAGGTGATTGAAATGACACAAGAAGGCAGCAGAGGCTGGGAGAGAAAAGCTTCTCTCTGAGCTGGGCCCTTTAAAAGCAGCTGCAATTGAAGTGGAAGAATAAAGCACAGCAGCTGAGGGCTGGGATAAGATTGATTTAAGACAAGATACAATTTAAAGGCAAGGCAGAGGTGGAAGCAGAGGCTGCAGTGAAATCAATTTACACCAAGATGCGATTTAAACTGATGAACTCAGGCTGGGAAAATGGAGCTGGGGAGGGAAAGGGGGATGGGGAGCAGCAGGTTCAGGAGAGATGTGCCTTGAACCTGCTGCGATGGGAGGTGATGGGAGGTGATGGGTTTGGGACAAAGGGCTGGTCCTGAAAAGCTGCACAGAGCCCAGATCTGATGTGAGAGCACCAGGAGAGAGCCTGCACAGGCTGGGTGCCCCATGGGCTCGGACAGACACAAAGGTTTCACCAGTCCCAGCCAGCTGGGGGTGTCTGAAGTGCTCCTTACCCTGGACCGTGGCTGCCATTGAAGTTTCCCTTTCTAGTGGCCGTGGGTTTGGTTGAAGGTCGTTGTCTTTGGTTTTGGCTGGGTCTGTGCCAGCTCCAGGGGGCACAGGGGGAGCTCTGCAGGACAGAGCAGCCCCAGGGCTCTCCAAGGTCCCTCTGTGGAGCCTGGCACAGAGCAGGGAGCACTGCGGGTGTGTGATGTGCAGGAGATGCCCTACAAATAAACCTGGCACTGCCTGGAGGAAGAGCAGCCAACAACAAAGGCAGTGCAGAACCCGATGTGTGAAACCTGAAACGCTGCAGGGAAGGGGCTGCATGGGAAGGGAAGCGAAGATAAAGAAAGCTTCATTCCCTTGGGAGGGGAGCTGTTTACACTGCTAAGACATTTATGGAAAGAGAAAACTTTATTTTAAGTCAAGGCAGGAATGATTGCTGGTCCATCCAATGCTGCCTGGGCACGCTGGCTGCGGCTCAGGACGAGCAGCGGATGCCGAGTGTTTTTCTTGTCAAGGTACAAATTTATTCCTTTGCACACATTGCAGCCAACAACGCTGGGTTAAAGGGAGGGCTGGTGGCAGTGGGGGGACACAGTGGCCTTTCCACAAGGATAACAGGAATCAGTTCAGAGCTTGGCCTCTCCAGGGGCCATGGAAAGGACTCCCAGAGAGCTTCTCCCACGCCTCCCCAGGACTCTCTAAAGAGGTGCCGTGCCTGAGGCTGCCCAAGACCATTCCAGGGAGCCCTGCAGGTGAGCAGGAGGCTGCCCAGGGCTCAGCAGCCAGGCCTGGAGCTCACAGCCATAAATACCCACGGCCAGCTCCAGTAAATCTCTCAGCAGCCCCTGCAGTCGCCACTCAGTCTAAGAGCCGAGACTAAACAGAAAAACCCGGAGGAGCTCAGCCCAAAGTGCTCCCAAAAGGATCCATTTGCTGCCTCTGCAGGGGCAGGATGAGCCAGGGCTGAGCTGGGCTGGGCTCTGCAGCGGTGTGGGCTGAGCTGGGCTCAGCAAAGCCCCGACAGGAGGCACAGCTCAGCCAGTCCCCGGCTGTGGGGACGTCCCTGTGCCCCCAGGTCTGCGCAGGCCATCAGAGCAGGGGTGCATGCCCAGCAATGCCCTGCAGCTGCTCCCCAGCCCCACGCAGGTGTTTCCACCTGGAGTCTTGATGAGGAGGTGCCCACTGGCTGCAGGGAAGGCTGGCAGCTGACGGGAGAACTCAGGTTCTGCCCGGGCAATCAGCAGATCAAACCCTTAATCCCAGACCAGAGAGAGGGGAGCAAACAAACCTGGGAGAGGGGAGCTCCAGCTCTGGCTCTGTGTGCAGAGGGCACCTGGCTGCTCTGGGGCCCTGCCACTGACCACACCTGGTGTTATTCTGTTCCCTCCAGCCCATCCCCTTCTCTTTCAGGACCTGCCTCAAGCTTCCACTCAGCTTTCAAGGCATTTTAACTCACCCTGGACTGAGCACTGCTGGGGAGATCAGTCACAAAACACAGGTCTGATGTGGGAATAAAGCCCCTCTGTCCCCCCCCAGGGACCCAACATAGTGGCTCAAAGATTCCTGTCCTCAATAAATGAGCATCAGAAGTGTGTGAAGGACTCCCTGTGCCTCGTGTCCCTTCTCTCAGCCCATGAATGCAAAGCACTTTCCTTGTCCTTTGCAATTAGCTTGATTTTGAACAGGCTGAGTATGAAAGAAAACCAGACATTTCCAGTACTTTTAAGCCCCATTTGGTCTGATTAAAGAAGTCTTTAAAAAACGAGAAAGGAGGGAGAAAGCAATAACTTTTTAAAACTTGTCCTGAATGCAAAGGAAAATGGAGTGCAGCGTATGAGTAATTCAGGATTAATTGTGGAATTACGTTATTCATGCAATGCTGGTTGAAGGAAAGAACAAGCACTTCTGAAGTCATTAAAGGAAATCCCAGTAAAATGTGACTTTAGCTGCCGTGTGCAGGCTCGCAGGTCTGGAGGGAATGTGTGCAGCAGAAATGTCCAATTTATAGCTCTGAGTTAGGGAAACACAGAGGCCACAGCCCCCTCTCTTTGTAGGTCCAGGGAGGGGGAAATGTTTGTCTGTAGGATATTGTGGCTGACCTAAGACAGGAAAACACGGCTGCCCAGGAAAGTGTGGGGCACATCATTAATTCAAAGCCATTGGGACTGAAGCCAGGCTTCAGACCACAAGCAGTTCCTTTCTTCTCCAGGGATGGTTCCTGTGCCCGGCTGACGTGTGACTTCAGGCCCAGCTTTTTACACAGCAGGGATGTGAAGGTGTCTGGGTGTCCCTGCTGGAGCTCAGCGTGAGAGCAGCATCCCTGCACTGCCACAGCTCCCTCTGCACCTTCTGCCTGGGAAAGCAGAGGCCTTTCCTCAGCCAGGTCCCACCTCTCGCGGTGGGGAAGGGGGTTCTGACCCGAGGGAACTTGGAAAGCATTTGGCTGTGTCCAGGGTGGGTTCCAGCCCAGGCAAGGAGAGCCTGGGCAGGGGGATGGAGGGAGGGAGACGCTCCTGGAGGGATCAGGGAGGGCAGAGCTGGGCTCAGAGATCAGCAGCTGGGAGATGTGGGGCACATGGGCACCTCCTGGCCTTTCCCAGTGGGAAACAGCCCCTGCCCAGCTTCCACTGGGGACTGGCTCCTGCGGGCAGTTTAACAAACGCGGGCGTTTCTGCCGGCCTGCCAGGGCACAGACACAAACACAGCTCTCACAAGCTGTGAGAGCATCCAGAGAGGGAGCACAGGAACCTGGGAACAGCAGAGATGGCTGGCAGAGCTCTCCTGGGCTTGGGACAGGGAGGCTGAAGCACAAGGCACGGGACTGAGCAGGGTTTTGGGAGTGGGAGTGCTGCCCCCAGGCCTGCAGGGTGCTGAGTGGTTTCACCACTGCTAAGCCCTTCCCAAAGCCCCTCCCGAGTGTTCTAAGGAGCGTTCCAGTTGTGCTGTGGAAACTGCAGTAAAACACTGGCAGCTGCCCAGGAAGGGAGTGCCTGGAACCCCCTGGCTGTGGGATCATCACCTGGATCACTCACCTGGATCATCACCTGGATCATCACCTGGATCAGCACCTGCATCACTCACCTGGATCATCACCTGGATCATCACCTGGATCAGCACCTGCATCACTCACCTGGATCATCACCTGGATCATCACCTGCATCAGCACCTGGATCAGCACCTGCATCACTCACCTGGATCATCACCTGCATCACACCTGGATCATCACCTGGATCATCACCTGGATCATCACCTGCATCAGCACCTGGATCACTCACCTGGATCATCACCTGAACACCTCTGACTGCCCCACCGGTGTCATGGAGGGATAATTCACTCATTCACTCCCAGCAAACTCCATTAACCTCCCACAGGAGCCAAGAGGGTTCTGGAGCTCACGGATGCCCCATGAGCCTCTCCATGACACCAGCTAATTATCTCCTCATTAACAACAACATTAGCGTTCCATTTGACATATACAAGATAATTTGTTAATTGCACTTTAATTACAAAGTTATTAAGAGCTCAGAGGCGTTCAACAGAAGATTGCAATTACCACAAGCTGCAAAATTGCTCCCAGCAATTTGGAGATGTTATCAGAAACTGATTCCCCGTGTTCAGCTGAAGATGGAGAGGAGAGAGGAGATTTATGGGCTGACAGCACAAATTATTTCTACTGCCTCTGAAGGTGCTTTCAGTTGTGCCCTGGGAACAGCAGGAGCTGCCATGCTGGGGCACTGCAGACACCACTGATTTTTGGTGTTCCTGTTCCCCAGGCTCCAGCCCCGAGGCAGGAGGGAGGGACGGGAGCACAGAGGAACACCCAGAGCTGAGGGGGCTCGGGAGCCCCAGGAAACATTTGGCTATTGGGGAGAAATTGTGCCCTGGCAGGGCGGGCAGGCCCTGGCACAGGTGCCCAGAGCAGCCCCTGGATCCCTGCAGTGCCCAGGGCCAGGCTGGGCACTGGGGCTGGAGCACCTGGGACAGGGGAAGGTGTCCCTGGGACAGGGGAAGGTGTCCCTGCCATGGCAGGGGTGGATCTGGCTGATATTTAAGGTCCCTTCCAGCCCAAATCTCTCTGGGACTCTGATTCTGGTTTTGCCATCATCCCAAAGGGAACCTGTTGTGCCAGAGGCGGGAGGAACAGGGGTGAGCTGCTCTCACTGGTAAGGGCGGGGACTGAAAGGGACATCTGGCTCTGATCCCAGCTTAGTGCTGTGTAAAATGCTCCTTTTCCTGTAGCTCAGCTTTTCCTGATGAAAGCAAAGTTGAGAACAGGGAGAAGAGCAGCCAGATTCCCCTGCAGCCCAAGGATCTTTGCTCTTCCCGTCCCAGCAACATCCAGGTGCTGCTGTGCCCAGGAGGGATGGGCACACTGGCACAGAGAGCCGAGCTGAGCAGCCAGAATTAACCCTGTGCTCCCCCAGAGACACTGGATCTGTGGATCCTGTCCCTCCCAGGTCAGCAGGGATGCAGGGAACACAAACCTGAGCACAGCTGGGGTTAAACCACCCTGCTCAGCTCCAAGTGCTGAAGTGTTTGTGCCTTCCTTTCCACCCCACAGCAGCTTCATAGCAAGGTTTTGAAGTGGAATGCTCCTCAGAGGCAGGAGTTTCCAGGGCACACGGGAGCAGCTCCAGGGCTCCAGCCCAGAGGCGTCAGGCACACGCCCAGCACCACGGCAATTTCGCATTTCTGTTCGAATATCCCTGCAAGTGCCACTCCTGAGCTGATTTAACACCAGGGCTGTGGTGTCTAACAGCTCTCCAGTGATTAATAACAGCCATTTGTTCAAAGCTAACAGCCCCAGTGTGACAGTAACAGATAAATTAGCAACATTAAAAATACGCTAAGGAAAACATTTATGTACTGGCTGAGTGTAGTGTGGGATGGGAGCACACATCAGTTGTGCCAATAAGAAGCTATTAATGAGGAGGGCTGGGTGTTTGAGCCGTTTTTGCCCTGTTCTCCCATAATGGTTCTGACATGGTTCATATTTAGCCTGATGAGCTGGGCCAGTTCCTGTGGACAGGAATGTTTTCATGTGCTGGGGCAGGAATATTGCAAGCAGATGGTGGGAGGAGCGAGGAGAAGGTGGAACATTGTTCCCTCTCAGCTCCCTTTGTCACAGAGCAGCCAACATGCCAAGTAATATCTGGGCATCAATTACGGGGCTGTTTCCCAAATTACATCCCCAGCTTCGGATGTCACACAAGACATTTTAATAATGCCAACTAAAATTCTTCTGCTCACCAGGTCCCGGGATGCTCCTCGTGCCCAGCAGGAGCCTCAGCAGCACCTTCCTGTCCCCAGGGGTGGCAGGGCCCTGGAGGGGAGCTGGGCCTTTGCCCTGGGCCACAGCCCTGCCCCAGCCCGGGGAGCTTTGGGGGGAGCTGGAGCCGAGCCACATCCCAGAGCAATCGGACACATCTCCACCTGTTCCATGTGGGAACCGTCCCAGGGCATCACTGCACCCTCTGACAGAAAACTGCAAGCCAAGGGCTGAAAGTGCAGCCCTTTGTCACCACCAAACCCCAGACTGTGGAGTTTTGTTCAGCTGTTGAGGTGAGAAGGTCCTTCTGCTGAAATTCCGCTTTGCAGTGCCAAGCCCCCCCCAAACCTGCCTGTCCCTATGGATTGGCTTTTGTTCCATTGTTCTCAGCACTGATGCTCAGGAGCAGGCCGTGGGGCAGAGCCGTGAACAGCTCCATTGTACAAAGGAGCCCCAGCAGGTGAGAGATGCTCGGCCTGCTGCAAGCAGAAATCCTGCAATGCTCTCAGCAAATCCTGCAAGGCAAGCGGAAAACTCCAAATTTAGGACTAGGCAGTGGAAAAACTTGAACAGAGTCCAGCCCCTGTTCCCAGCCCTGCACAAACAGCCCCAGGCACTGCTGGGGGAGGCTGAGGGAAAATCCCCCGGGCTGAGCTGCTGGGGGGCTCTGCAGAGGGGCTGGGGGCTGTGAGAGGGGCTGGGGGCTGTGGAGAGGGGCTGGGGGCTGTGAGAGGGGCTGGGGGCTGTGGAGAGGGGCTGGGGGCTCTGCAGAGGGGCTGGGGGCTGTGAGAGGGGCTGGGGGCTGTGAGAGGGGCTGGGGGCTGTGGAGAGGGGCTGGGGGCTGTGAGAGGGGCTGGGGGCTGTGGAGAGGGGCTGGGGGCTGTGAGAGGGGCTGGGGGCTGTGAGAGGGGCTGGGGGCTGTGGAGAGGGGCTGGGGGCTGTGCAGAGGGGCTGGGGACTCTGCAGAGGCTCTGGAGGCTCTGCAGAGGGGCTGTGGAGTGGGGCTCTGGGGCAGCCCTGGCTGTCAGCCCAGCCCAGCCCAGCCCAGCCCGTGCAGGTGGGAGGGCAGCCCCTGCTGACAGATTCAGAGCTCCCTGGTCAGGCACGGAGCTCAGCCCCCCTGACAGGGATGCTCAGCAGCTCCTCATCTCCCTTGTCAGGAGCAGTGGACCAGGGTGATTAGAGCTGTTTCATTGCCCCTAAACGCCGCTTCCAAGCTGTGTCTTGCTCTGAGGTGTTTGTTTAAACACTCCCATGTTCCATTTGGAAATGTTCTTTGAAAAAAACCCAAATGGTTTTCAACCATAAGCTTCCCGTTTTGCTGATAATTGCTTCCTCAGTTTGAAAAAAAGAAAAAGTTTCTACTTTAGGGGAAAATTCCCCACTCCCTTTCCCTGGGTGTTGTCCTCCCTGGGTCTCTGGTGGTTTTTCAAGGGGGGGGCTCAGAGCCACCTGCTCCCTCCCCATCCCAGAGTGAGCTCATGGGCCAGGCATCCCCCAGCATGACCTCACAGCTCAGCAAGCTCAGCACCCCTTGGCCGCAGCCTGTGGGAAAATGTGAGCGTTTCCCTCTGCTCCTGCCTTCAGAGGGCACAGCTCTGTCCTCCCCAGGACTCGCCCAGGGCGCAGTGAGGTCCGGAGGGCAGGGGGATGAAGGCTCTCGCCTGCCTTGGCTGGGGTTCCAGGGAGCCCCTGAGCCCAGCCCTCATTCCCGTCTCCATAGAGGCCTCATCAGGCAGACTGTGCAGCCTTGGCCTGCATTACACCCCAGGTGTGAGTGGCTGTCAGGGGTGTGACACAGGATTTGTCACCTGAGCCCGGTGCTGAGCTCCCTGCCCGGCAAGCTGGGCACTGCTGCCCCACAGCCTGGCCCTGGGCAGCAGTGCCAGGGAGGGGACACTGCTCACAGAACAGAACAGAACAGAGCAGGACACTGCTCACAGAACAGAACAGAGCAGGACACTGCTCACAGAACAGAACAGAACAGAGCAGAGCAGGACACTGCTCACAGAACAGAGCAGAACAGAACAGAGCAGAGCAGAACAGAACACTGCTCACAGAACAGAGCAGAGCAGAACAGGACACTGCTCACAGAACAGAACAGAACAGAGCAGGACACTGCTCACAGAACAGAACAGAGCAGAGCAGAGCAGAACACTGCTCACAGGCTCAGAACAGAGCAGAGCAGAACACTGCTCACAGCCTTCTGGGCACCCACACAAGCAGGAGAGTCAGGGCTGAAAGGCTCTGATGGGAGGCAGCAAAAGGCCAGGAAATGTAATTCCCTAAGGAGAGAGGACAGGAGCAGTGACCCCAGCCCCAGTGCCTGAGTGTGGGGCCCTGCAGGCACGGCTGGGCAGTTTTCCTTCCCAGTTGCAGGACTCCAAGTGCTGTGAAACCAGTGCTTCTGAGCCTGGTTTCCATCTGAGGCTGCTGCCCAGACCCAGCCCTGCAGCAGGCCACGCTTTGCCATCCTCCAGCAGCTCCACCCTCTCGGGGTCTTTTTGGGTCGCTGTGACCCCGAGATTGTTAAAAGTCTCTTTTCCCAGCCTGACACTTGAAGGAGGAGTCAGGGCCCTTCATTTCTCGGTCTCAAGGTTGTTTATTGTTTCTTATCTATATAATTCTTTCTCCTGCCCTGCCCAGGTCCATCCAGCAGGACAGTTCCAGGCACTCTCCCTGCCCCTGGGCAGTGTTATGTCTTTATACTAAGACATAACACTAAGGGTTTTGGTTAAAGGAGAAATTTGTGAAGGGTTTTGGTTGAAGGAGAAATTTGTGAAGGGTTTTGGTTAAAGGAGAAATTTGTGAAGGGTTTTGGTTAAAGGAGAAACGTGTGAAGGGTTTTGGTAAAAGGAGAAGCGTGTGAAGGGTTTTGGTTAAAGGAGAAACGTGTGAAGGGTTTTGGTAAAAGGAGAAACGTGTGAAGGGTTTTGGTTGGAGGGGAAGCGTGTGAAGGGTTTTGGTTAAAGGAGAAACGTGTGAAGGGTTTTGGTTGGAGGAGAAACGTGTGAAGGGTTTTGGTTGGAGGAGAAGCGTGTGAAGGGTTTTGGTTGGAGGAGAAGTGTGTGAAGGGTTTTGGTTGGAGGGGAAGCGTGTGAAGGGTTTTGGTTGGAGGAGAAGTGTGTGAAGGGTTTTGGTTGGAGGGGAAGCGTGTGAAGGGTTTTGGTTGGAGGAGAAGTGTGTGAAGGGTTTTGGTTGGAGGGGAAGCGTGTGAAGGGTTTTGGTTGGAGGGGAAGCGTGTGAAGGGTTTTGGTTAAAGGAGAAACGTGTGAAGGGTTTTGGTTGGAGGGGAAGCGTGTGAAGGGTTTTGGTTGGAGGAGAAGCGTGTGAAGGGTTTTGGTTGGAGGGGAAGCGTGTGAAGGGTTTTGGTTAAAGGAGAAACGTGTGAAGGGTTTTGGTTGGAGGGGAAGCGTGTGAAGGGTTTTGGTTAAAGGAGAAACGTGTGAAGGATTTTGGTTGGAGGCTCCCCCTGGCAGCCCAGCCCTGCGCCCTGGAGCTGCCAGAGCTCTGACACAGCTCCCCAATCCTTCCATGGATTAACCAGGCACCCAGTGTGGGGTGAGGCTGTTTGTGCGCCCTGGCAGATTCGTGGGGAGGGCAGCTGTGGTCAGAAGGATTTGCAGGGGATGGCAGCAGACAGAGAACCCTCTCCAGGCCGAGTGGACAGGAGGAGCTGTGCTGAACTTGGCAGCCTGGCTCTGCTTTGAAGGCAGGAGCTGCGCTTGCTCCCACACAGGCAGGGTCAGATGTAGCTCTGGATGCAGATGGTGCATCAATAACCCACTGCTGCTGCTGCTGGCCATGGATTTGGCTGGGCAGTGCTGGGAAGGAGCCCTGGAAGCCACCAGAGTGCAGGTGAGACAGGCAGGGCTCAGGTGAGAATCAAATCTGGCTCTCCTGCCTGGTCCTGCTCTGCCTTTATTTTGTCTGTGGCCAGAAGCTGGGACTGGCTGTGCTGCTGCTCAAAAGAGAATTCCAGATTTCATTCCTTCCAGCCAAATCTCAACCCGGCCAAGAAAGCAGGGAGCAAAGCAGATCAGACCCATCAATTGCTTGGGTTGGCTTTGACATTTCTTACAGGCAGCAAAGCCTTAATAAATATCAACTGCAGGAGATTCCTGACATTGCTGGAGAAGTTTTCCAGGTTTCTGGAGGAGCAGAAGTTAACTGGAACCCGGTGGGGATGCTGGAGGAATGGAGAGGGCCACGGGGATCTGAGCCACAGCCAAGTGAGCACAAACCACCCAGAGACTCGGGGTGTGCAGGAAGGAGACGAAAGGGAATAACTAAAAAGGCTGGAAAAAGCAGCCCAGGGAATTGCTTGGTGGCATTAGAGGACAATAAACCCCAAACTGTGCTGTTCAGACCCAAGTTAACTCCTCATTGCAAAGGAGATGGAGACCAAATTTCTAGGCAGGAAATCTGCCTCCCTGAGCAGGGCTGCTCATGTTGCAGACCTTTGCCCCCACGGTGTGAGCGCTGCACGTTCCCCCTTCCCCGGCTCCAGCCCCGTGTTCGAGGTGCTTATTCTGGCTTCTTTCAGACCACGACTCATTTGCAAGAGCCCAACTGTCATCACATTTATTTTTCTTCCTCCTGCTTCCCCTGGCCTGGGCAGGGCTGGTATTTGGGCCCCTGGGAGCCCAGATGTGCCCTGGGATGACGCAGAAGCCTCAACATTTTCCCTTGGAACGCATCTGTGTTTGTGCCATCGCCAGCTCCTCGCGGTCCAGGGCGTTCGGGGCTTGGAGAGAGGGAAAGCCCTGATGGAAACAAAGGAGGGAAGGAATGCTCAGGTGCAGTGGCCAGGGGGAGATGGGCTCAGCAGGGCTGACAAGGATGCAGAAATGGAGCTGATGAGAGCTGAAGCCACGGCTTCACTGCTGCTGAATCTCTGGGAACAGCTCGGCAGCAAACCCAGCACAGGCACGTTCCTGGAGCTGACTGCAAAGGCACTGCTGCCACAGCCCTGCAGGGAAGGGGCTGACCCTGCCCACACAGGCTCCTGTGGGCTGGGAGCCCCTCGCTGCCCCTGTAGGACATGAGAAAACACGGGTGCACAGCGCTGCTCTCAAGGTGAATAAAGGGGAAGTTTATTTTCTGACTCCAACATTATAGATTTCCAACAGTGACAGTGGATTGGAGGGTGGCAGTGCCACCTCTCCAATGACACTGGACAAACCAACAGTCCATCAAATTTCTCCTCCTCCATAAAAGAATGCAAAACAATGAGTTATTTACAGAAAGTGTGCGAGAAAGTTTTCTACAAGGATGTAAACATCAGAAGGCTTAGAAAATCTTAAAAAATCAGGGTGACACCTGACCAGGCCACAGGCAGTCAGGTCCTGAGGCAGAGGTGGCACCGTGGAGGGAGGCTCAGGGAAGCTTTGGAATGCAGGCAGCCCAGTAACCACAAGCTTTATAAGGAAGGTGATAGCCTGTGCCAGGGGTGGTGGATTGGCCAGAAGAAAGGCAGAGAAAGCCCTGGAGAGCCCTCGGGGTCGCAGGCACAGCCCTGCCCCGTTTGTGGTGGCAGCAGCTGGTGCAGCCCTGGCACAGCTGTGCTGCTCCTGTATGGGCACATCAGCACCAGAGCTGCCATCCAAAGAGAGTCACAGGATCCTGGAATGGGCTGAAGGGACCTTAAAGATCACCTCATTCAAACCCCAGGCTGCTTAGAGGCATTCTTGCCTCAGTTTCCCCTTTGGAAAGTGAGAGCAGCAATGCCCACTGGTTTCCAGCAGGTCCCACCATCACATGGGTGATGTTCCTGTGTTTTTGTGGTTGGTGCAGTGTTGGCATCTGCTGGTCCCAACTGCAGGAAGGCAGCTTTGCTGTAATTGTTAAATTTGAGCCCTGAGATCAGGAGCAGCTTTGCTAGAGCTGTGTGAGATGTGTGTTCTCTGGAGAGAGGAATTACACACATCTGTAAGATGTGTGTCCTCTGGAGAAGGGAATTGCACACATCTGTAAGATGTGTGTCCTCTGGAGAAAGGAATTGCACACATCTTACAGATGTGTGTCCTCTGGAGAAAGGAATTGCACACATCTGTAAGATGTGTGTCCTCTGGAGAAGGGAATTGTGCACATCTTACAGATGTGTGTCCTCTGGAGAAAGGAATTGCACACATCTGTAAGATGTGTGTCCTCTGGAGAAGGGAATTGTGCACATCTTACAGATGTGTGTCCTCTGGAGAAAGGAATTGCACACATCTGTAAGATGTGTGTCCTCTGGAGAGAGGATTTGGTGTCCATGTAACCCAGCCCTGCTGGGGCTGCAAGGGGAGCTCCCCTCATTCCCAATGCAGTCCCAACACCAAAGCTCACCCACAGGAACCCATAATTCAAGATTTTAACCAACAGTGTATTTTTTCTCTGCCACATCATTTTGCTGAAGTCCAACTTAACCTTCTGGACCAAAGAAATGGCAATGGAAAAACCAAAGTTTCCCCTTTGAGTGACTCATGCCTGATTCACCCAAAAATGTATGGAAATCCAGGAATTTTCATCATGAAACTGCAGGGAGGGAAGTGGGAAGGACTTGGGGCTGCAGCTCCTCAAGCATTTTAACCCAAAACTTCATCTCACTTCCATGAGAATAAAATAAGCTATTGACCATTGGATGGCTCCCCTTCATAATCACTTCAGAGCTGGGCTTTGAATATTCATTTGTTGTGCTCCCACACTTCTCCTGCCTGAGTGGAAATGCCCAGAGAGGATTTCTGTGCTGGTTTGCAGAACCTTCCCAAGGCACCTTCTGGAGCCCTTCAGAGATCCCTGCTCCAGGCTGCTCCCCCTGTCCCAGCCCAGGACTGACTCAGTGCAGCCCATTCCTGGCCTGGGAGAAGAAACCCCCAGTGCAGGGGCTTTGATCCCAGCTGCTCCTCCAAACACCTCCTTCCATGGGCTGGGACACATCCCAGCAGTTTCTTTTTTGTGTGGCAAGGAAAAAACATCCATTTTTAACTCATGCAAATGAGGAACAAGACCCTCGTATAAAATAAACAGACAACCCATTTTTCACCTGTAATTGTTTCTTTGCCACATTAATAAAAATATGGTGTGTATTATGGTTAATGAATATGTAAATGAGATATGATTAATAACTCATTTGGAGAGAAATGGGAAGATTCATTTGCCTTCTGTCATTTCTCTGTGCCTCACATTCCTCTGTTGGGTGCCTGTGAGGTGAGAGGCCCTGGCACAGGTGCCCAGAGGGGCTGGGGCTGCCCCTGGGTGTGCCCAAAGGGGCTGGGGATGTCCCTGGGTGTGCCCAGAGGGGCTGGGGCTGCCCCTGGGTCGGTCCCTGGGTGTGCCCAGAGAGGCTGGGGAAGCCCTTGGATCCCTGGATGTGCCCAAAGGGGCTGGGGATGTCCCTGGGTGTGCCCAGAGGGTGGCAGAGCCAGCCCTGCCTGAGCCCCTGGGCTGGCTCTGGTGTTCCCAGCCCAGGGGCAGAGGGAAGACTCAAATTTCAGCTCCAAACCTTCCCGGCAGCCCCACAAGGAGCTGCTGCAGGCTCCCAGCCCCAGGGACAGCAGGGACAGGGGTGTCCCCTGCCGTTCCAGCAGGGCTCCTGCCCAGCAGCCCTCGAAAGGTCCAGAACCATCACTGGAGATAAAGAATTGGAGATCTGAACAGCCCGAGGCGTTTTCAGTGCCTGGTGGTTCATCCCATGCCCAGTATTGACATCCCCAAAGAGGTGAAAAGCCCAAAGAAGCTGGGCACGGTCTGGAGCTCAATATGGGCCATATTCTTCCTGCTAACTTGTTATTTTGTCCGGAATTTTGTGTCAGGGCCCCAGTTCTGTCCAAGGGACCCATTTCAGGGGCTGGGAGGACACTGGGCACAGGGGGGGAAGCACAGAAGGTGAATGCACAGAGGTGATGGGAACCTTCTCCTGGAGCACGACTGAAGGTTCTGAGAGACGCAGCAACACCAACAGCTTGTGGGGACAGCCCTGCTCAGCCTGCCCTGCTCAGCCTGCCCTGCCCAGCCCGCCCTGCCCAGCCTGCCCTGCCCAGCCTGCCCATGCAGCTGCCAGGAGCACCCGTGCCTCCAGCAAAGGGACCGAGCACTACGGGCACTACAGGGAGGAAAACAGGACTTTGTCCATCCCCTTTCAAGGGGGATTTCCTTCGAGGGGCAAAGCTTGGTTATAACCAGTGAGTGGGACTCTGAGCTGCAGCCTGGCTCAGCACAGTCACAGCTGCTCTCCACGAGTGCCCTCTTTGCTGAGCTGTGCTCTGAGAGCTGGAACTGCAGCCAGCAGGAGCAGAGCCCCCCTGGGCCACTCCTTGCACCCTCTCGCCCTCACAGACCCACACAGACATCCCCTCATTGCTGGGAGAGCCCAGACAGGCAGAAACTCAGCGGCAGAGCTGGCTGTGCACTCCCCATCCAAATGGAAATTTGGCTGCAGACGTGTCACTGGAAATTACAATTTTTGCAGGGAAAAAAAACCCCAACGAAACTATGATCAATCATTTGTTCCAATTTTCATTAAAAGCAAGAATTTTCATTAAAGTAAATGTTGGTTACAGAAAAGCAGCTGTTTGTTTTGTTTTCTGTAACCAGAACCAGAAGGCTGCTCTTTAAAATGTTTTTGAAAAGCAGCTGCTTCGGTCAGCAAAGCAAAAACAAAGGGAAACTGTCGCAACGACTAAAATAAATGTTTTCCTCAGAACTTCCAAGAACATAAAGGGAAGACACGACTCGATCGTGGTGCCCTGGCTCTGCTGCAGATGCTGAGTGTTTGCAGCCCCTTCCTGCTCTGGGAGCACTCAGCAGGATGGGCAGCAGCTCTGCAGGAGCAAACCCTGCCCCTGTTTCTGCAGGAGCAAACCCTGCCCGTGGTTATCCCAGAGCAAACCCTGCCCGTGGTTATCCCAGAGCAAACCCTGCCCAGGGTTATCCCAGAGCAAACCCTGCCCATGGTTATCCCAGAGCAAACCCTGCCTGTGTTTCTGCAGGAGCAAACCCTGCCTGTGGTTATCCCAGAGCAAACCCTGCCCGTGGTTATCCCAGAGCAAACTCTGCCCGTGCTTATCCCAGAGCAAACCCTGCCCATGGTTATCCCAGAGCAAACCCTGCCCGTGCTTATCCCAGAGCAAACCCTGCCCAGGGTTATCCCAGAGCAAACCCTGCCCGTGCTTATCCCAGAGCAAACCCTGCCTGTGGTTATCCCAGAGCAAACCCTGCCCGTGGTTATCCCAGAGCAAACCCTGCCTGTGGTTATCCCAGAGCAAACCCTGCCCGTGGCTCTCCTCGAGAGGAGAGGAGAGGAGAGGAGAGGAGAGGAGAGGAGAGGAGAGGAGAGGAGAGGAGAGGAGAGGAGAGGAGAGGAGAGGAGAGGAGAGGAGAGGAGAGGAGAGGAGAGGAGAGGAGAGGAGAGGAGAGGAGAGGAGAGGAGAGGAGAGGAGAGGAGAGGAGAGGAGAGGAGAGGAGAGGAGAGGAGAGGATCAAGACGTCTCTGTGGTTCTTAGGTTATTCATTGATTTTTCAGTTTGGACAAACAAAGTGTCATTCAAAACCCAAACTCTTCCTCCTTAATGCGCCTTCACTGAATCAAGTTCTACAGCACTCAATTAACACATAAATAATTAAAACACTTCCAATGAAAAGTTCTGTCCACAAGAAGACCTCAGTGTGTGAAGTGCAGGGCATTAATTCACACCCAGTTTTCTCAATGGAGCTCGACCTTGGGCCTCGTGTCTGGCACAATGAAGTGGGAATTAATCCGCCGGATTTCATGGGCTGTCAGCTCATCCCAGCCCCCCAGAGGTCACCTGGATCTGTGGGGCCAGCAGCTGTGGATGGTGTCAGCTTTGGGAAGGGTTGGGCTCCGCTGCAGGGGGCGCCCCAAGGCTGCAGGGGCACCAGGCCAAGCCTGGGACCACCTTCCCTGCAGCCCTGGGCTTCACCCGCCTGGCTTTGGGGCACAGCTTTGGGCTGCCCTTGCAGGGGAAGCTGCAGCGGCCTCCCAGTGCTCAGGCAGGAGCTTTCCCCATGCCCCAGCCTTGGGGTGCAGCCAGGCCAGCCCCAGCCATGCCCTGGGGGCTGGGAGGGCAGCAGGGACCCCTGTGCCCTCCACCCAGGCCCTGGGCCCGTGGCCAGGCGGGAGCAGAGCTCCTGAGCCTTCAGCCCCTCATCCCCACCGTGCAGGACCCCGGGGCTGGGCTCCTCTCCAGGCAGCAGCTCCACCCAGCAAAGGGAAAATGCAAATTCTATCACCCATCCCTCAAGGCCTGCTCCGCTAAAAATCAGATTTGGGCTTGGAACATGTCTGTGCTCCTGCACTTTGAGATGAGCTTTAATTAAGAGGTAAAATTATTAAAGCTGCAAGTTATTATAGCCTGAGGACCCCGGCCCAGTGATATGAAGCAGATGGTCCCGGGGCAAGCAAAAGCCCTTTAATAAAGAAGCGTTTGCAATTCATGAGCATTAATTATGTCCACTTCTCTCATTTTAAAATGTTCTGCTTGTCAGCCCAGGTATTGTGCGCAGAGCAAGCATGATGAATTAGGCAAACCCCTTCTGGTTCAAGCCATATTCTTTGTGTGGCGAAAATTAAAAGTATTATCTCCCAGAAGATGGGGTGATTGGAATATGTAAGCACCTGGGGATGGCCAGCCCTTGTCCCCCGGGCAGGTTTGGAGGGCCCTGCTGGGCTGCAGCCACCCCAGGAGGCAGCAGGGGAGGCCTCAGTCCAGCCCTGGTGGCTGCAGCAGGCAGAGGGGCCCTGCTGCCCTGGGCTGCAGCAGGGCTGGATTCTGCTGGATGCACCTGGGGGCTGATCCCAGTTCCACTGGGAGAGCTCAGCCTGTCTCGGTGGGATGAGAGGCCCTGGGCAGAGCAGCACGATGCCATCGAGGGCCCTGTCCACCCTGTGAAGCTCAAAGCCAAGGCCCAAGTGGCTGGAGACCCTGGCACACCAGGAAATCCTGCAAATCCCTGGGAAGATGCCAGTCGGGTTTATTCTTGTCATTTGCTTCCTCTCCTCGTGTCTCTTTGCTCTAAGCACTTCAAGAATTCACTAAGACCACTTAAAAGCACCAATAATTCTTCCCACCACCCTCGGCAAGGAGAAATTCCTTTTGCTGCTCTGATTCACGGCTGAAAGGTCCCTCCTTGCATTTCCTGGGTACAAATCCATGTTTTCCCTGCGGGGGAGTCTCACACCATGCCTGATGTTCCGAGACACCCCCGTGTGACCTGGAGCCAGGCTCACCTGCCCGAAATCCCTTCACTGCACACCTTGGCTGGAGGCATCCTTTGCTTTCATGCAGATTTCTTGGCTCTTCCATCTGCCCTGGATTAAACCCCACCATGGCATCCTTCAGAGAAGTCCAGGACGGATGAAATCTGTGCAAGCTCCCCACAGAGTCCCAGCGAGGGCTGAGCACCAGGTTCTGGTGCTGCAAATGAACCAGGTCACCCCAAAAAGCAGCACCACAGGCTGTGCTGGCCAGGCCGAGCACAGTCTGAGCTGCTCTGTGCTGGAGAGAATCCTCAGCCACAAAACTGCGGCTATAAAGTAAAAATGCTCCTGCCTGGGGGTCCTTACATGGAATGAGCAAAACCTAACGCCTGGGTTTGGCTTTATTCATCCAGCCCGGGGAGGAGAGGAGGAGGATGCTCTGTGTGCTGGTTCAGTGCAGGGATGACTGGGTTTCTGGCTGTCCCAGAGCCTGGCTCTGCTGTCCCCTGTGTCCTGTCAGGGCTCTGGGCTCCATCCCGGGATCTGAGCTCCATCCCGGGCTCTGGGCTCCATCCCGGGCTCTGAGCTCCATCCCGGGCTCTGAGCTCCATCCCTGGCTCTGGGCTCCATCCCTGGCTCTGGGCTCCATCCCTGGCTCTGGGCTCCATCCCGGGCTCTGAGCTCCATCCCGGGCTCTGAGCTTTATCCCAGGCTCTGGGCTCCATCCTGGGCTCTGGGCTCCATCCCGGGCTCTGGGCTCCATCCCGGGCTCTGAGCTCCATCCCTGGCTCTGGGCTCCATCCCGGGCTCTGAGCTCCATCCCGGGCTCTGAGCTCCATCCCGGGCTCTTGGCTCCATCCCTGGCTCTGGGCTCCATCCCTGGCTCTGGGCTCCATCCCGGGCTCTGGGCTCCATCCCGGGCTCTGGGCTCCATCCCGGGCTCTGAGCTCCATCCTGGGCTCTTGGCTCCATCCCTGGCTCTGGGCTCCATCCCTGGCTCTGGGCTCCATCCCGGGCTCTGAGCTCCATCCCGGGCTCTGAGCTCCATCCCTGGCTCTGGGCTCCATCCTGGGCTCTGGGCTCCATCCCGGGCTCTGGGCTCCATCCCGGGCTCTGAGCTCCATCCTGGGCTCTGAGCTCCATCCCTGGCTCTGAGCTCCATCCTGGGCTCTGGGCTCCATCCCGGGCTCTGAGCTCCATCCCGGGCTCTGAGCTCCATCCCTGGCTCTGAGCTCCATCCCAGGCTCTGAGCTCCATCCCGGGCTCTGAGCTCCATCCCGGCCTCTGGGCTCCATCCCGGGCTCTGGGCTCCATCCCGGGCTCTGAGCTTTATCCCGGGCTCTGGGCTCCATCCCGGGCTCTTGGCTCCATCCCGGGGCTCTGGGCTCCATCCCTGGCTCTGAGCTCCATCCCGGCTTTGCGGGTCCCTACCGCCCCCTCTCGCCCAGCGCCGGGCTCGGGGCTGGCTCTGCTCCCCTCTCCGCTCCGTGCCGCAGGATTTCCTTTGGCCCTGGTTTATTTATTTCTAGGCACGCTGATGAAACGTGCAGCCCTGTGCAGGCTGTGCACGCCAGCACCTGCGGGACCGAAATCGCTGCCTTGAGCACCCCGGGACAGCCCAGGGGACCCTGCCAGGCTGCCCTGGCCCTGGGGACACCCTGCCCTGCCCAGGACCCTGCCCTGGCACTGGGGACACCGTGCCCTGCCCAGGACCCTGCCCTGGCCCTGGGGACACCCTGCCCTGCCCAGGACCCTGCCCTGGCACTGGGGACACCCTGCCCTGCCCAGGACCCTGCCCTGGCACTGGGCACACCCTGCCCTCACCAGGACCCTGCCCTGGCCCTGGGCACACCCTGCCCTCACCAGGACCCTGCCCTGGCACTGGGGACACCCTGCCCTGCCCAGGACCCTGCCCTGGCACTGGGGACACCCTGCCCTGCCCAGGACCCTGCCAGGCTGCCCTGCAGCATTACCAGCGGATTTCATGCTCCTGCTCCCTGCCCTGCCCAGCCCAGCCCCGCTGGTCCCTCGGTGCCAGGGGACGCCGCTGGTGCCACCAGCTGAGCCCAGAGCCCTCGGGACGCCGCTGCCACCGCATGAAGCTGTTCCAGCACCGTGGCAGCTGTCCCGGGGGTCCCCAGGGTTTGCTCTGAGACCCCTCAGGAAGAGGAGCAGGTGACCCTGCTGTGGGTTGGTGAACCCCAAATGGTGGAGGTGGCGGCTCAGGAGGTGGCAGGCCCTCGGGACAGGGCAGAGAAGCATAAATCATTTCTTTCACAGGTGTAATTTGCATATGCAAATATCCCTGGGCTTCCGTTGAGCCTGCCCAACCCGCAAGGGCACCACGTGCTGCTTTCCCAGTCCCACAGGGCCAAAGGACCCTCAAATCCCCCCCACACATCCCAAATCCCCACCACGACCTGTCCCGACCCGATAAACCCAGCGCAGCTCAGCCCCGTTGGTGCCAAAGGCAGCCTGGCCCTGCAGCGCTGGGTGGGGCACGCCAGGGGCTGGCAGAGCCTTTGGGGACCCCCAGGGGCTGTCACAGTGTCGGGGGGCTGGGAGAGCCTTTGGGGACCCCCAGGGGCTGTCACAGTGTCGGGGGGCTGGGAGAGCCTTTGGGGACCCCCAGGGGCTGTCACAGTGTCGGGGGGCCGGGAACCCCCCTGAGGACCTGCCCCCCTTGCAGGGTTGTCACAGCCCGGGGACACTGGGAAAGCCCCGCTGGGTCTGGCACAGCCTGGGGCAGGGCTGGGATGGCTCTGGGGCTCTGGGGCTCTGGGGCAGGGAAGGGATGGCTCTGGGGCAGGGCTGGGATGTCCCTGGGCTCTGGGGCAGGGCTGGGATGGCTCTGGGGCTCTGGGGCTCTGGGGCAGGGAAGGGATGGCTCTGGGCTCTGGGGCAGGGCTGGAATGGCTCTGGGGCTCTGGGGCTCTGGGGCAGGGCTGGGATGGCTCTGGGGCTCTGGGGCAGGGCTGGGATGTCCCCGGGCTCTGGGGCAGGGCTGGGATACCCCTGGGCTCAGAGGGGGCTCTCATTAAAGGGGAACAAGAGAGCAGAAGCAGCAGAATTGGACACTGGGCACAAGGAAGGGGGGGTGGGAGGTAATTCATTATCCCAGCCTTGCTCAGCCCATCAAACCCCCCCGTCCCCTCGGAGCGGGGATCCCGCCCTGCCCGGGGCAGATGGGATCCCCCCAAGCCACCCCCAGGTGCTTCACGGTCAATTAGAGGCGGGGGAGCAGGGACAGGGGTTAAGGATTGCACCGAGGGCCAGCCCAGGGACACAGCAGGGCTCCTCTGCCCATCTACATCATAGACACTAATTTGGTTTCATTGACTTCAAAGGCTTTCCTGGGGCTGTGGCGCACGCCGGGCTGGGATCTATTCCTCCCCAAAGAGGTTTGAAAGGGGGCAGGGGCCTTTCTCTGAAAGCAGCCCAGGGACACAGCTTTGAGGTTTGATTTTCCTTTTTTAATTTTTTTTTACAAGGGCTGCCTCTAAAGGCAGATAAGAGGGAGCCCTGGGAAATGAAAGCTGAAAAAGTGGATATGAAAGGAGACAGGACCGACAAAGACTGTAATGAAGCAGTTAAAGGACTTTAAAATAAAGCCTCTCCCCACCCAGTGCCTGCAGAGGAGCAATAAAACCAACCTGCAAAGTGCCAGCCAAAGATTCCCCCAGGAAAGCTCGGCCTTGGGGAAAGCTGAATGTGTTGAATTATCCCCCGGGAAGCAAATAAACCAGGGACAACACGGAGCTTTTATCCTTTCATCAGCCTGGGGGAAGTGCCCTGTTAATGCTGGGAGCTTAGGGAGGCTGGAGAGGCAGGAACAGCCTCGGATCTGTGGGGTGGGAGCAGAGGATGGATCCAGAGCTCAGCCTGGATCCGTGAGGGGAGCAGAGGATGGGTCCAGAGCTCAGCCTGGATCAGTGACGGGAGCAGAGGATGGATCCAGAGCTCAGCCTGGATCAGTGACGGGAGCAGAGGATGGATCCCAGAGCTGGATCCCAGGGCTGGATCCCAGGGCTGGAGCAGCTCTGCAGAGGGAGCCCCTTCACCCAGGCTTGGCTGCTGCAGCTGGCACTGGGGCCGAGCTGTGTCCTGCCCCATATCCCGGGTCGTGTATCCTGTATCCCATATCCCAGGTCCTGTATCCCGTATCCCATGTCCTGTCTCCTGTATCCCATATCCCGGGTCTCTCGGGGCAGGGCTTGGCCCGGCTGGGCTCGGTCCCGCACAGCTCAGCCCAGCTCAGCTCGGTTCGGCCCGGCTGGGCTCAGTCCCGCTGGGCTCAGTCCCGCTCAGCTCAGCCCAGCTCAGCTCGGTTCGGTTTGGCTCGGCCCGGCTCGGCTCAGCTCGGCTCGGCCCGGCTGGGCTCGGTCCCGCACAGCTCAGCCCAGCTCGGCCCAGCTCAGCTCGGTTCGGCCCGGCTGGGCTCGGTCCCGCTCAGCTCAGCCCAGCTCGGCCCAGCTCAGCTCGGTTCGGCCCGGTTCGGTTCGGTTCGGCCCGGCCCGGCCCGGCCCCGCCGCCGCCCCGCGCTCCCGTTCGCGGTCCGGGGCCGCCCCCGCCCGGCCGGAGCGGGGCTGGAGCCGCAGCCGTGCCCGGGCACCCACAGCTTCAATTCCCACCGTAATTTTTCAATTTACAAGGCAGTAAATGAAAGAGGGAGATGAGATCTGCTGAGCGCATTTTCCAGGAGTATTTACTGCTGAGAACGCCGCAAAAGCCATTTAAACAATTGCTTTTATGACACAACACACATTAAAGAAACTTCCCGAATATTTTTTTCACCCCTCTGCCGTTTCGTGCCGCGCTGCTGCTGTTGTGCTCTGCTCGCTGCTTTATGGGCTGTTTGGAATTTAATTGGGCTGGAGCCCCGGGGAGCGCTGAAATTCGGGCTCATTTAGCTCAGGGAGTGCTCACAGCTGATCGGGCAGCAGCCCGGGGACCAGGCTGGGACAGCTGGGGGCTCACCTGGAGAAAGGAAGAGAAAAGGAAAGCTCTGCTGCTGCTGGGGAGAGCTCAGAGCCCCTGCCAGGGCCCGAAGGGGCTCCAGGAGAGCTGCAGAGGGACTGGGGACACGGGATGGAGGGACAGACACAGGGAATGGCTCCCACTGCCAGAGGGCAGGGCTGGATGGGATACTGGGAATCAGGGATTGTTCCCTGGGACGGTGGGCAGGCCCTGGCACAGGGTGCCCAGAGCAGCTGGGGCTGCCCCTGGATCCCGGTCCTGTCCCCAGCCCGGCCGTTTTTGTCCCCAAGCCCAGCCCTGTTTGTCCCCAAGCCCGGCCCTGTTTGTCCCCAGCCCGGCGGAGCTCGGGGGTCCCGCGGCCGCCGCTCCGCTCGCAGCCACCGGAGGGCGCCCGCGCTCCGCGCTCGGCCGGGACCGACGGGAACGGGCTGGGAAATAACGGGACAATAACGGGGAATAACGGGGAATAACGGGATCAATACCGGGGGGAAATAACGGGGGGAATAATGGGGGCGATAACGGGGGAATAATGGGGGGGGGATAACGGGGGGATAACGGGCGAATAACGGAGGGGATAACGGGGGGAATAACAAGGGGGATAACGGGCGAAAACAGATCAATAACGGGGAATAACGGGATCAATAACAGGGGGGAATAACGGGGACTAATGGGGGGATAATAGGGAATAACGGGGGATAATGGGGGAATAATGGGGGATAATGGGGGAGGGTAACAGGGGAAATGGGCAAAGGAGGTGCCAAAGCCCTGTGGTGCAGGGGTCACCCAGCAGCTCCCATCCCCACCGAGCTGTGCTGTGTGTTTGCAGCCCCACTGGAGAGCCAGGGAAACAGGATGGGATTTGCTGTCCCTTCCAACAGAAATCACTCTGTGATTCCATGATGCCATGGGATGGCTGTGGATGGCTTGTGATGCCAAGCAGGCTGGTGGAGCAGAGTCCAGCTCTAACCCCCCAAAACCCCAACAAGCAGAAGCACCTGAGTTATTCTGACTTTTATTTCATTGCTTCTTAGTCCACACAGTCGATATAAAATCAGAAAGGCAAAGCAAAAAAAAAAAAAAAAAAAAAAAAGTAGAACCCCAAAAAACCCCAAGATTAACCAAAAAAAGCAACAGTGTCTGGAGTCCTCAGAGGCAGCCTGGGGTCTGTGCTGGTGCCTGTTCCATTCATGGCCAGACTCGTTGCTGAAATACAGAGGACTCACATCTTGCTCTGGTGCCAGAGCCCCACGGGCTCCGGCCAGAGCTGCTTCTGTTCCTCTGCACCACGGAGGGGAAAAAGGAATCTTGGTTATAAATGCTTTATTAAAAATAATAGTAAGAGCAAATCTAAGTACAAAAGCAGTTATAGCTCATTTATATTACACAGAATTATTTCTCATTTCTAGCTTGGTTGTTTACCTCAAGGTCGTTAACTGAATTTCCAGTGACTAAGGTTAAATGGCATAGCAGGGTAAGGAATGGTAAATAGATAGCACCATTTCATACATGTGGTATTGGATTTCAGGGGCAGCTCAGCTCCACGGCAGGGGCAGAGCACGTCCCAGGCTGGGAGCAGCAGCTCCCAGCGCTCGGCACAGCCCGGCCCCGGCAGCCGCGCCAGGGAGGAGGGCCCGGGCTGGGCTGCAGCTCGGCCTAAGTGATTTAAAAGCCCAAATTCCCAGCGGGTGTGGCGGCAAGGCAGTGGGACTTAGGCACATAAGTCATTTAGGCACTTGGGGCAATCAAAGCCTTTGCTCCAAAATCCTTCAAACCTTTTGGAAGCGTCTCCCGTCAGATCTGGACGTGCCCTGTGGATCACAGCATGTGGCAGGAGCAGGGCCCAGCCCTGGCTGTGGAACCAGGCGTGGCTGATCCACGCCAGCCTAAAACCAGAGCTGGGGGCTCTGACGGGCCGGGACAGGGCAGGAGAGGTCAGCTCAAAGAGGATTTTGCATGAGAGAGAAATCACTGCGCTCTGTTACACTGTTAGGAGTGAGAGTTCCTTAGGCACTTGCTTTAGGCTTTAAAACAGCGCATGGTCAACAGAAGCAAACAAGACTATGTACATATATGTAAAAAGTGTTATAAATAGGTTTTTTAAACCATAGATACTATATACATCTTCAATTAACAAGGAACCCTTTGAGTGTTTCCTCTGGGGGTCGGTCAGGTTTGGTTTGGATGGGAGGGTTGATTCCTTTTTTTTTTGTTTTTCTGGTTTTTTGGTTAATTTTCTTTTCCGTTTTCTCGTCTATTCTGCCCCGTCCCTGGTGAGGAGGTCACGGTGCCGCGGCCCCGTCCCGCGGCGTCACTCGCGCTTCCGCAGGATGACGTAGACGATGCCGCTGGCCAGGGCCAGGGGGAAGGCCAGCCACGCCAGGATGTAGGCGAAGCCGTAGGAGGTGCTTTCCGAGGCTTGGTGCCAGTCCGTGTGCCTCACGGTGAAGATGGCAGCGCCGCTCATCACGCACAGCCCTGCGAGGCAGCACGGGGACAGTCAGCGACAGCATGGGACAGTGAGTGACACACGGGACAGTGAGTGACAGCATGGGACAGTCAGCGACACATGGGACAGTGAGTGACACACGGGACAGTCAGTGACACACGGGACAGTCAGTGACAGCATGGGACAGTCAGCGACACATGGGACAGTGAGTGACACACGGGACAGTCAGTGACACACGGGACAGTCAGTGACAGCATGGGACAGTCAGTGACACACGGGACAGTGAGTGACACATGGGACAGTCAGTGACACACGGGACAGGCAGTGACAGCATGGGACAGTCAGTGACACACGGGACAGTCAGTGACACACGGGACAGGCAGTGACACACGGGACAGTCAGTGACAGCATGGGACAGTCAGTGACACACGGGACAGTGAGTGACACATGGGACAGTCAGTGACACACGGGGGACAGTCAGCGACACATGGGACAGTGAGTGACACACGGGACAGTCAGTGACACACGGGACAGTCAGTGACACATGGGGGACAGTCAGTGACACACGGGACAGTCAGCGACACACGGGACAGTGAGTGACAGCATGGGACAGTGAGTGACACACGGGACAGTCAGTGACACACGGGACAGTGAGTGACACACGGGACAGTCAGTGACACACGGGACAGTCCGTGACACAGGGGACAGTCAGTGACACAGGGGACGGTCAGCGACACATGGGGGACAGTCAGTGACACACGGGACAGTCAGTGACACAGGGGACAGTCAGTGACACATGGGACAGTCAGTGACAGCATGGGACAGTCAGTGACACACGGGGGACAGTCAGTGACACATGGGACAGTCAGTAACACACGGGACAGTCAGCGACACATGGGACAGTCAGTGACAGCATGGGACAGTCAGTGACACACGGGGGACAGTCAGTGACACATGGGACAGTCAGTAACACACGGGACAGTCAGCGACACATGGGACAGTCAGTGACAGCATGGGACAGTCAGTGACACACGGGGGACAGTCAGCGACACACGGGACAGTCAGTGACACACGGGGGACAGTCAGTGACAGCATGGGACAGTGAGTGACACATGGGACAGTCAGCGACACATGGGACAGTCAGTGACACACGGCACAGTCAGTGACACACGGGACAGTCAGTGACACACGGGACAGTGAGTGACACATGGGACAGTCAGTGACACACGGGGCACAGTCAGTGACACACGGGACAGTGAGTGACACACGGGACAGTCAGTGACACATGGGACAGTCAGTGACACACGGGGCACAGTCAGTGACACACAGGACAGTCCCTGCTAGGAGCCCCAGGCACACAGGGCAGCAGCCAGCACCAGCACAGGGGCTGGCTCTGCTCTGCCCCCTCGGGTCCCGTCACCTGGGAGGTTTGGGAGGGGATGCTGTGGGCTCTGGCCTGGCTGGAGGGGAGCAGGGATGTCTCTGCCACGCTCAGCAAGCAAAGCCAGAGGTTCTGGAGCACCACCTGGGCTAACCCATCCCTCAGGCAGACCAGGGATGCTGCTCCACACCAACCCCGCTCCCCTGGTGCCTTGTGTAAAGCCTGGCCTGAGCCACCTCCCCGCAGTGCTGCAGGAGGGCACACTCAGAGCTGGGCTTTCAAAGCAAGGTGTCTGTATCACCTCTCTAGGTGACAAAAACCCCAAACCCAGCTGGGCCTCAGGATGCTCTGGCTGGGATCCCCCATCCTTCACAGCTGCACCAGAAGCTCAACTGCAAACCCCATTCCCAGCAAACCCCATTCCCAGTAAACCCTGGTCCCCACAAACCCTGGTCCCCACAAACCCTGTTCCTCACAAACCCCATTCCCAGCAAACCCTGGTCCCCACAAACCCCAGCTCCCTGCAAACCCTTCCATGCCCACGGCTCATCCCTCATGGCCCCCGTGCCCCACCAGGGCCGTCGGGGTCCCAGGGGTGCCCAGCCCCCGTGGGCAGTGTTTAAGGGTTTGTTGTTGCAAACAGCTCCATCAGGGGTGGGCACCGCCCAGAGTGCACACAAAGCCACCTCTATTCCTGCCCCAAACGAGCTCTTTGAATCCATCCCAGCAGTTCTATTATCCAGTCGTGGGGCTGTTGTTGGAGCCGAGTTCCACATCCCCTGCCCGGCCCTCAGGACCACCTACATCTCAGCACGGTGATATTTGAGCTGCAGTTCCACTCGACACTGCTCCTTTTGTTCAGGGAAAGTGCACAAGTGGGAATTCACTTCATTAAGGAGCAGTTTCCATTCTCCAAGCACGGGAGCCAACTCCCACTGCCCGGCCCGGGCACAGAGAGCACAGCCATTGTCTGGGGACAGGGGACGGGCGTGTGGCCCAGTCACCTCCAGAGGCCAGATACAGCAGCAATTGTCTGCAGCAGGAGCCTGGCCATGGCTGCACTGCACTGCTGGGGCACCTGCCCTGCTCTGGGCTCACAACAGCTGGGCAGGGAGGCCCAGCTGCAGCCAGCTGCAAGCAATAATGCAGCCACCATGCCTGCAGAGCCTGGCTTGGGGAGCGTGCTGCTCTGGCAGGCCAGGAGGGCAAACGCTTCCCGACATTTGTTCCCGGGGTTTGTCAGTGCCAGAGCAGCCCCAGCCCTGCAGAGCAGCCAGGGCAGCTCCCCAGGGCAGGTGTTTGCAAAGAGCTGTGGGATGAGGGCAGGCACAGCCCTGCAGGCTGAGCCCCCTCTGCAGCCCAGCAGCTCTGGGGGGAGAGGGGTGGGAGGGAAGAGATGGAAGTGATGATGAGAAGGATGCAGGAGCTGGGTCAGACCCCGAGGGGCCCAAACCCACATCCCTGCCATGCTGAGCTACCCATGGACATGCTGGACCCACCGAGGATGCAGGGGAGCCTTTGAGGGCCTTTTGGTGCCCGTGAGCCCATCAGGACAAACCCAGCTGGGCTTTGGGGGTGATTCCAAGCTGTGAGGAGGTGCTGGGGGTGATCCTGCCTGGCTGCTGCATCACACACCAAAGTGGCCTCACCCTTCTCTTCCTCCCCTCCCCTGGCTGGGGTCCCTGCAGTGGGTACCGGCCCCTGGCCTCCTCCCTGGCTCTCAGGGCAGCTCTGCCCAGCTCTGGCACCCAGCAGAGCCCAGTGCTCCTGGCCAGGCTCCCACAGCAGCAGGGAGACCAGAACGGGCTCAGCTCCTGTGACCAAAGCTGTCCCCATCTCCTGGCAGTGCTGGCACAGCCATGCCCTGTTTCCTACCAACAGCTCTGGCACTGAGGGCCACAAGGATCAAAACTGGCCTGAGCCTCCTCCTCCAGCCCTGGCAGGGAGAAGAGCAAGGACAGCCAGCAGTGCCCACCTGATCCAGAGCTCTGCCTTCAGTTCCCTGGCCACAGGGAATCTGGATGCAAGGAGGACGCACGTCCTCTGTCCTTCACACTGGCTGGGCATGGCATTAACCCATTACCCCACAGCCCAAGAAGACTGTAGGTCTGACCCTGCATCCACTGGGGACACCAGACAGGAGGGCTGCAGTCCCTGCTCTCCTCCTCTGACAGTGAGGGCTCACCAGCAGAGAGAAGCCTCCTGCTCCCAGGTCTATTAGAGAAGCTCTAACAGAGGTAATTGCAGGTAATTGCATTATTAATGCCCATTTCCTCTCCTTGGCTCCGTGGCTCTAAGGGGTTTCCATACATCTCTTTTTCCAGAGGTGGTGAACTGATCTGAACTCCACTGGCACTGTGGCCAAGCAGATCCACTCATCATGGAGTTCAAGCCAATAAAGCTTAGCTCTGGATTTCACCAGGGTTTGGGAAGGCCAGTTGCTTAGAGGATGGCCAGACACTTTAAAGTCTAAGCTCAGTGAATGAGTTTTTCCACTGATAAAATAGCAGGACCTCGGGTGGCTTCTAGTCTAACATCTAAAGCTCTAGGAAAGAATCAGTCTTCTCCCCAGACACTCTGTCCTAATGCAGCCAGGATCTCGAAGCACAATTACATTTTTTAGCCTGAACTCTTGAAAATCCTCTCCACTGGTTTCATATGTGGAAACAGAAACAGAGCCAGTGGCTTTACAACATCAGTGCTCGGGGAGCTGCAGCCTAGGACATGAGCTGTGGCTCCTTTCCAGCACTGAGTTCTCAAAGAGTTAAAAATAGCAGCTGACAGCCCAAGCCAGAGCTCACCCTGCAGCTCCAGGGCTCTGTGCTCATGGGGAAAGCACCAGGCCCCCTCATGGCAAGTTTATAAATAATCACCGAGCCCTCTTTTGCCAAAACAGGATTGTCACGACTTTCCCCACCCCTCCAGCAGCTGTGGAAGCCTCACCCAGCCTGGTGAAGGGTCCCAGAGCCAGCAGAGCCACCCTGGACATCTAACATCCCACCCTGGGGCACAGGCAGAGCTCTGCTTCCAGCATCCCTGTGATCTACTGCCCCCAGCTTTGGCACCCTGTCCCTCCAGAGCCTCCCTGGCTGGGGCAGAAACCTCTGGCACCTTCCCTGTGCAAGGGCAGAAGAGCCTGGATGCACAACAGTCCAGGAGCTGGATTTCATCCCAGGATCCCATCCTCAACACCCCCGAATTGTCCCTTCCCTTCCCTTCCCTTCCCTTCCCTTCCCTTCCCTTCCCTTCCCTTCCCTTCCCTAGGAGTTGTTCCCCTCTCCAGGCCCCTGGGTGCCCACAGCCTGGCCACAGTGGCACCAGGGCCCATGGCAGTGGCAGTGCCACCCTTGGCCCCACTCACCTGCCAGGATCTGGAAGACTCCGGTGATGTAGAAGCGGCCGCCCTTGGTGAGCGTGAAGAGCTGGCAGAAGAACAGGAACAGTGACAGCACGCTGAAGATGACGGAGAGGATCATCATGGCTTGGACAGACTGCAGCCATTCTGGGGACGGACAGACACACAGACGCCTCAGCGCGGGCACATGGAGGCCCTGCTGTGCCCCTGGCTGTGCCACCAGCCCAGCCTGGCTCCCGTGGGTTTGGGAGCAGCTGGGGGCTGTGCCTGGCGCTGTCCCACTGCTGAGACCCCCAGCCCGGGCACGGTGCTGCAGGATTCCGGGTGCCACGGGGCTGCCATGGCCCAGCTGCTGGAATGCAACAGATCACAGGCCTGGCACTGCCCTGGGAGTGTTTGCCACAAAACAGAGCAGAGACAAAACCCTGACCTGCAGACAGAGCCTCTCTCACCCCCAGCTCAGTGCCCAGCCCTGGCTGTTCAGCTGTGCCTCAAACACCAAACCAGGGGCACTGAGCTCTGTTGTACTGCAAACACCAAACCATGGGCACCAGGCTCTGCTCAGCTGTGCCTCAAACACCAAACCAGGGACACTGAGCTCTGTTCAGCTGTGCCTCAAACACCAAACCATGGGCACTGAGCTCTGTTGTACTGCAAACACCAAACCATGGGCACTGAGCTCTGCTCAGCTGTGCCTCAAACACCAAACCATGGGCACTGAGCTCTGCTCAGCTGTGCCTCAAACACCAAACCATGGGCACTGACTCTGCTCAGCTGTGCCTCAAGCACCAAAGCCATGAGTTCTGGGACACCACGCTGGCTGAGCTCCGAGGGCAAGTAAACACACAGGGAGGAAAACACCCTGTGCCCCTGTGGAGCTGGACCTTTTGGAAGTCGTCCCCAGCTGCCAAACGCAGCTGTGTCCCAGAGCAGACCAGCTAAACCAGCCCGTGTGAGTCACTGCTCAGCTATTTCCAGGCCTAGTGGGTGTGTAAACCCCACGTAAAAAAAATATAAATAAACAAGCAAAATGCAGCCCCATGCCCTGAGCTGCTGCAGCTTGAGAGAAAGAGGCAGTGCTCACAGAAACCTCTGCCTTCCCCTTCCCTTCTAAGGTTTGAAATCAAAATGCAGGACTCAGTGCAGGTAAACTGAGGCACAAACCACCCAGTGAAAGGCAGAAAAATCCTGCTTGGGGCTGGATCCTTCATTAGGCAGCCCTGAAGCCTCAGACTCAGCCCCATGTCTCTGCCACACTTTTACTCCCACCGATTTCAGTTCCCTGCCTGCAGAATCGGCTCCCTGCAGCAAATGACTGAAGTGGAAAAACTTCCAAACAAAGCTGTCCTTCAGCTCAGCCACCTCCGGAGCAGCAAACGGGGCCATCGGGACTGCCCAGGGCAAGGTCTGCCCCAGAAGTGACCACAGGGCCCCCCAAACCCCTGTGAGCTTGGGGAGGGCAGAGCGGGGTTTGGCCCCGAGGGTGAGGCACAGCCGTGGTGGCAGGGGTGACCCATGGCACTGCCAGCAAACCCAGGGCTGCAGGAGCATCCTGTGCCACTCAGCCAGGTCTGTGTCTGACTCTGGAGCAGGATTTCCACCCCAGCCCTCTGCCTCTTGTCTCTGGGTGTTCAGGCAATGGAGCAGACACAGCCCCTGCTCCCAAAGCTCTGGAGCCCCCCAGAGCAGCCCCTGCTCCCCACAGCCAGCCTGGTCCTTCCCCTCCTGGCACTGCCCATTTCCAGTGCTGGCCTTCCCTCACTCCAGCACAGCGGGTCCCTGTGCACAGGAAATGCCAGAGTGGATTTCAGTGCAATGTGCACACAAAACGTCCAATGGATTTCCTATCTCAGTAGCTGAGCAGGGAAACCCCCCCTGCCTCAGCCGCACCTGCCCCTGCAGCTCTGGCTGTCCTCCACCAGTGGGAATGGGATGAGGCAGCTCCAGCACCACCAAAATCATCCGGAATCCTTGCTCAGGTCAGAGCTCCGAGTGCCTGGAGGATGTGCAGTGCTGAAGGGCACCTGCCTCCATTGCCCAGCACAGACAGGGCTCCCATCCCGGCTGAGAGGGGAAGCTGAGCCCTCCTCCCACCCTCTCCCAGCTCGGAGCCAAGCCCTGCAGCTCCCTCGGACCAGAAAGCCGAGTCCTTTGTGATGCAAAGGCCACGGGATCCGGCCGAGAGGAGCCTTTCTGCTCGAGGTGGATGCTCCCACTGCTGGTTATTTTAGGAGAGGGCTGTCTAGACGGAAAGCTGAGCTGAGCTGAGCTGCCCTTTAATTGCATCCGCCTCCCCTGCCCGGTTTTTGCTTCTGAATGCAAATGATTTACAGGGGCTTTGCAGAATCCCATTGTAATAAAGAGCCGTGTCAGAGGCACAGAAAGGCAGCGTGAGGGGGGAGCCCACCGTGGCCAGAGGGTTTGGGCAGCCAGCCTGGCAGCAGGGAGAGCAGGAGATGATCCCGCAGCCCAGAGCTCTGAGCTCACATCCAGCCCTTTGCTGACTTGTGCTGGCCTCCTCTGTGAAAACAAAGGGCAGAATCCCAGCCCAGGACTGAGACCCGCGAGTTCCAGAGCTCCATTAACTCCACACCAGCTGCCCACAGACTCCAGCTGGATTAGGACAGCTAATTGCCTTTAATGCGTTTAAAACCACCCCTATAACTGCAGGTGGGGATTCTGCGGGCTCAGCCCCACGTGCCTTTAACCCTTTGCTGTCGGTGCCATGGCCAGCCCTCGGGATCCCAAACACAGCAAGTTTCCCAGAGCTGCAGCTGGGCTGTCAGCACTGTTTACTCACAGGCTGTTATTTGTGGTTTCCCCTGGGCAGCAAGCTGGTTATCCCATTTTTTCCCCTGCATCTCTTCAGCTCTGTGTTTATATCTGCGTTCTTCAGGAGGAAGGAGGAAAGGAAGCAGCGTGGAAGGGACAGATAACACCCTGCACGGTGGGAGTGGGCACAGCCCTGTCACAAAGACAGCCAGGCACAAGGCAAGGAGTTCTTACAGAGCAAATGTGAATTTTCCTTGAAGTTCTGCAGGCCCTGATGTGCTCACAGCACTGCTTACAACAGCAGGGAGAAGACTTCAGCCCTGGGAAGATAAAGACCACGTTTCACTGCCCTAAAATCCAGCAGGAAAGAAAGAAACCCAGAGCAGGAATTGGAGCCCAGAGCAGGAATTGGAGCTCCATCTCCCAGAGAGAGCAGCCAGCCCAGCCTGGGCAGCAGAGCCCCAGCCCTGCTTGCAGAGGGGTTTTATGCCCTGACAGGACTGACAGGGTAGTGAAAATGTGCCCTTGTGCAGGAGCAGAGGCCTTGAAGGACAGGAATCACCTCCCCAGGGTTTAATTCACACCAAAGTGAAAACCAAAGTGCACACTGAAGACACTTTTTAGAGCTCAGCTTGTCCACTGCTGTAAGAGCTCCCTAAATGAGTGCTGGGCATTAAAACCCCTCTGTGCTGGGATCTGCAGCTGATGGGAATGTTCTGCAGATGGAGCTTTCCCTCTGCCAAGTGTGTACACTGTGCATTTAAAAAGCAACCACTTCTGGAGAAGAAAACATCCATTAAGGAGGTAACTGCAGCACATAACACAGCCAAAGCTGGAGGGAAGGAGGGCAATTCATGTCCCAGCTGTAACACCTGCTGCTCCATGCTGCAAGTTGGGTCTCAGCAGGGTCAGGAACAGCGCGGGTACAGAGGCAGCAGCCCAGGCTGCCAGGAGAAGCCCCTCTCCTGCAGGGACCCTCTCCTGTCCTTCTGAGACCCCTCTCCTGTCCCACAGGGATCCCTCCTGCCCTCTGTCCAGCCGAGGCACTGCACTATCCCAGGGAAGCTCCAGGGCCAGTGCAGCTCCAGTGCAGCTCCAGTGCAGCTTTCTCCTGCTGTGGCCCAGCCAGACATTCCCGCTGCTCCTTCCCAGTCCTCCCATCTCCATGGCCTGGGAGCCAGCAGGCTGTGCTGGATCTGGGTGTTGCTGGCAATCCCAGAGGCAAAGGGGGCTCCAAGGAGCTCCCAGGGTGGGGGGGATGAGCAGGAGGGGAGCCCTGGGGCCGCGGGAGGCAGGGACTGAACACAGAGCTCCGAGTCCTCCAAGGCCTCCTGCTCCTCTCCTGAGCTCCTTCAGATGGAGATGAACCCCTCAAACCTCTGTCTTCTCCTCTCCTCCTCTTTTCCTCTTGGCTCTCCTCTCTTTCCTTCTCCTTGAAGCTCCATCCAAGAAGTCCATGAGGGAAGGAGATCCAGAGCTGCCACATCCCACAGGAGCTCACATCCTGCAGAGGCACTCCTGATGCAGCTGAGGCAGCAGAAAGCTGCTGGCACCATGAAAAGCTCCTTGCAGCAGCTCCAAAAGCCCAAGGCAGCTCCTCTCCCTGGTGGTGGTGGTGGCTCTGGCCTCCTGCTGGCCTGTGCTGAGGTGGCAGATCCATCACTGCAGATCCTCCCGAGGCTCAGGGATGGCCAGTCCAGCAGCAGGAGTGGGCAGCAGTGGGGCCTTGGCCCACAGACCTAGGGCAGGCTCACTCAGCCTGAGCCCGCAGGGACATCCAGGGGGCTCACCAAGGCCCAGAAGAAGCAGGTTGAAGGGTTTTCCAGCACCACACTCTGCAGGGGACACCCCCACCCCTTCTTCTGGCTTGGCAGTCATCCTTTGGCCACATGCTGCCCTCTTCCTGCTGTTCCTCTGTGGGCCAGAGCACAAATATGGCAGGGAAGGCGTCTGAGCCCTCGTCTCACAGAAGAAATGGGAGCCAAAGACATCTGGGGCAGCTGAGAAAAACCCAGCAGCAGCTCCCAAGCTCTCCTTAGCAGATGCTCTTTGTAAGAAGAACAAGCAACAATAAAAAATTGGCTTTAAGCATAGGAAATCCCTTTCCTATTAAAGGCAAGAAAGTTACGGGACAAACTGATCTGAAATATGAAATATTCTCTTGGAATAGGAGATTTTTAGATTTTAGGAGTAAATTCTTTACCCAGAGGTGGGCAGGCCCTGGCACAGGTGCCCAGAGCAGCTGGGGCTGCCCCTGCATCCCTGGCAGTGCCCAAGGCCAGGCTGGACACTGGGGCTGGAGCACCTGGGACAGTGGGAGGTGTCCCTGGGACAGTGGAGGTGTCCCTGCCATGGCAGGGGTGGCACTGGGTGGGATTTAGGGTCCCTTCCAGCCCAAACCATCTGGGATCCTGTGAGTGCCCCTCAGGTGATTTCAGAGCACCAAGGGATGAGTTTCAGTCCCCCAGGGCTGGCAGAGAGGGCTCAGCCCTGCCTGGGTTAAGCTGGTGTCACCCATTATTAACATCAATAAAGTCTGCTCTGGGTGAGCACCTGGGCTTTGCTTGTGGCCACCACATCAGCAAACCAGCATGGGCATCCCAGAGCCCCCAGCACCCAGTGATTGGGCACTTGCCAAGGTTTAGGGTCTCCTTTTCCCTTTAACACAGCCCCAAACCTCCAGCCTGCCTGTGGGCAGGCCACTCAAAGGAGAAGTTGCCTTGGAATATGACCTGGAACAACAGAGCTACTCCCTACACTCAACTAAAGCATTTACTAGGCCCAGTATAGGCGATAGAAAAGACACCATTGGTGTGATAGAGACTGCGTACCGCAAGGAAAAGATGAAATAATAATGAATAAACTAAGCTATAAACAGCAAAGATCAAGCCTTGTACCTTTTGCATCATGGTCTAGCAAGAAAAACCAAGCAAAATGAATTTAAGTTTTGAAAAAGTGAATTTAGGGGAGAAGACAACAGGAAGGACAAACATTTCCTGGCACTGCAGGAGGGGGGGATCCCATGGACGGCCCCACGGCCTCCCCGCTTTCAGCACTCCCGCCACAACCAGAGAGAACACAGCAGCAAAGGAACCTTCCTTCCTGCACAGAGCATCCAGCTGAGGGAGGAAAAGGCCATTTTTGGAGGAGGGACCATGGCAGTGTGGGGATCTGGGCTGGAATCTCCCGGAGAGCCCTGCTGGGCCGGGCTGGCACGCGGCCCTGCCGGCCCACAGGCCGCGCTCGCTGGATTCCTCAGATAAGGCTCCTCCAGGAATGTCTGACAGCGCAAACCAAGCTAAGATTGCTACATTTTTTCCATAGTTCTCGGCCTCTTGAAGAAAAAAAAAAGGCATTATCTAACAGCAGATGCAGAAATCAAAGCGACAAGCAGGCGTTGTACACGGAGAGGGAGAGGGAATGTGCCCGGGGCTCCTGCGGGGATGGATCAGCCCTCACACACCGAGGGCCATGGGGAACTGGGGAGCTGGGAGCTCAGCCCCACCGGGCCCAACCCAGCCCAGCCTGTGCCCAGGGGCTGCTGAGAGTGCTGAGTGCTCACCTGGCAGCGCTGTGCCCAGCCCTGGCACTGCTCCATGCCCACAGGAGGGTCTGCAGGGCGAGGAGCACAGCCCAGAGCCTGCCAGGGGCTGCTGAGAGTGCTGAGTGCTCACCTGGCAGTGCTGTGCCCAGCCCTGGCACTGCTCCATGCCCACAGGAGGGCCTGCAGGGCGAGGAGCACAGCCCAGCCTGTGCCCAGGGGCTGCTGAGAGCACTGAGTGCTCGCCTGGCAGTGCTGTGCCCAGCCCTGGCACTGCTCCATGCCCACAGGAGGGCCTGCAGGGCGAGGAGCACAGCCCAGCCTGTGCCCAGGGGCTGCTGAGAGCACTGAGTGCTCGCCTGGCAGTGCTGTGCCCAGCCCTGGCACTGCTCCATGCCCACAGGAGGGCCTGCAGGGCGAGGAGCACAGCCCAGCCTGTGCCCAGGGGCTGCTGAGAGCACTGAGTGCTCGCCTGGCAGTGCTGTGCCCAGCCCTGGCACTGCTCCATGCCCACAGGAGGGCCTGCAGGGCGAGGAGCACAGCCCAGCCTGTGCCCAGGGGCTCTGAGAGCGCTGAGTGCTCGCCTGGCAGCGCTGTGCCCAGCCCTGGCACTGCTCCATGCCCACAGGAGGGTCTGCAGGGTGAGGAGCACAGCCCAGAGCCTCCCCAGAAACACCAGGGCAAACCCTGCTGGCACCTGCATTAAATAGTTGTGCTTCTTGTTGGATATCCACACCAAGGTAACTAAGAAAAGGGTCCCTGTATGACAGGACAGGGGAGGCTCAGCTGAGACCAAGGGGGCACCACAGCATCACCACCCCCCAAAAATCCCCATCCATGATGAGCACAGGCGACCCAGCACCATCTAATTCCAAATTCCACTCACTGAGTCCCACTGCCTTCTGAAAAGAGAAGAACAAATAACCACACCCCAGTGGCCACCGTGATGGCCAAAGCAAAACCTGCCCCCGTGTGAAGACTGGAAGTGCTGCCAAAATTCCCGACAAGGATTCCTTGCTGTTCTGTCCAAGCAAAACCCCCTTGTCCTGATGCCAGAGCAGAGCCTTTGGATAAGTGAGAGCTGCCAGAGAGCACAGTGAACTTCTTACAGGGCAGCTCACTGGGGCACTTTATCCTGGAATCCCAGACTGGTTTGTGTTGGAAGGGACGTTACAAATGTCCATGGGCCATGCCACTGCATCAGGGCTGTCGCCCCGACTCAGCTGAGGCTCAGCTGCATTTTCAACAGGATCATCGTGGCCATTGTCCCTTTAATGATGAAACATCAGCGCTGGAAAGGCTCCAGAGGCTCTGGGAACGGGCAGAGGACACTCCCAGCCCGGCAGGACCGTCGGGTGTGCGGAAACCACCCAAGCACAGCTGGGACAGGGCTCTCTCAGCACTGACAGAGTGTCCTGTAAACATCCAGAAAGAGCGGTGCGGGCGTGAAAAGCCAAAGATCTGGGGAGGCTTTAGAGCGCCGGGGCTGCTGGGAGCCGGCGCTGCCTTTCAGCACAGCCGGGGGCTCAGCACAATCGGGGGCTCAGCACAAGCGGGGGCTCAGCACAAGCGGGGGCTCAGCACTTTCGCAGCTCGCATGACTGGCCCTGCAGCGGGGCTGCCGACGCGGCAATAGCCGGCCCGGCCGATGCGGGCCCGGCTCCAGGGGCTCGGGATGCGATCCAGCCGCTCCCGGCTGGCCCGGACACCAGCAGGCGTCAGCAGAGACCTGTGCGGGGCCGGGAGCTGCCCGAGGAACCAGAGCGGGGACAGCGGGGACAGCCTGGGGACACAGCAGGGCACCGCCTCCCGCGGGCGGAACGCGAGTGCTGTGCTCCCAAAGGATGGGGGTTCTGATGGGAACCTCCAAAAACCCTCCCCTGAGGCACCCTCCAGGAGCACGGACTGCTCCCCGTGTGGCTGTGAGCCTCACCAGGGCCACACGGCATCGCTGTGCCCGTGTCCCAGTGATGGTGCTGGGATTCTGGCACTGGGGCTTGCCCTGGGACAATCTGTTCTCCCAGGAAAGCAAAAACCAGGCTAACGATACAAATGCTGGCCCCAGCACCACTGGCATTAGCTGTGTCTTCCAGGGAAACTGAGGCACGGGCTGGCCCAACTCTCGGACACGGATTTTGTGCTCCTGGTGCCACTGGTCACCCTGGGAAGGGCGCGTCACGTCACGGTGTGTCAGCACACTGTCCTCCCCTGCTGGCCTCAGCAGCCAGCTCAGGGGTGGTGTCACACAGTGTGACACACCAGCCTTCACCAGCGGGGTCCCGCGGAGGCCGTGCAGCCCCGGTGTGCCCCTGAGTGCCCTCGGGGCACTCAGCTCAGCCCCCACAGCAAACCCCGGGGCCAGGGCTGTGCCCAAACCTCAGCCCGTGCCAGCACAAAACCAGCACAGATTTCCAGGTAGGGGACAGGTGTCCTCTGGATCAGGTCTTCTCAGGGCCCCGATCCATGGGGGGGCACAGCCCCGATCCATGGGGGGGCACAGCCCCGATCCATGGGGGGGACACAGCCCCGATCCATGGGGGGGACATCCCTGATCCATGGGGGGGACACAGCCCCGATCCAGGGGGGGGACACAGCCCTGATTCCAGGGGACACAGCCCCGATCCCGGGGGCACAGCCCCGATTCCAGGGGACACAGCCCGATCCATGGGGGGGGGCACAGCCCCGATTCCAGGGGACACAGCCCGATCCATGGGGGGGGGCACAGCCCCGATCCCGGGGGGCACAACCCCGATCCATGGGGGGGACACAGCCCCGATCCATGGGGGGGACACAACCCCGATCCAGGGGGGGGGCACAGCCCCGATCCATGGGGGGGACACAGCCCCGATCCATGGGGGGGACACAGCCCCGATCCATGGGGGGGACACAGCCCCGATCCAGGGGGCACAGCCCTGATCCCGAGGACACAGCCCCGATTCCAGGGGACACAGCCCCGATCCATGGGGGGGACACAGCCCCGATCCATGGGGGGGACACAGCCCCGATCCAGGGGGCACAGCCCTGATCCCGAGGACACAGCCCCGATTCCAGGGGACACAGCCCCGATCCATGGGGGGGACACAGCCCCGATCCATGGGGGGGACACAGCCCCGATTCCAGGGGACACAGCACCGATCCAGGAGGGCACAGCCCCGATTCCAGGGGGGGGACACAGCCGCGATCCGAGGGCACTCACCGTTGGAGGAGGATGCCGTGCACTGGAAGTGGTTGCCGGTGGTGCAGTTCTGCCACAGGTCTGCCGCGCGTTCGCCGCTCACCAGCCATTGCTGCGGGACAGACACAGCCCGTGAGCGGGTCAGACACAGCCCGTGAGCGGGTCCCGCTCCCCCGCACCCCGGCCGTGTCCCCCCAGCGCCACCGCGTCCCCCCAGGCTCCGGCACCGAGCAGCCGCAGCCCCGGCGCGCCTGCCCGGCCAGGCGCTCCCAGGGACGCGCTTTTCCGTCCACAGGGGTTTGGAAAGTCAGTCCCGGTATTTGCTTTTAACCGCTTCAGCCCCGCGGCGCAGGAACAGAAGCTCTTTATGCTCTTCGAGCACGGAGCGAGTCCCGCCGGGGCCGCGCTTCCCTCCCCTGGCCGGCCTCGCCCGCTGCCTGGCCGGGATATTTGAATGCTTCCACGTGATTCCTAACGGCTCGGAAGATTTTTGTAACGTTTTCCGTGACTGTTACCACAAAAAGAAAAAAAAAAAAAAAGAAAAAAATAATCCGGGAAAGAAGCCCCTGGTGAAGCAAGCTTGGAAGCCACCAGCTCCACAGAGCAGCTGCCTCAAAGCCAATTCCAGCCTCTCCCCAGCAGCTGACGTGTTCACTGGGCTGCAGCCCCGGGACAGTGCTGGGAAGCCTCGGAGCTGCCTCCAGCCCTCGCTCCTGCCGCTGCTCACACAGAGTCAGCCTGGGAAGCTGGGTTAGGAAAGGAGGCTGTGCCTCGTTCCCAGCCCAGGGGAGGAGAGCTGGGGAGCAGGACTGCTGTGCCGAGGAGTCAGTGCCCAGCCAGCCCTATCCAGAGATTCTGCTCGGCCTGGCTGCTCTGGTCCTGTGCCTGGAGCTCAATAGCAGGTGGAGCTCTCTTATGAAAGGGGAGAGCAACATCACCCCAAAGGAGGGGATTTGGGGTGCTCCGAGGCTGCTCCTCGATGTGAACCAGCCTGGGGATGATGAGGAGATGGTTTCCAGCAGCCCTCGTGTCTCTGTACCAACGTGGATGCCTTGAGCACCACCACAGAGCACAGCCAAGCGTCCCACCAGCTTCCCCTGACAGCGCAAACTCCCAGGCTCCCAAATCCCATCGTTACTGAGACCAGCGCCCAGCCCGTAAAGGCCTCCTGCCGACAGCCAGGCTGTAAAACCAGCCATAAACAAAAATAACCCCTCGTGCTCTTGCCACGCCACGGCCGGGCCCGGCGCTAGCCCGGAGCGGGGAAATCCCAACTCACACTGACGATGGTGGAGACGAAGAGCAGCACCAGCACGGTGACGTGCAGCACGATGATCCCCAGCAGCAGGAGCAGCATCTTGGCGGTGCTGGAGGCAGAGCTGCAGCGGGACAAGGATGATGCTGAGGGCGTGTGTCTGTCTGTCCGTGCGTATGGCCGGGGGCAGCGGGAACGCTCCGCTCTGCCCCGCCCGGCGCTCGGGCTCTCTCCGCGGGCCCCAGCGACGGAGAGGGGTCCGAGCCCTCTGCCCGCTCCCCGATCTCCCCCGGAGCCCCCCGAGATCTTCCCCCGAGCCTGCTCTCCCCGTCCCACCGAGGGCCTCCGCCCAGTCCCCTCCCCGGACACCTTCAAAGGGGGTGATCCCCAAGAGGGTCCCCCAGCCCCTCTCCCCGGAGGGGTCCGGTCCCCCTCTCCTCCCAAGGGAATGTCCGCTCCCGGTCCCCCTCTCCTCCCAAGGGAATGTCCGCTCCCGGTCCCGCCGGGCGGGAGGGCTCGGGCCCAGCTCATGGCCCCCGAGGGGCGGCCCCAGCCCCGCTACGCAGGGAAACCCACCCATGGGAGCAGTGTGGGTGATTCAACCGGCCCCCACCCCGGGGGGAATTTTACCGCGCTCATCACCTCCCCTCTTCTCCGAGGGTGCTCTCAGCCCATCTACCCCCGGCTCCCCCGGCAGAGCCTCTCCTGGACCCTGTCCCGAGCCGGGGGGGACCTTCCCCAGCCCGTCTCCCCCTCGGTGAACAGGGGAGGGGGCTGCCCTGACCCCTCTCCTTGGACACCCCAGAGCGGGGGTGCTGCTGCCCTCCCTCTCGGCTGCGGGGCCCCGGGGCTCTCCCCGGCCCCGTTCCCGCTGTGCCCGTTCCCCGGGGCTCTCCCCGGTCCCGTTCCCGCTGTGCCCGTTCCCCAGCCCCGTTCCCGGTGTGGCCGTGCCCCGGCGGGACGGGCGCTCCGTACTCACATCGCGGCGGAGCGGAGCGCGCTGGCGGCGGCGGAGCGGGCGCGGAGCGGAGCGGGCGGCGGCGCTGTCAAGTTTCCCCTTTAACCGGGGCCACCGCCCCGTTTGCGTCTGCGGCACGGGGAGGGCTCAGCCGCCGCCCGCCGCCCTCCTATAAACGGGACAGCGCCCGGCCCCGCCGCCTGCCCCCGGGCACCGCTCCCGGAGCCCTCGCCGTCCCGAACACGGCTCCCGAGCCGCTCCCGCCCCACAGCGAGGAGATCTGGGGGGACAAGAGACGAGCAGCCCGCTGTCCTGAGCCCCCAGGCGGCCCTGGAGGAAGGCGGGGAGCGGTGGCCGTGCCCCGCTCTCCCAGCAGCCCCGAGGGTGCGGGTGCCCGCAGCGGGGCAGCCCCGGGCGCCGTGAGCAGGACCGGCCGTGCCCGGGAGGACAGAGCTCCGCGCATCGCGGGGGTTTGCGCAGCCCTGGACGGGATCCGTGGCTCAGGATTTGGGGAACGAGCGTCTGGCTGAGCTGAAGGGGTTCTAGCCCTTGGAGTCGACCTTTCTTAGCACTCGAGAGCCAAATTAGGTAGAACTGAGCAACTTTTCACTATCCAGAGGGTGCGATTTTCCACAGCTCTGGAGAACACTCAGAGTTAGGGCTGTTCTGCCTGTGGAAGGCTCTGGGGAGAGCTCAGAGCCCTTCCAGTACCTAAAGGGGCTCCAGGAGAGCTGGAGGGGGACCTGGGACAAGGGCTGGAGGGACAGGACACAGGGAATGGCTCCCACTGCCAGAGGGCAGGGCTGGATGGGATATTGGGAATTGGGAATTGCTCCCTGGCAGGGTGGGCAGGCCCTGGCACAGGGTGCCCAGAGCAGCTGGGGCTGCCCCTGCATCCCTGGCAGTGCCCAAGGCCAGGCTGGACATTGGGGTTGGAGCAGCCTGGGACAGTGGAAGGTGTCCCTGGGACAGTGGGAGGTGTCCCTGCCATGGCAGGGGTGGCACTGGATGGGCTTTGGGGTCCCTTCCAGCCCAAACCCTTCTGGGATTCTGTGACTCAGGTGCTCGGGAGGGAAGGGGTGGCTGTGCTGCCGCCCCCGCTCATTCCTCGAGCACAGCCAGTGTGTTCAGACAGCCCCACACACACAGAGTGCACCCCCAGCTCCCAAACAGTCCCGCCAGGATCCTGCGCTGTCCTGAGCACTCACACCGACCCCCATCGCCCCCCTCTCCTGCACCAGCTCCAGACTCGTCCCGCATTGTTGCACGAACGAGGGAATTCGGCATCCAGCCACCGGGACTGTAAATCCTGGGAGAAGGGAGCCGGGGAAGCGTGCTTGGCTCCTCTCTCCTGGCAAGCAGAGGCTGTTCCCGCAGCACGGGCTCCTCGCTCACGGAAGGGGTCCCGGCACAGGCATCGGCAGAGAGTGAGAGCGGAGCTCCGAGCGGCTGAAGCACATTCCAGAGGATGCAATTCCCTTCCCCTCCAAAAACCCCGCCGATTCCTCTGCTGCTCGCGTCCCTGTGACGCCCGTCAGTGCCATCCAGAGGGCAGGAACACCTGCGCCACCATCAGAACATTCCCGGCTAGCGAGGCTGATGGGGGCTGTCCTGGGCCGGGTGCCTGGAGGAGCCCCCACGCTCAGGGCTGAGAGAAAGGGCTTGGAAAGGTCTTGTCCCCAGGGCTGCCATCCAGGCTCGGGTACAGACCATTCTCTGGCTGGGTTTGCCGCTGTGAGATCTCAGCTGCTGCTCCGGGACAGAAGATCCAGGCTGTTCCCCGGAGCAGAGCGGGATGCACGGCGGGGAAGGCACGGGGTCACTGACAGCTCCCGAGCCCCTCCGTGAGCCTGGCACAGCAAACCACCCCTGCTCTGCTTCTGAAAAGGTGCCAAAAGCAGCTTCTTAGGCGTGGGGAGAAATATCTGACAGTCAAACCAGGGAAAAGAGCAGTCTGTGGGTAACAAAGCCAGTTTTGGCTGAGAGCTGTGGGCTGGAAACAGTGGAGAAAGCCCAGGGAGAAAAGAAGAGCACAGCACTCCCCTGCTCCTTGGACACTTCTTTTGGGAAGGTGAACTGCTCAAACTGAGCAGGGCTTTGGGCAAACATCAGCTGCTGCTGGGAGTGCTGTGACAGAGCTCTGGGGCTGGGGCAAAGCTCCTCTCCACACCTGCCCTCAGCCCGAGGTGCTGGAGAGAGCCTGTCCCGGGGGGAGAGGAGAGGAGGGAGTGAGGATGGTTAGTGGAGCCCTCGGGGCAGTGAGGATGGTCCCAGAGCAGTGAGGATGGTCCCAGAGCAGTGAGGATGGTCACAGAGCAGTGAGGATGGCCCCAGCAGAGTCCTCGGGGCAGTGAGGATGGTCACAGAGCCCTCAGGACAGTGACGATGGTCCCAGCAGAGCCCCCGGGGCAGTGAGGATGATCACAGAGCCCTCGGGGCACTCAGGATGGTCCCAGCAGAGCCCTCGGGGTTTTGCTGGAGGAACAAGGTCCCACCCAAGGCAGAAGGGCTGGAGGAGCTCCCGGTGCTCCCCAGCGCTCGGAGCTGCCCCCGCTCAGGCTCAGGGTGAGCAAGGCTGGCAGTGCCACCCCCAACAAAATCAGAGCAGGCACCACAATAAATTGGAAAAATGTTTTGTGTACAGCCAGGATTCACCTCTGGCTGTGCCAGGGATGGGCTGAAATGGATCCAATGCTCATTTAGCTGTGACATCCACTGACCCAGCTCTTCAGGGCTCTGCTCAGCCCTTTCCTCGGGCCAGGTGAAGGAAACCCCTCTTAAGACAAACCGTTTCCAACTACACAGAAAGGCAACATTTCCTCTGTATGTCCTGGTGAGGATGAACTCGTTTAACCCCGCATTTTGCTCTCTCATCACAATTTTAGGGACTCGCTTCCTGTTCCCTACCCTGGTGATGACGACCATTCACGAGGAGGGTTTGAAATGCGAAGGGCAGGGGCCGAAATCTGCGCTGCCATCAGCAAACCCCTCCTGGGGGCTGGGGAGGGAGCGAGGCGGGGAAAATCCTGTTTTCAAACGACTGTGCCACCAGGAACAGGAGGAGAGCAAGATATGGTTTGGCTGCACTTTGTGCAAGATCTGTAGTGAGTGGTCCCTCAAAGAGCACACATGCAGATGTGTATATATATATATATGTGTGTGTGTATATATTTATATATATATATATGTGTGTGTGTGTGTATATTTATATATATAGATATGTGTGTGTGTGTGTGTATATGCATATACATGTATATAGATTTATGTATGTATATGTAAATATATAAATACATTTACACAGGTGGAATTGGTATTGGGAAAAAATATTTCAGCCAGAAAAAGACATAAAGGGAGACTTTATATTCAGCAAACTTCAGTAACAAAAGGTGTCTAATGTATCTTGGAGATATTGACTTATTTTTCGTGGTTTGTTTTCTACCAATTCATGAAGAATTTATGAAATACTTTGGTCCTGTCTGCATTCATGCCCCCAAACCAACTTCATCCAACTTTTTGCTTTCCACTCCCAGGCAGTGTCAACACTGATGGAGCCAGGCTGAAATCACAGGAGGAAATCCCACTGACTTCAAGGATACCAGCATTTACCCACTGACCCCAAAACCCTCAAAAAACCCACTGAGCTCCCCAGCTGGGCCTGGGAACATCCTCAGGTACTTTCTGAGCTGCTGCCTTGTGCTTCTCTCCTGGCAGCACAGAGCAGACCCTATGGAGGGCACAGGTCTAAACCAGCTTCGAGCCACACCTTTGGCCCCAGCAGTGCCAGGGGTGGCCCCTTCTCTGTGCCCTGCAGGGTCCCCAGAGTCCCACGGCTGCCCTGGGCATCCCCGCTGAGGGACACAGCGGAAGCTGCAGAGCTCCCAGAGAGCTGGGACGAGCGCATGTGGAACAAATCCATTGGGGGATATTAAACCCAAGGGCAGCCCTGGCGGCTCAGGAAGTCCTTGGGATGCTGATTGCTGGAAGCTGGGAAAGTGGGCTGGGAGAATCTCACAGAGTTCTTGCTGCCTTCTGCTGCTTTTATCTCAGCATCTCCTGTTGGCTCTGGCAGGGGCTGCACCAGAGGCTGCACTGTGCTCTGAGCCAGCACAAGCATTTCTGGGATCCTACACTGCCCGAATTTTCCTTCAGCGTTTTGCCAAAGTTTTCTCCCTTTTTTTCCATAATAGCAATGAGTTTAGGGCTGTTTTTTTTTTCTGACTGCTGAAGCTGTTTGGGGAATTCTCTCTCCCTTGAGCTCAATAATCTGCACAAGTTATGCAATACATTGTTAACATGGGTTTTGGCAAGCTTTGATTTCACTCAAATTCATATCAGACCCTTCCAGGACATTCAATGATTTTTGTTTTCTTAAGCAACAAAATCTCCTTTCTGAGAAGTTTCTTGCTAGCCCTGCCTGGAATGTTCACCTGGATCCTGGACTGACACAAGGCGACAGCGTCCTGGGTTTATTAATTTATTGTCTCTCCTCCAGTCAGTAAACAATTAATTTTAAAAAAATCCAGCTCTGCAGCAGTGATGCAAATGGAATGATGCAGAAGGGTGGGAATATGGTTGTAAGATGCAAAGGAATTTCCACAGAGTAACTTTCTCAGCAACTTGGCTGATAGAGGCAGCAATAAACCAGCAATAAATAGCAATAAAAGCAGACACGTCGCTCTGGTGGAGAAAGGAGCCATCCCCTCAGTACAGAAAGGCAGATGATGGGCCTGGGCCGTGATTTAGAAATGATCTCTGAAAGGAAATCATTTAATGGCACAGCAGCAAAGGCATCTCAGCCATCAGCAGGAGGAGGCAGGGCTGTTGTTTCATCTCCCCAGCACATCAAAGGCCGCTCAAATCCCAGAGCCAGCCCTGCAGGGATTACATGGAGCAGCTTCACTCAGCAGCAGCTCTGTCATGGAAAGCAAAACCCTCCCTGTGCAGGAGAGCCTGGTGCTCACTGGAGCTGCACCCAAACCCGTCCCTGGAGACCCCTCTGACAGGGCTTTGTGGCAGGGCAGGCTCCCCTCGGGGCAAGAAGAAAACTCACCCTGAGACTCACACTGAAGCACCTGTAGGATGCCCTGACCAACGTGTCAGGGGGGCTGGGGGGTGTCAGCTGCCAGAAGAAGTAACATCAGTTCTGTCAACTTATGGAAAACTGGCGTGGAGAGAACGCAACCCCAGAGGGACCTGGGAATTCTCTAACGTCTGGGAAATTGCTGCAGGAAAGTGGAAAGTATTTGTGAAAGAAATTAGACGAGCTGAAGCTGAAATTCCTCTGGTCATGGCTCAAACAGAGGAAAGAAACTCCTTGGCAGTGCTGTGGAAAGGAGCATGGAGAGGCCAGGACAGCGAGAGAAAATGGAGCTGGGTAATTGCAGCACCACATAATTGCTGGCAGTTAGGAGAGAGCCCTAAAGGAGCTAGCCATGGGAAAGATCAGTGTTTGGGGAGCTCTGAAAGCAAACTTGGAGAAAAGTGGAGACTGATCCTGGTGTGCCCTCACTGTAACACAGAGCCCAGATATTTCTGACATGACTCAAACCAAAGGTGGAAGTGAGGCGAAGGCAAAGCTGTGGCTGGTGCCAGGACTTGGCTCTGGGTACTCCAAGGCTGGAGCCTTCCAGGAAAGGGCTGTGGGTGCCTCTGCTGCCCCACACTCAGCTGGGGACAGACTCCTGGGGCCCAAAGGCCTGGCAGCTCTGCCTGAGCACATCTGGAGTGGGTCTGCAGACAAGGGGAGCAGCCGAGATCACCGGGGCTGGGGACGGGAGCACAGGCAGAGAGCAGCACGGGGCAGCCCGAGGCCAGAGGGTGCTGACACAAACTGAGCTCAGCTGGGCCTGGCTCCTTTGGGAGGCAGGGGAGGGCAGAGAGGGAGGGTGAGGTCAGCTGGGCAGTCTCTCTGCTCACGGCTGTCTCTTTCCTTTGGAAGGGTGGCTGCTGCCTCCGACGGGCTCTGGCCCCAGGACACGCACAAAGTAGAGGAAATCTATTTTTAGTCTCGACAAAAGAAGTGCTAGTAAAGAAAAAAAAAAAGGTTAGAAAGACAATTGCTTCCTGTTTAGGGCTGGTGCTGGGAGAGAGATCCTGCCAGGATGGGGAGGCCAGGGAGGGCAGAGGGTCCGTGGGGTGAGGAGGAGCCATCGGGGCTGGCAGACGAGGAAAGGGCTCCCAGCTCCTGTGAGCCCCACGCTGGGCCGGGGGTCCCTGCCCTGGATTCCCAGGGGAGGGAGGGACTCGAGCTGCTGCCCCTTTGGGATTCCTGGTGCCCACGGGCTTTAGGCTGAGCTCAGCAGCTGAGGTTAAAGACTCAAGAGTTGCGATAGCCCAAGGAGAGAAACTGCAACGTGACTTTCACACTCAGCCTCAGATTGATTGAAGACCTATCCCTCTGGAGATTCCAGTGCTTGGTAAAATCAGGCCTTACAGCAGGAGAGAAGGTGCAGGGGCTTAAACACCGATTAATCTCTTTATCTTCAAAGAGCTTTGGTGCTCCTGTCAAGGAACTACACGTGAGAGGTTAAACCAGGAACCCAAAATTCAACCCACAGCATTTTCTTCAATGAACTTTCTCCAAGTCGAATCTACTTCCTCTTTTTAAAACCGCAGCACTGACATTTTTGATGGCATTTAACATTTTTCAAAAGCAAGACAATTATCATTAGAAATCAGCTTAAAATGCACATTTTTCTATTTTAGGAACAGCACAAACTGCAACTATTTCCGGGACAGTTTGTGTTTCTTCTGCTGCACCATTAAAAATCCATCCTGGATGTCAGCAGCTCATTATTCTGACAAGTGGCTTTACTTCCCCTTGTGCCTTCTCCACATCACACACACTCAAAAGGAGGAAGACACAACAGCTTTTCTCCTGAAAGCGCAGACTGGGAGGGTAGGGATGGATCCCCGTGGGTGGGTTTGGTGACATACAGGATATTTTCAGCTCCTTCCTGGCACGCGGTGAAAGAGAAAACGACAAAGGAAAAAAGAATCATCCTGGTAACCCAACAAACAAAACACTCATTTAATTTCCACGCGGAGTTTACCCCAGGAAATGAGACGCTAACAAAGTTGTGAAATTGCAACAATATATTTGCAAAGCAGCTGGGGAAGGGGGGACGCGTCGTGCCGTGGGCGCCGGGCGCTCAGGTGAGCCCGGCTGAGACGTAGCCCAGGATCTGCACGGTGCTGGGGTAGCTCTTGCGCATGCCCATGCAGCGCTCCTGGTCGATGAACAGAGAGTTGTTCTTGACCACCAGGTCGTGCTCCAGGACCCCCTTGGAGCGCACCAGCATCTGCAGCATGTCCTCGGAGGCACGCAGGCACTGGTGCAGGTTCCGCAGCGTCTCGTTGATCTCGTTCACCTCCTGGACAAGGCTGGACAACAGCAGGACCCGTCAGACCCCCGTGGGGTGGTGCCCACCCAGATGGGCCCTCTGGGCACAGAGTCCCCCCATCAGCACACTCAGGTGATTCCCACCCCCGTGCCCTGGTATGGGAGAGCCAAGGGCAGAGCTCCTCCCGAGCTCCACGGGGAGGAGTGGAGAAGTTTGTTCCAAAGCTCTGGATATGCTCAGCCACGTCTGTCAGAGCAGCTTGTGCCACCAGAACAGGGACCAGCAGCTCTGCTTTCCCATTTCTCTTTGGGTTTGTGGCTTTGTTGGTTCACCCTCCTGGATTTCCCCGTGCAGGGTTTCTGCACAGGAGACACACACAGCAGGACAGGACACTGGGAGAGGTAAAAGGGAATGTGGAACAAGTGGAGGATGGAAAAACCAGCAGTGTGTGAGATGCTGAACACCTGCTCAGTGCTTTAGGTTTGACCAGGGCACTTATGGAAGGAATATTTAGGGAAAACAGCCATTTTGCCATGCAGAGATGCTCCTGAGAGCCCCTGGCAGCCCGGCCTCACCGGAGCTGGGCAGCATCCCGGCACAGCTCCACGTTGGGCCTCCTCGAGCGCTCATCCAGCCGGGTCTGGGCCACCTTCAGCTGAACCTCTTTGTCCCTTATGGTCTTCTGGATGACTTGGATCTTGGTCTCGAGCTGGAAGATTTCCTGCCGTGTCTGGGGTGAGACAAACACAGGAATCGATGAAAAGAGATCTTCTCAAGCGATCACATCATTCCCTTCTCTCCTGCTGGTGCAGGAAAAAACCCAAGTTCAATAAACAGCCCCTGGGCTCAGGCCACTGTTGCTCTGCGACATCAAGGCCCAGATCCAGCAGAGTTTTCAGGGAAAATCTCTTTGCTCTTGCTGCCACATCAGAGAAGAGTTAGGAGCAGAGGTGGTTTAGGAGCAGTGGTGGATCGATTCGATTACCAGCTTCCCAAATTTGCTGCTTGCAAGAATGGATCATCCATCAGGGAAAAATTTTAATGGCTCTTATTTAAGGACCTGCTGTCAGCCCCTGCAAACTTCACGGCTGTGAGCCGTTCCCAAGACGCTTCCCAAGGGTCCCAGAGCTGCGAGCCAGGGCCCATCACTGCTCTCCCCCTGCCATGCCTGGCAGAGCAGGGCAGGGAGCCCAGGGACAGCGCCGTCCCTGGGGAGGGCGGGGCCGGTACCTTGGCCAGGTGTGTCTGGATCTTGCTCTTGGCGTTGGCGATCTCGGTGATGCGGCTGGTGAAGGCGTCGTTGACCTTGCTGAACTGGCGCCACATCTCGTCGGCCGTGCCCATCAGGAGGCTCTCGGTGCTGGCGCGCAGCTTGGCCGAGGCCGCGCGCGCGCTCTGCGAGCGGAAGATGTTGTTGTCCGTGAACCTGGCCCACGTCTCGGGCACCGAGACCCTGCGGGGAGAGCACGGCCTTGGAACCCCGCTGCAGAGCGAGGCAAGGAAACCTGTGCTGGGAATTAAACTGCAGGGAACTAAAACATCTGGACCTGGGTGGTTTGATGGTATTTATCAAATGAGGGCTGGACCCCGTTCATTTGATGATATTTATCAAATGAGGGCTGGACCCCATTTGTTTGACGATATTTATGAAGTGCTCACAAAGATAACTTGTGAAAGTTCAGACAAACAAAAGATTCTCCCATAAAAAACAGAGATTCCAATCGGAGCTCTATTTGCACCTTCGAGGCATTAAGTGGCAAGGAATTCCCAGCCTCACAAGGACACACAGATCACACTTCAGTCAATTCCTTTTGCTCACAGCCCATCTCAGTGTCCCACTAAACCAAACAAGCTTTAGATCCCACTCCATTCCCTGTCTGTGCATTTGGGATGAAGTTCCTGCCTGTGCAGTAGTCCAGAACAAGATCAACAAAAGACTTAAATACCACATAAGCTCCATTTAAAACCTGCTGATTCTTGGCACACTTTACCCTCCTCTGAATTTCAGCCTCGATCCTCTGCAATCCATTTGCCTGTCTAAATATGTCTGAGCTCTGCTGTGAATAATTATTCAAACTACTAGAAAAATTGTCTCAATCTGTGCCTCTCCATAAACTTCATGGGTTTGTGTGGGCAGATTTATTCTCTCAGCCCTTTGCCACTTGGGCATCTCTCTGTGAGTGCTGGGTTAGGTCACTGTTCATTTACAGCAATGCCAAAGTTGAATTCCTGGCACCCAAAAGCAGCAGAACCCTGTCCCAGGACCACGCTCTCATTTCTTGATTTTCTGGGTCATTTCAGCTCCCTCTCCATACAGGGGTGAGCCCCCAGACCTCCCATCAGTGAGGAGCACTCAGGCAAGCACTGAGACATCTCTGGAAACATGCACAAACTTAATGAGCTGTGCAGAGGTGCTGGGCTGAATTCGTTTGCAGGCTGAGCTCTGAGCCCTGATCTAATGTTTAATAAGGTCGGGCAGAGGGTTCTTCTCCCCCTGGAGAGCCCAGAGGGCGAGCACCCCTCGGGCTGGTGTCTCCAGGAGGGATGGATGTGCCCCCAGAGAGGGCTGGGCAGTCCCTGCTCCTGCTCTGCGGGCCCCAGAGCTCACGTGGCATCGATCCTCTCCACGCCCTTGAAGAAGTGGATGCCTCTGGAGGTGTTCTTCAGCTGGTAGCACTTGTTGTCGATGTGGTGGCCCAGCTGCTTGTCAGCCAGGTCCTTCTCCAGCTCCTGCCGGGCCTCCTTGTTGCACCTGGAGCACACAAACAGCAGAATGGAGCCGTGGGATGGTTCTGTGCCCATCCTGCTCCCCTCAGCCCCTCTGTGCTCCCAGAGCCTCCCCCAGAGCCTGCAGGGACTGAACCCACGGGGATCTGCAGGGGCACAGCTGCAAACACACACCAGCCCCAAAGCGAGGGCCCCCAGCCCTCCTTACATGATCTGGGCGTTCACCGTGTCCAGGCACTGCTGCAGCCTCTCCCAGCAGGACCTGATGATCTTGATTTCCTGGGCAAAGGCAGAGCAGCCCTGTCAGCATGGTGCTCAGGCATCCTGGGCACTGCTGGGCACTGCTGGGCACTCCTGCCCTGGGGCACACGGCAGGGATTCCCCTTCTCCCACAGCGAGCACGGCCCAGCGCCCCGGCCCAGTGGTGCCACACGTGCCCATCCCCAGTCCCGGGGCATTTTCCTGCCCTCAAGAAATCCCATCCGTATGGGACAAGAGGACTGTGGTGTAAACCCGGTTTAGGGGTTTTCAGTTTGAGGGGTTTTCAGTTCTAGGCAGGGTTCAGCTCCCCTGGGGGAAGGCTGGTGCTGCTCTCAGCTCCCTTGGTGCAGCACAAGCCTGTTGCACCCATGGGGGTTTCCAGACAGGTGATCAGTGCTCCAAACCCAGGGACTTTGAATTCCTCCTGAATGCAGGAGCCAGCTGAAAGCACAGCCTAAATGCATCCCAAACATTAAAAAACCCAAATGGCATTATGGAGATACCAGCTCTGATAATTTTCCTAAGCCCTCATGACCTTCAAACTAATCTTTTAATTTTTCAGGGTCTGACTCATAACAAAAGATCTTCTAAGAGAGCAGTGGCTTCACAGGCCCAGGGGCTGCAATTTCCTTCCCAGTTTCGTGAGACTTTTGCAGTGATTATATTTCACTGTACCCTGCATTAGGATCCCATTTGCTGTGCCATGCTTGCTTTTAATTCATGATTTAAAGCAGCTTAGATAAAGGCAGGCAGGAGTGCAGGTTTTTATGATTCCAATCAAATCCATTGCCTGAGCACGCAGTGACAGTCCTGCTGCAGCCACTCTGCCCTGAGCAAAGCAGAGCTGGGCAAGTGGAGTTAATATCTTTTATTAGCCCAACTAATATAGCTGGGGAAAGCAGACAAGCTGCCGGGCACACCCTGCCCTCTCCGTGTGTGTGTGTAATATACAGAATGTGCTGCAGATACAGACAGAGATCACACAAGCAAAGGGAGATCTGTGCAGGCAGGGCTCAGAAAGGCAGGGCCATCTCACAGGCTCCCCAAAGGGGGTCAGAGGAGCCTGATGAGCCACACAAACCCGGCTCCTTTCCAGCTCGTCCTGCCTGTCCCAGGGACACGCTGCTGGGTGGGAGCACCAGCAGGTTTGGGGGGTTGAAGAAGGCTGGGTTCTCTCAGCAGCACTGAAGAGCCAGTGAGGGAACAGGGCTGCCAGACTTGTTCAGGGGAGTGTGGGTAGAACCAGCTTGGTCACAGGACGTGTGTGCCAAACCCACCGTGACGAGCTGTTTCTCCACGTCGTCGTTGACCAGGTCGATGCCCATCCTCTTCTCCCGATGGAGCAAACACTTGTGAGCGACCTGGTGGGACAAGGGGTGACATCAGCGCTAGCTGCAGGACAGGGTCCCTGCAGGGACTGTCCCCGAGTCAGGGGATGCAGGAAAGGAAAGTGCAGGCAGGCACAGGATGTCAGCCTGCAGAAAGCTGCCCGAGGCAGCAGGGTCAGCTGACAGCAGCAGCCGAGTGCCACATCAGCATGGAAGCAAAGGGACAGAGCCCTCATGTCCCCAGCCACCACAGCAGAGTGCAGGGACCCCTGTCAGGCCCGGTGTAGACCTCCCCAGAGCCTCGTAGTCAGACACAGGCTTTTGTGTCCCAAGCCAGGATTCTGGATACAGAAATATCTGCTTAAACAAACACTGCAGTGATGTGCTCAGCATGTGCTGGAGGAGGATGCAGCAGATGCAGGGGATTTGTTTATCACTGACTCAACTAATGGGCTCTTCTTGAAACCTCTCCAACGTTACAGGGCTTTATGAGAGGTTTGAGAGGCTGCAGATGTGTGGGCTGGGGGTTGCAGGGTCCCTACCTGGAAGGGGCCCTCGGTGTCGGCCAAGGCTCTCTCCAGCCGTTTCTGCATGTCCATCAGGGAGTTGGTCTCCCTGATCATGGCGTCCAGCTCGATGCAGAGCTCGGACTTCCAGTACTCGATGTCATTGATGCGCTCGCCCAGGTTCTTGGTGCTCTCCCCCTGCGTCCTCTTGGCCTGCTGGTACACGTCCTTGATGGTGCGGGTGAGGTCGGCGCGCAGGCGCTCCGCGTTGTGCCGCGTGGTCTCTGACTCCTTGTAGTTGGTCATGTTGGACCTGTGCCAGTCGTCCAGCGTGTGCCGGGTGAAGACCCCGCTGGGTCTCTCGGAAATGAAGGGAATCATCTTGGTGGGGGGCAGCCCCGGGAAGCTCTCGGTGAGGGGAGACAAGGTGGGGTTGAGGGCAGCTGCTTTGTAGTAGGAGTTGGGCATCCATGGCATGTTGAAGCTCTCGGAGGGGTTATAGGGAATGCGGTTCTTGTAGCCAGCGGCCACGTTGGTCGCTGGCAGGACCTTGGGAGGGGGTGGCCGTGGCTGGTTAAACTTGGCTTTCAAGGGATAGCCGTAGAGTTCCATCCTGGAATGCTGCTGGTGCGGGTCCTGCACAAAGGGGGCAGAGGAAAACCTCGCTCAGAAAGTTCCTGTCCTTGTGGTACCTCTTACAGCAACATGCAATGTGTGATGGGACCAGCCCTGCCCAGGGCACCCACACAGCCCCTAAATCTCCTGAATGCAAATCCCCTCTGACAGCATCCCAGGCATCTGACAGGGAGGGATTTGAGACCAGCTCTGCTGTAGGTATCTTGTGTCAAGTCTTGAAATGAGGAGAGAGACAAATTATGGCTGCTTAGAAGGATGACAGATTTATACTGTTGTTTTCCTTATTCCGTAATTCCTTATTTCCCATTATTCCTTCATTTTCTCTGTCAATCTAATGACCTCCCCTGGCAGGGTGGGCAGGCCCTGGCACAGCTGGGGCTGCCCCTGGATCCCTGGCAGTGCCCAAGGCCAGGCTGGACACTGGGGCTGGGAGCACCTGGGACAGTGGGAGGTGTCCCTGGGACAGTGGGAGGTGTCCCTGCCATGGCAGGGATGGTCCCATCCAACCCAGGCCAGTGAGTCTGATCCCAGGATTCAGCCTGGCCAAAGGCTCTGGGATGGGCAGTGGGACACTCACACCCCCAAATTCAGCACAAAACCTTTCCAGGTAGGACTGGCTCCGAGCCACCTTGGCAGCACCAAGGAGGAGAGGTCTGTGCTCAGCTCCACCAAAGCCCTGCATGTGCTGCTCCCACAAACCAGTCCCTGCAGCCCTTTGTCCCTGCTGGGGCCACTGCCATTCCCTGCCTCCGTGCCACTTATTTACCCAGGGAGCAGCATTTGAGCAGTGGGGGATGCTTTCCCTGGCTCCCACCCTGCCAACAAATCCTTCCCCTTCAGACACCGACAGACAAGTGTTTGAGAGGGGAAAGCCCTTGGGAAGGGGCTGGATTGCTTTTCCAGCGTTTCCAGCTGAGAGGAACGCCCTCGCACGCCCCTGGGATAAGCCAGGCTGGGATGGGAGCTGCCAGCCCCCTGGGCAGGGGCACAGGGCTGGGTTTGGGGCTGGGGTCGGTACCGGCCGTGCGGGGCCTCCCTCGGCGAGCGCAGCTCCCCCTGGGTGGCTCAGGCTGGGGGCGCCCGGGGGGGCTGCTGCTCGTCTCCGGCTCTGGGGTGGCGCTGGCACTGCCCATCTCTGTGGGGCCGTTGCCATGGACGGGGTTCCGTGCCCAGGGCCGTGTTCTGGGAGGCTCTGTGACGCTGGCCGGGCTCTGTGACCCGGCCTGGCCATTGACCCGCCCTGGAATGGCCCAGCAAAGGCTGCCTTGGTCTGGGAGCGGGCACAGGAGGGGCTGGAGGGACGCTGGGTGAGCCCAGGCACCCCAGCTCAGCCAGGGGTCTCTGCCCAGCTTCTGGGAACACCAGCTCTGCTGTGGCTGCTTCCATCTCACCTTCTCCACAGGGATATCTTCGTTTTCTTCATTGCCCAGCCGTGCCCACGGCTCATCGAGGACCCAGGCTGGTGTTTCTGCCCTCTCACAGCCTCAGTTTCTCCTGACTGCCCCAACTCCTGCAGCTGCAGACTGGGACTGCACCGAGGGTTTCCCAGCTCTGGTGAGCCCTGGCCAGCCCTCCTGAGCTGAGCTGGCTCCCCACGGCAGCTCTGCCTCTTGCAGGAAATGGAACCCCGAGTGCTTGGTGTACACAAAGCGCAGCACATCTTCATGTCACTCCAGCTCCATCAACCTGAAACAAACCATCCAGCCATCAGTTGGCTTTTCTGCAGCCAAAGCAGAGAAATGATGGCAGTGAAGTCCTGCCAAGCCTGTCCCCAGCAGGACACCCACCCACCCACTCCGGGAGCAGCCCAGCTCTGCCCCCTGCACGCTCCCAGCTCAGCCCGGCTCTCACGCCCTGCCCCTGGCTAATTCTGTTCAGATGAATCACTGCCCGGCCAGGGGCACCACTGACTGTGGGAGGCAACCCCAGGGCTCTGGAAGATTTGCTAAATTAGGCAATAATAATTTGATAATGTGTAAATGGCCCAGGGGTGCTCTGTGCAGGTGGGCAGGACCTTCCGGGGCAGCACGGGGACAGTGGGGACATCACGGGGGACAGGACTGATCCCACCAGAATCACAGAATGTCCCAAGTGGGAGGGACCCACAAGGGACCCCTGACCCTGCCCAGACCCCCACAATCCCACCCTGGGCATCCCTGGATATCCAAAGGCTGCTGGAGCTCTGGCAGCCTCGGGGCTGTGCCCATTCCCTGGGCAGTGCCAGCACCCTCTGGGGAGGAACCTGTTCCTAGAATCCGACCTAGAGCTCCTCTCACACTCCTAAAAGCTGCAAAGAGAAGAATTGGCACAGGTAACGCAGACAAATACCACAGTGACTCTCACGGAGCTGCCAAGTGCACAGCCTGTGATCCCAGAATCCCAGATCTCTGAGTACCCCAGGGAACTGGACAGGCTGTTTACACCACCACCATTTATTTGAGTAACTAAACCTTGTTCCTTGATTCTGACTACAACTCCAACAGCTGCAACATCACTGAAATTACACACTGTCCCCACCCAGTTGTGCTGGGGCACATCCAGTTTGGGTGGACACGTGAGGACACAGCTTGTGCTGAAATCTCGACCAGTTCAGCTCAGAATGAAAGAACAAAGCCAGGCTGAGCCCAGGAAGCTGATGGGAAGCAGAGGTGCCAGTTCCCAGCACGGCAGCCCAGGCTGGCCAAATTTCAAGGAATTTCAAGGGGTACATTTGGATACCTGAGTACAAAATCTACTGCCAAGAGCTGTCAATCCTTGTGTCACTGCTCTGCATTCTGCTGTCTATTAATACAGCATTACACTGGGTCAGAAGCTGCCCTGCTGAAAATACCCAGCTGCAGATCCTTGATACAGCCCTGTGAGCCTGCACGTACCCAGCAGAGCCCAGGCACTCCTTCACTGCCTGGAATATCCCCCTGGCTCCCAGGAATGCTGCACCTGCCTGAGAGGGATCAGCTGCTCATTCACAGAACCCCAGAACCCCAGAACCCAGTGTGGCTGGGCTGGGCAGGGCTGGGAGCAGCCTGGGACAATTGGGGGTGTCCCTGCCCATGGCAGGGCTGGGATGAGAGGGGCTTTAGTTCTCCCCCCAGCCCAAACCATTCCATGATTCCCTGAGGTGATTTTCACCTCTGAACATGAAGCTCTTAGAGAGAAAGCAAGAAAGAGATCAAAACTAAAGCAAAAGTAGACTGGCAGCTGAATTATTCAGTCCAACCAGAGTAGCATTTGACTGAGCTTTCCAAACAATAAATGTGGTATGAATAAATCATCACAAATCCCACCCCAAGCTCTCGTGGTGACTCACAACCACCAAACCACAGATGCTCAGGGCAGGCTCTGCTCATCCCCAAGGTTAAGCCTGGGATCACTCCTATAATTACGGCAGTGGTGGCCTCAGAAAATGTCATCATTTACTGGTGACGCTCTTAGCAGTGCCCAGGAACCACCAGAAATCAAACACTGAGCTCAGGGAGAGCCTCCCTGCAGCCTTTCAGTCCCTCTGGGCTGGGGCAGCTCCGGCTTTGCTGCCTGCCCTGGGGGCACTGCCAAGGCCAGGGCGGTGGGGATGGTGTGGCCTGCACTGCCCCAGTAGGCTCGGGGCTCTCAGAGCCCAGAAACCCCCAGAGCCTCCCAGCTCCAGCAGGGCACAGGGGGCACGGGGCTCTCAGAGCCCCCCAGATCCCCCCAGCTGCTCCATCCAGCGGGTCTGGGGCAGGAGGAGCCCCCTGAGCCACACAAGGGGCAGAGCTGGCCTGAGAGGGGAAGGAGCCCGAGCAGGGCTGCAGGGAGCATCCCACAGGAGCTCTCCAGGGTCACAGGCTGGGGTCACTCCCCTGGCACTCAGAAACCATCCCAGAACCACCCCCAGCTCTTGGTGTGTCCCACCTGACTGCAGCCCTGCGCTGTCACACCCTGCACCCACCCTGGGGCCGACTCCTGCCCAAGAAACGCAGGCACAAACTGCTCCAAAACCTGTGGGAGGGGGAAAGGGAAGTGAACCCAGTCTCCCTCCATTCACCTTGAAATATCCCACCTGTGAAAGCGCTTAGCCATGTGCTGTTTATTAACATCAGCCCCATTATTTCAGGGCAGTTTAAACACAAAATTTAAAAGTGAGCCCCACATCTGAGGTCTCTGTAGAAGTGGATGGCTCTGGTGATTGATGCTCCACACATGCTTTAGTGCTCAGCTGCAGTGAGTTATTGGTGGCCTCTCCTTGCCTTACACACTCCTCATTTCAGAGCCAGATGTGAAAGCAATTAACACACCGAGAGGACTCTCTCTGAGTCTGTGGGGCTTTTTATAGGTTACTGTTTATTTCTGGAGCTCTTTTCTTGAGGTGAATTTTGGCAGACAGCTCCAGGGCTGGTTTATGTCATGACTGGCCATTGTTTAAAGTTTTTTATTGCTCTGGCAAAGGGCTTGCATTGGAAAAGGGAGGCAGAGTTACTGTATTTTCTTTTTTTTGCCTGTCATCGTACTCAGGCTGTGACTCCACAGACAGCAAAAGGATCAAAACGTCTGCAGAGCTGACAGGAGCAGCCTCAGCTCCTGCCCCTCAGGAAACAGTGAGGGCTGAGCACAGCCCTGGTGTGGAAGGGCTCAGAGAGCTCACCTGGGAAAAAACCAAACCAACATTAATGGAAATTGCTTTAGAAAAAAGCAATAAAAATCACAGAATGGTTTGGGTTGGAAGGGACCTTAAAGATCCTTTAGTCCCAAGCCCCAAATGTCTCTCCTCCCATTTCAGCTCCCCTTGAGCACTGCCGAGGTGCTGCCCCCACCCCAACACCCTTCCCCAGGCAGGGAGGGGCTGTGCCCTGGCACAAGCTGGGGGTGTCCCCAGGCTGGGGGTGTCCCACGTCCAGGACGGGACCAGAGAGGAGCCTTTGCTGCAGGGGTGCCCCTGATCCTGGCCTGCAGCATCATGGATACAGGAGCTCAACAATCCCACATCAATCCCAGCAGCCCTGGGGCCACTGCAGCCCCAGAATGGTCCCTGCAGCCCCAGAATGGTCCCTGCAGCCCCAGAATGTTCCAGCAGCCCCAGAATGTTCCCTGCAGCCCCAGAATGGCCACTGCAACCCCAGAATGGCCCCTGCAGCCCCAGAATGTTCCAGCAGCCCCAGAATGTTCCAGCAGCCCCAGAATGGTCCCTGCGGCCCCAGAATGGTCCCAGCAGCCCCAGAATGGTCCCTGCGGCCCCAGAATGTTCCAGCAGCCCCAGAATGTTCCAGCAGCCCCAGAATGGCCCCAGCAGCCCCAGAATGGCTCCTGCAGCCCCAGAATGGTCCCAGCAGCCCCAGAATGGTCCCTGCAGCCCCAGAATGGTCCCTGCAGCCCCAGAACGGCCCCAGCAGCCCCAGAATGTTCCAGCAGCCCCAGAATGGTCCCTGCAGCCCCAGAATGGTCCCTGCAGCCCCAGAATGGTCCCTGCAGCCCCAGAATGGTCCCTGCAGCCCCAGAATGGCCCCTGCAGCCCCAGAATGGTCCCTGCAGCCCCTTCCCAGGGCTGGATCCTCCATGGGCTGGGGACACGGGGCTGGCTCCGTGCCCAGCCCAGCCCTGAGCTCCAGCACGGATGTTTATCCTCCAAAACAAAGGGAGCCATTCCCGTGCCCAGCTGAAAAGCAATTCAGACAGCTGCCATCAGATCAGATCCTGCAAATGCCTCGGTGTCCTCCGTGGGGCTTTGCTAGAAAAGGCAGAGCACATTTCCCAATCAAGGCCCTTTTCCTGCCCCGGCCAGGGCTGTTCTGTCCCTCCCTGCACACGAGGAGAGCCCTCTCTGCCCTGCCCTGCCCTGGCCCAGGAGGCATCGTTAACATTTCATTGCATAAATACTCTGCTGATGCTTTCTCTCATGTTACACCACATTTCTATCCCTGGAGCCCGTGTCCACTCAGCCAGGCTGAGCACATGGTGCTGCCCATGGAAATGGAAGCCAGGGCTGGGGCCATGGGCTGCTTCTCCTGGAAGTGACAAATATTGTCAAGGAGTTTCAGCAAACGATGTTTTGTGATTGTATCCCGCGCTGCCTGCAGGAGAAGGTGAATTCTGGCTGGTTTTGGAGAGATGGATGTCACTCAGATGGCAGGAAGGGATGGAAATCACTCAGGGCTCTCCTTCACAGGGGTTTGAGCTGGGATTCTCGCCTGCATCCCCAACAGCCCAGCCTCTCAGGCTTCCTCTGTCTCCCACGGCTCCTTCCCAAGTTTTGCCTCCCCCATTGATAATCCAGGGCACAGACACCTGCTCCAGGCTGTGACAGAGGGGGTGAGGAGCTCCAGGCTGGGCAAGGAGGGTCCTGCACCCCGAAATTCCTCACACAGAGGAGCCTGGGGTGGGCAGGGAGCGCGGTGCACCCTCAGCCATCAGCTGGACAGAGCAAAACAACCCACCCTGGCTGCCCCTTGGAACAATGAGAGCAGATAAAAACAGATAGAGACAGCAGGGCAAAGAATGACCAGAAGACATTTGCAATATATCATAAAAGCAGGAAAAGCACGCCAGGAAATCTGCATTTCCCCACACTTCTCAGAGAAATTATTTCATTATCTGCCTGCCCTGATCATCTGCAATCGCCAACAGTTCTGGAATCATGGAAGGGTTTGGAAGGGACCCCAAAGCCCATCCAGTGCCAGCCCTGCCATGGCAGGGACACCCCCACTGTCCCAGGGACACCTCCCACTGTCCCAGGGACACCTCCCACTGTCCCAGGGACACCTCCCACTGTGCCAGGTGCTCCCAGCCCCAGTGTCCAGCCTGGCCTTGGGCACTGCCAGGGATCCAGGGGCAGCCCCAGCTGTGCCAGGGCTGCCCACCCTGCCAGGGCACAATTCCTCATCCCCAATATCCCATCTGTCCCTGCCAGGGAACAATTCCTCATCCCCAATATCCCATCCAGCCCTGCCAGGGAACAATTCCTCACTCCCAATATCCCATCCAGCCCTGCCAGGGAACAATTCCTCATTGCCAATATCCCATCCATCCCTGCCCGGGAACAATTCCTCATTCCCAATATCCCATCCATCCCTGCCAGGGAGCAATTCCTCATTGCCAATATCCCATCCAGCCCTGCCAGGGAACAATTCCCAATTCCCAATCTCCCATCCATCCCTGCCTGTGTCATTCTGCAGCCATTCCCTGTGTCTGTCCCTGGATCCCTTGTCCCCAGTCCCTGTCCAGCTCTCCTGCAGCCCCTTTGGGCCCTGGAAGGGCTCAGCACTCACAGAGGTGTGTTTGAGGCCTTACCCCATGGGAAATGCTTTTCCTCTTGTCTCTGTGCAGGGTTTATCCCTCAGAAAGGGCAGGAGGCAGGAGGAACCAGCCCTCCCAGAGTCCACAAACAAGCACCAGAAGGTTTCAGGTTTGCAGCCTGGTGGAGCTCACATTTTCCCACCTGATTGTTTCCCCCCTTTCCAGAGTGTGAGATTCAGCTGGACAGGGGTTGGGCGAGGCCTCTCTCAGATTTGGGGTTTGTGGTTTCATTACACCAGCCTGGAGTTTTATTTGAGAGGCCCCAAAGAACCAAGTGAGTAATTGGCCAAACCCAGTGGGTTTTGCCTGGTTTTACACCAACATTTTTCCTCTCACCTGATATATAAATAATCTCAGCTGTAAAGCTGGGCTATAAAGCAGAGCCAGCTCATTTGCTTGCTCATACATTTCATATCATCGTGGCAAGGGGCAATTCTGCCCCAGAATTTCCCCTTTCTGCCCCCTGAGCGCTGAGGGAATCATCACAAGCAGCTCCCATGGGGACACTTTCCCTGCAGACACGAACTGGGACAAATGCCACCCTCCAGCAGGCACATGCAGCCCTCAAAATGCTGTTCACAACTTAAAGATGCAATCTGGAAAAGCCAAAATCGGGATATTTGAGGTCTGGCACAGGCTCATGCAAACCTTGGGTTGGTGTTACTGAGTGCTGAGCATCACCAGAGTGCAGTGAGGGATTTGTGGGGAAGCTCAATGCAGGGGGACGCTGAAGTTGCACGGAAAAGCTCCCAAAGGCTCTGGGAGGGACGTCCCAGGGGCAAGCACAAGCTGCAGGAGCTGGAACCTGCAGGAGATGCTGAGCCCAGGCTTCTGAGGGTGTTTAGAACTTGGGAAATTGCAGTTGCACTGCCAGCCCCTGCAGGAAGGAAATGGGGTGAAGGAGCTGCCTTTGCTGTCAGGTTTTATTGTTTCACTGGACTTCCATGGAAATTCGGGGTTTTCTCAAAGCCACAGCTCGGAGGCCATGAAGCTGTTGGAGAAACTCATCCCTCAAACCAAGACTCCTCTCTGAAGCTCCCACCTGCACAGAGAAGTGACCCCAGAAGGGGAACATCCAAGTGAAAATGTTCAAATGCTGCAAAACTGCACCTTGTAGGAATGGGGGTGGGAATGCAGACCCCATCCCTCTGGTCTCCTGTTGAGCTCCGTGGAGCCTGGGCTGCCCCAGCACTGGGCTTTTCAGACTGCAAGAGATGGGAATGAGGCTGGGAATGAGCCTTCCCTGGCCAGAGCAGTCCCTCTGGCAGCTCCTGACCCAGGAAAACTCCCCCTGCAAGCGGGGCCAGGCTGCCCAGCCCCGCCACTCCAGGGATGCCTTTGCCTCTCTCCATGGGGACAGACACAGAGCCTGCCTGGGGCATCCCCAGGGACAGACACAGAGCCTGCCTGGGGCATCCCCAGGGACAGACACAGAGCCTGCCTGGGGCATCCCCAGGGACAGACACAGAGCCTGCCTGGGGCATCCCCAGGGACAGACACAGAGCCTGGCTGGGGCATCCCCAGGGACAGACACAGAGCCTGCCTGGGGCATCCCTAAGGACAGACACAGAGCCTGCCTGGGGCATCCCTAAGGACAGACACAGAGCCTGCCTGGGGCATCCCTAAGGACAGACACAGAGCCTGCCTGGGGCATCCCTGGGCACAGACACAGAGCCTGCCTGGGGCATCCCTAAGGACAGACACAGAGCCTGCCTGGGGCATCCCCGGGGACAGACACAGAGCCTGCCTGGGGCATCCCTAAGGACAGACACAGAGCCTGCCTGGGGCATCCCTGGGGACAGACACAGAGCCTGCCTGGGGCATCCCCGGGGACAGACACAGAGCCTGGCTGGGGCATCCCCGGGGACAGACACAGAGCCTGGCTGGGGCATCCCTAAGGACAGACACAGAGCCTGCCTGGGGCATCCCCAGGGACAGACACAGAGCCTGGCTGGGGCATCCCCGGGGACAGACACAGAGCCTGCCTGGGGCATCCCTAAGGACAGACACAGAGCCTGCCTGGGGCATCCCCAGGGACAGACACAGAGCCTGCCTGGGGCATCCCCAGGGACAGACACAGAGCCTGCCTGGGGCATCCCTAAGGACAGACACAGAGCCTGCCTGGGGCATCCCCAGGGACAGACACAGAGCCTGCCTGGGGCATCCCCTGGGGACACAGAGCCTGCCTGGGGCATCCCCAGGGACAGACACAGAGCCTGCCTGGGGCATCCCCGGGGACAGACACAGAGCCTGCCTGGGGCATCCCCGGGGACAGACACAGAGCCTGCCTGGGGCATCCCCGGGGACAGACACAGAGCCTGCCTGGGGCATCCCTAAGGACAGACACAGAGCCTGCCTGGGGCATCCCTGGGGACAGACACAGAGCCGGGCTGGGGCATCCCTAAGGACAGACACAGAGCTGGGCTGGGGCATCCCTAAGGACAGACACAGACCCTGCCTGGGGCATCCCTAAGGACAGACACAGAGCCTGCCTGGGGCATCCCTAAGGACAGACACAGAGCCTGCCTGGGGCATCCCCGGGGACAGACACAGAGCCTGCCTGGGGCATCCCTAAGGACAGACACAGACCCTGCCTGGGGCATCCCCTGGGGACACAGAGCCTGCCTGGGGCATCCCAGGGACAGACACAGAGCCTGCCTGGGGCATCCCCTCCCTGCCCCGGGAGCAGCTCTGAGCTGTCCCCATGGGGCTGGAGGCTCCAATCCCCCTGATCAAAGCTGAGCCCCAGAACCCCTTCCCAGCCCCAGAGCCCCATCCCAGCCCCAGAGCCCCTTCCCAGTCCCAGAACCCAATCCCAGCCCCAGGACCCCATCCCAGAACCCCATCCCAGCCCCAGCACCCCATCCCAGCCCCAGAGCCCCTTCCCAGTCCCAGAACCCAATCCCAGCCCCAGGACCCCATCCCAGAACCCCATCCCAGCCCCAGCACCCCATCCCAGCCCCAGAGCCCCTTCCCAGTCCCAGAACCCAATCCCAGCCCCAGGACCCCATCCCAGAACCCCATCCCAGCCCCAGCACCCCTTCCCAGCCCCAGAGCCCCTTCCCAGTCCCAGAACCCCATCCCAGCCCCAGCACCCCTTCCCAGCCCCAGCCTGTCCAGGCCAGCACCCCTGGTTTCCCCTTTTCCTGCTGGCAGCATCCTGCCCTGCCATGGGGAAGGGCTATTCTTAGGGATGTCTATTTTGGGTTGGAATGCTGGAATTAAGATCCTTCCTTCCTTTAAAGAAAATACTCCTGGTGATTTTTAAAAGCTTCGCCCCAGCTCAAGGCTCAGCCCTGGCTGCTGAGCCGAGCAGATTTATTTGTTGGTTTAACATTTGCCCGAGGCTGGGATGAGCCCAGCCCCACCAGGACCACCCAAACACCCTCCAGGGCCCTGGGAGTCTGGGATATTCCCTTTAACGTGCCCAGGAGCAGCTTCAGGGGCTTCGCTCCTTCCCTCTGTCTTGGCACAGCTCTGAATCAGTTGCAAACAGATTTAGTAAAATATTTTCCATCAAAACCCCTTTTGACAGAAAATGGCTTTTGGACACAATGGAAACTTTTGTGGAGAAGAAAAATGAAAATAAAGCCTGCTCAGCTGATGCTGGAGGCCCTTATTAGAAACAGAAAGTTGTTTTCCTCCTTGAAAGCTTTTTGGGAAGGTGCTGCTGCTGCTGCTGTTTTTCTCAAGGTGAGCACAAGTTTCTCATGGAATGATCAGAGGAGTTCCCATCGCTCCTGGAGCAGGGATCGCAGCCACCCCGTCCTGGGAGGGGCCCGCGGTGTGAATGGCTCAGGGCAGGGGCGTTTTCCAGCTTCCCCGAGTTATCTCCTGCTCCATCTGACTGCAGGGAATGATTAACGCAGGCAGCATCCCGGCTGGGAGCCGCGCTTCCACTGCCTCGGGACCCTGCCCGCAGGGAGGCATTGACTCTGTGCCTTCCACTGCCTGGGAACCTGCCCGCAGGGGGACATTGACTCTGACTCTGTGCCTTCCACTGCCTCGGAACCTGCCCGAAGGGGGACATTGACTCTGTGCCTTCCCCTGCCTCGGGAACCTGCCCAAGGGGGACATTGACTCTGACTCTGTGCCTTCCACTGCCTCGGGACCCTGCCCGAAGGGAGGCATTGACTGGAGCTGGGGTCCTGGTGCCAAGGCCAAGGACGAACATTTCCTGCAGCAGCTCCAGGCCAGTCCGGGCCTTCACTGCGGTGCCTCTGCCCACGATCCTGTCCCTGCTGAGCCCTTCCTGAATCGCTTCATGTGTGAGGAGTGACCTGGTCCAGAAAGACAAAACATGAAAATTCACACTCTACATGACGTGAAATCAATTCAATGACAGAACAGAAACATTCTGCTTCTGCCGGAGCTTCTATACTGTCCAAACAAAATATTTCCACCTTTTTTTTTTTTCCTTCTGCTGTAAAATGTTGTTGGACTCAGCACATTTCTACTGCATGGCTCAGGTTCAATTAACCTGCTGGTTCATATGGAAAGTTGTCCTGAGAATAATTTTTTAGTGTCTTTAATATCTGAGATACTCCCATCCTACTCATCCCCACAACACCCCCACCCATTTTTATGTGCTGCAGTTAAAATGCTGTGCCACAGGTAAGCAGCAAAGACAGAAACTGAGACCATGTTCTTCCAACTTCTTATTCCTGAAAGCTGGCATGAAAAAAGGTTCAGAGCAATTCCATCCCCTTTTGCTTCTCCTCATGATTAAACAAGCCTGGACTTGGGATTTCAGCTGATGGCACTGGGGTGTTCTGGTGGGGCCTTTATGCAACGCTCTGAAAACACCTTTAAAAAAATCCCATAGGTAAATGAGCAAGGAAAAATAACCCCACAGAGATAAAGTAAAAATTGTGAGCTTTCTTTTGACTTGACTGTGCTTCACCTGCCTCCAAACAATTTTCATCAAAACAGTTTCTAATGGAATAATAGTCACATTTAACTGGCTGTGATTTTTCTGCAATTAACAGTGTTATTCTGAATGGCTGAATCAAACTGTGGCAGTCTCACCCTCCCAGCACACACCACCCATGGGATCGGTGCCCCAAAGCCAGATCAGAATGGGGAGCAGTAATGAGCAGTAATGTCTGCTCCCCAGACAGAATGGGGAGCAGTAACTGCACTCTTATCTATTGTTATCAGCCTTGCACAAGTGACTGAGAGGGATAATTACAGCCAGAGTCTGGGCACGAGTCCCAGCCCCTCCTGAGTCACCAGGACAGTGCTGCTGGCTGCTGACACTCCCTGCATGGTGACACTCCCTGCATGGTGACACTCCCTGCATGGTGACATTCCCAGTGCAGTGACACCCCCAGTGCAGTGACATTCTCAATGCAGTGACACCCCCGGTGCAGGGACACCCCGGTCCCTGTCATTCCCAGCCCTGGTGCTGCAGGGCAGGAGCACGGGAGATCCTGGAATTCCAGAGAGATTTGGGTTGGGAGGGACCTCAAAGCCCACCCTCAAAGCCCACGGTGTGCCACCCCACCCACACACTGAGCCCATGGCACACACAGAGCCAGTGTCACACACGCTGGCACACACACTGGCACACCCAGGGTCCCTCCCGTGTCACGCACGCCCCGCTGCCCGCGCTCCCCTCCCTCGGAAGGAGCCGGAGCATCCCCGGGCAGAGCCGGGGCTCTGCGGGCTGCAGTTCAGCCCCACCGCGGGCTGTTCATAGCTCGCAGGCACACGGAGCTCTGTAACGCGAGAAGGTCGCGCCGAGACTGCCAGGGCCGCAGCAAACGCTGCCTCTGAGAGCACGGAAACACAGCCCTGCCACCACCAGCCACGGTGACACCGGGGACACGGCGCCAGCAGCCCCGGGGACACAGAGCCATGAACCCAGGGAAGGACTGGGGCTCCCACTGATGCCTCCTTCATGTGCCAGGGAGGCTCAGCCCCGTTCATGTGCCAGGGAGGCTCAGCCCCATTCATGTGTTCATGTGCCAGGGAGGCTCAGCCCCGTTCTTGTGCCAGGGAGGCTCAGCCCCGTTCTTGTGCTGCTCACCAGGAGCCCCGTGCCCAGTTCTGGCGAGCAGCAGGGGCAGGGCAGGCACTGGAGTGGCTGCTCCCAAGTACCAGGCAGGGCTCGGGGGCTGCTCCTTCATTCCTACACCACAAAGCTCTTGGAAGGAGCTGTTGGCTCCGTGGCTCTTTACCTTGGATTGCAGAGAGCATATTTGTGCTTGAGTCAATATCAAACTGATTGTTTGGGCAAGGAAAGAATTCAGACCCCAGATTCTGTTCCCCTCGATGCGAGGAAACTTCGGGGGGAAAAAAGCTTGGAAAAAAGATTTATCCAAGTTGGTTGGAATCTGCAAGAAAACTGTGGAGGCTCAAGAGCGAAACCCAAAGTGAGAAATGAACTGGACGGGTTCTCTGAGCTGTCTGGGAGCAGCTGGCAATGGCTCTGCTGAGGGGCTGCAGTGGGGGCTCCAGGGCTGTGTGTGCAGCCCTCCCCTGCCCTCCCTCCCTTTCCAAGGGGCCTGTTCCCAAATCCTGCCCAAACTGCACCGAACGCCCAGAAAGCCCCAGAGGGAAACAGGAGAAGCAGCGAGGGCTGAGTGGAGCCTGGCTGCAGCAGCACCTCCCAGCACCCAGGGGCCCTCTGGGATGTGTCTGGGGCCCCACGGGATCCTGAACCAGCCCCAGCCTCAGCGACCATCGGGACACCCCCCAAGGAAAGGAGCGGGTGACACAGCCCCGTGTGAGGGACCTCGGGCAGGCCATGAGGGAGCTGCACTTGGTGACCCCAGGCTGCACCAGGCACAGGAGCAGGGGACAGCCCCACCGAGGGGATGCTGTGGGGCTGGCAGAGGGTCCCAGAGCCCCAGGAGACCCCCAGAGCTGTGCCAGGGAGGGAAGGGGAGGCGGCAGGAGGGGAGGTGGCACACCTGGAACTCAGGCAATGCGGCCCTTGGCACTGGGGAGCTGTGCTGCCCCAGGGAGGGGGGAGGAAGAGTTTTCCAGGGCAAAAGTGCTTATTCACCACCAGAACTCTGCTGGAAATTGTCCAGAACGTGGCTGTGTGAAGCAGTGAAGCCTCTCCTCAGCATGTCCCTCCTGTGACATAGCCCTGGAAAGGTTTCTCCTCCCTGCAGGAGGGGGGAGCAGGGCAGAGGCTCCCCCTGGGAATGTCCCCCCAGGCAGGGCTCACTCTTGGCTCTGCTTCTCCATCAGAAAACCTGTGCCAGTCCCAGCCTGGGCTGCTGCAGGAAAAGCAGCTGGGCTGGTGGGGAAGGTCTCTTGCTCCAGTCCCTGTCCTGGGGAGCAGAGCCCAGGGAGCACAGCACAGCACGTGGGACAGCTCAGAGCTGTCCCCAGGCTGCTCCCAGGGCGTCCCCAGCACCTGCAGCCCTCCAGGAACACGAGCACAGCCGTGGGCAGGGCTGGGGCTGGGCTGGAGGGATGTGCATGGAAACAAGTGGGATGCCTCTGATCCCAGAGGAGTCTCTGCGTGGAGCACATCAGCTGGAACGCTTTCCTGCAAACTGAGAGGCTGGAACGAAGCCAGGGCAGCCAGGAAAGCAATTTCCACTTTCTGTTTCACAATAATTGATCTGCCTCATTTGCAGTGCTGGAAGCAAAGGGCCTGGCCAGACTTTGCAGGGAAGTTCAGTTCTGGGTGAAGTCTCACTCTGCCCCTCGGAAATGTCACCTCTCAGTCTCGGTGTGGAGGAGCAGCAGGAGCCTCTGCTCAGGCCTGGGGCAGGGCAGGGGCTGGATCTGACCCTGGAGGGCCCTCAAAGCTTGGAAAGTGGAGCAGTTTAAGGTTAAAGCCAGCACAAACCAAGGGAGACTGGAGCTGCTCTGCGTGGCCAAGCTGAGTGTGACCACACCAGGAATGTCCCCAGAGCAGTCCTGGGCACTGAGCAGGGGCAGAGCATCCTCCAGGGGTGAATCACAGCCCTGGAGCCCACCCCGGGCACCGAGCAGGGGCAGAGCAGGGGCAGAGCGGGGCAGAGCAGGGCAGAGCATCCTCCAGGGGTGAATCAGAGCTCTGGAGCCCACCCAGGCACCAAGCAGGGCAGAGCAGGGGCAGAGCATCCTCCAGGGGCGAATCACAGCTCTGGGGCCGGCTGGCTGCCGTCAGCTCCCAATGCACAGGACCGGAGCTCCTGGGGCTGGACTTTGCCATTATTGCAGCCCGAGGGGCCTGGCAGCCGCCAGAGCCGCCCCTGGTTCTGAGCCATTGAGAGCTTTTGCTGCTCTGGTTCCCTCCCAGGTTTGCAGCTCCCCCCAAGAGCTCTCGCAGCCCCGGCTCTCGGCTCAGCCACTCCCGGCTCCCAGCATCGATCGATGCTGATTTAATCACTGCAGCATCTTCCAGGAAATGGGGTGGTGGTGCTGCTGCTGCTGCAGGCACGTGTGGCAGAGAGAAGGCACAGCAGGGCAGGGCTGGATGGGATATTGGGAATGAGGAATTGTGCCCAGGCAGGGCTGGATGGGATATTGGCAATGAGGAATTGTTCCCTGGCAGGGATGGATGGGATATTGGGAATGAGGAATTGTTCCCTGGCAGGGCTGGATGGATATTGGCAATGAGGAATTGTTCACTGGCAGGGATGGATGGGAGATTGGAAATTAGGAATTTTGCCCTGGCAGGGATGGATGGGAGATAGGGAATGAGGAATTGTGCCCTGGCAGGGTGGGCAGGCCCTGGCACAGGTGCCCAGAGCAGCTGGGGCTGCCCCTGCATCCCTGGCAGTGCCCAGGGCCAGGTTGGACACTGGGACAGTGGGAGGTGTCCCTGCCATGGCAGGGGCTGGAATTGATGTTCCCAAAGGTCCCCTCCAACCCAACCCCTTCTGTGGCTCTCTGGCTCTTTGATCTGCGTTTTCCAGAGGAAGAGTCACTGCTTTTCAGTGCTATTGTTCCTCAACTCGACCTTTGTGGCTGCTGCCAGTGCAGGGGAGGATCCAAATGCCAGTGCTGAGGCAGCAGGGGCTGCTGGAGCCAGGCAGGGATGGCAGCAGGGAGGGCTGGGACGCTGCAGCAGCGTGGGGAGCTGAGGACTGGCTCAGGGCTGGGCTCTGTGGGGGCATTGTCCTGCTCCAGCAGCCCGGGGAACAGCCCAGGGCTCAGCCCAGGGCTCGGGGAAAAGCGCTTTGAGGAGAGATGGAGATTTCTGGCCTTGCTTTGGGAGCACCCCCTTGGAGCCAGGCTGTAACCCACCTGCTCACCAGCATTATCCCTCCTGCCCCTGAGGCGCAGGAGTCAAATCCTCCTGGATCCCAGAGTAGTGACCCTGCCCAGCCCTGAACGCCCTGCAGAGCCCTGCAGCATCACCAGCCCCACCTTCCTGCCCACGAGGCTCTTCCCATCACCAGAACCAGCTGGGAGTTCTGCCCCCACACGGGCCAGGACCACCCCTCTGTTGGCTGCTCTCCAAGGTGTCCCAAAACCCCAAAGCCAGGTTTGCAGGGCAGCCCCGGGCAGCAGCACCACAGGGGCAGCGCCAGAGCCAGGCAGCAGCTCTGGCCAGGGGCAGCAGCACAGCCCCATGAGGGCACAGCCCCATGAGGGCACAGCCCCAGTGAGGGCACAGCTCCCACAGCTCTCCCAGGCTTTGTAGAGCCACCCTGACCTTTGGAACCTCCTCACATGCACCCACAGCCCAGCTCCCCTTCCTGCTGCAGGGAGAGCAGGACCTGGAGAGTTCCAGCTGGTGACAGCAGCTCCTGGCAAGCAGGATCAGAGCTTCAGAGGTGGCTAGGGTGAAACAACGCCCTGAGAGAGGCTCCAAGCATTTCAGAACTGTGCTGAAGCCCTTTACCCAAATTCCACAGTGAAATGTAGTGACTTGGGCCTTCCACAGCCAGCAAGGAGTGACCTGAGGAGACCTTCCCCACCACCCTCCTCATCATCAGAGACCTTCCTCACCACCCTCCTCATCATCAGAGACCTTCCCCACCACCCTCCTCATCATCAGAGACCTTCCCCACCACCCTCCTCATCATCAGAGACCTTCCCCACCACCCTCCTCATCATCAGAGACCTTCCTCACCTCCCTCCTCATCATCAGAGACCTTCCTCACCTCCCTCCTTATCATCAGAGACCTTCCTCACCACCCTCCTCATCATCAGAGACCTTCCTCACCACCCTCCTCATCCTGCTCCAGAGTCCCAGAAATGCAGGCTCAGAGCCCAGGGTGCTGCACCCTGCCCTGGGATGAGCAGGGCAGTCAGTGTGTGCCAGGGGATGCAGATCCCTGTGGGATGATGCCAGGGATGGAGCAGGTCCTGCCTGCCTGGGGACCCTGCCCTGGGATGAGCAGGGCACTCTGTGCCAGGGGATGCAGGAATCCCTGCCCTGGGATGAGCAGGGCACTGTGTGCCAGCTCCCTGTGGGATCCCTGCCCTGGGATGAGCAGGGCACTGTGTGCCAGGGGATGCAGGGATCCCTGCCCTGGGATGAGCAGGGCACTCTGTGCCAGGGGATGCAGGGATCCCTGGGATGAGCAGGGCACTCTGTGCCAGGGGATGCAGACCCCTATGCAGGGATCCCTGGCTGCCCTGGGATGAGCAGGGCACTCTGTGCCCGCTCCCTGGGCAGGGATCCCTGCCTGCCTGGGGCCTGCAGCAGACCCAGAGGCTCCCCGTCCCTAAGGCAGGGGCCCAGGGCTGCCCGCACACACCCCGACGGTGCAGGGGCATGTGCTGGGCTGCAATTGGAAGCAGATTCACAAAGAGAGCCTGTGTTCAAGCACCGAGCTATAAATATTCATTTTTGAAAAGGCATAACTGGAAAAATGTCTAAATGTCTATTTTTGCCTCCTCTGCTTCACCCACTCAAAACATTGACATCATACCAAGCTCCTACAGGGCCGAGTCACTGGGAGAGCTGGAGCAGCTCAGCAGCTCCCAGAACGGTGCTGGGACAGGCAAAAAGCACCTTTGTGTCCTGGGGGATGGAGCAGGGCCTGGGGAGGCAGGAATGGCAGCTTCTCCCTGCCCTGTGATGCCACACCAGTGACTCAGCACAGCCCAGCCTGGGCTGTCCCAGCCCTGCCCTGCCTCAGCTGAGGGCCAGGGCTCCTCCGAGAGGCTTCCAGCACCCCGAGCTCAGCCCCAGAGCCAGGCATGAGGAGGTTTTCTCCAGCAGAATTGTGGCAATGCTTGAGCTGAGGGAACCCTTAAAGCTCCAGCCCCCTGTGATGGGCAGGGACAATGCCCTCGATTCCACCCACCCCAAAGCCCCCTGAGCCCCTCTAGGGCAGGAGCCCTGTGATGGGCAGGGACAATCCCCCTGAATTCCCCACCCCAAAGCCCCCTGAGCCCCTCTAGGGCAGGAGCCCTGTCTGTGGAGCCAGGCACGTTGAGCAGCAGGGACCCCCAGCACTGGCACAGCTTTGGGCAGGGCTGGGAGGGAGGCAGAGCCCTGGGTTCTGTGCCCCAGGACGTGCCCTGCCCAGCTGGGCCCCAAGGACCCCTCTGGGGGTATTTCAGGGGCTCAGCCTGCCTGGAACACAGAGCTCAGCTGGGTGAGGAGCCCCATGGTGCCCCCAGAGCCCCCCAGCCCCTCGCGGCAGCCCTGGGGGCTCAGGGAATGCCCACGAGTGACAAAGCACCACGCTGCCATCTGCACCTCTGGGAGGCCCCTTTTATCCTCAGTGACAGCAGAAAATCAACATTTCCCATAAAGTGGAGTTACTGAAAAACTCATTTTAGGAACTGCCAAAGGCAGCAAGTCTGGGGTTGGTTGGGGGTTTGGGGTTTGGGTTTTTCTCTCTCTTGCTTTCATTGTGGGTTCCCCCCCTTTGTGCTTTTCAGAACACTTGGTTTCGCCTCTTTCCATTTTACTCTGATTTGTCCTGGAGAAGCAAAGCTTCAGCCTGCACTAAGGACATAATGCATTCCCAACTACTTTTTAATGCTAAAATCATTCCCTGCCTGGGATCCTTCAGAGCCCTGGCCTTTTGCAGCGTTCAGCTGCACTGCCAGAACATTTCCAAGGCAGCCGCAGGACCCCTGAGCTGCAGGGATGATCCAGCTGCACACAACTGACCCTGCTGCAGGGAACACGAGAGCAAAATCTGCTCCTGGGAGGAAGAGGAGAGCAAGGAGCAGCCCGTGGCACCTCCATTAGCCTGGAGCTGGCCAGGACAGGGCTCCCCACCTGCAGGAACTGTCCCAGGTGTCCTGGGACACCTTCCCACAGAGTCCAGCGCACGAGCAAACCCTTCCACACACCCAAGGGAAACAGGAATATTCTCCCAGCCACCTCAGCTGCTGTTCCTGGCTCTCCAGGGATGATTCCAACCTCTTCCTCCAGCGTTTCCTGCCACAGCAGTGCCTGTAAATAGCTCTGGCCATCCACCTGAGGCTGAGGAGGAGCAGTGTGGGAACGGTTCAACACAAAGCAGACCCTGGAAAAGCCTCTGTGCAGCCAGGACAGGACAGGAGAGGGGCTGTTTGCCTGCCCCCATCCCTCAGCACGCACAAACTGCTCCCAGCTGCTCCAGCAGCCTCTGCACGGGCTGGGAGGGCTGGCAGCACCCTGGGGGGAATGGGGAATTAATTTGGGGAATGGGGAAATGGGGAAATGGGGAATGGGGAATTGGGGAATGGGGAAATGGGGAAATGGGGAATGGGGAATTGGGGAAATGAGGAAATGGGGGAATGGGGAATTGGGGAATGGGGAATTTGGGGAATTTGGGGAACGGGGAATTGGGGAAATCGGGGCCTTCCCACTCCCTGGGAACAGGCGATGGAGCAGCAAACCCCAGAGCCTCGGCCAGGGGCTCCATCCCATCACCCTGCACATCCTGGGGCTCAGTGGTGCCGGAGCCCCCAGCCCTGTCCCCAGGGGTGACAGTGACCCTGTCACAGCCAGTTCTCAGCCCCTGGGCCCCCCGGCTCTGCCCCCAGCCCCAGCAGGGAGGCAGCGCTTGGCCACGTCCCTTTCCAGGATCCCCCAGACAAAGCCCCAGGGAAGGGCTGCAAAGGGAGCTCCATTTATTTATTTACTTATTTATTTGCTTTTATTGGTTCCCAGCTCCGTGGCTCGTGACCAGCCCTGAGGGCTGGCAGGGCCTCTCCTGAGCACGGGGCTCATGACGCGCTGCAGGCACAGCGAGAGGAGCCAGGCTCAAAATAGGATAGGGAACACATTTATTTATCCAGCCCAGAAAGTGGTAGTTTCTCTCTTTTTTTTTTTTTTTTTGCCACATTTTCTCATTCTTCACATTCTTTCCCTGCAGAAGCCAAACACCCTTTCCCAAAGCAGTCAGCAGCCAAGTGGCACCAGTCCCACAGCAGCCAAACTCCCAGGAGCTGCACAGCAGGAACCACACACTGGATGCAGCAGAAAATACTCAGGATTATCAGAGAAGTTGTTTATAACTCCAGCAGTTTTCCAGGATAAATGGTTTCCTCAAGCAAACTTAATTTTGACAGCAAAAAGGGTAATTTTTTTTTTCCACCATCACAAGTTAAATAAATATTTTATTTCAAATGCAGAGCTGTGGTTTGCTCCAGACCTGCTAGCAGAGATCAAGATGCATCTTCACCCCCTTCTGCTTCCATTCCAATCAGCCTTTTACAAAAAGACTCCAAAAGCTCAATGCTGCTTGCAGGGAGGTTTAATGAGTCTGGAGAGTGCTCAGGAGCAGACTCATAAACTCAGGAGCATCTTCCTCCTCTCCTCAGCCTCATCTGTGCAGTCACTCCCTGTGGCTGGGGCAAGCGGGGCTGCTTGGGGCCAGGATGTGCCGGGGGGGTTTCTGGCAGGGATGATCCTGTGGCAGTTTTGGTTTTCTGGCAAGGATGATCCTGTGTTGGTTTCCTGGCAAGGATGATCCTGTGTTGGTTTCCTGGCAAGGATGATCCTGTGCAGGTTTTCTGGCAGAGATGATCCTGTGTTGGTTTTCTGGCAGGGATGATATGTGTTGGTTTTCTGGCAAGGATGATCATGTGGCAGTTTTGGTTTTCTGGCAAGGATGATCCTGTGTTGGTTTTCTGGCAAGGATGATCCTGTGCAGGTTTTCTGGCAGAGATGATCATGTGTTGGTTTTCTGGCAGGAATGATCCTGTGTTGGTTTTCTGGCAGGGATGATCATGTGTTGGTTTTCTGGCAGGGATGATCATGTGTTGGTTTTCTGGCAGGGATGATCCTGTGGAGGCTTTCTGGCAAGGATGTTCATGTGTTGGTTTTCTGGCAAGGATGTTCATGTGTTGGTTTTCTGGCAAGGATGATCATTTGGAGGCTTTCTGGATAGATGATCCTGTGTTGGTTTTCTGGCAAGGATGATCATGTGGCAGTTTTGGTTTTCTGGCAAGGATGATCATTTGGAGGGTTCCTGGCAAAGGGGCTCCTGTGCAGGTTTTCTGGCAAGGCCGATCACTTGGAGGGTTCCTGGCAAAGGGGCTCCTGTGCAGGGTTCCTGGCAAGGACGATCATTTGGAGGGTTCCTGGCAAAGGGGCTCCTGTGCAGGCTTTCTGGCGAAGATGATCATGTGGCACAGCCCGGGCGGTGCCGGGGCGCGCTGTTCCCCGGGCGGTGCCGGGGGCTGCTCCGGGCCGGGAGCGGGGCTGGGAGCGGGGCTGGGAGCGGGGCTGGGCTCGGAGCGGGGCCGGTCCTGGTCCGGCTCCGGGTGCGGCTCCGGGGCAGCCCTGCCCGGCCCCTCCTGCTGCCGCAGCCACCGCACCAGCGGCCCCGTGTGGGTCACGTAGGCGGGCCCGGGCGGCTCCCGGGGGATCAGAGCGCTGGGCAGCCCCACGTTGGGCGAGGGCAGCACATCCTCTGCGGGAAGAACCCAGAAACGCGGCCTGAGAGCGCTGCCGGGCGCTGCCCACCCCGGCAGGGGCACCAAGGAGCCCTCGGTGGCACCGGGGACCCGCAGGGGTGGCTGTGCTGTGGCCAAGGGACAGCAGCGAGGGACAGCGGTGCCTGTGGCCGCTCTGCATGGAGAGCCAAAGGATCCATGGAAGAAAGGGCTGCTGGGCATCACTGCCGGCCCTGAGCCTGTGTTTGTGTGTCGCTGCTGAGGGACAGGGCTGTGCTCCCCTCAGCTCCCAGCCAGGGCAGGACCCCCTGAAAGGAGCTGGAGAGTGGCTGCTGCCCATCCCCAGCAGGCAAAGCCACCCTGGATCCAGCTCAGAACCCACCCAGGCACGAACACAGAGAGGCACGGAGCGAGCACACCGAGGGGACAGGGATGGGGACAGGGATGGGGACAGGGATGGGAACAGGGGACAGGGATGGACAGGGACGGACAGGGGACAGGGACAGGGATGGGGACAGGGATGGGGACAGGGACAGGGATGGGGACAGGGACGGGGACAGACATGGACAGGGACGGACAGGGGCTCGGCTCTGGGATGCAGGCCCAGCCCACTCCTCCCACCGCGGTTCTCCTTGGAGCTGTCACATCCCTGCAGCACAGCAGATGTCCCAGCTCTGGGGTGAGCAGGCTGGCTGGGCTCACAGGTCCAGGACACAGGGCAAGTCCAGGACAGCAGGACAGGCTGCTGTGCTCTTTAGTCCTGGATAAACACTGACATTCACGGGATATTCCCGGCGTTTCCAGAGGGCCTCGGGCTCAGCTGCAGAGCCCAATTGCCACAGCATCACCTCACAGGGCAGTAAAGGGGTTTAGGAACACTTTCCTAAATGGTAATAAAGCAATGATGGAGAACATCCCCAGGCTGGATTTTTGATTGGTGTGGGAATTTTGGTGTCAGGACAAAGTTTGGATGCCACCAGCTGAATTTTCCTGCGTGGCTGTGGGTGCTTGGGTGCAAAGAACCCCAGACAAGACCTCCCAAAGTTCCCATGCTGGAGACCTGAGACAGAGGCTGATGCAAATCCCAGACATTTCTCCTCTGACCTTCCCTCTAACCCCTCCCAAAGCAGAAATGCTGAAGGAGCCACAGGGGGAGGACACAGAGACATTCCCTGCCTGCAGGGACGGGTCCAGCAGCTTTCCCTGTGTCACATCCCTGGGAATCCCCACAGAAGTGATTCCTTCACACCTCGAGCATGACAGGAGAGCCCTGGGAGCGAGGACAGGAATGCCAAGCACTGCAGAGAGGATGCCAGGGGAAAGCCCAGAGCTGACAACGTCCCGGAGCACAGTGAGCCGGGCTCATCAGCCACACTTGGTTATTTACAGCCTGAGCTTGGCCACTGGCCTGGAAGTGACTCCAGAGGCCAGGGAGAAAGGGCTCCAGGACATCCCTGGGAATGCTCTGAGCATGAGCTGCTCTCCCTGCAGCACCTGCACTGCCCTGGGCTCTCCTGGAGCTGCCCACACCAGGGATCAGGGAGCAGGAGCTGCCCTGGTGGGGAAGATGAAACAGGAAAGCCTTATACATATGATTGTTTGGAAAAAGATTTTGAGAATACGGAAACTACAAGTGAGATTGAAATGAAAGCAAGCTTTGAGATCCCTCAGTTACTGAACAACTGGAAAACAATGGTGTGGCCAGCTGAAGGTGATCCCCTTTTGATGGAACAACACCCTCTGCTTGCAGACAGGCCCAAGGGTCAGAGCAGACCCTACAGCTTGGCAGAAGGGGCCCAAAGAGGAGTTTTTAGGGTTTAAAATGTGACACAGTGTGGTAATGTAATGATTCTTATAGGCTGTATGTAAATGCTGTAGGATTTGTGTATTGTACTAGATTGGTTAGGGAGAATTAGAATATTCAGCACAGAAGAAGATTTATGGTATTGGAATGGGAACCTCGCTCTCTTACCTCTTTTGCTCTCTTACCCTTTTACCCTCTCACCCTCTCTCCCCCTCTCTTCTCTCAGTCCTGCTCCAGCTGTGGCTGGCAGCTCCCAGCAGGGCCCTGCCCCCAGGCCCTTTGCAATAAACCCCAAATTCCTGACCTGGCTGCAGAGATCCCTCATCTCCATCCATCCCCACCATCCTACCCCCGATGCTCTGACCCTGCCCTGGGGGAAATGCTCCCACCCCCTCGTGTCCCAGCCCAGCCTTCCTCGGGCTCTGGTGAGGCACAGGGGGCACTGGTGGCACTGGGCTGTTCCCCAAGGCTGTGACACCTGAGATGAGCCAGGCCCCCACAGCACACAGACACTGCAGAAATCCCATTTCTGGTTTTCATCCTCAGTCAGGAGCTGCTCCAGAGGCTCTGGGGGACTCTGTGCAGTGGATTCCCTGTGCAGGACTCAGGATAGAAACAAGAGCTGCAGCCAGGGTCCTTCCTGCGGGGCTGTGGGAGCTCCCAGCCTGGGCAGGCAGCGGAGCACAGGGACAGGATGTGCCTCAGAGGCTGCCCAGCAGCACAGAGCAGCCCTGGAGGCACATTCACCATGGTGTCCCTTCCTCCAAGGCCAGGCTGGGCAGGGCTGGCGGCACCCTGGGCCATGGAGGGGGTCCCTGCTATGGCAGGGGTGGACCTTAAGCTGAGCTTTGAGGTCCCTTCCAACCCAAACCAGTCTGAGAGTCTCTGCCCCAGCCCAAAACCAGAGCAAAAAGGCCCCTTTGTGCAGCAGGAGGTGCCCCCTGCATGCAGCTGTGCTCAGAGCAGAGCCAGCACTCCCCAGGCTGCTCCCCTGCCTGGCAGCAGCAGCAGCCCAGGCTCAGCCCAGCCAGGCTGTAAATCAGCCCCAGGCTGGGGGACCCACAGGAGCCCCCTTTGCAGGGCAGGGTGTGAGGAGCCCCTGCTCAAACAACGGCCCTTTTGTGATTTTTGTGATGCTGAAAATGGGCAAACGCAGCGTTTCAGAGCTCGTGATGGAATTATGGTTTCTGGGAGAGTGGGGACACACGTGGCCACTTCAAATCCAAATTGGTGCTGCTACAAGACATGGACAGGCAGAGTCCCCATTATTTTAACAGCATCCAAAAAGGCAGCACCAAGGACAGGAGCGGACAGACACACGGACACATCACCACACAGAGCACAGCTCCTCCTCATCAGCCAGGGCTTAAAGCACACGCTGAGGTCTGCTTGGGCTTCCCCCAGTTTCCAGACACAGTTATCCATTCCCTCCAGCAGCAGGCCGTGCTGCATCCCTGCCCCTGTGCAGGCTCCCCTTGGCTCATTTGCTCTGCCTTCTCACCATGGGAATAAACCAAAACCCGAGCCCAAGCCCTGGGCTAAGCCTGGCTCAGTAAAGCTGTGCCTGGTGGTGCTGAGCAGGGCTGCAGAGAGCACAGAGCCCCCGCCTGCCCTGCTGCCATCAGGCAGAGCAGCCCCAGGGCTCTGGGCAGGGCAGGAGGGAGGGAGGGAGGCTCTGCTGAGAGCAGCCAGCCCTGCTCAGCCCAGGGGCTCAGCCCTCAGAGCTGCTGGCAGCAGGACAGGTTTCACACCCTTCTATTTAGAGAGCCCTGCCTGACAAACAGCCAGAGCTGGCGCCTGTAAATCAGGGGGCTCTGACAGGGCCAGGGCAAGCAGCAAAAGCAAATGGGGGAAATGAAATTACAGCCTGCAGAGGGACCTCTGCAAAGAATAGGCTTTTATTTTCTGTTCCTAAAGTTCACAATCATTACAAATATTTCTCCCTCGGTTCTTTCATTTGTTCTTAGGGCAGTCCCTGCTGTCAGGCCCTGGGCCCCCTCAGCTTCCCATGTTCCTGGCTGGGGTGGCCTGGCCTGCAGGAGCTGACAGATCCAGGGCTGGGTAGGAGATCCCACTCAGAGCTCCCCATGGCCAGGGGAGGCAGGAGCAGCCTGGGCACTCACAGGTCCCTGCAGCCCCTCCAGGGACAGGGACAGGGTCCCTGCAGCCCCTCCAGGGACAGGGATGGGGTCCCTGCAGCCCCTCCAGGGACAGGCACGGGGTCCCTGCAGCCCCTCCAGGGACAGGGACGGGGTCCCTGCAGCCCCTCCAGGGACAGGGACGGGGTCCCTGCAGCCCCTCCAGGGACAGGCACGGGGTCCCTGCAGCCCCTCCAGGGACAGGCACGGGGTCCCTGCAGCCCCCAGGATGAGGGACAAGGGTGGGGTCCCTGCAGCCCCTCCAGGCCCAGGGTCCTGCCTGGCGTGCAGACCACAGCACTCAGAGCCCTGGGGTGGAGGTGGCACTGGGAGATCCGTGGCTGGAGCCAGCCCTAAAGGCCTTTCCAGCATTAATGACCCTACAATCTCCCACTGACTCGGGGTTTTCACTCACACTGAAATATCTCCTTCCCCTACAAGCAAGCAGAACACAGAACATCCTGGAGCGCCCTGGGAAGGAGCAGCAGCTGAAGTCCCCCTGCCCCAAAGCCTGGGGGCCAGGAGGGCACTTTGGGAACATCCTAATTCACTGCATTTCACCTGCTGAGCCTCAGCACACACTGCCTGTCCCAAGGCTCCAGCCAAGGGTTCTCCAGCCTCTGAGCACAGCAAAGTGAGCAGAACCAAGTGCTCCTGTGCCAGGAGCAGAGTTCAGCCCTTCCTTGTCCTGTACAACCCCACAGCACTTTGGTCCCTTCTCCAGCAGGATTTTAATTTGACCCTCAGCACAAAGATGGAACAGCAATTGCAAAATCAACTGCTGGGAACCAAATCAAGCTGATGAAAGGATAAGAGCAACAAAAATCCCCTTTATTCATTCATCTGGTTGTACCGTTTGAAGCTGTCCACGAGCAGCTCCGAGCCAAGCTCCTCCCTGTGTGTGTGAGGGAGATGGAAAGAGAGGATCACAGGCTCTGGAAGGGGAGGAGCAGGAACAGAGCCACAGAAGAGGCAGCAGGGCAGATTTGGGAAGTCAGGATCCCGTGACAGATTCCAGGGAAGGTGAAAAACCTTGTCTAGGTGCTGGGGCTACAGTGAAAAGCCAACAGGAGGAGCAAATGGCTCAACAAGCATTCTGTTCCTGTTCATCCCAGGGCAGGCTTGATCCAGCATCAGGGGAGCAGACAAGGGCCCAGGCAGGGCCCTCAGGGGGCTTTGGATCCACTGGGCACGGAGCCAGGGGCTCACAGGGGATGATTGCCCACAGTCCCAGCCCAGGCCAGGGCACCACACTCCCAAACCCTTCCCAAGAGGTGAGAATGAATCCCTGGGGACTCATCCCCCTCACCTCTCCAGGGCAAGCACTGCCCTCAGCGAGCCCAGGAGCCACGTTCAGATTGTGGGACCTCCCCCAAAAACAGCCCCAAGCCTGGGAAGGGCTGGGGGAAGAGGAGGAACGAGTATGAGGGACCCCCCAGCAGCAGAAGGGGCAGCAGAGCACCCCCAGGCTTGCTGGGACACTGCCAGGCTCCTGGGACACTGCTGGGACACTGCCAGGCTCCTGGGCACAGCCAGCAGCCAGGGCACAGCTGGGACCCTGAGCAACAACCACAGCAGTGCAGTAACCCTGAACAATGCAATAACCCTGAGCAGTACCCACAGCAGTGCAATAACCCTGAGCAACAACCACAGCAGTGCAATGACCCTGAGCAGTGCCCACAGCAGTGCAATGACGCTGAGCAGTGCCCACAGCAGTGCAATGGCCCTGAGCAGTGCCCACAGCAGTGCAATAACCCTGAGCAGTGCCCACAGCAGTGCAATAACCCTGAGCAGTGCCCACAGCAGTGCAATAACCCTGAGCAGTGCCCACAGCAGTGCAATAACCCTGAGCAGTGCCCACAGCAGTGCAATAACCCTGAGCAGTGCCCACAGCAGTGCAATGGCCCTGAGCAGTGCCCACAGCAGTGCAATGGCCCTGAGCAGTGCCCACAGCAGTGCAATGGCCCTGAGCAGTGCCCACAGCAGTGCAATAACCCTGAGCAGTGCCCACAGCAGTGCAGTAACCCTGAGCAGTGCCCACAGCAGTGCAATGACCCTGAGCAGTGCCCACAGCAGTGCAATGACCCTGAGCAGTGCCCACAGCAGCGCTGCTGCCTCTGCTCTGATCCCTGCCTGCTCCCTGCACACCATGGCCCTGCCTGCTCTCTGCACACCATAGCCCTGCCTGCTCCCTGCACACCATGGCCCAAGCCCTGCTCCCTGCACACCATGGCCCAAGCCCTGCTCCCTGCACACCATGGCCCAAGCCCTGCTCTCTGCACACCATAGCCCTGCCTGCTCTCTGCACACCATGGCCCTGCCTGCTCTCCAGCTCTGCTCCTTTCACCAAGGGCCAGAGAACGTGCACACACGCACACACACACACACACACACACCCAGGGCAGGTGGCTCAGACACAGATCCCCGGTGCTACAGCCCAGACACTCCTGTGGCCCCACAAACACCCCCAGGAGGGCAGGGGCAGCCCCTCAGCTGCTGCTGCTGCTCCTTGGGCAGGCACCCAGGGCAGGGGGGGCCCAGGGCAGGATAGGGGAGCACAGAACAGGACGGGGGAGCCCCAGCTGGAGCAGGGGCAGCCTCTGGGCCAGGCTGGTGTGAGCAGGGGCACTCACCAGGCTCTGCTGCTTCAGCCAGCCCAGGTCTGTGAGCAAGAGCTCGTCCCTGCTGGCAGACAAGCAGCAGGGCCTGGAATTGCTCCCCAAGCCCAGCTTTGGTCGCCTCTCCTGTACTCCCTGGCTGGGCATGGGCAGCAGGGACGTGTCCATCCCCCAGGAGCCACCAACCAGGGAGCCCCGGGCTGGGGGAGCCACCAGAGCCCAGAAACCCCGGAGAAAGTGCTTGTTTATGTGAAAGCACAAGGAGGCAAATAGTTGACATTAAGCTTTTGGGGAGGCTGTGGGACTGGGCTGTTCCTTTCAGCCCTCACACAAAGGGCCCCTTTTTGTCTGGCTGTAAAACAGAAACCATATTGAAGGGTCTGTGGAATTTCTGGGCATTTTTCCCCCGGGGAGACACAGTGCCCTGCACTCCCATGCAGATGAGGCAGGATGCAAAGGGCAAGATGCTCAGAAGCAGCTCCACATCCGCCTCCTGCCCCCCAAAGGCTCAGGGCCCCAGCAGGCTCAGGGCAGGGCCTGGAGGTGCCCCAGGGCTCCCAGAGCTGCAGATGCTGCAGGGAGCCCGTGCTGAGCCCCAGGGTCAGCAGCTCCCGCTGGGCTGAGCCCCAGCCTGCACCCGACCCTGCTGGTGCTGCTGAGTGCCTGGCACTGCCCCTCCCCGGGGTGCCCAGGGGCGAGAGCAGCCCCAGCCCCTCCCTGTCAGCACGGACCAGGCTGTGCTGTGCTCCAGCAGGGCTGGGGACACCCCCGGTTCCACTGGGGCAATTCCACAGCACAGCTCTGCCCCCACAGCTGCTGTTTCTGGGCTGCTCCAAGCCCTGCAGGGCAGCAAACTGCCAGGGACCCCATCCCCAGGGCAGGGTTCCTCCTGGATGAGGTCAGAGGACTCAGGGTTGCTGCTGCTGCGTGCAGAGGATTCCCCTCCTCGGCACCAGGGGACAAACAGCACCTTACCTTAGGTTACCTAACCCTTACCTTACCTTATCCCTTTCCTTTCCTGAAATTTTGTTTCCTTTCCTGAAATTTCCTTACCTTTCCTGAAATTTTCCTTCCCTTCCTTTCCTGAAATTTCCCTTCCTTTCCTTTCCTGAAATTTCCTTTCCTTTCCTGAAATTTCCCTTCCCCTGGAGCCCCAGCCCCGCTCCAGGGCTCAGGCCAGCCCCGGTGCCAGGGCTGCTGACACGGGACACAGAGGGGCACAAGGGGGGGACACAGAGCCCCGCTGTCCCCCATGTGCCCCCGGAGCATGTCCTGCCACCCGCACCTCTGGCCAGCGAGGGCAGCGCGGGATTGTCCCCCCATGAGAGCCGTGGCTCGCCGGGGAGCTCAGAGCACATGCACAGCTCCACCTGATGGAAACTCCCAGAGAGCAGCCGGGCCCAGCCTGCCGGGGCTCCCGGGGCAGGGGGAGCAGCCTCGGCCACCCACGGCAGGGGCTGTGCTGGGAGCCACAGCCAGGGAGCCCCAGCACAGCCCCCGGCCCTGCCCAGACCCCCAACAATCCCCTCTGCTCATCCCTGGGCACCCAAAGGCTGGGAACCACAGCCAGGGACCCCCAGGATCACCCAGCACAAACCCTGGTTCTGCACAGACCCCCAGCAATCCCCCCTGTCCATCCCTGCATGTCCAAAGGCTGGGAACCACAGCCAGGGACCCCCAGGATCACCCAGTGCCACCCCAGCCCTGCCCAGACCCCCCAGCAATCCCACCCTGGGCATCCCCAAAGGCTCCTGGAGCTCTGGCAGCCCCAGGGCTGTGCCCATTCCCTGGGAGCCTGGGCAGTGCCCTGCAGGTTTTCAATAACAAAATGGAGATTTTTCTGCTTTGTGGTTTTGCCTGCTTTCACGAAAATCCTGCTCTCTAAAGTGGGAAAAGGATTTCTGTTTGAAGGCACTCGGATGAGGAGACATCCAACCCCAACAGCTGAAATGAGTGGAGCTGGCTGAAAAGGAGCTGGGAAGAAAAAGCTCCAGTCTGAAAGGATTTTGCTGGAATAAATCTGCTTCTGAGAGCTGCTGACTTTTTGACAAGATGAGAAACTGGAAAACATCCACTCTGCATCAGAAACGTGTTCAGGCGAGAGAACAGAAAATCTCACTTTTCAGTGAAAACAATCCCTCCAAATGGAAAACTGGCCCTGTTTGTTTTCATCCTGCCATGAAATTCCCCTCGGCACGGGGAAACATTCCCAGGCAGCCCCAGCGGCACGCGGGCTGAGGGAGCAGGGACAGGACAGGGGACACCAGGACATTCCGGGCCCGGGCTGGGCTGTTCCCGCTCATCCCGGCCTCACACGCTCCCAGACCGGCCCCTGCTGGGCCGAGCCCCTCAGCTGCGGCCAGGAGATGTCACTGCCCAAGCACGCCCCGGCTCGGGCCAGCAGCGCCGCTCCGGGGCCGAATCCCCTGCTCCAGGCAGCCCCAGGCCCCCGGCACTGCCGCGCTCAGCGTCCAAACCCCAGCCCCGGCCCTTTGAAAGCAAAGATTCACGGAACTAGGCCGGAAAAGCCCCAGGATCACCGGGTCCTGCCATTCCCGCAGCACTGCCAAGGCCACCCCCACACCCTGTCCCCAAGTGTCACATCCACAGCTTCTAAACCCGAAAAAGGGGACAGCACCCGGCCTGGGCAGGCTGTTCATGGGGCAGAGAGGGGGGACAGGGCCATGCCAGCCCCAAATCCTTCTAAACTCCAGGAATGGGGACAGCACCCGGCCTGGGCAGGCTGTTCATGGGGCAGAGAGGGGGGACAAGGCCATGCCAGCCCCAAATCCTTCTAAACTCCAGGAATGGGGACAGCACCCGGCCTGGGCAGGCTGTTCATGGGGCAGAGAGGGGGGACAGGGCCGTGCCCAGCACTCAGCCCTGGTTCATGGGGCAGAGAGGAGGGACAGGGCCACGCCAGCCCCAAAGCCTTCTAAACCAGAGGGATGGGGACAGCAACTGGCCTGGGCAGGCTGTTCATGGGGCAGAGAGGGGGGACAGGGCCATGCCAGCCCCAAATCCTTCTAAACTCCAGGAATGGGGACAGCACCCGGCCTGGGCAGGCTGTTCATGGGGCAGAGAGGGGGAACAAGGCCGTGCCCAGCACTCAGCCCTGGTTCATGGGGCAGGACAGGGGGACAGGGCCGTGCCCAGCACCCAGCCCCGTGCCCAGCACCCAGCCCCGTGCCCCACCCCATGTTCCCAGGAGGGGCCTCTGGCCATGAGCTGTGCTGGACCTCGGGCAGGGCTGGGACAGCAGCTGTTCTGAGCAGGGAGATGCTGCAGGGCTGGGACACCTCCGTGCCATGCCAGAAATGTGAGACAGGAACATTCAGTGTCCAACCAGCTCCGTCTCTGTTTGTGCAATTCCCCTTCCCTGGCCAGGAGCCTCCCCCTGCCCAGTCCCTCATTCCTGCCCAGCAAACTCCAGGGCAGGAAAGGAAACCCTGCCCAGACTCACCACCAAATATAACCCAGGCAGGGCTGGAGCACACGAGCCTGGCCTGCACATGGGTTATCCCTGGGGCTGTCACATTCATGCTTTCATTAAATGCCCTTCTGGAGTGCTTCAGCTGCCCAGTCCCTCCTTTCTGTTGTGTTTTCCTCCTGTACCCCAGCACAGATTCCCCCCAGCCCCAGGGTGTCCAGAGCAGCAGCTTAGATGAGGAGAAAAATAAAATTTACAAAATTTTTTTTGTAAAAATAGTATTTACAATAAGTTTTTTGTAAAAATTTATTTTTATCCTTATGTGCAGCAGCTGCACATGAGGATAAAAATAAAATTTGCACATCCAGGGGAGAAATTCCCTCCAGGAGTTGTGGTTGCTGAGTTCTGGTGGGGGCTGTGTGTTTTTGGGAGCCTCCCTGAATGACCTGAGTGATCCGAGGTCGGGATGACATCACTTTCCTACTCCCTGTCCCTATGGGTGTCACACACCCCAGACCCATCCATTCATCTTGGAGAGGAAAGGACGGGCCTGGATTGCTTTGGGAATGTCCCAAGGCAGCAGAGCCCTGTCCCAGGGGCAGCACAGCCCTCACAGCACTGTCCAGTGTCCTCCATGGGACAATCCCAGCACTGTCCAGTGTCCTCCCTGGGACAATCCCAGCACCGTCCTTCCTTCCCAAGCTGTGCTCCAGGAAATCCCTGCCTGGAGAACAGCTCAGCTCTCCTCTGCCCAGCTCAGCCTTTTCTCCAGTGCACAGCACATGAAGTGGGAATCAGGATGATCTTCCCGGGGTCAAGGAAGGCAAAGCCCGAGCACAGTCACACTGAGTGCCCCCCTGCCCTCCCCTGAGCTGTAGGAAAGGGATGTCTCGGATTAACACTCCATAAAGATTCCATAAAGAATCCCAAAACCAGAGGCACCCTCAAATGAAAGCACAGAGCACTAGGTCCAACAGCATCCAGAGATTTTTCCTGCCAACAGTGACACACCCTTGGCAGGAGTTTCCTCTGCAAAAGGTTAATCCCCTCCTGAGTGCTGGTTTTCTTTTCCAGAGGAAAGTCCTGCCCAAGCCATCAGGCACAGCCAGGCCCTCACCTGGGGACCCAGCCCTACACAGAGCCATTTAACACCCCAAATCACCCATCGGGGCCCAGATGCTCCCCAGCCAGAGGAGCCAGATCAGGGCATTTGGATCCAATTAGTTTCCCCAATCTGCCCTGAAAATCAGCCAGGGCTGGGGCTGCTCCAGCTGCACACATGGCCTGGAGCAGGAGAGGCACCAGTCCCTCAGAACATCCTCTCCAGCGTGGATTTCCCAATAGTGCTGCTCCTCACTCCAAGAGCAAAATCACCCCACTGAAGTTTTCCTGCTCAGCAGAACTGCTCCCTCCTCCCTGCAGCAACCTTTGTCTGCTCTCTCAGCCCTGAACCACCAAACCCTTTGGAAATCCTCAAGCAGGGCCTATGGGCGAGACAGAATAAAATTCCTGATGTTCTTTTTTGTTTTTGCTGCTGAGAGCAGAGAAACCCCAAGCTGCAAAAGGCTTCCAGCTCCCCCAGACACCTCCTGTGCTGCAGGAGCTGCTCCTCTGCCACATCCCAGCTGCAGGAGCCAGGGCTGGCAGGAACGGGAATGCCTGCAGAGCCTTGAACTGGGATCCCTTCCCATGGTGCAGATACACCAAGCACGAGGTGACACAGCAAAGGGCAGAGGAGAAGTGAGAGCATTCCCACTCCCTGGCTGCTGGAATCAGGGAGTTTGTGGAGCCCATCGGGGTCTTTCTTTGGGAAGGTCCAGGGGATGCGAGGCTCTGGCCCAAACGCATGGGGAAGGGCCCAGATCCCCAATGCTGCCCCCAAAGAAGGAGCAGGGCTGGTCTGGGTGGGCAGGGAGGACTCTGAGGGGGGGTCCCACACCCATCTGCCTGCAGGGGCCACCCCGGGGAACCCAGAGCGGATCCAGGCTGCCCTAGGAACAGGGAATGGCCGTGGGGGCACCTCAGCTCCTGATCCTGCCTCAGCCCCTGTGTAAAGGGACTCTTGGCTGTTCCTGTGCTCTGTGAGTGCCATGAGAGCAGAGAGCCAGCATTGCCCTCAGCCCCTGTGTCACAGGAGTTCTGTCCTGTGCTGTCCCTGTGCTCTGTGAGTGCCATGAGAGCAGGCATTGCCCTTGGCCTCAGCCCCTGTGTCACAGGGCTTCTGTCCTGTGCTGTCCCTGTGCTCTGTGAGTGCCATAAGAGCAGAGAGCAGGCATTGCCCTCAGTCTCAGCCCCTGTGTAAAGGGGGCTGTCCCTGTGCTCTGTGAGTGCCATGAGAGCAGAGAGCAGGCATTGCCCTCAGTCTCAGCCCCTGTGTAAAGGGGGCTGTCCCTGTGCTCTGTGAGTGCCATGAGAGCAGAGAGCAGGCATTGCCCTCAGCCAGGGCTGCACCAAGAGCAGAGAGAAACACATTCCCCTCACCAGGGCTGCTCCCAGCCCCAGCCCTGGCCACAGAGGCACGGGGGGAAGCGAGGGCCTGGGGCTTCTCCAGCAGGTCCCAGCCCAACATCTGCTTTCCATGTTCCCCTGGCAGCACTCCAGCTGCGCACAGCACGCTGCTGTCTGTCTGTCTGTACACAGCAGGGCCCTCTGTCTGCTCCAGCGCCGCTGCCCACGGATCCACAAACACAGGACGGGGCACAGAGGGACAGACACCCTGAGGGACACACACCCCTCGTCCCCTGGGACACCTGAGGGGACAGAACAGCTGCTGTGAGCGGGAGGGACCCCTGCCATGGGACTGGGAACAGCTCAGACCCCACAGGCACAGCCCGAACCCCACAGGCACAGCCCAGCAGGATCATGCAAGGCTGGGAACAGCTCAAACCCCACAGGCACAGCCCAGCAGGGCAATTGAGGACTGGGAACAGCTCAAACCCCACAGGCACAGCCCAGCAGGGCCATGCAAGGCTGGGAACAGCTCAGACCCCACAGGCACAGCCCAGCAGGGCCATGCAAGGCTGGGAACAGCTCAAACCCCACAGGCAGAGGCCCTTGCACGGGGCACGGACGGGCCGGGGGAGCCGCGGCTGCAGGGGGACCCAAGGCACACTTTGGGGTGACTTTGCCGTGTCCGGGCAGGGCTGCACCCCGCAGTTTCTGGGACGGGGTGCGCAGAGCCGGGCCGAGGCACATCCACACGCAGGGAAATTCAAACTGCCCAGAATTAAATTACAGATTCCGTGATCTCTTCACTGTGCCACGGACTCGCTTCCCACGCGAGGGAAGGCGCCGCGCACCCACGGGCCGGTCCGACGGCTCTGCAGAGAACGTTCCGCACGCAAAATTCAACGTTCGCCATTGAAACACCCTGGAAATCATTTCGGGTTCACCCGGTGCGAACACAAACTCCCTGCCCCAGCAGCCGAGACAAACGAGGCGCTAACGGCTGCAATTAGCCACTAATTAACATCAATTACCCGCAATTAGGAGGGGAAAGTTACACCTGGGGCAGCGAACTGCTACAGGAACTTAAGAGTGAGGATTGCTTTAGTGGTGCGCTGCCTGAAACGAAATCCGAGTGTTTCCCGATATTTCAGGGAACGCGTCCCCCATTCACCAAAATCCCGACTCCCCTGGGAGCTGCGGAATTCCCGACGGCCCGAGAGCTTCCCGCGGTGCTGGAGACACGCAGGGCAGCAGAACCAAGGAGAAACACTGGCCCCTCACCCTGGCACGGCGCAAACCATCTCCACCTGCGGCCAGGAGCGGAGATTCAGCCGGGGGAGATTCAGGATTATCAGTTAAAAACGTCCCAAAGTTTAGCAGGGAAGCAGCGCGAGGGGAATGCCCAGGCTGCGGGAGGCTCTGCTGTCACCCTGCCCATCTCCCGTGCCCATCGCTGCCCTCACCTGGGTTCAGCCCCTCGAAGATGCTGATGCGAGGCTTTTCCAACCACGTCAAGTGGTCAAACGCGTCCTCCTCGGATGGCTCCAGGATTTTCTTTAAGAAACTCGCCATGCGTCTCACCGAGTCTGCAGTGGGGCACAGAATAGACGAGTCAGTGTTTGGCTGTGTGGCCACGAGGTTTTTCCCTTTGCTCTCCCTCAGGGACAGGTCAGCAGTGTGTGAAAAATCAAGCCATGAAAGGCCAATGTCCACAGAGGAGACGGAGTCCACAGCTTTACTGGAATAAAGGGAGAGTCCACGGGGCCCCACTTCGTGAGGTTCTGGGAGTGCAGCCTCCTTTTATCCCCAGTTCCCAGCCGTGTGTTGCCCTATTCCTCTCCTCTCGGCATCGGGAAGGTGCAGCCCTCCCGAGCCGTCCACCCCACCCCACATCCCCGTTGGACACGTGTGGACAGCTCCTCCAAATCTGGGCAGCTCCCCCAAATCTGGGCAGCTCCCCCAAATCTGGGCAGCCCAGGCTGTGCAGCGCCTCTGCACTGACCCCTTTGCTCCTTCCCCTGGAGTTCAGAGGGTCAAACTCGCCGGGTCTGTGGCCAGCCCTGGCAGTGAGGCCAGCAGGGACACCAGGGACCCGTCCCAGGGACACCAGGGTCCATTTCTACTAAAGACCCCTGGAGCAGTAAAGAACCAGCACCACCCGTGTTGTGGCACTCGCTGCCTGGCTGGCCGGGAGTGCAGCTGAGCCCGAGGAAAGCCCTGGAGCCTCCCGTGGGTATTGGATGCTGCGCACGGAGCTCAGAGCTCTGGAAAGCACAGCCAAGTGGCAAAGTGGCACCTCTCTAAAGAAAAGCCAGGGCTGGAGGTGGTGACGGATATTTCAGCCCCATCCTCCTTCACTGTGTGCTCCTTAAACCCAGGCGATGAAGGGAAGTTCTCTGTGCAGGCAGGAGCCGTGCAGTGAGCCACGGTCCCAGCCAGCCTGGCTGCAGCGGCTGCGGGATGCGGCTGGGCACGGGCACGGCTGGGCTGGGAGCCGGGCAGGGCCCCGGGCCGGGCTGCGGGCGCTCCGTGCGGCTCCGTCCCCACGGCCTCTCTGTCTCTGCCCGGGCTCGGCTGCCAGCCCGTGTCAGGCCCCCTCAGCCCGTGCCGGGCCCCTCCCCGGCCCGTGCCAGGTTCCCCCAGCCCGTGCCAGCCCCCCCCCCGGCCCGTGCCGGGCCCCCCCCCGGCCCGTGCCAGGCCCCCCCCGGCCCGTGCCAGGCCCGTTTCCCCGCAGTACCCGCATGTGGCAGCCGAGCACGGGGCAGGGCAGCGGCTCTGGAACCAGGGGCCGGGACACGCGCAGGAACGCGGCCGCTGCCGGGCACCGGTGACAGCACAAAGCGCCCCCAGCCCCGTTACAGGGGGAGGGGATGCCCAGCCCAGCCGCTTTTATCGCCCAGAGCCACCCCGCCCTCAATCAGCACCACCAGCTGTGACCCCACCATACCCACACTCCCTAAAAGGGGTTTTTAAGGTTTTCTCTCCTTTGCTGGGCTCCAGCTGGGTCAGCCAGGCGCTCTGGGGGCTCCCAGGGCACGGGCACTCTCTGCCCCCAGCTCATTTCCTTAGGAAACCAGCCGCAGATCAGCCTGGCTGTCTCTGTTGTCCTGTGCGCGGCCCTGGTACAGCCTCATGTGTCTGTCCAAGTGTTTCTGTCCCTTTCCACCAGCATGTGCTGCTGACACAAACCCTGCAGGAATCCCCCGTGCGGGTACCGTGTCCTAACCATGAATAACAGCCCAGGTGCTGCTGTTAGCCTGGCTCTGAGCCCGCACCCGGGGCAGGGGTGCAGAGGGGGCAGAGCAGCCCTGGCACAGCCACAGGGCACAGCCCTGGTCAGTGCTGCTCGTGTGTCACCTCACAGACCCTTCTGAACATTCTGCCTTTATCTCCACATGTTGTAAAAACCTCCAGCCCAGCCCCAGGAGCTGCAGCTGGATTCAGGGCAGATTCCAGCCTGCACAGCAGATCCACAGGGGGAGAGGTTTTGCAAGAGCAGGATTGGGGTGACCTCATGGAGGCTTTCGGCGCAAAGCCTTGGGGAGCTTCTGATCCCTCCCAGAGCTTCCAGTTTGCTTTTTACAACAAAAACTGGAGCTTGTGATCCCTCCCGGAGCTCCTTCGGAGGAATGGCAGGAGGAGCCCGGTCACCAGGGGATTCCAGGGATTTCATCCTGTCCCTGATGCTCCTTGCATGCTGCGGTGCAGGGCTCAGTGTGCGGGGCTCAGTGTGCTGGGCTCATGTGCTCTGCCCGGGCTGCTCAGTGTGCGGGGCTCAGTGTGCAGGGCTCAGTGTGCTCTGCCCGGGTTGCTCAGTGTGCTGGGCTCAGTGTGCTGGGCTCAGTGTGCTCTGCCCGGGCTGCTCAGTGTGCGGGGCTCAGTGTGCAGGGCTCATGTGCTCTGCCCGGGCTGCCGCGCTCGCCCTCCTGCTGCCCGTGCGGGGCACACGAGGGGACAGGAGGGGACCAGCAGGGGACAGGAGGGGACCATCTCTCCCTGCAGCCCCGTCGGTGCCGTCCCTGCAGGCACAGGACAGGGGTTTTTCCCGCTGAAAGCCTCGTGGCAAGAGCAGATTTTCACCTGCAGCAGGTGCCGAGGGCTCCCCGCGGGGCCCGGCTGAAATTCCTGCCGGCCGCGCTCTCTCGGATGGGATTTGGCCGCTGGCGGTGTCTGCGTTGAGTAACGTCCCTGGCAGCGAGCAGCGAGCCTGGGAAGTGTGTAATGGAGCCTCTGTGCCACGAGAGCCTCCCTGGGGCAGGGAGGGACGGCCGGACCACACAGGCACTGCCCGCGCCGCTGCCAGCCCGGAGACAGCGCTGGCAGTGCCAAAGCAGCGTCACTGCCCAAAGTCGGGGACAGGCGGTGACCTCCGAGCCCGCGGACAGCGCTGGCAGTGCCAAAGCAGCGTCACTGCCCAGAGCCGGGGACAGGCGGTGACCTCCGAGCGCTGGCAGTGCCCGAAGCGATGTCACTGCTCAGAGCGGTGTCACTGCCCAGAGCCGGGGACAGACAGTGACCTCCGAGCCCGCGGACAGCGCTGGCAGTGCCCAGAGCGGTGTCACTGCCCAAAGCAGGGTCACTGCTCACCCCTGGGGACAGGAGGTGACCTCCGGGCGCTGGCCGTGCCCGAAGCGGTGTCACTGCTCACCCCGGGGACAGGCGGTGACCCCGAACCCGGGGCACGGCGCTGGCAGTGCCCGGAGCAGTGTCACTGCCCGAAGCGGTGTCACTGCTTGCCCCGGGGACAGCGCTGGCAGTGCCCAGAGCGGTGTCACCCCGCGAGGACAGGCTGTGACCCCGCCGTGTCCTCAGGAGGGGAGGCGGACCCGCACACGGAGGAGGCACAGCGCATCTTTATCTGATTTTGGGGCGGATTTCCACAATCGCAATCCTGAGCGCTGCAGTCAGAGAGCAGGAGGGGCCGGCAGGGGCAGAGGGTGGAGCTGGAATGGGCCGGGGCGGGACAACATGGGAGGATGCTCCCAAAAAGGCAGCGGGAGAAGCCAACAGCTGCAATCGAGCCCAGGAACTCCACCCGAAGCAGCGCCGGGAGCGGGGCTGACCCGCGCATGGGTGGGCAGAGCTGGGGGGGTCACACGAGCTGCCACCATCGCCATCCCCACCGCTGGCAGCCCCTGGCACCTCCATCCCTCTTTCCGGGGATGCTCCTGCACCGAGCCCCGGTGCAGTGACAGTGACAGCCTGCACAGAGCCCCTGCCCGGTGACAGTGACAGCCTGCACAGAGCCCCGGTGCGGTCACAGCCTGCACAGAGCCCCGGTGCAGTGACAGTGACAGCCTGCACAGAGCCCCCTGGATGAGCAGAGCCCCTCCCGGGCCGGTCCTGCCGCACCAGCAGCTCCGGCTGAGCTCTCTCCTGTCCCAGCCCCAGCCCCAGCGTGTCCCCGCCCGGAGCTGGAGCTGGGCACGAGGGCTGAGGGTGCAGGCAGCTCCCCCAGCCCAGGGACGAGGGCAGAAAAGGGATCAGAGCTGAGCATGAGGTTATTCCCCCTGGAAAACTGCAGTTTCCTGCTCGGGATGCTGCTGGGCCAGCCCAGGGGGATGAGAGCAGCAGGGGCTGAGGGGAGCAGCTCCCAAGGTCCCAAAGAGCCCCCAAGGCTGTGCTGATGAGAGCAGGGGTGCAGGTTCAGAACAAGCAAAAGGAGGGGTTTGGTTTGTGGTTTCTCTGTGACAGGCTGGGGCACAGCTCCTATGCTTGTCAGGGAGCTCGGGGAGGAGATTTCCATGGGGATGAGGTACCTGCACTCACGGAAACAGCCCTGGCTCCAACAGCCCCAAAGGGAAACACATCCAGCACTGAGGAGCATTCCAGGAGCTCGGGGAGGAGATTTCCATGGGGATGAGGTACCTGCCCTCATGGAAACAGCCCTGGCTCCAGCAGCCCCAAAAGGAAACACATCCAGCACTGAGGAGCATTCCAGGAGCTCGGGGAGGAGATTTCCATGGGGATGAGGTACCTGCACTCATGGAAACAGCCCTGGCTCCAACAGCCCCAAAGAGAAACACATCCAGCACTGAGGAGCATTCCAGGAGCTCGGGGAGGAGATTTCCATGGGGATGAGGTACCTGCACTCACGGAAACAGCCCTGGCTCCAGCAGCCCCAAAGGGAAACACATCCAGCACTGAGGAGCATTCCAGGAGCTCCCACTGCATCAAACATTCCTGGAAATGAGTAATCCCTTCCTCTGGGAGCCCCCTGCCCTGGGAAGAGCCTCGCAGGACAGGGAGCCAAGGGCACTCCTGGTGTGACAGGAATCCGGCTGGGCCAAGCTCTGTGTCACTTCCACCAAAGCCCTGTCCCTGCAGAGCTGGGCACTCAGCACGGCCTCCCCGGGGCTGGGCTCCTTTCCAGGTGCCTTTGGGATGTGCGGGAGAGTGGAGCCCCGGGACGGCTCCCACCGCTCCGGGGTGACTCAGATTTCCCGGAGATGCTCTTATCTCCTTATCTCCTTATCTCCTCCTGCCCTCTGCCCTCTGCATCCCACGGAGCCGGGACAGCCCAGGGAGGGCTGGGGCAGGGCTGTGCCCCCAGCTCAGCTCTCCTGTGAGGAAATGTCACTATAGGACACGAAAGGACACCAGCACACAGCGCTTCTCTCAAGGTGAAGAAAAAAGGGAAGTTTATTATCTGACTCCAACATTTACAGTTCTCCAAAAGTGACAGTGGATTGGAGGGTGGCAGTGCCACCTCTCCAATGACACTGCACAAACCAACAGTCCATCAGCTCTCTCCTCCTCCATAAAAGAATGCAAAACAATGAGTTATTTACAGAAAGTATGTGAGAAAGTTCGTTACAAGAATGTCGACATCAGAAGGCTTAGAAAATCTTAAAAACTCAGGGTGACAAGGAAAGGTCACGTGGAGCTGGGCATGGCTGAGCAATCCCACCCAAGAACCCTGTGAAACCCCCAGAGCTCAGCCCAGCCCTGAGGGTCCCTTCACCAGGCACAGGAGGAGGAATGGGAATTGCTGGGACTCTGGAGAGACCTCTTGGATGTGATGCCAGGGAAGGGATGACTCGGAGGTGGCTCCGCAGGCATTTCCCTGTGTGTCCCTCCCAAAGGTCGGTGAGTGACACTCTTCAGCTCCCAGCAGATACAGGCCAGGAATGGCAATGAATTTCCATGAATTGCACACTTGCAGTGTCCAGGCAGTGCTCCCACAGCTTGGATCCGTGTCCACGCTTCCAGTTCCCTCCAGACTGTGGGACTGTCACCATTTCCCTCGCAGCTGTGACTCCTGCACACTTCCAAGGTCCCAGCCCTCGAGCTGGGCTCATTTTTTATTCCCTTTCCTTGAAGGCCCCGGCTCATCCCCGGCATCCGGCGGCTCCGGGCTGGACGCGTTGGGCGTTGCTCAATCACATTTTAGGAAAACAGCTCAGAGCATCCCCCGCGGGCCCAGCGCCTGCCAGGGCTGTGAGCAGCAGCCAGAGTTTGGCTTTTTACTGGGAATGACACAGGAAAGACGGAATGTCTCCCCTCCGAGCCCGGGAAGGGTCACACAGATGGCGTCCAGCCCCGGCACACGGGATGGTTCCCGTGCACATGAGCTGCGCTGCTTCCTCTTGTGTAACTACAGGATTTTTGCAGCTGGAAGTCAGAGGTCCTGCGGCTCAAACCACGAGAGCAGAGCCGAGAGCTCTGCCAAGAGGGGCCAGGGCTGGAATTTCCTCCTGGTACACATTTAGAGCAGGAGGGACCTGAGCTGTGGGTTCACATCTGGGGCTGTGGATGCTCCTGGCCAGAGGAGGATGCTCAGGGGGCAGAAATGGGAGTTATTCCCTATGGGAATTGCAGGGCTCCTGCTGCTTCCACACCCTGGGTGGTGTTGAGCCTAAGTTAAGCAGGCACTGAAGTTCAAAAATGCATGTAATCCATCCCAAATCAGCCCAGGGATCAGCCCAGGGATCAGCCCATGGATCAGCCCAGGGAACAGCTCATGGATCAGCTCATGGATCAGTCCAGGGATCAGCCCATGGATCAGCCCAGGGAACAGCCCATGGATCAGCCCAGGGATCAGCCCATGGATCAGCCCAGGGAACAGCTCATGGATCAGCCCATGGATCAGCCCATGGATCAGCCCAGGGATCAGCCCATGGATCAGCCCAGGGAACAGCTCATGGATCAGCCCATGGATCAGCCCAGGGAACAGCCCAGGGAACAGCTCATGGATCAGCCCATGGATCAGCTCATGGATCAGTCCATTCCCACCCACTCCCATTTGTCATTCCCTGCCTGGACTTTCTCTTTTTTTTCAGAAATCCTTGCAGGATGACAGCTCTTCCTGCAAATGCCTGTATTTGCTTGCAGACTTGGATGCAGATGGAAAATCTTCCTTTGGCCATTTGGACTGTGATTTTTAATTTCCACCTGAGGCCGTGGGCCGAATCCTTTCCCAGGGAGCATTTATTAAATCACAGCTTATTCCCCCAAATCAGGGTGGGCCCGAGGGCTGTTTGAGCAGCCAGCCCAGGCAGCCGGTCCCACACACACAGAGCTGGCAGCAAATTCACTTTCTGCTGCCTTTTTCCAGCTGCAAGGCTGCTCCCACCCCTGCAAGCAGAGCAGTGAATCATGTTCCCGTTATATCCCTCACATCCCGCTCTGTCCCTGCCCGGCCCTGGTGCCCGTGCCCCTGTTTGTCACCCCTGTTTGTCACGGGAGGAGCGGGGAGGTGGCACCGTGCCCAGGGCACTGCCATGCCCGCAGGTGGCTCTGGCGCCGCTCAGGGCTCAGGATTGATCCCGGGACTCGTTCCCAACAAGCCCGACCTGGAAACGTTCTCGGCTCGGTTTTAAATGATTATTTATTTAATTGTTCTTGAAAGCAAAGCCTAAGGGCTCCCTCTGCTGCCGTGCAGGCCCGGAGAGGAGAGGGCTGGGGGAGAGCAGGGTCCGAGACCAGGGGGCTCCAGATGTTCGCTGTGCGGCTCCAGATGTTCACTGCTGCTGCTGCTGCTGCCCTGACAGCGGGGCCCTGATGTCCCTGATGTCCCCAAATGGCCCTGATGTCCCCAAATGGCCCTGATGTCCCTGATGTCCCCTGAGGCTGCCCAGCCTGGTCACGGCCCAGGGGGTGCTGCCCTCCCCATCCTGCTCCAAGCCCCGAGGAAAATCCCCCAGGGCGTTCCCGATCCTGCCTTTTCTCACCGCGCTGGGGATTGGGGCTGTCCCGGCTCAGGCAGCTGCCCAGGGGCAGGGGGAGGTCGGGCTGATCCCCACAAGTGCCTGGGGGTGCCTGGTGAGGCTCCCCATCCCAGAACCCCACCTGCACCCAGCCCTGCCCCAGCTCCTGGCTGAGCCCCGCCAGGATGGAGCAGCACCCAAGCCAAGTCCCTGTCCCCATCTCCATCCAGTCCAGTCCTAACTAAACCACACCTTTGGGCACAGCCCTGCAACTTAAAACACGAGAAATGAAGGGCCCACAAAAGGCCAGGGAATCGTTTTTTCCTCATCCAAGGAGATTTTAGGTGAGGGTTTGGGTTGGGACCCCTGCCCACAGCTGGACCAGAGGGATCTCTTGTGCTGGGAAGGAGGTGTGGAAGTGCCCAAGAGCAGAGGTGACACAAATTCCTTCCACAGCAGGTCTGGGTGTGAGGGAGGGCTCCAACAAGAACAAAACATAATCCAGGTACTGGTGGAAGAAGCTGATGTGAGTTTAAGCCTTGGAGGACAGGTGACACACACGGAAGGTCACAAGCCATAGAACATCCACAGAAGTGACAGCAGCCATAAAACAGGGCAGGGCCAGCAGGGCTGCCTCGGGAGGGATGGGTGAGTCAGCGCTGGGCCCTCCCTGCTCTGGATCACACAGAACAGCTGGGTGACTCAGGGCTCGGGGTCACCATGGAGCTGTTTACACACTGCTGGACTGAGGAGAAAAGGAGGAGAAAACGCTACAGAGCTCACCCAAAGGGAACTAAGGGAAGGAGCTTGGTGACACAGAGAGGGATAACTCAGAGCAACGACTCCACGGGCCCTGGGGCTCTCGGGGCTGAACTTAGGGAGAATGAATCCCCAGACCGATGGTTCTGCCGGTGCCGGATGGGTGGGACCAGGCAAGTGTGGTCCTGGTGGTTTTTGAGGATTCTTGGAGGAATGTGAGGAACAACGGAGTAGAAAGTGCAACTCCCACGTGAGCAAACTGTTGGGATTTGGACAGAGCAGGGTTCAGGGAGAGAACGGTCAGCTGAAGAACCTTAGCACGGCTTTGGCAAATATTCTGGGGAATATCACAGCTTCCAGCTGCGCTTGCACCATCCCAGCCCCAGCCAGATTTCACTATTTCAGAGCAAAGAGTACATCATCATCATCATTATTATTATTATTATTACTACTACTACAACTTCTACAGGAGTATTTCTGCTCTCTAAAGCCTCCAGCTCAGCCCCACCCAGGTCTGAGGTGGGGCCAGCATTAATTGCCCAGCTGATGCTGAAGAAGCTGGCTCCGTGTGGAGTCCTGGGCTTGTGGAAAAAAGCACATTCAGAGAATTTCTCTGCTCTGAGGCAACTCCCACTTCCTGCTCTGCAGGAAACCCCAGCACACTGCGAGTGAGAATCAAACCAGACTCACACCCAGCTGCAGCAGAGATAAGAAATTTGGTTCTGATCCATGACAGGAATGCAATAAACTGCCAGTTTCTCAGAAGCCAAAAGCCTGAATGTTTGCCAAGAGCTAAAAATAACCCAAAGAAGGTTCTATTTAAAGGCACCTACTAAGAAATGCCTCTGTCCTTGGTTAAATAAACTGCAACTTCCAGAACAGCCCTGTTTTCCAGGAGTCTGGGGGGAGCTTTGGCAGCAGGTGAATAAACACTGGCTCCAAAGCTTTTAACACATTTTAGAAGCAGCAGCTCGTGGCTGGAGCTGTGCCAGCAGCAAACAGGGGCTGGCTGGGCTGGAGCAGGGAGGATTCCCCCTCCTCCCTGCAGGACCTGCATGTGCCTTGTGGCTGCTGAAGGGTCTCCACTTGGGGGTTTGACTGAATTTGGCCTCCTAACACTGATTCCCTAAAAATGCCTGATCCCTTGGATGGAAATGGGCACTGAAGTTCCTCTGGTGTGTGTGGGATGGAGCAAGGGCACCTCTGAGCGCCCTCCAGAGGAGAGGAGCCCTGGGGACACAACGACTTCAGCTCAGTGTGGTGACAGCTCCAGCAGCCGGGGCAGAGTCTGCCCAGGGGAAACTGCAGAGCCCTGGCTGACAGAACTGTGCCAGAGCTGAGGAACAGTTTGAATGGACAATGAACTCCTGCTGAAGGTGCCTGACAAGGACACGGGGCGGAAATGAGCCACGAACCACAGAAGGGATGTCTGGGCTGGTTAAACAAAGCAGCATTTTAATTTCAAGATTTTATAAATACGTATTTACAAAAGGAAGGTATCAATCAGAGTTAAACAAACGTACAGCTGCCAGAACTGCAGAGCACAGGGACAGGAACCAGGGCAATGCAACCCCACAATTCACAGCACACAGGAGTCAGAAAGAAACCATCATGTAAATCCTTCATTCCCAATCCTGGCCCAGAACGTTCAGCACCTGCTGCTGTGGAAGCACAGGCTCCAGAGGAGGAGCTGGGCTGGTCCCTCTGCAGGGATGAGCTCAGACACAGCACTGCCCCCAGGCAGGGCTCTCCCCAGCTCAGGGACAGCACAGAGCAGCTCTGCAGGAGGGTGACACCCTGCCAGTGCCACCCCTGCGCCAGGAGCTGCCATCCCCACACCCTGCTGCCCTGAGGAGCAGCCCCAGGCCCCAGGGTCCCCTCCAGGACACGCCGGGGCCTCAGGGTGACAGGCCAGGCACACAGGGCTGCAGCCTTCCCTGGAAACTCTGCTGCTCTTCTACTCTCCAGACAGGCCTAGGCCTGCAGGGATCCCACAGATCCAGGGCTTTAGGATGCTCTCCTAAGGGTCTGTGAAGGCTTCAGAAACCAGGGCCAGTTCACAGGTCACCTCCTGCAGCTGCCATGGGACCTCAGGGATCTTCCAGCAGCTCCATTTCCTTCAGATGCCCCTCACTGCAGCCCCTCAGAGCCATTCCAGTCACACAGTCAGGGATGCAGGCCCAAAAAATCACTCCTTAAATTGTAGCAACAACCTCCAAGAGCCAAACCTGAAAGCCCACAGCTGAAAGCACCCAGGCACCAAGTGCTGAAGGAGCAGGAGAGTTCCCAAGGCTTGGCTTGTACATGGCTTTTCTGAAGAATCTCCAGCAAAATTTTTTTAAACTCATCCAGTATCTCTAAACCTCTATAAAACCCACTCAGGCTATCTTTTAATTTAAAGTTTAAGCAAATTAATTCTTGTTAATCAAACTAAAGAGAAGACTTAAACACAAACTGCTAGTGGAAAATGGAATATAAGTTGCCAGGAGTGTTAACCTCAAGTCTTGCACAATTTATTTACTTCTTTTGATTCACACCTTGTGTGCAGCTCCCAGATTGCTCAGAGCAACTTCTCTGTTGGTCACTGCTGGGAATGCAGCCTGGCTGGAGGCTCCCACCACACTCAGGATGCTGCTTGCTCCTCTGTAGCCATGGTCTGCAGGAGGCAAGATCAAAGAGGGCAGGAGAACTCTGTGAGTCACTGCTGGGATTTTGGGGCAAAACCATTCATTTCTGCCAGAGCCTGAGACTGGCCTGGGCGCCTGGGTAAGCCCTGGCAGGGTACAAGAATTCAGGAGCAAACCAAGGAGGGGATGGGCCCAGCACAGAGGGCCAGAAAGGTCATCAGTGTTTGAGCTTCTCTCACAGCAATGGCAGCAATTACAGCAGATATCTGTGAACCTGGGGCAGCCAAAACACCTCTGCCAGGGTCATCAATACCGCCAGGAAAGGCAGCAGTGGGGTGGAAATGGGGTGGCTGCTCCTGCTGCAACATTTGTTCCCTTTCCTGCAAGGAGCAGACCCAGAGCTGGGGGAGAACAGGAGCTGCTGGAAGAGCTGGGTGGAGGTGGGGGAGAACACAGAGGGCAGTGGCAGCCCTGTCAGCCAGGTGCTACTCCCAGCACAGCAGTCACATCCCAGTAATTCCCATGGCACCAGCCAACACCACAGCCCTGGATGACAGCAATTAGCAGTGCTCTGAGCCTTAATTAACGGGCTCAGGTCCCCAGCAGCAGCGTGGGCAGGGCCCCACTGCACAGCCCAGAACCCCAACGAGCCCCTCTGGCTTTCCCAGGGCTGCCCTGGGGGCCTCACCTGCCGCAGGAACTGCTTGCCCAGGTAGCTGGTTGCCATGCTGGTCAGGTTCTTCCTGCTGCCAACTTTACACCTGATGTAGCCGTAGAGGTTGGCTCCCTGCAGCACCACCCCCATCACCACCACTGCCTGCGACAGGGAAAAGCATCAGCAGCTGGCAGCTCCTGGCTCAGACAGGGCAGGGCCAGAGCAGCCCGGGGGGCACTCACCAACCACTTCACTTTGAAAGAGAAGAGAGCACTGAAGGCAAAGATCACCCAGATCATGGGGCAGGTGATCAAGCCCAGCCAGAAAATTCGGGACTCTGCTTCAGATGAGGTCTTACCCCCTTGTGCTGACACCTGGAACAGAAAGGAAATGGCAGTGACCAGGCTGCTCCATCCTACAGATCCCACATCCTTAAAACCAGGGCAGAATCCCCACACTCCCTGGGATTTCCCTCCACACAATAGCACTGGGTGCCTCCAGGATTAATTTCCACATCACACAAAGACATCTCTGCAACAGGAAGTGTTTCCACTTAAGGGAACCTTTTCAGTTTTCTCTCAGAATCACCGGAGGCAGCAGCATCAAAACCTCTTTGAATGCTTGGAGCTAGAAGGGTAATTTGGGAAAAATGACATTTCCTGCAAGGTTCAGTTACAAAGCTCAGAAACAGCCAAAGGAGTCATTTCCTACCTCCAAAAACCACAGACTTACAGTACTTATATTAAGCCAGATCAATACATCATGAGAACTTTTTAATAACCCAACAATCAGAAAGCTCATCCAGCAGCCTGCACAGTTCCCTGTGCAACCCCCCCTTCTCCAGCAGCACCACCAACCACCAGGGGTTCCTAAAGCAGACAGGAGTACAAGAACCAAATCACCAACCTTCCTGGCCTCAAACACCCAGTGACTCCTGCCATCATCATCCACCTGGTTCCACCAGCGAAGGCCGACCATGAGCCGCCCTGTGACGTTCTGCAAGAGAGGAGAACCCATGAGCTCTGGGGTCCTGTGCAAAGAACCCTCCTGCCACAGCTCAGGGCCGGGCTGCTGCTTTCCACAGCACCTGTCTGCCTCACACTGGGAGAATGAGAGCCACAACAAGCCGTTTCCTCAGAGATCCAGCAGATCTAGGATGCTTCTGAGCTGGTAACAAAGCCTGTGCTGCCTCAAAAGGGAGCCTAACAAATGCTCTCCCCTTGGTTTCCCAAAGGAACCAAGTGCACAGAAATGTCAGTTTATTTCATAAAGCTCTGCAATCCCCTCCAGCACCTGAGGGTGTTTTGGGGGTACCATTTTGTGGGAGAGGCACAAAGAAATGACTTTTCTGAGACATGAGCATCACTGTCGATTATTTTTACACAGCAAGACAAAGACAACAAAAAGCACAAGAGGAACTCACCTTTACAGCCCAGAAGTCACAGGACAGGAGGAGGATGATGGTCACCATGCAGGCAATGAAGCTGTTGGTTAAGAGCTCACAGAGCAGATAAACAACGATGGCACTGACTCGGAAGAATAAGTGGAAAAATGATGCCACTGGGTGCCTGGAATGAAGGACAGGACAGTCACAGCTCCTGCAGACAAGTGACACTGCCAGGGGTAAGGGTCAGCATTGTAACATGAACCCAGTGTTCTGGAAACATGGGAAATAACTGCCTGGGAGGTGACACAAGGAAGAGACATTCCAGAAACTCCCTCTGTCCCCACCAACCTTATTTTTGACTTTTTGGATCTCCTGGATGCATCATCATCTGCATCAAAGAGAGACACATCTTCAATGTCATCACTGCTGTCCTGAGGGGGGAGCAGAGGCAAAGGGTTACAGGAGAAAAATGAAACCTGATGTTTTCAACATCAGCCTGGGACAGTGCTCATCACTCAGAAAACCACGGAGGCACCTCAGGATCAGAATTCATTTGGGAAGAAGGTGAAGATTTAACCACACACAAGCCTACAGTGTGATCTCAGAAATGATCATCGGGGCTCAGACTGGTGAGCTGCAGCTGGGCTGATCACAAACCCCACTGCTTCCAGGTGTGGAAAGAGCACACCTGGCTCTGGCACACCTGGCTCTGGCACACAGCCTCCAACGCATGCCCTCCTTGCCCGGTGACTCCAGCTGGGGCAGTGTTTTTGTTCCTGAGCCTTCCAGGACAGTCACTGCCCGGGACTGCGGCCAGGACGGAGAACTGAGAGAAGCCGCTCTGCTGGGAGCCCCAGTGGTGCCAAGTGAGCCCCGAGCTGTGGGTGCCAGCAGCTCTGTCCGTGTCACACACTGCCAGGCTCCGTCCGTGTCACACACTGCCAGGTAACCGTCCATGTCACACACTGCCAGGCACCGTCTGTGTCACACACTGCCAGGCACCGTCCGTGTCACACACTGCCAGGCTCCGTCCGTGTCACACACTGCCAAGCACCGTCCGTGTCACACACTGCCAGGCTCCGTCCGTGTCACACACTGCCAGGCACCGTCCGTGTCACACACTGCCAGGCACCGTCCGTGTCACACACTGCCAGGCACCGTCCGTGTCACACAGCACCGGGCACGGCCGTGTCACACACCGCTCCGGCCGTGTCACACAGCACCGGGCACGGCCGTGTCACACACCGCTCCGGCCGTGTCACACACCGCTCCGGCCGTGTCACACAGCACCGGGCACGGCCGTGTCACACACCGCTCCGGCCGTGTCACACAGCACCGGGCACGGCCGTGTCACACACCGCTCCGGCCGTGTCACACACCGCTCCGGCCGTGTCACGCAGCGCTGGGCACCGGCCGTGGAGCCCCGCGGGGCCCTTGGTACGGACGGGCGGGCCTGTCACGGCAGGAAGGGCCTCCGCGCCCCGCAGCTCGCCCGGGGCCTGTGGGAAGGGGGTCCCGCTCCGGGATCCTATGATCCGTGCCCAGGCCCCTGCTCCGGCCCCGGTCTCGAGATCCCGGTCCCGGGTCCCGTGTCCCATGCCCAAGCCCCTGATCCCGGTCCCGAATGCCGGTCCCGAATACCAATGCCGGTCCCGGTCCCGGTCTCGTGTCCCATGCCCAATCCCCCGGTCCCGGTCCCGGTCCCGTACCATGGTCGGAGCCGCCACTTCCGCCTCGCCGCTCGCGTCACGGCCGTGGACCAATCGCGGCGCGTCCCGTGACCCCGCTCCGCCGCTCCGCTCCCTGCGCGTGCGCGCTAGCGGGAGCCGGGCGCGAGACGTGGCCGGGGCCGCTCCCACCAACGACCCTGAGGGGAGCGGGGGGGCCCGGGGGGACCCTGAGGGACCGGCACCGGCACCGGCACCGCCTGAAGGGAGCAGGGGGGATCCTAAGGGACCGGTACCGCTTGAGGGGAGCGGGGGGACCCTGAGGGACCGGCACCGCCTGAAGGGAGCGGGGGGATCCCGGGAAACCGGCACCGGCACCGCCTGAGGGGAGCGGGAGGGATCCTGAGGGACCGGCACCGCTTGAGGGGAGCGGGGGGACCCTGAGGGGGTCCCGGGAACCGGCACCGCCTGAAGGGAGCGGGGGGATCCGGGGTGCTGGCCCGTGAGCGCCCACAGGTTCAGGGAGCTGCTGATTTACGGACTCCCAAGTTGAACACAACCCTGTGATCCTCCTCACTTCGTCATGGCCAAAAAGGAACCAGCCCTTCCGTGCTGTTTTTCTACCAGGCTTTATTGAGAGACGCGGGTTGTGGCGCGGTTCCTTGGCCGCAGCCGGGCGGGTTTGTCCTCGTTCCTTGGGAGCAGCTGCCATCGTGTGGCGGAGCTGCCATCGTCCGCCCCGCCGCTCGGTTCCTGTGCCGTGCCAGCTGCCCGCCTCCCCGCGGGCACACTCTCCGGCTTCATCCCAGCGTGTGCGAGTCGAAGATGGCATTGAATTAAACAAACCAACACTAATCACAGCCCCAACGTGGGGAGAGTTTCAGAGACTCTAATTTCAAACCAGAACAGCTGCTGAAAGCCCCTTGGCATCACCATGGGCAGAAGTGGCCTCTCTCAAACCTCTGATACAACAGATTTTTGGTACGCCAGCCCAGACACTCAAAGCTAGATAAATAGCGTTTTTCAAATACTAGAAAGGCTTTTGTCACCTTGTTAAGTTCTCAGCATTATTGGAAACCACAAAATGACAGAGTAGTTGGGGTTGGAAGAAACCTTAAAGACCATCCAGTTCCATCCCCCTGCCATGGACAGGAAACCTTCCGCAGTCAAGTGCAAGTAGGCATTTATCCACAGAAATGGGGAGATTGAACCCCTTACCCTGTTTTGCATTTCATAGAGATGAAGCCTAAGCTGCTTTCCCCAGGGGCTGGGGCAGCTCCTCCCCAGGGCAGCACTGCAGCCTCCCTGCTGGACCTCCCCAGGGTTCCCTCAGCTCTGTCCAGCCTGGCTGGCTCCCTCGGGATGGCAGCACCTCTGCTCTGGGGCATTAATTAATGGTGATGTTAAAATCAGACCCAGCATCAGCCCCCAGTTACCAGCCTCCAAGCAGACTTTGTGTCACCGATCCATCAGCTTTCAGTCCACGCATCTTCAGCTTCTACACCCTAATCAATCCACAGAAGCTCTGATAAGAAGTTTTTATTATTATTCTCCCAGGACTGAGCCCATCCTGAGCTGTGTTGGTGTCAGACAGTGCCATGTTGGAAACAACAGCAGGTTTAGGGAGTTAAATCCAGGAGAGAGCTCAGTCCATTCCCTGCCTTGACAAATAGCTGAATATACCAACAGTATTTCTTAGGAAAACTTACAGTGGGGCAGTGTTTTACACTTACAACCACAGGGAGTATACTTAAATAAACTAAACATACTTAAATATATATAAATGAATATATCTGTATTTTATACTTAAAGCCACATGGCAGACTCAGCTGGACACCAGAATCCCAGGTCATGGCTGCTGTCTAGACCTGGGGATCACCTCAGATAAATGTGTTATGCCCAAGTTCTGGAGCAGGTGTTTTCCTCTCCCCAGTAAAAGAATCCACAGGTAGGCCTTTCATTTTCCTCAGCCAGGCTTTCCTTCTGGCTCTGTCTTTGTCTTCCGTGGGCTTTGCCTGCTGTGCCTGGTGCTGAGCTGCCACAGCTGCCTCACGCAGCTCCTGCTCTGCAGTCAGGAGCCTGAACCCACTGTCCCTGCGGGAAGCGGAGGCACAGGAGGGCTGTATTCTCCTGGCAGCTCCGTTCCTCATCTCTGCAGCCCTGCCAGGCGTCGGTTGGATCAGCTCTGAGGAAGCTGTGCAGAGATCAATGAGCTGATGCCCCTCTTTGGAACCAGGAGTTTCTTTCCCACAGCCGCTGGGAGCTTTCCTTTCTCCCAGCGAGCCACGGAGCTTGGGACGTACAACACAGGGAGCAGGGATGGAGGATTTCACAGCGGGGCTGTGCAAAGAGTTCTCCAGCCTGAGCCGCAGCATTTTGGTTTCAAAGGGAGTTGAGATTTTTGCCACGGCCAGCGAACGGCTGTGCAGCCTGGCGCGCTGGAGCCGGCACCGCTGCTCCTGGTGCTGCAGGGCCGCCCTGGGCACCGGCCGCTGCCCGGGGCGCTGCTGCTGGGCTGCCCTGGCCCTTGCAGAGAGCAGGCTGGGGCTGCGGCTGCCTGCGCCGGCCCTGCAGGAGCTCTGCAGCGTGCCGATCGTCAGGAGGAACTTGTCAGGGGACATGGGACTCCTTGGGTCTCTCTGGGGCAGCTCACACTCCAAAGTGGCCTCTGCCTCCTCAGCTGCAGGGGAAGCAGAGCCCTGTTCAGCTTCATCACCTGTAGCCAAAACCAAAGCAACACATTTGGGGTTGAGAGGCTTTCCCACACACTGCAGAGCACAGAGTCAGAGAATCACAGAATGAGTTGAGTTGGGAGGGACCCCCAGGGATCACCCAGCCCAGCCCCTGTCCCTGCCCAGACCCCAACAACCCCAGCCTGGGCATCCCTGGCAGCGCTGCCCAAAGGCTCCTGGAGCTCTGGCAGCCTCGGGGCCGTGCCCATTCCCTGGGCAGTGCCAGCACCTCTGGGGGAGCCTGGGCAGTGCCAGCACCCTCTGGGGGAGAACCTTGCCCTGGTCTCCAGCCTAAACTGCCCTGGCCCAGCTCCTGCTGTTCCCTGGGTCCTGTCTTTTACCAAGCAGAGCATCAGCTGGCATCTGCTGGCCTGGACAGCAGGAACCTTTTCCCAGCCCATCACTTTATCTGCAATACTCAGTTTGTAGAGCTGAAGGATTTGTCATCACACTGCATTGAATAGCTCTGACTAAAAACAAAATAACATCACTGTGTTACAATTGAAAAGGTGCCTGTTTCTGGGCAGTTGCCTTTCCCAGTGATGGCAGATCCTGAATGTAGGTGTTCTCTCACTTTCTCGGGTGTTTGCAATGAATAATTCAAGCCCTGAATCAGCAGCGTGTTTCCAAGCCCACCAGCTGTGCGAATATGAATACTACTACTGATTTCTGTCTTACTCAGTTGGAAAATGACAGTGCCTGTCTTGAAAAATGTGTTGAAGTTACACCAACCCCTTGTAAAAAGGCAGAAGGGTTTCACAGAAGCCTAGAAAATGACAGAACCATTGAAATGGAACAGCACATCTGCTCTTGACAACAGCAGAGTCTGAATATTGGCTGGGCTGGGGGTAGTGCCTGCTTGGTTTGTAGCTCAGTTTAGAAAAGCCAGAAAAGAAGAGGCTCAGTGTGATACTTTTGGGTCTTCCACGGCTCTTTGGTCTCTGGCGAGATTTTGAGGACTTGTCTGGAGCTCGCTGCTGCTCTGCACCGGTGCCCTGGCGCTTCCCCTTCTGGGACCTCCTGTCCTCCTTGGGCACCTCTCTGTCGGCGGGGAGGGAATAGTCCCACGCCACCTCCTCGAACTGGAGCAGCAGCAGCCTGCTGGGGGAGTTGGTCAGCACCCTGCAGGAGGGAGGGGAGAGCCATGAAAGCACAGGGATCACAGACACAGCAGGTCCTGCCTGAGGGGCTCCTGTGCAACGCAAACCCCGCGGCCTCCAACAGATCTGAGATCATCGTCTCTCCGGGAAGGAGCAGCAGCGATTGACCCCATCAATCAGACACTGCACATTTTAACTTGTGCTCTGTGCGAGTCTCTGGTGTTCTTTTCATTCTGCTCCATGGCAAAATTAATTTAAAAATAATTAAGATGAAAATTTCCAGCAGTGGACAGAGCTAGATCAGAGTAGCGCTAAAGGATGCGAGTACCTGAGTACAAATACCATATTGTCAGGGACATCTAAGTGTGGATTGAAGGGCTGTGCTGGTCTGGTTGGGCTGGTGTCAATTCCTTCATAGCTGCCCATTTATTGCTGTGTTTTAGAGTGTGGCCAACCCAGCCCTCAAACCACAGCAATGTTTTACCCTTTGCTTCCACAGAAGCTGGGAGCCACCTTTAGTTAGAGGTGCAAAAGTGAATGAACCTGAAGGATTTCTCATTATTGGCCTTTACAAAGAGGCTGTAGGTCAGGGAACAGGCAGAGACTGTCAGGTATTGGCTTGATTCTCCAACCTCCTAAGAATTTCTGAATTCAGCTTTACAGCTGGGTCTGTATCTTCAGCTGTAGAGAAACAGGAGATTGTACATTGCTGAAGAGACTGAAGAAATCTTTTCAGACACTGTGAACTAAACCAGATCATTGAAGCAGCTAATAAATAGTGGAGTCCTTTAAAAGTTATTTGTGAGAAGGAAAAATGCACAGTTCCTTGAATTTCAGTGCAATCCACCAAACCTGGGCCAGAGGCTGCTGGCAGCTGCTGTCACCCACCTGTTGCCTGCGACACAGAGAGCAGACACGGGGTCCCCGCTGCCGCTGGGCTCCAGCACTTTGAGGCAGGTGCCAGTCAGGAAGCTGAATATCCGAATGCATCCATCAGCACAGCCACTGACGACTCTGAGATACAGGAACTCCAGGGACAGGACTTCCCTGCAAACACACCAGGCCAGTTGGTGTTCCATGGTGCTGGCACAGGGGGAAATGGTCAGAGAGCTCCTTCAGCCCGCAGGAGCAGCAGAGCTCTGGCTGCAGCAGCAGCCTGCACTGAGGAGCTGATCAGGGCATTGCACAGGTCTGACAGAGACCTCTCAGGTCATGTCCAAACCAACAGCCCCGTGCATCCTTCCACTGGAAGGTGTCCCTGCCCGTGGCAGGGGGGTGGAATGAGGTGATCTTTAGGGTCCCTTCCAACCCAAACCATCCCGGGATTCTGTGATTCCATGCTCCCCATAGCAACCATATGGTCGTGGCCATCTGCTGCATTTGAAATTTCAGTTTTATGTCCAGGAAAATCAATGAAAACCATACGATCCTCCAGTTTTCACAGCTCTAGATACAATTTAAGTCTGAGAGGATGGCGTAACGCACAGTTGGTCAGCATGAAACTGGGCCACCTCTATTCCTGCCCAGGTGATGTGACACCCTGTGGCACACAGCGGGGGATCCTTGCAATACTGGGCTGTGCTGTCTGCCTTTGGTCACCCCTGGTTGTGAGAAAGGGTTGTGGGTTTGCATTTCAGATTGTTCCAGCTCTTAACTGAAAATGCTTCTTGTGACCGTGGGGTGTCTGACAGAGCCTTTGAGATAAAGATTGGTGCAAGTGGGATATTTCAAATCCTCAGACTGGTAATTAAGGCATTTTCTGGTCCTGTAAGGGGCACTTTTTCTGTACAGTTTCAGTCCACTGTTGAATACAACTTGAAACACATCTGATTCCTACTTGGGGTGGAAGAAAGCTATCAGGCATCTCCTAAATTTTCCCAACATGCTCCATCCCAGGGCATATCCATCACTGCCCCCTGTGACGAGGTGCCACTGGTCAAAGGCCAAGCAGAGAACTGGGCCTTGGTGCCTCTCTAATGTCTGCAAAGTAAAAGAAGAAGGTGCAACACAATCAGTAATGGGGATGTAAATCTGTCTGAGGTGTCCCATGGCTTTCAGGACACCAACCCAACATGGTTTTATAGTGGTATGGTACCAGTGCCCCCCATGGATAACTGTGATTGTTTTATAGTCACTGAAATGTTCTGGGCTTGGTGCTGCTGCTGAGCTCCTGGGATGGAATTACATCCCTTTTCCATCTTTATTACATGGGATTATTTTCTTTTTTAGAAAGTCTTTGGCAAACGCAAAAAAACCTGTTATAAACTAGCAGAGAATGGTGACCATTTAGCACAGAATTATCCACCCCAGAGGAAACTCACCTTGATCAGAGCCCCTGTCTCTGCACTCCAGATCTTCACCAGCCCTCGGTGACCCCCACTGACCACGTGGGTCCCGTCCATCCTCACTGCCCCCACAGGGCTGCTGTGCATCAGAGTCCTGAGGCATTCCCCACTCCTCAGGCTCCACACTGCTGGGGCAGCAAGGAGGAGAATTAAAAATGCATCTGCCCCAGTGATGAGTTTTGGGAGTACAACATGCCTTAAAAAATACTATTGGATTACAGTCACACCTTGTACCTGCAGCTGTGAGGAGCTGAGTGCTGGCTTAAAAAGCATAATTGCATGGCAAACAATTTAAATGTGAAGTCCAGAAAAAGCACATCTTTTTCACCTTGATTCTGTAAGGAAACATCTGGCAAAGCTGATAGTTGATGCCACTTGCCCAAGAGTTGGGATGGCATTACAGCCACAAAGCTACTAATTCTGAATAAAAGCAGAAATAATGAGAATTTAGTCCCTGACATAATCAGAGACTGTGTGTGCACGTGTCCCCAGCTGTGACTCACAGCCTCACTCCCCACAGCCGCCTGCCCATGGTTCTGCAGTGGTTCCCTCTGGCTGGGGGCTTCCAGTGCTCCTGTCCCTCACCTTTCACCTCTCACCATGCCATCCCCAGCTCCCAGTGCTCTCCCCTTTCACCTCTCACCATGCCATCCCCAGCTCCCAGTGCTCCTGTCCCTCACCTTTCACCTCTCACCATGCCATCCCCAGCTCCCAGTGCCCTCACCTCTCACCATGCCATCCCCAGCTCCCAGTGCTCTCACCTTTCACCTTTCACCATGCCATCCCAGCTCCCAGTGCTCCTGTCCCTCACCTCTCACCATGCCATCCCCAGCTCCCAGTGCCCTCACCTTTCACCTTTCACCATGCCATCCCCAGCTCCCAGTGCTCTCACCTTTCACCTTTCACCATGCCATCCCCAGCTCCCAGTGCTCTCACCTTTCACCTTTCACCATGCCATCCCCAGCTCCCAGTGCCCTCACCTTTCACCATGCCATCCCCAGCTCCCAGTGCCCTCACCTCTCACCATGCCATCCCCAGCTGCCAGTGCCCTCACCTTTCACCATGCCATCCCCAGCTCCCAGTGCTCCTGTCCCTCACCTTTCACCATGCCATCCCCAGCTCCCAGTGCCCTCACCTTTCACCATGCCATCCCCAGCTGCCAGTGCTCTCACCTTTCACCATGCCATCCCCAGCTCCTGACACCAGGTGCTCCTGGTGGGAATGCAGGCAGGTGATGGTCGCATAGTGACCCGTGAAGGTTCTCACACAGGCCCCACTGTGAATATTCCAGCACCTGCAGAGAGGAGAACTTTAGGATTCCTTCCATGTGGTTCCATTATTATTTCTTATTTAACGTGCCCAGCTGTGCTCCCACACACAGGTTAAAATCAGGAGCTGTTCTGCTGAGGTGTCACAGCAGTTGCAGCGGCAGGTCAGGCTCAGCATTAACGTTTGCCCCTGTCCCTCCCTCTTTCCTCACTGTGGCAGGCTGGGTGTACTGGCACAGCCCCAGCTCACCTGATGCTGAGCTCCAGGCTGGGTGAACCTGGCACAGCCCCAGCTCACCTGCTGCTGAGCTCCAGGCTGGGTGAACCTGGCACAGCCCCAGCTCACCTGCTGCTGAGCTCCAGGCTGGGTGAACCTGGCACAGCCCCAGCTCACCTGCTGCTGAGCTCCAGGCTGGGTGAACCTGGCACAGCCCCAGCTCACCTGATGCTGGGCTCCAGGCTGGGTGTCCTGGCACAGCCCCAGCTCACCTGATGCTGGGCTCCAGGCTGGTGCTGCTGAGCAAGAACCCTCAGCTCACCTGATGCTGGGCTCCAGGCTGGTGCTGCTGAGCAGGAACCCTCAGCTCACCTGATGCTGGGCTCCAGGCTGGTGCTGCTGAACTCTCAGCTCACCTGATGCTGGGCTCCAGGCTGGTGCTGCTGAGCAGGAACCCTCAGCTCACCTGATGCTGGGCTCCAGGCTGGTGCTGCTGAACTCTCAGCTCACCTGATGCTGGGCTCCAGGCTGGTGCTGCTGAGCAGGATCCCTCAGCTCACCTGATGCCAAGCTCCAGGCTGGTGCTGCTGAGCAGGATCCCTCAGCTCACCTGATGCCAAGCTCCAGGCTGGTGCTGCTGAGCAGGATCCCTCTGTCCTCGCGCAGGCACAGGGCTCTGACGGGCCCGGCGTGGCCGTGCAGCCGCAGCTCCTCCTTCCCTCCCGGCACACGGAGCAGCCTCAGCCTCCTGCTGCCAGCAGCCACCCAGTCCCCACCGCTGAAATGGGCTCTCCTTGCCCTGTCAGACCTGCCAGGAGCAGTGCCTGGCTGAGCTTTAGCAGGCCTGGCTCAGCACTGCCCTGCCTTCAGCTGGGCACGGTGGGCAGAGGTGAATCCTTTGCAGGGCACCACCACAGCCCCTAAATCTGCACTTCCCCCTTGGTATCAGGGTGGGCAGAGGGGCGAGGGCTCCTCCCAGCCCCATATCCCTTGGATACACCATGGATCACCAACCCTTATTCCTTTAAAAACAGCTTATCTTGGCATCTTTATTTTTAAAATGGAGATTTCTTAACACTGACACTGAGGGACCCTTCTCCAGCCATCCAGGAGGATCACAGGGAATGGAACAGCTTTCCTAGAGCTGCTCTTGGCCCCACAGCTGGGCACTCTACTCACTGCTCCAGGAGGACACAGGTCTTGTAGGGGCCACAGAAGACATTCCTCTCTTCCAGCTCGATCTTGTCAGTTTTCAGTTCCCGATAGGCTTCGTGCAGACCCAAATCCTCTGTCTGATGACAAGAGAAATAAGGAAAAGTAACTCAGAGAGGCAGGAATGCAGCATTATTCTATAGTATTGAACCTAGCAGCTCTAGGGAGGAGCCCAGAGTAAGGAATACCAGAGTGCAGCAAGGCCCTGCTTAGTCCAGGGCTGTTCCCAGGCCGTGTTCTGTGGCATAAATGGAAGCCCTGAGAGTTGCACCCTTTATTCTGAGGGAAGAAGGCCCCTGGCCCTAGGATTGTGCCATGACTGGGGACACACGGGAGTGAGGCTGAAGTCTGGGAATGCCTCCCAAACTCCCTCCCATGTGGGAAGGTGCTGAGCAAGCCCTGGTCCCTATGAGCTGCTCAGGATGGGGCAATCCAAAGGCAGGAGTGGGAAAGAAGGAAGCAATTCCAAATTCACTGTGCTGTCTCCCATGAGCTGTCCTCTCTCCTCCCCAAACACTGACATGCAGCATCCAACAAACCTTGGATTTGCGCCTCTTCTTCTGCTCCTTGTCCTTCACTTCAGTGACCTCACCCTCATCGTTTAACTGGGGAATTTGCACATCGACTCTTTTAGCATAGTTTGGCATGGTTTTTCTAGGACACAACTCCTGGAATAACCCAACAGAGGCAGGAGTCACTGCAGAGCCCACGCTGGCAGGGCGTGCTGCTCCTCTCCTCAGCTGCTGGGGCTCCCTGCAGAGCTGAGCTGCCCACTCTGCCTTCTCCTTGAGACCTGGCTTGCAGTTACCACTCTATCTACCTCAGGTCTAACTTCTGGTGAAAAATAATTGCTTTTTGTTGTTTTTTTTTTTTTTCCAAACTCTAATCTTAAGCTTTTAATAAGCAGCAAAATTTTGAGCTCATCTCATCTTTGGCAGGCACTCAGTTGATTCAGAATCCAAACCCACTGAGATGGGAGGCTCTCAAAACACCTCAGTCAAGACTCGAGATTCATTTTTAGCCTGTGAAACCTTCCCTGAAGCATTTCTGAAGGCCAGCACAGAGCTGAGTCCAGAGTGTCTCCTGGGGGAGGCTCCTTCCCACCTTGCCCTGTGGCAGGTCCTGCTGGCCAGGCCAGGCCTGTCCCAGCAGTTCTGTATTCCCGTGCTCCAGCCATAGCCCCCAGCCCCTCACAGAGCCCGTGCATTTCCCTTGCCCTGTGTGGAGCAAGTGGAGCTCATTCCTGAGCTGCCTTGGGAGCTGCTGAAGCTCTGCCCAACCTCCAGCACCTCTGGAAATGTTCATTGTGACCAAAGTCAGCTTTCCTGAAGAACGTTTGGATGCATTTCTAGAGTCTCGGGCTCTCTAAAGGAGACTGAAAGCTGTTCCTGTGACAGTGTGAAATGTCACCTGGCTTTGCTCTGGAGGTGGAAGGGCCATGGCAGAGTTGGGGGGCAGCCTCTGGTACAGGAATTCCCATTTAACAGCTTGGGCAGCAGCAAACCCCCTCTTTTTCAGGTGCATGATAATGGCAGGAGCCCAGGTGTCCCACCTGCAGCTGCAGGAGGCTCCTCTGGACTGTGCTCTGACACTCCCTGTCCTCCCGGACCCGCCGCACCAGGAGCTCCCAGTGACCATTCACAGCAGAGCAGGCATCCAGGGATTTCTGATCCAAAAGCCCTGGGAAGTTCAAGGGACAGGTTGGCTGATCCCCTCTGGAAACCTTCCCTTCCCCTCAGGGGAAAGCCCTGGAAAATCAGAGCAGCTTTACCCAGGATGGCCATGGACAGCTGGAATGGCAGGGCACGAGTAAAGTCCTTGGGCTGGCTGCCATCAGAGCCTGACGGGAGTGACACAGGAGCCATGGTGGCATCTGCACCAGCTGGGGACAAAGGTGAGCTGTCCCCTGCATGGGACCTTCCTGGCAGGGCACTCAGTGCACTGGGGCCAAAGGCACGTTCTGGAGCTTGGCCAGCTGGAAAACAGGGAATTTACAGTCCTGGAAGTGCTCGAGTTCTGGTGCCACAGACAGCAGCACTGCCAGCAGTGCCCTGGAAGGGCTGGGTGGTTTTTAACTCGTCACTTTGGCTCTGTGCAAGTCACAGGAAAGCGCTGGGAGCGCTCCTGTTCTCTGGGACAGCACAGAGGCAGCCCCAGGGATGGGCACGGGAGGGGACAGCCCCAGGGATGGGCACGGGAGGGGACAGCCCCAGGGATGGGTACGGGAGGGGACAGCCCCAGGGAACAACATGGGAGGGGACAGCCCCAGGGATGGGCATGGAGGGGACAGCCCCAGGGATGGGCACGGGAGGGGACAGCCCCAGGGATGGGCACGGGAGGGGACAGCCCCAGGATGGGCACAGGAGGGGACAGCCCCAGGGATCAGCACGGGAGGGGACAGCCCCAGGGATGGGCATGGAGGGGACAGCCCCAGGGATGGGCACGGGAGGGGACAGCCCCAGGGATGGGCACGGGAGGGGACAGCCCCAGGGATGGGCACAGGAGGGGACAGCCCCAGGGAACAGCACGGGAGGTGACAGCCCCAGGGATGGGCACGGGAGGGGACAGCCCCAGGGATGGGCACGGGAGGGGACAGCCCCAGGGATGGGCACGGGAGGGGACAGCCCCAGGATGGGCACGGGACGGGACAGCCCCGGGCTCCAAGGGGCACGGCAGGGCCCCTCGTGCCAAGGCCATGGCACCGGTTTGCTGGGAGCAGGGGAAAGCCTCTGCCTTCAGCCGCTGCATTTCCAGCAGCACGGGTACGGCTGGAGCCGGGACATTCACAAGCAAAGGGAGGGAGCCGCTCACCTGCCCGGGGCTCCCCGGCACCGGCACCGCCACGGCCGCGGCAGTTACCGAAACCTGCAACCGCCCCGGGGTGCTGCCGGAGGCCGCGGGCACAGCCCCGCAGCGGAGCAGGCGGCGCCGGGGACGCGCGGGGACGGGGGATGTCGAGGGGTGGGGACGGGGGATGTCGGGGTGATGGGGGATGTCGGGGTGAGGGGGATATCGGGGTGCCAGGCAGGTGCCAGGGGATGTCGGGGTGCCAGGGGATGTTGGGGGATGTTGGGGGACATTGGGGGATGTTGGGGGATGTTGGGGGACTTTGGGGGATGTCGGGGAGCCGGGGGATGCCAGCAGCCCCCCCAGGATGGGCACCCGCAGCCAGGGCAGGGCACCATGCCCGTCCCGAGCGCAGCTGGGCTGGGCAGTGACACAGATGGCATGGAGCACCCCGGGAAGCAGAGCACGGGTGGCCTTCAGACACCTGTTTGGGCCCAAAGACGTGTTTGGTTTTACACTCAGGAGCCCAGAGGTCACGCAGTTCACAGGCACAGTGCTGAGCCAGGGCTTCAGCAGAGGCTGAGCAAAGGCTGCTGTCACACACGTTTTTGGCAGGTGGCTCTGCCTGCCTGAGCTTCCCCAGATGAAGAAAAGAGCTGATTTAGTCATCTAAAGGTCACAAATGTGCTCAGAGCCAGAGTAAAGGCTGGTTTGAGCATCGTTTGGGACAAGGCACCCCAGGACTCACTGGGTCCTGATCTCACCTCCCTCCAGCAGGGCACAGCCACCTCCCCCAGGGCAGAGTCCCTGCTGTGCCCCTGTCCATGCTTGCAGGAGCACCCCAGCAAGGCAAACCCCACCAAAGCCAGCTCTGAGACCCCTGGAGAGCCCAAATTTCCCCCATAGCCTGAAATCCCAGGCTCTGCAGGGTCCCCAAGCCCCAGTGCTGACACAACAGCTCTGCAGCACCCTCACCCCGGGCAGGGGGAACGGGAGGGCTGGGAGCACGGCCCACCCTGCCTGCTCCCCCCAGGGAGACTCCAGCAGCTGCACACAGGGCTGGACGGGCTCCTGAGGGTTCCTGGAGTTCAGTATTGCTGTGAAGGAATCACAGAAGCACAGCCCAGCGATGAGATAGCAAGTGTGTGTTTTTGGAAGGTGAGACAATTGGAATTGTTCAGCCTGGAGAAGAGACTCCAGGGAGACCTCAGAGCCCTCTCCAGAACCTGAAGGGGCTCCAAGAGAGCTGAGAGACACTTGGGACAAGGAAGGGAAGTGACAGGTCAAAGGGAGTGACTTCCAACTGCTGCAGGGCAGGGTTAGATGGGACACTGGGCAGAAATTCCTGTCTGTGAGGGTGCCCAGAGCAGCTGGGGCTGCCCCTGGAACCCTGGCAGTGCCCAAGGCCAGGCTGGACACTGGGGCTGGGAGCAGCCTGGGACAGTGGGAGGTGTCCCTGGGACAGTGGGAGGTGTCCCTGCCGTGGCAGGGGTGGCACTGGATTGATGCCTGGGTGATTTCCTGGCTCGAGCTGTTCTGGGAAAGGTGAAGGCACCCCAGGAAGAGCCATGGAGCTGAAATCCTGTGTCTGGGAGGCTTGGTGGGAAGAAATGGATGCAAGAGGCACCACAAATGTTCTTGTAAACACCAGCATCCTGTTGTGATGGTTATTTTTATTGTTCTGAATCCTTCACCAAACTGAGAGAGCCCCTGCCCAGCCAGGAGCCCCAGGCAGCCCTGGCACGAGGAGCTCGAGCAGGGGCATGGGGATGGGATGGGATGGGATTGGGATTGGGATGGGATGGGGATGGGGATGGGGATGGGGATGGGGATGGGGATGGGATGGGATGGGATGGGATGGGATGGGGATGGGGATGGGATGGGGATGGGGATGGGGATGGGGATGGGGATGGGGATGGGGATGGGGATGGGATGGGGATGGGGATGGGGATGGGATGGGATGGGGATGGGATTGGGATTGGGATGGGATGGGATGGGATGGGATGGGATGGGATGGGATGGAATGGGATGGGATGGGGATGGGGATGGGGATGGGGATGGGATGGGGATGGGATGGGGATGGGATGGGGATGGGATGGGGATGGGGATGGGGATGGGATGGGATGGGATGGGATGGGATGGGATGGGGATGGGATGGGGATGGGATGGGGATGGGGATGGGGATGGGATGGGATGGGGATGGGATTGGGATTGGGATGGGATGGGATGGGGATGGGATGGGATGGGATGGGATGGGATGGGATGGGGATGGGATGGGATGGGATGGGATGGGATGGGATGGGATGGGGATGGGGATGGGGATGGGATGGGATGGGATGGGATGGGATGGGGATGGGATGGGGATGGGATGGGGATGGGATGGGAATGGGATGGGGATGGGATGGGGATGGGGATGGGGATGGGGATGGGATGGGATGGGATGGGATGGGATGGGATGGGGAGGAGAAGCACTGCCACCTTCCTCGTGTTCCTGGCATGGGGAGGGAAGGGCTGGGAGCAGGCTGCTCATGGAGCTGGTGGCACAGGTGCCTGACAGGTCTCACAGGAGAAGCTCCAAGCCCAAAGTGTCCCTGCTGTGGTGGCTGTGCCCTCGTGGCCACAGGGCAGGGGTGGAGGCACCTGGAGAGCCTTTCCTTGTCCTGCTCCCCCAGCTTAGGAGGACACCGGGCGTGGGAGAGCGAAGAACTTGCCCGGGATCGCCCTCCTCTCGATCTCGAGCCACAGGGAGAACAAGTCCAGCTCCCTGTGCTCCGTGGCCAGCTGGAAGGTGAAGCTCTGCAGCAGCGTGGTGAGGAACAGGAAGAGCTCGATGCGGGCCAGCGCCTCCCCTGGGCACATCCGCTTCCCTGGGCACGAGAGAGGGGTGACCCCGGGGGGACAGCAGGGAGGGCGGGCAGCCCATGGGGCGGTGGCGCTGTGCTGCCCCTGGGCGCCCGTGCTGGCGCTCCTGGGCACGGAGCTGGCAGGGCGGGGCAGCGCTGACCTGCTGAGAATGCCATGAAGGCCTCGCGCTTCCTGAACTCGCCATTCTCATCCAGGAAGTGTGCGGGGTCCACTTTTTTGGGGTTCTCCCACTGGGTTGGATCCGAATGCACAGAGGAAAGGACCGGAATGACAGGAGTGCCCTGTGGGAGAGGGATGGGGCAGGGATGGAGGAGGGACACCGTGCACACCTGGGCTCTGCTGGGGTGGCTTAGTCATGGGGGGAGGCTGGGTGTGCACCCCAGTACCCAGGCAGGTTCCCATGGGGAAGCAGCCTGGATTGGTGGCTCTGTGCCACTGGGACAAAGGACCCGGGGCTCTGGTGTCCCCATGGTCCTGCCAGCCTCTGTGCAGCTCATGGGACACAAATTGCCGAGTTACTCCTGTGGATTTCTGTTAAAGCCCCTCTCACTGCCCCAAACCCAAGGCAGGAGATGTTCCCTCAGGGTGGGTTTTGCGCACTGTGCTCGTGGTCAGGCAGCAGGGGTGGCTGTCCCCACATCTGTCCCCACATCTGCCGAGGGCTGGGGAGTTTGGCCTGGCCCCAGCCCAGGCTGGGCTCCTGCTCCTGCCCCGCAGCCCTGCACAGCTCCATGAGGGGAAGAGCAGTTTTCCAGGATGGGCAAGGAAGGGCCCCATGCTGTGGGCAGGACAGGCAGACACTCACGTGCCTCTGCTCCCCTCTGCAAGGTCATCGCTACCGAGGATTGGGAAACACCCGGGGCCTTCAGACGTGAGCAAACAGTCAAAGGACAAAGGCAAATGGCCCTGAAGCCCCGCTGCCCCCTCTCTGCAGGTACCCCCGTACCTTGGGGATGGTGTAGCCCCTGAACAGGACGTCCTGCGTCGTCATGCGCGGGAAGTTCTCGATGCGGCTCTTGTGGAAGCGCTGCAGCTCGTGGATCACGGCGTTGGTGTAGGGCATCCGCAGCTTGTCCTCCGTGCTGGGGGCACGGCCAGCGCCCACCACGGCATCGATCTCCTCCTGGACCTTGGCTGGGGACAGCAGCGGGGCTGGGTGCCTGCTCTGCAGCCTCCCCAGGGTTTCTTACTGGCCTCCACAGGCACTTATCCTAAACCCAGGGGTGGGCTGGAGGGGGAGCAGCCTGCCCTAATCCCTTGGAAAGCCCGGAACAGTCTCTGCCCTCATCCCGCCCTGCACCAGGCAAGCTCAGAGCATCTCCCACAGCCAGTCCAGGGCCATCTGCACAGGCAGGGATGGAGCACAGGGAGGAGCACCCGGATGCCCCTGGCCTGTGGGAATCAGCTCCCACCCTCGGGTGACCCACAGGATGATTTGGGTCTGCCCCCAAGCAGGACCTCCCAGGGCTGGGACCCTCTGCCCTGTGAGCATCCCGGGCACAGGAGCAGCTGTGTTTTGCTGCTGTACCTTGGATGTGGGGGTGCTTTGCCAGCATCAGCAGGAAGAACACCAGGGTGTTGCTGGTTGTCACCGTCCCGGCCCCAAAGAGGTTGAACACTGACATGATCAGGTCTTCGTGGCTGTACATGGTCTCTGGGCTGCCCTTCTCCTGCAAGAAGGTGTGGTGGGGAGGGGCTCGGGGTTGTCTGGGTGATCCTGCAGGCTGCAGCCAGGCTGGAGGGCAGCCCCCCCTCTACCTTCTCTGCTCTGATCAGGAAACAGTCGATGTAGTCCCGGGGGCAGCTGGAGTCCAGAGTCAGCTGGTGGAACTGCACCTTCTCCTGGATGTGGTCCTTCAGCTTCTGGCAGTCGGCCAGAACCTTCTTGTGCGGCCCCGGGAGCCGGTCCATGATGCTGGGGAAGGTGTTGTACACCTGTGGGCACAGGGAGGGGGCTCAGGCTCCTGGGCAGAGCCCCCCTGACAGCCACACTGTCCCCCCAAAGGTCCATGATGCTGGGGAAAGTGTTGTACACCTGTGGGCACAGGGAGAGGGGCATGGCACAGCTCAGGCTCCTGGGCAGAGCCCCCTCACAGCCACACTGTCCCCCCAAAGGTCCATGATGCTGGCCAAGGTGCTGTACACCTGTGGGCACAGGGAGGGGGCTCAGGTTCCTGGGCAGAGCCCCCCGACAGCCAAACTGTCCCCCCAAAGGTCCATGATGCTGGCCAAGGTGTTGTACACCTGTGGGCACAGGGAGAGGGCATGGCTCACCCGTCCCTCCCAGCCACGCTGTCCCCCAAGGGCAGGGAGCCTCCTCAGCCCCCTGGGGCAGCAGGCAGAGGGTGCTGAGCACAGCAGGCTCCCACCTTGGCCACGGGGGACAGGAAGAAGCTGACGTAGTTCCCAACGGCGTTGAGCAGCTCCAGGAACGCGGCGTCGCTGTAGCTGTAGCGGCTCCCGAAGACCACGGAGCAGATCACGTTGGACACGGCGTGTCTGAACATGGTCATGGGCTCAAAGGCATTGCCTGCAGCCAGCAGCAGTGAGAAAAGCCACCAGTTATTCATCTGTTTCAAGACAGAAAACACCTCTCCCCCGCACTCCAAGCCCCTGGTTTTGGACCCTGCCTGATCTGTGGGGCCTGGCAGCCACAGCAAAGAGCCCTCCTGAGCTGGAGGCTCCTCCATCACCTCCCTGCCACAGCTCAGACTGAGGGCAGCACAGGCACCTGCAGGAAGCCCCAGGAGAGGTGTTGGCAGGAGCTGGGTATTGCTGGAGAGGAGGAAATCACCCTGATGTGCCCGAGTCCCTGGGGCAGTGTCCTCGCTGATCATTCCCAGGCCCACACAGTTCTGTTCCCTATTCCGTTCTTCCAGCAGGGAATGCTCCTTGGTTGTGTCCATCCCTGCACCAGTTCAGAGCAGGATCTCCCTCCTGGCCCTTCAGCTGTGCCTGTAGCCCATCCCTGCAGCTCCTGTGTGGGATGGGGCTGGATCTCAGCCCTTCCCTGCAGGGATCACCCACACTGGGCCCTGCAAACAGCTTTGGGGCCCCACATGTCCCGTGTGTCCTCTGCCCGCCACAGGGCCAGCAGGGACAGGAGCCACGTCACCTTTGAGCTTTGCCAGCAGCTCCACCAGGTGCTGAGCCTCCTGCTGCACCTTCTGGGACATGGAGCTCTTCCCCATGCCAAAGTCCCGCAGGGTGCTGAGCGTGAACCTCCGCAGCTCCCGCCACTTCTTCTCATTGTCGGAGACAAATCCTGGGGGGACAAGAGGAGATCAGCCCCTGCCCACCCCGCTGCTCCCCAGGAGTGGGAACCCTGCTCTGAGGAGCAGCAGAGCAGTAAGCCAGGGGACGATGCAGGTGTGCAGAGTGTCCATGAAAGGATGAGGATCTCTGCAGCAGCTCAGAACAAAGCTGGAACTGCCTAGCTGGAGTTAATACTGTCCTTGTCCTTGTCACAGGACCTGAAGGGTCTTGTGGAGCAGGAAATGGGTGTCTGAGCTCTTGGGTGCTGAGCCCTTCCATGGGCTAGGGGTGTGGCCATCTGCTCACCCAGATGGATCCAGGAGAGGCCCAGGCACTCACCGTAGTTTTTGGAGAGCTGCATCAGGAGGGGGATGGTGGGTCTGCCCCCAAACTCCTCGGAGTGTCCCACCAGGGCGTCCTTCACTGCCTCGTACCCGCAGAGCACCACCACCGGCTTCAGCCCCAGCCACACGGTGAAGATGGGGCCGTAGGTGCTGCTGAGCTGGGGGTGGGCAGCTCTGTCAGCCAGGGTCCCACACCAGTTCATTCACTTCATTTCAAACTGGGATTGAGCCCACAGCACTGGTGAATGCCCAGCAGGAGGGGAAATGCCTCCCTCAAAGGTGTGACCTTACCCCATTCCCAGCCCTGTCCCTGTCCTGTCCCTGTGGGTTTCTCCCAGTTCCCCTTTGGGGGTTCAAAGCATCATGTCCAGGAGCAGCTCTGGGCAGGAGCAGCACTGTGGCCCTTGAGGGGCATTGTCACCACGTGGGTGCCTTACAGGAGAAAGGCTTTGATAACAGGGCTGGTTCTGCTCCCAGCAGAAGGGATTTAGGCAGTTCTGGTAGAGCAAGAGATGAGGGCGGAAGAAGAGAAAAGAAAGGTAGGAAGAGTCACCCGTGGGATTCCCCTTTTATTTTGGCACAGGACTGTCCCACTGTCTGTCCTGCTGTCCTGCAGATGGGTCCAGCACGGCCACTTGTCCCTTGTCCCTTGTCCCTTACCTTCTCGTAGTGCCTGTAGAGGGGCAGCACATCCTTCTGCCACAGGTTGCCCAGGATGGGCCACGGAGCAGGGCCAGGAGGCAGCCGGCTCCTCTTGGGGTCACGCCTGCAGACCAGGAGCCCCAGGACGGGGAGCAGGAGCAGGAGGAGCAGCAGAGTGAGGAGCAGCCCGGCGTCCATCCTCACCGTGCTGCCGAGCAGGGAGAGAAACAAGGCAATTCCGGGGAGGAGAGCGCAGAGGGAGCCGAGCAGGGGCTGCTGTGTGTGCCCTCCCTGCTCGGCCCGTGCCGAGCTCCAGGGGCTCCGGGCGGCTCGGGGACCCAGGCGCTGCTCTGTCCCCGCCGGGCTGCGACAGAGGCTCGGAGCCGTCCCGGGAGCTCCGTGACCCCGCGGGGAGGCAGCGGCTGTCCCTGCCCGTGCTGCTGAGTCACCTCTGCTCGGTGCTCCCGTGTTGCGGCACGCGGCACGAGAAGATGTCACTGTCACTGTCCTGGCCGAGCTTTTCATGTCCCCCCAGCGGCTGCCCCGTGGGTCACTGCCCTGCTCACCGGGGCAATGACCCAGGAGAGGCCCTTCTGGTAAACAGAGGGGCAGAGGGGCCACTGTGCCTGTGGGGTTACAATGTTCCACCAGACTCCTTCCTGGTGCAAAATGGATCAGAAAATAGAAAAAACTCTTTTTTCTGATATCTCTTGGGGCTCCTCTTGAGCTTTGGAGGAGCATCAGCCCAAGGTGGTGTGGTTGTCGGAGGCGTGGGTTAACTCCTCCCTGTGCATTGCTCCTGCAATGTGCATCTTGCTCTGAGCACCTGCACATCTGGCTGCACATGAGCACATCTGGCACATCCCACACCTCTGGGCTGAGCGGGCTGGGCACAGGCAGCTCCCAGGAGAGGATGGCATTCCTCCTGGGGGGGGAAAAGGGAGGAGGTTCAGGTCCATGGAAGGAGCCCTCAGCAGGGGGAGTTCTGTGGCGCTGGCAGAGCAGAGCCGGAGCTGCTGCACTGCCCTGGAGCAGCCAGGCTCAGCGGTGGCACTGATACCAAGGCAAGGGATGTCGTCCTAGTGCCACTTCCCCAGGGGCATCCCAAACCCTCCGGGGTGCTCTGCTCCCCCGGGCCTCATCCCTGTGGGGTGCAGGATCTGTGAACGCCTCTGCAGCACATTCCAGGCTGTGCCCTCTGCCAGCCCAGGCTGAGGCAGCCCTGGCAGCCGCTCACCATGAGGCACAGACCCCTTAATGACTGAGCTGGGAGTATTTCTGGCTGCTCTCAATAATGCAGCAGCACTGGCTGAGCAGAGCCTGGCTGTAATTACAGGGCCAGTGTCATTTGTCATCAGTGTCGCCCTGCTGGCTGCCAGGGTGATGCCAGCGTGTCACAGCCCTGGGGCTGTCATCCTCTTGCTGTCCCAGCTCTGGTGACAGCCCTGGGCACTGAGCAGGGCTCTGGTACCTGCGGCTCCAGCCCTGCACCCTCTGGGGGCTCAGCACAGCAGCACTGTCCCTTCCCTCCTCCATCTCCACGCTCAGCTAAAGCAGCACAGTTCTCCTGGTTCATGAAACATCTCAAAGGTCTCTGGGAGCCCTGTGGGACACCAGGGCTGGGACCTGCTGTGGGTGTGAGGCAGCCAGGTGGTTCTGTGTCTGCTCTTCCCAAGCAGGAAGACATCATTCAAGAGGAAGATGAAGCAATCCTCACTTTCCCTCAATAAATATCATCAAACACCTGCTGCTGGTTTCAATTGTGATGGAGCAGCAGCAGCAGTGATGTGTACAGGGGTGGCACAGCACAGCAGAGCACAGTCCTAGCATTGGGAACAGGCGTGGGAAGGGTAATGGTTAATCAGGGACAGGCAGCCTTCACCTGGATCCTGCCGTGGTTTGAAACACGAGAGCGAGAGGCTCTGCCTGAGCAGGGTCTGCACAGGGGCAGAGGAGCCACTCTGTGCACAGTTCCTGCGGGATCCCTCCCCTCCCCAGTGCCTGCAGGATCCCATCCCAGTGCCTGCAGGATCCCATCCCAGTGCCTGCGGGATCCCTCCCCGGTTCCTGTAGGATCCCACCCCAGTGCCTGCGGGATCCCTCCCCAGTGCCTGCGGGATCCCACCCCAGTGCCTGCAGGATCCCATCCCAGTGCCTGCGGGATCCCTCCCCAGTTCCCGTGGGATCTCTCCCCTCCCCAGTGCCTGCGGGATCCCACCCCAGTGCCTGCAGGATCCCTCCCCAGTTCCTGCAGGATCCCTCCCCAGTTCCCGTGGGATCCCATCCCAGTGCCTGCGGGATCCCTCCCCAGTTCCTGCAGGATCCCTCCCCAGTTCCCGTGGGATCCCATCCCAGTGCCTGCGGGATCCCTCCCCAGTTCCTGCAGGATCCCTCCCCAGTTCCCGTGGGATCCCACCCCAGTGCCTGCGGGATCCCTCCCCAGTGCCTGCAGGATCCCACCCCAGTGCCTGCGGGATCCCTCCCCTCCCCAGTGCCTGCGGGATCCCACCCCAGTTCCTGCGGGATCCCTCCCCAGTGCCTGCAGGATCCCTCCCCAGTTCCCGTGGGATCCCTCCCCAGTGCCTGCGGGATCCCTCCCCGGTTCCTGTAGGATCCCACCCCAGTGCCTGCGGGATCCCTCCCCTGCAGAGCCAAGCCCATCAAGGCAGGATGCCCGGGGTCGCTGAGCCCGTGTGGGGCCGGTGGATGCCAGGGATGCCCTCCCATCAGGGAATGCCCCGCTGGAGCGGGTCGTGCCCGTGGGCACAGCCCGGGCAGCTGGATCCATCCCCGTCACCGTGCCCGGGATGGCAAAGGATGAAGAGATAATTAAACTTTCCAATAGCATTTTAATTTCCGATCCCCGCCCGCTTCCCCTGCTGCCCATCCGAGGGGTGACGGGTGTGAGGACGGAAGGGCGGCTCTGGGAGGTTTGCAGCTGCACCAGGCACTGCCCGTAGAGCCTGCAGGAATTAATTGCTTAATTAGCCAGCATCCATCCATTTATCCCTGCTGTAATTCCCCAGAGAGTGCGGCTGGCTGCAGCAGGGGCCTTTGGTGGGTCTGGATCATGGGTGCAATTCCAGGAAAGGAGCCTGCAGCTCTCCCTGAGCCCTCGCTCCTCACAGGACCTGGGCTCTGTTCCCACTTCTCCATAAACACTGCTCTATTCCTAAACCGTGTTTGGAGAGGGCAAATCTTGCCCTGTGCTCGTGGAAAATGAGCCGAGCCTTGCCACGCTCCCGTGTCCCTGGTGGTGAGATGGATCCCAGCCAGATGCCAGGGAGCTGCTGGGAAAATCACCCAAGGGTGTGGATGGAATACAGGGGATTCCTTAGAGCAGCTGCACTGCCCTGAAACCTTTCCCGTCCTGCTGCTCACCTTCCTGCAATAATTACAGAGAGGAGAAATCCCCCCTTCCCCTCTGCTGCCTGGCCACCACCCCAGGTCCTTACCCGGGCCGCGGGGCTCCTCTGCTCCCCGTTTGTGTATTTATCACATCCACAAACCTCATTGAAATGCGTTCATTCAATGGAGAGAAATCAGCACTCCCACAGGGGGTGATGCTCGGGGCAGCCGGGCTGGCACCGGGCACGGCCCCACGTCCCTGCCGGTGGCACCGGGAGCTGCTCCAGGGCCGGGAAGTGCCAGAACCTTCCTCCGCATCTCCGTGCCCGGGGCCAGCTCCGGGGGCTGGGCCGGGAGCCCCGGCGGGCAGGGCGGGGCTCGGTGCGCCCTGCGCGGCCCCACAAACCACCCGCAGGACTTGGGGGGACGGGAGGCTCCGCCGGCTCTGCCGCTCCTCTCACGGGCCAGGTCCGCCCTCCCGGAGGATGGAGCCCTGGGGCAGGGCAGGAGCGGGCACAGCCCCGGCCGAGCGGGGCAGCTCCGGTGCCATCTGTCACTGGTGCCACGGGCACGGCCGGGCCAGGTGGCAGATGGCAGGAGGAGCGGGAGGAGCGGGGCTGCTCCTGAGGGCGGCACAGCCCGAGCCAGGCACAGCCCGAGCCAGGCACGGCCCGAGCCAGGCACAGCGGGCAGATCCAGCCGGGAGAGGGGAGCACGGGGATGCTGCAGGCTCGGGCAGAGAGCCCTGCTGCCCGGAATGCACTCCTGCCCGGGGCAGGGTAACTCACAGTGCACAGGGACTGAAACACGGAGCGCACAGCCTGGTGCCTCCTGGGCTGGGATCCATGGGATGGGATGGGATGGGGATGGGATGGGGATGGGATGGGATGGGGATGGGGATGGGGATCCTGCAGAGGCTGAAGGCTCGTACTCCAGCACAGCTCAGCCAGGACAGAGCAGGGGTTTGGTGGTGGTCTCTTGTCCCCACCAGCCCAGGGATAAGGGGTGGGAGCAGCTCCTGGGCCGTTCCCCCTGCTCCCCTCCTCCCTTTCCCTGTTTTCCTGCTGCAGGGATTGCACAGACACCACTTCCATCCCACCCTTCATTATCTCTGTCTCCTGGAGCAGCAAACAGGGAAATGTGATTAAAGCCTCTCTCAGGGAGCTTATCAGCCTGTGGGAAGGCCATGAGCTCCCTTGTGCCGGGAGAGCAGCCCTGGGCTGCCGGGGTGTCAGCAGCACGGCCGGGCTGTGGCTCACACCCCCGGTGCCCGGCAGGGCCCCAGGAGAGGCCGGTGGGCTGGGACAGCTGCTGGTGGCGTGTCCGGGAGCAGGAGGGGCAGCAGGGACGGTGCGGGCAGGGCAGGAGGAGCCTGTGCTGCCCCCGCCGCTGGGGCCAGCGCCGCTCCTGCCGGCGCTGCTCTGTCACACGCTTTGCGCTGAAATTCGCTGCCCTGACGTTAATTGGCTTTGACCCATCTGGGCCGCCGCGATCGCATCTCGGAGGTTCAGCGGCCCCGAGACGCTGGGATGGACGGGAGGGGACAGCCCTGTCACCGTGTGCGGGAGGGAGGGCTGGAGCCAGAGGCGCTCGGACTGACCTTATTGGCAGCTCGGCGCTGCTGAGGGCGGGGAGGATCCGCCCTGACGGGGATTTGGAGCTGCCTCTGGGCCAGGGGCAGCTGGGCAGCGTTACTGCGTCCTACAGGGATTTATTTGCTCGGTGCTGTCCGTGAGCGTCACCCTCCCTGTGCCCGTGGAAGGAACATCTCGGTGGCACCGTGCTGGGAACCGCGGCTCCGAGCCGCGCTGTTCCCCGTCCCTCTTCAAAGCAGCCAGAACTCCCTTCCCACCCCCGGACACCATGAAATATCTGCCTTTTCCATCCCGCAGTCATGGTGCAATTTAGACTGGAAAATCGGGGAGAGGAAGTGATGAACCTGCAGCAGCTGGTGCCAGGGGAGATGCCAGGAGCTGCCTGGCTCTAAACCATCCCCAGATCCTGAGAGAGGCGTGCGGGGCAGCAGCATCCCGGGGAGGGAAGGGCCCACGCTGGGCATCAGCAGAGGCTTTGGGTTCCTGCAGCAGGAGCCCGGGCCCCCCAGCCCCATCGCTCCCTCTGCAGAGGCGTCCCCGGCTGTGACGGGCCCCTGCTCTCCTGCCCGGGGCTCCTGGGCTGCTCTGCCCCGGGCTCCCCAAACCCTCCCCAGCGCCGAGGCTGCGGGGCTGGGACAGCGGGGATGGGGGTGCCGGGTGGGAGCGGGGGCCGCAAGGGCTGCCCGGGGATGTCCGGAGATTCCGGGGGCCGCAAGGGCCGCGGGAGCGGGGCTGGGGCCGCGGGAGCCCGGGGAGCTGCCCGGGAGGTGCCGGGGCATGCGGGGCCGTGCCGAGGGATGCCGGGGCGATGTCGGGCGGATGCCGGGGATGCTGGAGCGGAGCTGGGGCCGGGTCACGGGACCCGAGGGGATGCCAGGTGACGCTGGGCGTGCCAGGGGGATGCCGGGGCCACGCCAGGTGAGGCCGAGGCCATGTCGAGGGAGGCTGAGGGAAGCCGGGGGGATGCGGGGCCACGCCCAGGGATGCCGGGGGGAAGTCGGGGGATGCCGGGGGGGATGCCCGGCTCCAGGCTCGCTCCGAGACCACCCCCCGGCCCGGAGAGCCCGCCGGGGCGGGCGGCCCCGGACTACATTTCCCATGTCCGCCGCGGCCGGGGGCGGTGCGGGGCGGCGCGGGGGGCGCGGAGCGCAGGCGGAGGCGCGGAGAGGCGCAGGGGCGGCGGGGCCCGCTCGGCCCGGCTCGGCTCGGCTCGGCCCGGCCCGGCTCGGCGCCGGGCGGGGATGCGGGAGGGGCGGCCCCCTGCCCCCGGCCCCGCTGCCCGCCCGCAGCGCCCGCACCGCCGCCACCATGAAGAAGCAATTCAACCGCATGCGCCAGCTCGCCAACCAGACCGTGGGCAGGTAGGGACGGGACGGGACGGGACGGGACGGGACGGGATGGATGGGATGGATGGGATGGATGGGATGGAATGGGATGGGGTGGGATGGATGGGATGGGGACGGACCCAGCCCAGCCCTGCCCACAGCCCCATCCCGCGCCCTGCCTGCTCCCGCCCGCCCCGCCGCACCCGCACCTGCCCGTTCCCAGCTCCCTGCCCGCTCCCTGCCGGCCCCACCACCCTGATCCCCTGTGTCCTGCCTGCCCCAGTGCCCTGATTCTGCCCCCTCCCTGCCGGCCCCACTGTTCCTGCTCCCTGCCCGCACTCTGGCAGCCTCACTGTCCTCATCCCGCACTCATCCCGCTCCCTGCCTGCCCCTCCGCCCCTCCTTCCCTCCTGCCCCAGTGCCCTGATGCTGCAGCTGTGCCACTGCCACACTGCCTGCCCCGCTGCTCCGTGCCTGAGCCCTGCTTGCCCCACTGGCCCCAATCCCACTCCCTGCCAGCTCCCTGCCTACCCCACGGCCTTCCTGCCCCCTTTGTGCCCCTTGCCCTGCTCCCTGTCTGGCACCCTCTGTCCTCACTGTGCCCCACTCCCTACCCCTGGCCCTGCTCGCTGTCCCTCTGTCTGTCCCAATCCCGTTCTCTGCCTGCCCCACTGCCCCGTACCCACCCCTTACGTCCTTCTTGCCCATTCCCTGCCTGCCCCCTGCCAGTTAACCCCTGCCTGCCCGCCTACACCTGCCCTACTCCCCTTTACCCACAACTCCCTGCCTGTCCCCCCGTCCTGCCGTCCCCTCTGTCCCAGGGCTGTGGGGACACGGCCCTGATGCTGTGGGGTGCCCCACTGCCCTGCCCCCCCAGCACCCCAGGGCGGCCCTGCTGGCCGTGGGGCTGGGGGCACTGTGGGGCTCTGGAGCCGGAGCCGTGCGGGGGGGAATTCCCCCAGGAATGCCCATGGGAATGACCACGGGAATGCCCCCGGGATGCCCTCGGGAATGCCGTATGTGCCATGCACGGCCGGGCCTGGGTTTGGCGGTGGCTGTTGTGTAATTCCTGGAGATTTTGTACCGGAGGGCGGGGGCGGGAAGAGGATTTATTTATCTCCCTTCCCGTGGCGGCACTGGGGCAGTGGCACAGCTGGAGCGGCGGCTCCGCATCCCCTCGGCATCGCCAGGGCCCCGCCTGGCACCGCCCGTGCCCCCGTGTGCCCCTCGGCATCGCCAGGGCCCCGCCTGGCACCGCCCGTGCCCCCGTGTGCCCCGCGGCACCGGCGGCGCTGCCCAGCGGCCTGGAGCGGGCACGGGCCCGGCTGGCAGCGGCTCCGGCCCGGGGCTGTGGGAGCGCCGGGAGGTGCGAGAATGACGGGAGGTGCGGGAATGTGGGCAGGTGCGGGAGTGAGGGCAGGTACGGGAGTGCCGGGCAGGAAGTGCCGGGCAGGTGCGGGAGTGCCGGGCAGGGAGTGCGGCTCGGGAGCTCCGGGGCTTGGTGCTGGAATCCGGCACGGGAGTGGTGTGGAATGCCGGGCAGGTGCACAGTGTGGGAATGTGGAGCGGGAATGTGCAGTGGGAATGTGGACTGTGAGCATGGAGGGTGTGTGGTGCCAGGTGCTGTAGGAGCGTGGCACTGGGAACGTGGCACAGGAAAGGTGTCACTGGGAATGTGGCACTGGGATCGTGGCACAGGGAAGGTGTCACTGGGAATGTGGTACTGGGATCGTGGCACTGGGAATGTGGCACAGGGATCGTGGCACAGGGGACATGGCACAGGGATCATGGCACTGGGATCATGGCACTGGGATCGTGGCACTGGGATCGTGCACTGGGACCATGGCACTGGGATCGCGGCACTGGGATCGTGGCACTGGGATCGTGGCCGTGGGATCGTGGCACAGGGATCGTGGCACTGGGATCGTGGCACTGGGATCGTGGCACTGGGATCATGGCACAGGGGACATGGCACAGGGATCATGGCACTGGGATCATGGCACTGGGATCGTGGCACTGGGATCGTGCACTGGGACCATGGCACTGGGATCGCGGCACTGGGATCGTGCAGTGGGACCATGGCACAGGGATCATGGCACTGGGATCGTGCACTGGGACCATGGTGCAGGCGCACCGGGAGCCCGGCAGTGCCGCCGGTGGCTGTTCCGTGTCCTGGATCCGCTTGGATGCTGGGAGCCAGCACGGAGCCCGTGCTCCCACTGGGGAGAGCAGCAGCTCCACAGGAGCTGGAGGGGGAGACTGGAACCTCTGCTGGGCCTTGAGCATGGCATTTATTTTATTGTATTTTGGTTTGTTTTGTGTTTATTTATTTTATTTACTTTGGGTTTGGTGTTTCCTTGCCATTTCACTTGATAGAAAGAACTGGGGATGCTCAGCCCAGCCCAGCCCCACACCTGGTGCCCAGCCTTGGGAGGAATTCCTGTGCCAGTCTGTGAGGGGCAGGGATATTTATCTCTGTGAGGTGGAAAAGGGAAGAGAAGCCAGAGAGTGTCTGTCGAGCGTTCTGAGGATGTTTCCTGCAAAGTGCTTTTATCGCTATTTGTGTTTGTCTGTCCCGTCGGGACGGTGGCACCAGGATGTCACCTCAGTCACTCCAACAGCCCTGGGAATTTCCCAGGACGGGCTCCGTGGGGATTTTTTCCCATGGGGATTAAATCAGCAGCTGCACAGTGGCGCGCTGGGCTCCCCAGCGGCACCGAGGGGATGCAGCTCGCCGGGAATGGTGGCGGAAGCTCGGCGGGGTTGGATTTTTCCTCCTCGACCTTTCTGAGCATCCCACGCTGTGTCCCCCATCCCGGGGGCAGTGGTGGCCTTTGGGTCTGGATGTCACCTCGCTGGCTCGCAGGGAGATGCTTCTCCAAGCCCCAGGACGGCCGCGCCTCCAGACAAAGCCTTTAAACACCGCGGGTTTATTCCTGGTGCTGCAGGAACGCCCGGCAAGAAGGAAGGACATTTTCTGCTTGCACGGAATAAGGGCAGAGGGAATAAAAGCAGCGCCTGGGATTTTCCCAGCGGGGTTTGCAGGAGGGAACAGCACCCTGTAAATAGCCGGGCTCCCCATCTGCACCTCGGGGTGCCGGTGACTGCTGCCAGCACAGTCCCCCGGGGTTTCTGCTCCGGAGCCGGCGGATCCCGGCAGCCCCGGGGATATTTTTATCCTCCTCGCAAAGAGACAGCGCTGGCAGCCTGGAATATTCATGGAGCGAGCGGGCTGAGGGTTCTGTCCCTGCTCCAGCTGCCTCGGGGCTCTGCGCCCTGCAGGGGCTTCTCCAGGGCTGCTAAATCGGGATGGAAGCGAGCTGGGGATGCGACCCCGGGGAGGGAAGCGCCGGGAGCAGAGAGCCCCGAGCATTCCGTGCCAAAGCGGTGCCAGCACCGAGCTGGCCGGGCAGGCAGCGGGAGATGAGGACAGGAGTCTGCCTTGCAGAATCTGTCTCCCATTTTGCTTTGCTTGCCTCGCTTTGCCCAGCTGTGGGCAGGATGGAGGGAAGCGGCCGCAGCCCTCACTGCCTGCTGCTCCTGCTGCTGCAGCCTGGCAGAGCCCGGCCCTGGCCCCGAGTGGGCAGCGCTCCCCGGGCTGTGCCCCCGGGCTGTGCCCCCGGGCTGTCCCACCGTGTCCCCCGGCTGTGATCACCAGGCTGTGCCCCCTTGGCTGTGCCCCCGGGCTGTGTCCCCGGGCTGTGCCCCCGGGCTGTCACACCGTGTCCCAGGGCTGTGTCACCCGGCTGTGCCCCCGGGCTGTGCCCCCGGGCTGTCACACCGTGTCCCCCGGCTGTGATCACCAGGCTGTGCCCCCCTGGCTGTGTCCCCGGGCTGTGTCCCCGAGCTGTGCCCCCGGGCTGTGTCCCCTGGCTGTGATCCCCGGGCTGTGCCCCCCAGGCTGTGTCCCCGGGCTGTGCCCCCGGGCTGTCACACCGTGTCCCCGGGCTGTGATCACCAGGCTGTGCCCCCCTGGCTGTGTCCCCGGGCTGTGTCCCCGGGCTGTGATCCCCGGGCTGTGTCCCCAGGCTGTCGCACCGTGTCCCCGGGCTGTGTCCCAGGGCTGTGTCCCAGGGCTGTCGCACCGTGTCCCCGGGCTGTGTCCCCGGGCTGTGCCCCCCAGGCTGTGTCCCCAGGCTGTCGCACCGTGTCACCGCGGCCGGGAGGCGCCGGCGGGGCCGTGTCCCCGCGTCGCGCTGGATGTTGCAGTCGGAGCCGTTTCCCGCGGGAGCTGAGCAGCGATTTGAGGATATCAATATTTGATGTTTTGCTTCTTGCCTGCTGAAAAGGCACCGGGAAAAATCCGTGGCTCCGCTGGGGCTGGGCGGGTGCCGGCTTGAGCCGGGATCGGTGTCCCCAGGAGGCGGTGGCTGCAAGAGCTCAGGTGGCCGCGGAAGGTGGGGGCAGAATCCAGCCGGGATGAGGAGCCTGGCGCTTCCAGGGCTGGGGCTGACACCGAGGGGATCCCTCCTCCCTCTGGCAAACGCAGAGGGTGCCCAGTGCTTTCCCCAGGGGCTGTGGATGAACCTCACTCCCAGACTCCTCTCTGGGCTTTGGCGACTCCAGCGCCTGGAATTTTCTCACAGGCACCGGAGGGAGATGAGGCAGGAGGGGATGGAGCCGGGCCTGTCCCCGTGTCCGGGATGTGGGGCAGGAGGGGATGGAGCCGGGGATGGAGCCGGGGATGGAGCCGGGCGTGTCCCCGTGTCCGGGCGGGATGTGGGGCAGGAGGGGATGGAGCCGGGCCTGTCCCCATGTCCGGGATGTGGGGCAGGAGGGGATGGAGCCGGGGATGGAGCCAGGGATGGAGCAGGGCGTGTCCCCGTGTCCGGGCGGGATGTGGGGCAGGAGGGGATGGAGCTGGACCTGTCCCCATGTCTGGGATGTGGGGCAGGAGGGGATGGAGCCGGGGATGGGGCCGGGGATGGAGCCGGGGATGGAGCCGGGGATGGAGCCAGGGATGGGGCCGGGCCTGTCCCCGTGTCCGGGCGGGATGTGGGACAGACCCAGCCCCGGGAGTCAGCACTGCACGGCCTCGGCTGGGTGTTTGTGCCTCCTCTCCACCGGTGGAGCTATTTTTAGGCTAGAGCAAGGAGAAATCAGGGAATCAGCGTTGGTAATTAAGTAGTGATTAAATATTTCTGGGCAGGCTGCAGCGAGGGGTGGCTGGGGCTGGGGGCAAGGGGTGTTTGTGCAGAGATGGAGCAGGAGGGGCTGTGTGGGGCACCATGGACGTGCTCTGGCAATGGAGATGGTTCATCCCTGCTCCTGCTCAGATTCATCCCTGCTCCTGCTGTCCCCACACTGGTGCGATGCTTTCCCATTCAGGGATTGATTGCCATGAAATCCTCACCGTGCTCAGAGTTTTGCAGCTCAGGGTCACATCCAAGGCTGGCAGCTCCCTGTCGTGGGCGGCTGGGGCACCAGAGGGGACGGTGGCAGGGGACAGGGCTGGGTGCTCCAGCCAGGAGAGGTGGCTGGCACCAGGAGATGCTCCAGGGAAGCACTGGCTCTGCTGCACCTCCCCGGGCCAAGGCTTTGGAAACTCGTGTATTTATTTGGGAATCAACATAATTTGCTTGATTGGTGTTGATTTCTGCTGGCAGCAGTGAACTTGTGCAGCAGCAATGCCCGAGCACGCTGTGGCTGTGTCCCCACCCGCTGGCTTTGGCTCCCCATGGTCACTGTCCCTTTCCCCAGCTGCCTGCAGGGACAGGGCCCGTGTTTGTGCTGGGAAAAATGGCTTGGGTGGAAAGCTGGAGGGAGGAGCAGGATTTTATTTGCCAAAAGGAAAGAGGAAAAGTGTTGGAGCTGGGAATGCTGGCTGTGTCCCCAAGGGGTGCTCCCTCGGGATGCGTGTAACTCACATGCAATGAAGTTTTGGGGAATTAGGGACCAGACAGGGAAACTGGGGGGTCCCTGTCCCCCTCGCTTGGGACCATCACTCGTCCTTAAGTGGGATTGGTTGGAGCCCCTTTGCTATCCCAACCCCTAAAACGCTGCAGCCTGGTTGTTGCCTCTCCTCAAAGCCCAGTTCCTCCCTGGCAGGGAGCGGGGCTGTGCAGGGCTGGCCCAGGGGATGCTCTCCCGTGAAAACACGGGGGTTTCTCACACTCAGGATGTGCTTTGCAACACATCAAGGCCAGGTTTTTGTTATTCTCTTTGAAATGTTGTTTTCTGCTGCCCAAACACGCCTGAGGGCATGGCACGGGTTGGGATGTGGCTGCTGGGAGACAGAGCTGCCCGTGGGACCCGGGCTGTGCAGATCCCACCCACCTCCTGCCTGGGAGAGGAGAAAACACGGGAAAAAATCCCTGCTCGAGTGAGGAAGTGATTCCTGGGGAGTGAGCAGCAGGGATGTGCCAGCGGTGCCTCACTCCCTGCCACCTCCCACTCCTTCAGGAGGCTAAAAATATCCCGAGCTGGGGACGGACCGTGTGGCTGTGCCTGTGGATATCTGCTGCTTTTTTCCCTGTTTGTGCTAATTCTGTGTTACTTCCAATCCTGTCTAAATGAGAGTGAAGGTGATTCCCAGAGGAGGAGAAGCTGCTCAGCTCTTGCTCCCAGGTGGGCAGTGCTCCTTAGAGGGGATCTAATCTGTTCATTTCAATAACTAATTTTTAAAATTAACATAAACAGGATTCAATTTAATTTAATTTATTTTTAAACCACCTTAAATCGGGTGCTGGGACATCTTTCATGCCCAAAGCAGGTTTAATGCAGTTGGTTTGGGCAGACCCTGGCACAGGTGCCCAGAGCAGCTGGGGCTGCCCCTGGATCCCTGGCAGTGCCCAAGGCCAGGCTGGGCACTGGGGCTGGGAGCAGCTGGGACAGTGGGAGGTGTCCCTGGGACAGTGGGAGGTGTCCCTGCCATGGCAGGGGTGGCACTGGAGGGGCTTTGAGGTCCCTTCAACCCAAACCATTCCGTGATTCTGTGATTTGCACTTTCTGCAAGGCTTTGGGTGAGATGGATTTGTGTATGAGCAGCTCCTTGTCTGAGCCTTCTCTGTGTTTGCTCCTTATTTCCACTGCTCCAACACTTCCCCCCCTGTCTCCAAGCTGAGAATCCAGCTCAGAGGGCAGGAGGGGACCAGGCTCAGGAAATTAAGGTGTTGTTTGCAGGATGGCAGCACCGAGCTCTCGCTGTCCCTGAGGAACCTTTGGGGTCCGATTGGCTGAGTGACAGCTCTGCCCCAGCTCAAACTGACCGAGCTCGTTTTTCCAAGTGAAAGGATGCACCGAAGTTGTTAAAAACCCTGGGAAAAAGAACAAATGATCCGGATGTGATGGTTTCAATGAGCAGCTGTGGTGCAGGGCCCGGGCTCTGGTTGCTGCGGGTCCAGGGGCCGGGGACGGCGGGTTTGTGTCTCCTGCATCCCGGCGCTCCTCCCTCGGGAAGGCAGCGGCTGCCGCGGACTCGGGAGCGGTCAGTCCGTCTGCAGTGAGCAGCAAAGGGCTCTGGCGAGGCCCCGGGCAGCAGCTGCCGCCTCCCATCCGGGGCTGGCCCGTGTGAGGCGGCTCAGCCGTGTGCGCTCGGGCTCGGCAGGGAGCGGAGCTGCGGAGCCGCGGCCACGGCGCCTCTCTCGGAGCGCTGCCCGCTTCCTTCCGGGAATCTGGATCCCTGCTTCCCTGGCAATAACGGGAAAACAAGGCAGAGATGGGAGGCAGGCCCTGGACCGGTGTGGTGCCCGGCAGTGACCGTGGAGATGCTCCATCAGTGCCCTCCTTAGGGGATGAGGCACGGCTGGTGGGAGCAGAGAGCCCTAAATGCCCCCTGCATCCAAAGGAAAAGCACATCCCGGGCTCCGTGGTGTGCAGGGGGTGCTGCTGTGTGTCCCACACCCCTCACCAATGGCTCCTCTCCTCTCTTGTCCTGCAGGGCCGAGAAGACCGAGGTGTTGAGCGAGGATCTGCTGCAGGTGAGGCCCCCTCGGAGCCATCCCAGGGTGCCCGTGGGTGCCTGGGCACCTCCTGGGGGGCTGCAAGCCCTCAGCAGCTCCCTGGTGGTGCCACAGCATCCCAGCCACTCCAGGGGTGGGATCCCAGGTGGTGGGATCCCGGGGCTATGGGATCCCCAGTGATGGGTAATGGGATCGCTGGGTATTGGGATGCCCAGTGATGGGTGATGGGATACTCTGGTGATGGGATCCTGGATGATGGAATCCCTGGGGGATGGTGATCCCTGGGTGTTGGGATCCCCAGTGATGGGTGTTGGGATCCCCAGTGATGGGTGTTGGGATCCCTGGGTGTTGGGATGCCCAGTGATGGGTGATGGGATCCTGGGGTTATGGGATCCCCGGTGATGGGTAATGGGATCCCCAGTAGTGGGTGATGGGATCCCTGGGTGTTGGGATCCCCAGTGATGGGTGTTGGGATCCCCAGTGATGGGCTCTGTCACTCCCACAGGTGGAGAAGCGGCTGGAGCTGGTGAAGCAGGTGTCCCACAGCACCCACAAGAAGCTGACAGCCTGTCTGCAGGGCCAGCAGGGGCTGGACGCCGACAAGCGCTCGGTGAGGCTCCGGGATCCAGGGGTCTGGGGGACCCGGGAATCCAGGGGGATGCGGGGATCCGGGGATCTGGAGTGCAGCCCCCTCTCTCTCTGCAGAAGAAGCTGCCGCTGACGACGCTGGCGCAGTGTCTGATGGAGGGATCGGCGGTGCTGGGAGACGACTCCCTGCTGGGGTAAGGGGGCTGGGGCTGCAATGGGTCCTGCACTGCCCTGGGATGTGCAGGGAGTGTGCTGGGAGTGTGCTGGGAATGTGCTGGGAATGTGCTGGGAATGGGGAATGCTGCTGGTCCTTGCCTCTGACGCCAGAGGGGCTGGGGGGATCATGGTAATTAATTCCTCTCCTCCTTGTATGGGCTGGGGTCCTGTGATCATACAATCTAATCTGCATATATAGACATTTATATTTATTTTTATATCAATTTTAATGTATGTTATATATTTATATTTTAGTTACTACTATTTATATACTGATACGTAATTTATCAGTATTCATATATTTATATTTGTACATTTTATATATTTCTGTATTATAATTTATATAGTTGCATACGTTTTATGCATATTCATATATTTATATGTGATATATTATTTATATATTTTAGATTTATATTTATTTATATAGATATTAAAAGTCCATACAATTTCAGACTGGCCTAACAACAATAATAATAATTAATATATAATATATTTTATATTATACAATATATATTGTATATATATTATATGTATAATATTATATATTATATATTGTATATTGTATATTATATTATATATTATATGTTATATATAATATATTATATATCATATATCATATATCATATATCATATATCATATTATATGTAATATGTTATATGTTATATGTTATATGTAATATATGATAATATACAACACAATACTAATATATAGCATAATAACATAGCTAAATATGTCATAATATAATAATAGAACACTTTAATTACTATTATACCATTATAAGTGCAATACTGAAGGAATGAGCTTTCCTGGCACCCGGGATGCCCAGGTTCCCTGGCTGCCCCCCTCTACCCTGTGCCCAGGAGGGGCTGTCCTGTGGCACTCCTGGAGTCCTGGGGGTGGCTGCCCTGTCCCCCCAGTGCAGGGCAGTCCCCGCTGTCCCCAGCTGTGCCTGTCCCTGCAGGAAGATGCTGCGGCTGTGCGGGGAGGCCGAGGACAAGCTGGCACAGGAGCTGATCCACTTCGAGCTGCAGGTGGAGCGGGACGTCATCGAGCCACTCTTTGTGCTGGCTGAGGTGAGCCTGGGGTGCCCTTCGTGCTGGCTGAGGTGAGCCTGGGGTCCCTGGGGTGCCCTTTGTGCTGGCTGAGGTGAGCCTGGGGTCCCCAGGGTGCCCTTCATGCCCAGAGCCCTTCCTGCCCTCCCCATTCCCCAGGAGGTTTGGGTGCCCCAGGGCTGCTCCTCTGGGCCTCTGGAGTGGGGCTGAGAGGGTGGGGACACACAGAGGGATCAGCTGGGCCCTGTCACCCTGGGATCACCCTGGAGCTGCATCCTCGCCCACCCAGCCCAAAGCCCCAGGGTGTGGGTGTCCCTGGACACCTCTCCAGGGCTGTCACCGCCTCCTGTTCCCTGTGCTGCCGCAGGTGGAAATCCCAAATATCCAAAAGCAGAGGAAGCACCTGGCCAAGCTCGTGCTGGACATGGACTCCTCCAGGACGAGGTAGGAAGTGCCTTCGAGGGTTTTATAAGAAACAAACATTGCCAAGGCATGGGGGGCTCCAGGAGAGCAGCTCCTGGGCCCTGGGACCGCAGTTCCCCTGGGACAGGGAGCCCTGGCTGTGCCTCTGGGGGCTTGAGTCCAGCTCTGCAATGAGCCACCATTTCTGCTCCTGTCTGCAGAACCCATGGATTCCTTTTCCTTGTCTGCCCTCTGCAGCAGAAGTGTATTTTTTTCTGGCAGAAAGGGTTATTTTGTGCTTTTTTCCCTGTCTTGGTGAGTTCTGATGCAGAGCTGGGTGCTGCTGTCCCTGCAGTGGCACTGAGGGGAACAGGGGAGACTCAGGATTGTCCCATGGCACTCCCGAGTCATCCAAGCCCCCACTCCAGAGTGTCCTGGGAGGGGTCTGAGAGGTGTCCACAGTCCCCAGCATCATGTCCAGGCTCTCCCATCCCCTTCCCCTCTCTTCCCACCTGGATGTGGCTCCTTATCCCGCTGAACAGAATTCCTTCCCTGCTCCGTGCAGCGCTGTGGGGCTGGGGTTGGGAGTGGGGCTCAGTCCCAGCTGGACTCGATCACCTTCGAGCTGCTCAGCCCTGGGGGCCGCGGTGGCCCTGCAGGGCCCTGGGATGCGGTCAGGTCCCGACTGTCCCCGTCCCTCCCGCAGGTGGCAGCAGTCGGTGAAGTCCTCGGGTCTGGCCAGCAACCTGCAGCCCTCGGGAGCCAAAGCCGACGCTCTCAGGGAGGAGATGGAGGAGGCGGCCAACAGAGTGGAGATCTGCAGGGTAGGGGGCTGCCCCTGGCCGAGGGGTCTGGGGGCTCCCAGACCCTGGGGAAGGCTGCAGCCTCTCCTTTCAGCGCGCTCTGCACCCTCCTTCCCCTGCCTGTGCTGCCCCTCCTCTGGCTGGGCCCCAAACACAGCTCAGGGGCTGGGGGTGATGCTCCCCAGCCAGGCAGGACATCCCCAGCTGCTCCATCCTCATCCTGCACGTCCCCGGAGCTGGAGGGGCTCCCACTCCCTGGGTACCCTCCTGGCAGAGCTCAGCCCTGGGTACATCCAGCCCTGGGTTCATCCAGCCCTGTGTTCATCCACCCTGGCAGAGCTCAGCCCTGGGTACATCCAGCCCTGGGTTCATCCAGCCCTGTGTTCATCCAGCCCTGGGTTCATCCAGCCCTGGCAGAGCTCAGCCCTGGGTACATCCAGCCCTGGCAGAGCTCAGCACTGGGTACATCCAACCCTGGGGCAGAGCTCAGCACTGGGTACACCCACCCTGGGGCAGAGCTCAGCCCTGGGTACATCCACCCTGGCAGAGCTCAGCACTGGGTACATCCAGCCCTGGCACTGGCAGAGACGTTTCTCCACCTTCTCTGTGCTGGGTCATTGATTCCTGCCATTTTCAAGCACTAAGAGGGACTTTCACCCCTTCCCTGGGATAACAGGAGTCCAATCTCCCTTCTTTGTGCACTTTGGGGGGAGCTGGGCCCTGCTCAGGCTGCAGTGAGGGAGGCCCCTGAGCTCCCCTCAACCCTGTGCCACCCTGGCTCCTGCTGGACTGAGCTGCTCCCTGCTGGTGGCTGGGGAAGGGCCGTGCTGGTGGCCCCAGGGCAGCAGGCAGGGACAGTGACATAACCTCTGTCCCCGCAGGACCAGCTCTCGGCTGACATGTACAATTTTGTGGCCAAAGAAGTCGACTATGCAAACTATTTTCAAACTGTGAGTGCCACCCCCCCGGGCTGTCCTTGTCCCCGTCCCAGCAGTGCAGTGACCCCGGTGCTGTGTCCCCGCAGCTGATCGAGGTGCAGGCCGAGTACCACCGCAAGTCCCTGGCGCTCCTGCAGAACTTCCTGCCACAGATCAAAGCCCAGCAAGGTGAGTGCCCGCAGGTCTGTCCCTGCCTGTGGCACCCAGGGGCTGTGACGGGTGCTGTGACCCTGCAGGGACAGCTGAGCACCCTCCCTTTGCTTGTGCTGCCTGCATCCTGCCTGTCCCAGAGCTGGCAGGGGATCCCATCCCATCCCATCCCATCCCATCCCCATCCCTTCCCATCCCATCCCATCCTATCCCCATCCCATCCCCATCCCATCCCATCCCATCCCATCCCCATCCCATCCCATCCCATCCCATCCCATCCCATCCCATCCCATCCCCATCCCTTCCCATCCCATCCCATCCTATCCCCATCCCATCCCATCCCATCCCATCCCATCTCATCCCATCCCCATCCCATCCCATCCCATCCCATCCCAATCCCATCCCATCCCCATCCCATCCCATCCCCATCCCATCCCATCCCATCCCATCCCATCCCCATCCCATCCCATCCCATTCCATCCCATCCCATCCCATGATGGAAGGAGGGCAGAATATTGCAAATGTTTGCCTGTTGTTACCCCTGTGGAAAATGTTATCCAACTCCTTTGAAATCCTGTGATGGCTGGAAAAGGCCAGAGCTGCAGGGTCCTGTTCTCCTAACAACACCCATGCAGAGTATTTGCTGCCAAAATGTCACCCAAGGGCCTTCTGGGGAGGGGCTGCTGGATCTGGCACCACCCTCCTTCTCCTCTGCCCCCTCTGCCCATCACAGAGGCCTGGATGGAGAAACCCTCCTTTGGGAAGCCCCTGGAGGAGCACCTGGCAGTCAGCGGGAGGGAGATCGCCTTTCCCGTGGAGGCCTGTGTCACCATGCTGCTGGAATGTGGCATGCAGGAGGAGGTGGGTCCTGCTGGATTTGGGGATACAGGAGGAGGTGGGTCCCTGCTGGATTTGGGGATACAGGAGGAGGTGGGTCCTGCTGGATTTGGGGATACAGGAGGAGGTGGGTCCTGCTGGGATGGGGGATGCAGGAGGAGGTGGGTCCTGCTGGGATGGGGGATGCAGGAGGAGGTGGGTCCTGCTGGATTTGGGGATGCAGGAGGAGGTGGGTCCTGCTGGAATGTGGCATGCAGGAGGAGGTGGGTCCTGCTGGATTTGGGGATGCAGGAGGAGGTGGGTCCTGCTGGGATGGGGGATGCAGGAGGAGGTGGGTCCTGCTGGGATGGGGGATGCAGGAGGAGGTGGGTCCTGCTGGGATGGGGGATGCAGGAGGAGGTGGGTCCTGCTGGGATGGGGATGCAGGAGGAGGTGGGTCCTGCTGGGATGGGGATGCAGGAGGAGGTGGGTCCTGCTGGGATGGGGATGCAGGAGGAGGTGGGTCCTGCTGGATTTGGGGATGCAGGAGGAGGTGGGTCCCTGCTGGGATGGGGGATGCAGGAGGAGGTGGGTCCCTGCTGGATTTGGGGATGCAGGAGGAGGTGGGTCCCTGCTGGATTTGGGGATGCAGGAGGAGGTGGGTCCCTGCTGGATTTGGGGATGCAGGAGGAGGTGGGTCCTGCTGGGATGGGGATGCAGGAGGAGGTGGGTCCTGCTGGGATGGGGGATGCAGGAGGAGGTGGGTCCTGCTGGGATGGGGATGCAGGAGGAGGTGGGTCCTGCTGGGATGGGGGATGCAGGAGGAGGTGTGTCCCTGCTGGATTTGGGAATGCAGGATGAGGTGTATCCCTGCTGGATTGAGGGATGCAGGAGGAGGTGGGTCCTGCTGGATTTGGGGATGCAGGAGGAGGTGGGTCCTGCTGGATTTGGGGATGCAGGAGGAGGTGGGTCCTGCTGGATTTGGGGATGCAGGAGGAGGTGGGTCCTGCTGGATTTGGGGATGCAGGAGGAGGTGGGTCCTGCTGGGATGGGGGATGCAGGAGGAGGTGGGTCCTGCTGGGATGGGGATGCAGGAGGAGGTGGGTCCTGCTGGATTTGGGGATGCAGGAGGAGGTGGCTCCTGCTGGATTTGGGCATACAGGAGGAATTGGTCCCATGTCCAACCCTTGCTGGGCACGATGGAAGGGGTCACAGGTGTCCCCAGGACCAGGGTGAGGACCTGGGGGGCTCCAGGGATGTGCCCAGCCCCAAGCCCTGTCCAACACCGTCCTCTGCCCAGGGTCTCTTCCGAGTGGCTCCCTCGGCCTCCAAGCTGAAGAAGCTCAAGGCTGCCCTGGACTGCTGCGTGGTGGACGTGCAGGAGTACTCAGCTGACCCCCATGCCATCGCAGGTGGGGCTCCTCGGGGCGGGGCGGCCCCTCCAGGCGCCCCCAAGGGCACCCAGAGGGGAATCAGTGGCACCGAGTCCAGCTGGAGACCAGGAGCCAGCGGTGCAGTCCGGGGGTTGATGCTGGGTCTGATTTTGTTCAATTGATTTTGTCATTAATTAATGGCCTGGCTAATGGGGCAGGGTGTCCCCTCAGTGGGGACAGTGGGACAGTGGCTGCCCCAGAGAGGCGCTGCCATGCAGAGGGAAGGTGCTGGAGGGGCTGCGGGGTGGCAAGGGTGGGAGCTGGGTTGGGGGTGCCCCAGGCTGCTCCAGGTCGGGTGCTTAGGGTGTGGCTGGGGGAAGGCTGGGGGATGTGGGTCCAGGTGCCCAGGAGCAGAACAGCTCGGTGCCCACCAGCCAGTGCCACCTGCAGTGCCAATGCCCGTGTCCCCTGTGTGCCACAGGAGCCCTCAAGTCCTACCTGCGGGAGCTGCCCGAGCCCCTGATGACCTTTGAGCTGTACGAGGAGTGGATCCAGGCCTCCAAGTGAGTCTGGGACGTCCCCCCATTCCTCCATGGCACGGGTGGGGACAGCCTGGGTTCCCAGGGATGCTTTGGGCTTTTTCTGGCATGGTTCACAGCATTTGGGATCTTTCCTCTGGGCTCTGAGAGCCATGGAGTGGTGAAAGGAAATCCAAAGGGTTTCCTTCTCCTCTGGACAGGTTTTGGGACTTAATTTACTTCCATAATGTTGGTGGCAGCCTGGGGGTGTCACAGGGTCCCCAGGGGTGGGGCTGGCAGGGTCCTCAGCCCCAGGGCAGGGTGGGGATGGGGGTTAACACCTTCTCCCCTCCCCTGCAGCATCCCAGATCAGGAGAAACGGCTGCAGGCTCTCTGGAACGCCTGCGAGAAGCTGCCCAAAGCCAACTACAACAACATCAGGTGAGCCTGGGCCAGCAGGACACGGGCATGGGACACAGAGGGTGTGGCCCATGCCCTGACCCCTTTGGGATCTACTGTCCAGGTACGTGATTAAATTCCTGGCCAAGCTGACCGAGTACCAGGATATCAACAAAATGACCCCAAGCAACGTGGCCATCGTGCTGGGACCCAACCTGCTGTGGCCACAGGCCGAGGGGTGAGTGCTGGGTGGGGGCTGAGGGGCAGATCCTGCTGGGAACAATGCTGGGAATCCTGCTGGGAACCCTGCTGGGAATCCTGCTGGGAACACTGCTGGGAACACTGCTGGGAACAGTGCTGGGAATCCTGATGGGAATCCTGATGGAATCCCACTGGGAACACTGCTGGGAATCCTGCTGGGAACCCTGCTGGGAACCCTGCTGGAATCCCACTGGGAACCCTGCTGGGACCCTGCTGGGCCCCTGCTGTCCTGGGGGGTTGCTGAGCTGCCGCCCCCCTGCAGGAACATGACGGAGATGATGACGACACTGTCGCTGCAGATCGTGGGCATCATTGAGCCGCTCATCCAGCACGCAGACTGGTTCTTCCCCGGAGGTAGGGCGTGCCTGGGGACAGCTGGCCTTGTGGCACCTCCTGGGGAGGGTCTCAGAGCTCCCGGGTTTGGTTTCGCCAGCCGCCTCTGCTGCTGCAGCTCAGGGAGGGCTCTGGCCAGGCTCAGCACGGCACTGAGCCCATCCCTGCAGCGCCAACGCCCCCAGTCCCTCTCCTCCCTGAGCGCACCCCTCCCACCACCCTCTGTGCCCCCAGAGATCGAGTTCAACGTGACGGGCAACTACGGCAGCCCCCTGCACGTGAACCACAACGCCAACTACAGCTCCATGCCCTCGCCCGACATGGAGCACGGCGAGCGCCGGCAGCACGAGCAGGCGCGGCGCCCGCTCAGCGTGGCCACCGACAACATGATGCTGGAGTTCTGCAAGAAGGACGGGTAGGACAGACAGCAGGACACTGGGGGTGGGCAGGACAGACAGCATGATGCTGGAGTGCTGCAAGAAGGATGGGTAGGGACAGACAGCAGGACACTGGGGTTCTGCAAGAAGGATGGGTAGGGACAGACAGCAGGACACTGAGGGTGGGCAGGACAGACAGCAGGATGCTGGAGTTCTGCAAGAAGGATGGGTAGGACAGACAGAATGGCACTGGGGTTCTGCAAGAAGGACGGGTAGGACAGACAGCAGGATGTAGGGGCTGTGCAAGGATGGGTAGGACAGACAGCAGGATGCTGGAGTTCTATTAGAAGGACAGACAGCAGGACACTGGGGTTCTGCAAGAAGGACGGGTAGGGACACTGGGGACAGGAGGAGGTGGCTCTGACACCGTCCCAGGGGCAGCAGGAGAGGATGCTCGGTGTCACCTCGGGGTGGGTGGCACTGAGCTGGTGGAGGTTGGGTGGTCCCAGAGTGGAAGGACCCCCTGATTTCCATGCCAGACTCTTGGGGGGCTCTGGTGAGCCCAGGGCTCCGTGCCTGCCCTACTGCAGGTCGAGTGGGGTGGCCCATGGGTGACACTGTGGCTGTGCCATGCCAGAGATGGGTGTCCTGGTGTCCTCAAGGTCTGCAGCATTTGCTCCAGGGGAAAGCTGCCCATTCCCAGCCTGTGCATGTCCCCTCTCCATCACACCTCACAGGGACCTCAAACAGTCGAGTGGGCTCCAGAAAACGCCCCAGGACTCTGCCCAACCCAAAATGCCCCCATTTCCAGAGGAAATCCCAAGCTGTCCCACCACTGGCGCACCCTGGTCCCTGCTCAGCCCCCCTTCCCCCTCTCTCAAAGCCCCTCAGCCTCACAGCTCCTTTGCCCAGCAGTGACCTCTGTCCCTGTGCACTGTGCAGTTCTAGGGCATTTTCACATTAATAATTGTTTGTTTCTGCCCATGCAGCCTTAGGAAAATCCAAAGGTACCGTATCCTCTGCAGGCTGCTGGGAGGGTGCTGGCAGGGTGCTGGGAGGGTGCTGGTGCCTGGTGCTTCTCAAGGAAGGCAGAGGTGGCCAGGGGGTGACACAAACCCATCCCACGCTGCCCCCTCTGCCCTACTGCCCTGTAGTTTCATTCCCAGCAGTTTCCCGGTGGAAGAGGCGTGTCAGGGACGCTGAAGGAGTGGCGGGGGTGTGCTGGCGGTGCCCTCCTGCCGGGCAGGTGCTGACCCCCGTCTCTGTGTCCCCAGCATGGGCGTCAGGGTGATGGACACCTCGTGGGTGGCTCGCCGAGGCACCTCCTCCGCGGGGCGCAAGGCGAGCTCGGCGCCCCCGGCCGCGCAGCCCCCGGCGCCGCCCGCCGAGCTGCCCCCCACGCCCCACTCGCCCATTCCCGAGCAGCCCCCGGAGATCTCAGCAACGCCCTCCCCGCCTCCCACCAGCTTCGGCTTCCCCCCGGCAGCCGAGCGGACGAGGTAAGGACACCTAAGGACAGTGGCACCTGCTCCTGTCCCCGAGCCGGGCATTGTCCCTGCGAGAGAGGCCAGCAGGAAACAACCCCAGCAGGAAACAACCTCAGCAGGAGAGGATGCTCAGCATGTCCGGGAGAGGATCAGAGTCCCGGGACAGGACAGGACAGGACAGGACAGGATGCTCAGCATCCCAGAGAGGAGCAGGGTCAGCATCCCCGGGAGGGGAGCAGAATCCTGGGGACAGCAGGGGAGGATGCTCAGCATCCCTGCAGCCACCAGCACATCCCCATCCTGACATTCCCGTGAGAACCACGCTGCCTTCAGGGGTTTTCCTGAGGGCCCCTTGCCCGGGTGTCACTGGGCTCTAGTGGAATTCGGGCTGGAGGTGCTTCAGGAAGGTGCAGAGAAAGCCCTCGGGGAGCCCAGCGCCCTCGTCTGCCCAGGAGCTGAGCCCGAGTTTAATCTGCACAGCCCATATGGGAGAAAGCGCCTAAATCGCCCTTTTTTGCCCCAAAAGTGAAGCCGAGCCGGGCCGGGGTGCTCACACCTCACATGCCGTGGGACGAGCGGGGGGGATCGGCACCACGAGGGCTCCCGCGCCGCTCCCCCGCGCCCGCCAAGGCTTCTGCTCTTTGATGGATTTCCCCTCGCCTTGGTGTCGCTTCTGCCGCTTTTTATGGCGCTCCTGTACCTTTGCAGCAGGGCTGGCCCTGCAGCCGCCTGGCGCAGCGGCGGCCCCGGGGACCCCGGCTCGGGGACCCCCCGAGCCCCCGGGAGCGCTGCCCGCCCTGGGCGCCCCCACGCCCGCCCCGCTCTGCTCCCTGCGCTGTGCGCCGCTGTCCCCGTGTCACTGTGCCCCCTGTCCCCGTGTCACTGTGCGCCCCTGGCCCCGTGTCACTGTCGCCCCTGCCCCCGTGTCACTGTCGCCCCTGCCCCCGTGTCACTGTGCCCCCCTGTCCCCGTGTCACTGTGCCCCCCTGGCCCCGTGTCACTGTGCGCCCCTGGCCCTGTGTCATTGTGCCCCCCTGTCCCCGTGTCACTGTCCCCCCCTGTCCCCGTGTCACTGTGCGCCCCTGTCCCCGTGTCACTGTGCCCCCTGTCCCCGTGTCACTGTGCGCCCCTGGCCCCGTGTCACTGTGCCCCGCTGGCCCCGTGTCACTGTGCCCGCTGGCCCCGTGTCACTGTGCGCCCCTGTCCCCGTGTCACTGTGCCCCCTGTCCCCGTGTCACTGTGCGCCCCTGTCCCCGTGTCACTGTGCCCCCTGTCCCCGTGTCACTGTCCCCCCCTGTCCCCGTGTCACTGTGCGCCCCTGTCCCCGTGTCACTGTGCGCCCCTGTCCCCGTGTCACTGTGCCCCCCTGGCCCCGTGTCACTGTGCGCCCCTGTCCCCGTGTCACTGTGCCCCCTGTCCCCGTGTCACTGTGCCCCCTGTCCCCGTGTCACTGTGCCCCGCTGTCCCCGTGTCACTGTCCCCGCCTGTCCCCGTGTAACTGTGCGCCCCTGGCCCCGTGTCACTGTGCCCCCCTGTCCCCGTGTCACTGTTCCCCCCCTGTCCCCGTGTCACTGTGCGCCCCTGTCCCCGTGTCACTGTGCGCCCCTGTCCCCGTGTCACTGTGTGCCCCTGTCCCCGTGTCACTGTGCCCCCTGGCCCCTGTCACTGTGCCCCCTGGCCCCGTGTCACTGTCCCCCGCTGTCCCCGTGTCACTGTCCCCCCCTGGCCCCGTGTCACTGTGCGCCCTGTCCCCGTGTCACTGTGCCCCCTGTCCCCGTGTCACTGTGCGCCCCTGTCCCCGTGTCACTGTGTGCCCCTGTCCCCGTGTCACTGTGCCCCCTGGCCCCTGTCACTGTGCCCCCTGGCCCCTGTCACTGTCCCCCCCTGTCCCCGTGTCAGTGTCCCCTGCTGGCCCCGTGTCACTGTGCCCCCCTGGCCCTGTCCCCGCTGTCCCCGTGTCACTGTGCCCCCCTGGCCCTGTCCCCGCTGTCCCCGTGTCACTGTCCCCCCTGGCCCTGTCCCCGCTGTCCCCGCGGCTCTGCCTCCCCCCCGCGCCCGCCCCCGCCGCCGGCCCCGGCCCCCCGAGGTATCCGTGGGGCCCTGGGGGGGCTGGGGGTGTCAGCGCCGCCCGGGGGGACCCTGGGCCCGGGGAGGGGAGCACAAGCCCGGGGGGCGGGCGGGGGACAGCGGGTGTGGAGCGCTGGGTGCGGGAAGGAGCTCACGGCTCTCCCTCTTCTTCTTCTTCTTCTTCTTGTTCTTCCACTGTCTATTTTCAATTTTCTTTTTTATTCATATGGCTCATCTTTTACGTTCTCCTTTTATTTGATTTTTGGCTTTATTTTTGTTTTATTTTTTTAATAATATTTTTCATGATTTTTGAGTTTTCTTTACTTTGTTAATTTTTCCACTTAACTTTATCATTTAATTATCTTGCAATTTTTGGTTTTAATTTTATTTCCAATTCTTTGAATGCTTAATCTTTGTTTTCCATTACTTTAATTCTACTTTTCAATTATTTTTATTCTATTTAATTTTTAATTTTACTTTTTATTCTTTGCCTTTATATGCTTGAAACCTTTCCTTTCCTTTCCTTTCCTTTCCTTTCCTTTCCTTTCCTTTCCTTTCCTTTCCTTTCCTTTCCTTTCCTTTCCTTTCCTTTCCTTTCCTTTCCTTTCCTTTCCTTTCCTTTCCTTTCCTTTCCTTTCCTTTCCTTTCCTTTCCTTTCCTTTCCTTTCCTTTCCTTTCCTTTCCTTTCCTTCCCTTCCCTTCCCTTCCCTTCCCTTCCCTTCCCTTCCCTTCCCCTCCCCTTCCCCTTCCCCTTCCCCTTCCCCTTCCCCTTCCCCTTCCCCTTCCCCTTCCCCTTTCCCTTTCTCCTTTTTTTTGGGTTTTTTTTTCCCTTCTTCCTTTTTCTCCCATTTCTTTTTCCCCTTTTCTTTCCCTTTTCCTCTTTCCATTTCCCCATTTTGCGAGTTTTTTTCTATATTTTTTCTGTATTTTTTCCCTCCATCTCTCTCGTGGCTGTTCTTTCCCTTTCCCCGTTCTCTCTGTCTCTCGGCCGTGCCCGTTCCGTGCCCCGTGCCCGCCCCAGCACTTTCAGGCCCCCGGAGCTGTCCCCGGGGCCGCCCCCCGAGCAGAGCCCGCACTCGCTGCGCAAAGGTAGGAGCGGGCTGGGGGTTCCGGGGGCCGCGGGGCGCCCGCGGTGGCGCGGCCCTGACGCGGCCCTGTCGCTGTCTCTGTCCCGCAGGGGGGCCCAAGAAGCTGGCGCCCATCCCGTCCCCGGCCAGCCTGTCCCCGACGCCCCCCAGCACCCCGTCCCCCGTACGGCCCCCCCGGAGCCGCCCCGGCCGCGGGGCCGCCCCCGCTGCTGCCGTCCCCCCGCCGCCGCCGCCGCCCCCCGCGCCCGGGCCGCCCCCAAAGCGCGGCCGCGCCCCGCGCTGCCCCCCCCGCCGCAGCCGCCCCCGGCCGCCCCCGCGCCCCCCCAGCCCCCGGAGCCGCCCCGCTCGGACACCGCGGGGCCCGGGGACGGCGCCGGCACAGGTAACCCTGGGGGGGGCTCCCGGGGGGGTGGCAGAGACCCCCGGCACGGGGACAATGGCCCTGAGGAGGCAGCAGTGCGCCCTGGAAGGTGGGGATGTCCCCAGGAGGGTGGCACCCTCCCCGCAGAGGCGGAACTGTCCCTGCAAAGGCAGAACTGAGCTCGGGAAGGTGGCGGTGTTCCCCGGGAAGGTGACAATGTCCCTGGAAAGGCAGAACCGTCCCCAGGATGTTGGTGATGTCCCCGGGAAGGTGACAATGTCCCTGGAAAGGTAGAACCGTCCCCAGGACGCTGGTGATGTCCCCGGGAAGGTGACAATGTCCCTGGAAAGGCAGAACCGTCCCCAGGACGGTGGTGATGAGCCCAGGGAGGCGCCAAGGCATGGGGAAGCTGGCTGTGTCCCATGGCAGGTGGCAATGTCACCAGGACTGTGGCATCCCCGGGAGCTGCGCTGCTGTCCCTACTGCTCTGCCCGCCCTGGCCCTGGGCTCTGGTGGTGCCGTGTCCCCCCGGGGTCCCCGCGCTGCTGCCAGGGGTTGCTTGGCAAGTGCAGGTGGCATTGGGGACCACGGAGGACACAGAGGCTGGGGGAGTGTCCCAGTGTCCCTCCCGTGGGGTCTGGCAGGACTCAGGGCTCTGTCCCTGCCTGTGAGGGGTGGGACAGCCCGAGTGGCAGTGAGGGGCGGTCACAGTGTCCCCAGGGGCTGCCACCTGCCTTTGGGTGGCACTGGCATCAGTGTGGCTCTGCCAACGCATTGCTGTGGGCCTGGCATGGATGCAGCCCTGACATCACACCTGGCATCACCTCTGGCTCGAGTGCATCTCCCCTGTGCCACTGCGGGACAAGATCCCTGAGCCACATCCTGAGCAACATCCCTGAGAAACATCCCTGAGAAATGTCCCTGAGAAATGTCCCTGGGCAATGTACCTGAGAAACATCCCTGAGAAATGTCCCCTGGGCAATGTCCCTGAGAAATATCCCTGGGCAATGTCCCTGGGTAACGTCCCTCAGCTGGGCAGGAGGGGCAGAGATGCTTCTTCTGTATGAGGGGCTTGCTCTGCTCTCAGCAAGGGACACGGTGACACTGCCTGCCTGTGGCTGTGGTCACCCTGCCCACTTCACACGTGCAGCCTCACCCTGAGGGTCCCCTGGGAGAGGGGACAGCGGTGTCACCTGCCCTCGGTGGGACGGGGCTTCGTGGGACACGGGCAGTGTGTGGGGACAGCGGTGTCACCTGTGCTCGGTGGGACACGGGCAGTGTGTGGGGACAGCGGTGTCACCTGTGCTCGGTGAGACACGGGCAGTGTGTGGGGACAGCGGTGTCACCTGTGCTCGGTGGGACACGGGCAGTGTGTGGGGACAGCTGGTGTCACCTGTGCTCGGTGGGACACGGGCAGTGTGTGGGGACAGCTGGTGTCACCTGTGCTCGGTGGGACACGGGCAGTGTGTGGGGACAGCTGGTGTCACCGCCCTGGCTCGGGTGGGGTCCACAGAGCAGGGGGCGGTGGTGCCACCCCTGCTGGCGGCGGTGACACGGTGGGTGTCCCCAGCCCGGTGGGTGTCCCCATCTCTGTGCCCTCCCGCAGGTCTGCTCCGTTTTGAGGTCCCCTCCCTCCACGTGTCCCCGGATGCCGCCCTGTGCCGGGACCTGCCCGAGGCAGCTCAGAGACTCTCGGGGCCGAGCGTGACCCCGCGGCAGGAGGAGGAGGAGGAGGAGGAATCAGAGAGCACAGCCCTATGACAGTGTCCCTGTCCCCAAGCTCATCCGTGGGGCCAGCCCCGGCCACCGGCACCCAGGGCCACGGCGCCACTTTCGGGTGGCAAAGCGCCCGCTTTGGGGGCGGCCGCCGTTCTTTAGTTCATTTTTGTTCGCCTTATCCAGACTTTGCCTTGGAAGCGGGTGCCTGCCCCCCCGCCCCGCAGCACCCGCGACCCCGGGGCGGTGCCACCACGTCCCCGTGCCCCGAGGCGGGTGCCACTGGGTGCTGGCCAGGTGACAAGGAGCTCGCCGGCGCTTTGCAGTGGCATTTCCTTTCTTCGGCTTCTTCCCCCTCCGCTTGTTTGGGAGCAGGATGGGACCTGACCAGCAATAACCTGGGGACGCAGGATGTGCCCCCCCGGCTCTTGGGGTGCTGGCGGGGGGGGCGCACGTCCCTCGGCACCCACTGTCCCCGGGGGTTGGTGGCTTTGGTCGTGCATGCACAGACAAATTAACCTTTATCCTTTCCAGAGAGAGAAGAGCTGTATATATATATCGGCAGAGATATATATATATTCTATATTTGTATAGAGAGAGAGAAACTATAGAGAGATTTGTTTTATGTGGAGCCATTCCCGCCCGGCCGGGGCCAGAGGGAGGATGGAAATGGCAGCGCTTCGCCCCCGCCCCGCTCGCGCCGTGCCCCCGCCCCAGGTGGGCACCGGGGGGCACCAGCACCCCAAAGCAATCAATAAATCCAATAAATCCGTGTGCCACTCGCTGAGAACTGCCCAGCAGCGCTGGCCTTTCCTTCCTGCCCCCGCCTTGGGGGGAGGATTGGGAGGTGGAGAGCGTTTGGGCGGTAAAATGGTGGTTTGGCGTTTTACAGGGAACATTATGGCTCTGGTGCCATGGGATGGGCAGGGGCACCTCCCCCAGAAACAGCCACCCCACACGGCCGGGCCCAGCCAGGACTGACCCCTGATCCCGGGCTGATCCCCACTGCAGGACCAGGACCAGCCCCAAGGGACTCTGAGCCCTTTTCCCCTGGGATGGACACTGGGTTTGTTTCACGTGTCTTTAATAGAAACCGCCGGCGGTGGGGCAGAGCCCCGTACAAAAGCTGGCTGCAGGAATCGGGGATTGCATAGACCGAGGTGTGGGGGACCCCCCACCCTCAAATAGTCGCCTTTTAGAAAACAAAAAGCGTCTCTGAATAAACCTCTCCTGGTACAATAAATACTCTGGTGCAGCAGAGCTGGGGACCATGCACGCGCCTGCCCTGTTTGGGATGGCCCTGTGCTGGGAGACCCCCGGGTTCAGAGCCGCCCCTTTGGGATGAGCCCAGGTCTGAACCCCCCTGCTAGGGATGGTCCTGGTTTGGAATGCTCCTGGATCGGGGAGCCCTGGGTCAGGCAGGAGCCCCCATGTCAGGATTGCATTTGGGAGCCTCTGGCTCAGGGTAGCCTGGTTTGGTTTTGTCCCTGGGCTGGGAGCCCCCGGGTCAGGACACCCCCGGACGGGATGTTCCCGGTTTGGGGTCCCTGGTTCAGGCACCCTTGTGGTGAGACGCCCTCCGTCGGGGAGCTCCCCGATCCGTTCAGGACCGGCTGTTCAGCTGCTGGGGTGGTGCTCCCGTCCATGGCTCAGAAGCTGGACTCGGGCACGGCCGAGGGGCGCAGGGGCCCGGGGGGCTGCCGGCCCCGCTGCAGGGCGGCCCCGGGGGCACCGCGGGCGGCCAGGGGCGGCCCCGCCGCGGCCCTGCCCAGCGAGGCGGATCTGCGCAGCCCCGCCTCGGCCCGGGGGGGCAGGCTGGCCGAGCTCCGCGACCGCCCCAGCGCCGAGGGGCCGGGGGGGCAGCGGCCCGGGGCGACACCCGCGTCCCCCCGCGGCCCCGCGGCCCCGGGGCTGCCGGCACCCGGGGGCGGCCGGCGCGGGGTCCCCTCGGCGCTGGCGGCCCGGCGGAGCCGTCGGGGGGCGCGGGGGGGGCCCGGCTCCCCCTGTCCCGGGGGTCCGGCCGGGGCGGTCCGGACGCTGAGGCTGCGACCGTGCAGCCCCTGCAGACCCCGCACCGGCGGCCGCGCCTCGAACCCGCCTGCGGGGAAACCACGGTCAGGGCGGGCGGGGGGCGCGGCGGGCACCGGGGGCCGGGCATCCTGAGCCTCACCGTTCTCCGGGGCGCCGACGGAGCCCGAGCAGTCGGGGTCGCTGCGGGGCTCGGAGGCGGCCAGGCGGAACACCCAGTGCCCCGCGGCGGCGGCGGAGCCTGTGGGGAGCGGCGGGCGTGGGCCGGGGGCACCGCTCGGGGGGACCCAGCGTGGGGAGCGGGGCGAGGGCCGGGGGTGGGACAGGGTGGGCTGGGGGTCAGCCGGGGATGGGACAGGGTGGGCTGGGGGTGAGCCGAGGATGGACAGGGTGGGCTGGGAGTGAGCCGGGGATGGACAGGTTGGGCTGGGGGTCAGCCGGGGATGGGACAGGGTGGGCTGGGGGTGAGCCGAGGATGGACAGGGTGGGCTGGGAGTGAGCCGGGGATGGACAGGGTGGGCTGGGGGTGAGCCGAGGATGGACAGGGTGGGCTGGGGGTGAGCCGAGGATGGACAGGGTGGGCTGGGAGTGAGCCGGGGATGGACAGGGTGGGCTGGGGGTGAGCCGGGGGTGGACAGGGAGGGCTGGGGGGGAGGGAGCACACGCGTAGAGATAGCACAGCAGGGCTCTGTGCACACGTGTGCAGGGGGCAGAGGCAAGCGTGAGCACACGGGTGTGGGTCACACTTAGGGCTGTGGGTGAGCACACGGCAGTGCCGGCGTGCGGGGTCAGGGATTTGGGGCTCACCCGTGCCGGAGCCGGCGGCGCGGCGGCGCTGGTAGAACAGGATGTAGGCGCTGCGGGTGCTCACCTCGGCCTCGCGCACCCACTCCACCCGGCTGTCGTCGTAGCTGTACCAGCGCCCGTCCAGGGCGTTGCAGCAGAACGCTGGGGGCGAGGGGGCACGGGGTGAGCGGGGACGGGGGCTCTGTCCCGGGATGCCCCTAGCCCGGGGTGCAGGGGGTGCCAGGAGCCCCGTGGTGCAGGGAAACACCAGGGGAGTGGGGCGGTGCTGGGGTACACTTCCCGGTGCTCTGGGGTGGCTGCAATGCCATCCTGCATGTCCCCTGCCCCCCGGCTGCCCCCTGCCCCGCCCTGCCCCACGACACCCCCATTGTACCCCCCGTCCCCCGTGTCCCCGCTCACCGGTGTAGTGGCCGCCCTGCATGCTGCCGTGGTGGTTGCAGACGGCGTACAGGTCGTACAGGTGGTCGCGGGGGCAGCCCGGGGGCAGGCGCAGGGGGGGCTGCCAGGGCGCCCAGCGCCCCAGGAGCTGCCCCCCGGGCTGGCCCCGCTGTGCCACGTGCGGGGCCATGTCCAGCCCCCGCAGCGGGAACCTCACCAGCGTGGTGAGCTTGTGCCGCTGCTCGGCCACCTGCCGGAAGCGCTTCAGGTGGATGATGAGGATGTCGGGCAGCGTCCACAGGCTGAGCTTCACCGTGCCCTGCTGGGGCACCTTGCAGTGCGGGCAGCGCCAGGCATCGTCCGGGGCCAGCTGGGGACGCCACGTCAGGGCCACCTTCCTCCCTCCCTGTCATCCCCGGCAGCCCCACAGCCACCCCCAGCGCTGCAAGCGCCCGCAGCCCCTGTGCCAGGGGTGGGCAGGGCATGGGCCTGCCGAGGTGCCCCTACCTGCTCCTCCTTGGTGTAGAGCTGGAAGCACTCGTCCAGGGTGCAGCTGTGCTGCTGCCCGTGCGCCTGCTGCTGCTGCCGCACGCTCTCTGCGTCCTGCACCACCTCCTCCTGGATGCTCCCAAACAGCCTGGGGGGGATGTGGCACCAGTGAGGGTGACCCGAGTGCCAGGGCGTCCCCCCAGCCCGGGCACAGGGCACTCACCGCTCTTTGGTGCTCGTGTCCCACTCCACTGTCAGCCTCACGTGGGGAGGGCCCCCGGCCCCGCACAGCTGCAGGGCCCTGAGGGGAGGACAGGGTGAGATGTCCCCAGAACCCCTGTCCCCATGGGGACACCTTCTTGCCAGCCCGTGGTGGCAGGCAGGGACAGCCACCACCTCCCACAAGGGGAACGCTGGGCTGGGGACCCAGTGCTGGGGCAGCAGAGTGACCACCACTGTGGCCACTCAAGGTGTCACCACTGGCCACCCATGGCGACAACACAGCCATGCACAGGGACACTGTGCGCACTCATGGTGATGCCACTAACCACCCCCAGGGCTTGAGGGGATGTCCTGGGGACAGTCCTGTCCCTGCAGCCCCTTACCTGTCGATGGCAGGGTGGCAGAGAGGACGGGGATCCTGAGGGGACAGGTAGGTGCAGGGGGCCGAGCCCCCGGCCAGGCGGATCCGGAAAAGGGCTCCCGTGCCCTGTGAGGGGAGAGGGGGCTGTGGGGTCACCAGGGGACAGGGATCCCCTGCCCAGCAGCAGCACCTGGCCAAGCCAGGCCTTGGGACACGGGGCAAAACCAGCCCCCAAATTCTGATGGCTTTGAGGGGACAGGGCTGTTCCCTGGGCTCACCTGTGGCCGGACCTCTCCCCGCAGGACTCCCCTCAGCTGGGCCAGGATGTTCTGCTGCAGCTGCTCCCAGGAGACACCGCGCTCCTCCCGCAGCACCAGCGGGGGCCCGAACCTGGGCACAGGCAGCAGGGACACAGGGCTGGGTGTCACACGGGTGGGAGTGGGCAGGACAGGGTGGCAGGCAGGTGGCAGGCAGGACAGGGTGGCAGGACAGGGTGGCAGGCAGGTGCCAGGCAGGTGACAAGGCAGATGGCAGGCAGGTGGCTGGCAGGTGACAGGCAGGTGACAGGCAGGGGGCGGTACCTGGCGAGCTGTGGCCCCGTGCCCGCCGTGTTGCAGAGCAGCAGCAGGATGCGGCCGCCGGGCGCGCGGTGCAGGCAGTCGGAGGAGCGGGCGGCGCTGGGCAGCAGGCGAGGCCCCTCCGGCCACGGCGCTGCAGGGGACGTGGGGAGGCTGCGGGCACATCCTGAGGAATGAGGGAAACAAGGGGCTCTCGTTAGCACTGGGTTAATTAGTGCCACAGCCCTGCCCAGCACCACCGGTCCCACCAATCCCAGCAGAGAGGACACAGCTCCCACCAATCCGAGTCAAAGAGACCCACTTCCACCAATCCCAGCAGAAACTGCCTCCCCCATTCCCTGTGGGGTGCAGCTGCCTCTGACCAATCACAGCAGGGAGGATCCACCGCACCACCAATCCCAGCGAGGGATCCACTCCCTCCCACCAATGACAGAGAGGGATCCACTCCCTCCCGCCAATCACAGTGAGGGATCCACTCCCTCCTGCCAATCACAGTGAGGGATCCACGGCCTCCCGCCAATCACAGGGTCCTTGCCGCCCCCCCGCCCAGCGCCAATCCCAGCACAGCCCGGGAGCTGTCAGCCAATCGGCGCGGGGCGGGCCGGCAGCCGCAGCCAATCGGCGCGGGGCGGTACCTGCGCGCCGGGCGGGCGGTGGCTGGAAGGCGTAGACGGGCGCGGCCTCGCCGGCCGCCCGCAGCGCCTCGGGGTCGGACAGGGAACGCAGGAGGCCCCGCGGGGACACCTCGGCCAGGATCACCTGCGGGACGGGCGCTCATCAGCACCGCGCGGGCTGGCCCCGCTCTCCGCTCCCCGCTCCCCACTCCTCTCCCCGCTCCCCGCTCCGCTCCTCGCTCTTCGCTCCCTTCCCCGCACCCCGCGCCCCGCTCCGCTCCCCGCGCCCTGCTCCACTCCCCGCTCCGCTCTCCGCTCCGCTCCCCCCACCCCGCTCCCCGCTCCGCTCTCCTCGTTCCCCGCCTGCCCCGTTACCTGCTCGGCGGGGACGCGGCCCTCCCGCGCCACCATCTCCCGCAGGTCGGCCACGGTGCCCAGCAGCGGCACGGCCAGGCCCACCCGCACGAAGCGCCAGCGCTCACACTGCAGCACCAGAGTGACGTTCAGAGCCCTGGGGACACGGCGGGGACACGGCGGGGACACGGCTCAGCACCGCCGGGGCAGCCCCGCATGGCACACACCCACCGGGCACCGCTGCCGCCTGCCCCGGGGCTGCCGCCGCCTCCGCGTTCGTTATTTACCCCAACCAATGCAAATTGCTCTGCTCGGAGCTGCCGTCCCGCGGGCTCACCTGGTCTGGCGCAGCGGGATGGGCAGGGAGATGCACAGGAAGGGGTCGAAGGTGTTGCTCTGCTTCAGGCAGTGAGGGCACGTCAGGGAGGACCTGGCAGATGGATGGGCAGTGTCAGCACAGCGGGCACGGCCCCCGAGAGCCCGCCCTGGGGCTGATCCCAGGTACCACAGCCCAGATCCATCATCCCAGGTACCACAGCCCAAATGCACCATCCCAGGTACCACAGCCCAGATCCATCATCCCAGGTACCACAGCCCAAATGCACCATCCCAGGTACCACAGCCCAGATCCATCATCCCAGGTACCACAGCCCAAATGCACCATCCCAGATCCGTCATCCCAGACACCACACACCAAATCCATCGTCCCAGACACCACATCCCAAATTCATCATCCCAGATACCAACAGCCACTGACTGCTGATTCTTCTTAATTCTGTTTTCTTGGGGGGAGGATTGGTTGGTTTTTTTGATTTGTTTTCTGTGTTTTGGGGTTTTTAGAGGGGGTTAAATTTTTTTTTTTTTTCCACTGCCTTTTTGTTCAACAAAAAGGGGGAAAATGAATTAAAATCCAAAGCAAAATCCCAAGTCCTCGTTATTTGTCACCTTGAAGAGCCACTGAGCTCCCTGGGAAACAGCAACACGAATTAATAATCCTTTAGCGCACAGACGGCTCTGGCACGTGGAACAGGGATAATTAAAGTGCCTTTTGCATATATAGGACGAGGGATTAATTGAGAGAGGAGGCAGGGCTTGTGATGCCAGATGTGTCCCCTGCTGCCTGCAGTGCCGTGGCTTGGGGACAGGGTGGCCTGAGCATCCCATGAGTGCCAGGCAGGTGTGGAAAGGGACCCCACTGTGGGCAGGGACAGCACCATGGGCAGGGGACACTGACACTGGAGCAGGTCACTCCAACCCTGTCCAACCTGGCCTTGGACAACTTTCAACTGTTTGTAGAGGAAGGAGCTGCGATGGCTGGAGTGGGTGGGATGGATGGATGGATGGATGGATGGATGGATGGATGGAAGGATGATGGATGGATGGATGGATGGATGATGGATGGATGATGGAAGGATGATGGATGGATGGATGGATGGATGATGGATGGATGATGGATGGATGGATGGATGGAAGGATGGATGCATGATGGATGGATGGATGGATGGATGGATGGATGGATGGATGGGTGGATGGATGATGGATGGATGGATGGATGATGGATGATGGATGATGGATGATGGATGGATGATGGATGGATGGATGATGGATGATGGATGGATGGATGGATGGATGGATGATGGATGGATGGATGATGGATGGATGGATGGATGGATGGATGGATGGATGGATGGATGGATGATGGATGGATGGATGATGGATGATGGATGGATGGATGGATGATGGATGGATGGATGATGGATGGATGGATGATGGATGGATGGATGATGGATGATGGATGATGGATGGATGATGGATGGATGGATGGATGATGGATGGATGGATGATGGATGATGGATGGATGATGGATGGATGGATGGATGGATGGATGGATGGATGATGGATGGATGGATGGATGGATGGATGGATGGATGGATGGATGATGGATGGATGGATGGATGATGGATGGATGATGGATGGATGGATGGATGGATGGATGGATGATGGATGGATGGATGGATGGATGATGGATGGATGATGGATGGATGGATGGATGGATGGATGGATGGATGGATGATGGATGATGGATGGATGGATGGATGGATGGATGGATGATGGATGGATGGATGATGGATGGATGGATGGATGGATGATGGATGGATGATGGATGATGGATGGATGGATGGATGGATGGATGGATGATGGATGGATGATGGATGGATGGATGATGGATGGATGGATGATGGATGGATGATGGATGGATGGATGGATGGATGGATGATGGATGGATGGATGGATGGATGGATGGATGATGGATGGATGGATGGATGGATGGATGGATGGATGGATGGAGATCCTCCCCGTTTCATCCCTTCCCTGGCTCACAGTGCTCACCCAGAGCTCACAGAAGGCCCCTGTGGCAGGACCTGTGCCCCACTGACCTGTACTGGGCCTGGAAGTGGCTCTGCACGAAGCTCTGCCCACGGGGGTGCTGGGTGCCTGGGGGGGACCTGCTGCCACTGCTGCTCCCGTCCTTGCCAGGCTGCAGGGGCAAGAGACAAGTGCTGAGTGAGGTGATGGGGTGAGGGCCATGTCCTTCAGGGGGTCAGGGACATGTCCTAGGGATCCAAGCCCAGCTTTGGTGTCCCTATGGCACGAGGATGGGCTGAAGGTGATGCCAAAGAGACTCTGGCACCTGCCTTCCTGGCACTGCTGTGCCCTCCAGGCAGTGTCAGTAAAAAACCTGGGCTGTTCTGGGGTAAGACAGTGACTTTCTGGTGTCTCCATGAGTAAGATTGAAAATCACTGAGGATTTTGGCCGAGAGGTGGATTTTCCTCAATGCCATCTGCTGGCACCAGGTCCTGCTGAGCCTGACGTGTCCTGACGGTCTGGCTGGCACTGGGGTCCATCTGGAGTGGCTGAGAGGGGACCTGGATGGTGTCTGTGCCCTACAGGGCCCACAGAATTCCCCAAAAACCCAAGGGGTGCCTCCTCCTCCCATCCTCCTGGCAGCCAAGCCTTGGTGCCCACTTTGGTCCCCCCTCACCCCAGACATTTATTGGGGTCCCACCCCTGCCGGGCATCCCTCCCCAAGGACAGGGGCACGTGAGTGACATTCGGGTGGCATCACCAAAAGGAGCCAAAACTGGGGGGTGCCAGGCAAAACCGCAGGTGCTGAGGGACACACCAAGGGTCCCCTCCCCAGAGCCAGGTGGCACAGCCTCCAGGTGACACAGCCTCCAGGTGACACAGCCTCCAGGTGACACAGGCAGTGTCACACCACAGCTCATGGCACACATGGGCACTGACATTTAATGGGAGCTGCCGGGCTCCCCCAAAAAGCCTGGGGCATCCAAATGTCCCAGGGAAGGTGGCAGGGCTGAGGACAGCTCAGGTCAGGGCAGGGATGGCAGCAGGGCCCTGGCCAGGCAGCAAAGCCTCTCCAGAGGTGCTGGAGATGGGCACCACAGCCAGGCTAGCCCTGGGACAGTGCTGGAGGCTGGGCTGGGTGTCACCCCCAAAGCAGGGACAGCTCAGTGCTGGGCCGGGTGTCACCCCAAAGCAGGGACAGCTCAGTGCTGGGCTGAGTGTCACCCCCAGTGTGGGGACAGCTCAGTGCTGGGCTGGGTGTCACCCCCAAAGCAGGGACAGCTCAGTGCTGGGCTGAGTGTCACCCCCAAAGCAGGGACAGCTCAGTGCTGGGCCGGGTGTCACCCCCAAAGCAGGGACAGCTCAGTGCTGGGCCAGGTGTCACCCCCAAAGCAGGGACAGCTCAGTGCTGGGCTGAGTGTCACCCCCAGTGTGGGGACAGCTCAGTGCTGGGCCAGGTGTCACCCCCAAAGCAGGGACAGCTCAGTGCTAGGCTGAGCTCATGGTCAAACAGCAACAGCTCAAATCCATCTCCTGGAACAGGCGGCGCCCGGCGGGCAGGAGCAGGCGGGGAAGGAGCAGGGAAAGAGCCGGGAAGGAGCCGGCAGGAGGAGGCAGGAGGAGGCAGGGGTGACCAGGGCCAGGGCCAGGGCAATGCCTGAGCGCAGATGGATTGAAGAAGACTTAATTACTCATTTTGCCAGCAGCAAAGCCGCCGAGCTGTAATTACAGCGGGTTTAGCTGGAGGCAGGGAGAGACGGGGGGGCTGCATCTCCTCCTCACCCAAGGACCAGGATGCCCCTAGAGCCGGGATGCTCAGCTGGATGGGCTCCTGCCCACACCCCCACTCTCCCAGCACCCCGATCCCTGCCGGCCCCGCAGCACTCGGCTCCCACCGCGAACCGCAGCATCCCCATCCCCTCCGGGGCGGGGCCCGGCTCCATCCATCGCCTGGCACCGCATCCCGCTGTCCCTGGTCCCAGACCTAAACGCCTCCCCCGAGCCGGGGCCACCCACCTGCGTGGGGCCGCGGCTCTGCTGGGCCGGGGAGGCGGCGCCCAGGTCCTCGTGCATTCGGTCCAGCAGCCAGAGCAGGAACTCGAGCGCGTCGTGCTGAGCATTGCCCCGGAACTGCGAGCTGTGCTTGGAGACGATGTTCTGCAAGACACGGGCGGGGCGGGCGCTGATCAACGGGGTCACGCTCAGCACCCACCCCAACACCATCCCTGGAACAGCCTCTGCCCTGTCCTGCCTCTGCAGGGACATCACGGCCACCACGGGGCCAGCAGAGCAGTGGGGACAGAGACAGACGCTCTGTGGTGTCCCAGCTTCCAGCGGCCAGGAGGGGACACAGGGAAAACCGCAATGAAGTGAATGAAGTGCAGATGGGCAGGTCCAGCCATGGGGACCCTCGGGTCCCACCTGCCCCGAGCGCTCGGATGGCACCAACCCCGTGTAGCGCATCCCAGGGCGGGGCTCGGCTGCCCCGGAGCTCCCCCGGGCACTTTGAAAAGTTCAGTTTCTTGGCAGCACCGAGGAAACGTCACCCGGGCAGGGGACACGTGTCCCTGAGCGTGGGGAGCTGCGGTGCCGGGCTGGCCATGCTGCGATGCCCCTGGCACCCTGTCCCCTGGCACACTGGCAGAGCTGTGACACACTCAGGGACAGAGCCTGAGGCCACTGAATTTGGCTCCTGGGACAACATCCTGCCTTCCCCGTGATCCCAGCCGGCTCCAGCTCAGCCTCAGGGCTCTGGGCACGGCCGGGGCTGGCAGCTCACCCACCCCGGGGGCTCCGGGGACAGGGGCCAGGCCAGAGGGAGGTGACAGCAACAGGGCCGGGGGTGTCTGGCAGGGCAGGGTCCACGGGGAGGGTGAGGCAGGGGAGCAGCTGATGTGAGCTGGGAAGGGTTCTGGGGGTTCGGGGGCGTTAGGAAGGGTGGCAGTGGGTTCGGGGGGCTGGGAAGGGTGGCAGTGGCTTTGGAGGGCTGGGAAGGGTGGCAGTGGGTTTGGGGGGGTTCAGAAGGGTGGCAGTGGGTTCGGGGGGTTCAGAAGGGTGGCAGTGGGTTTGGGGGGGTTCAGAAGGGTGGCAGTGGGTTCGGGGGGTTCAGAAGGGTGGCTGTCAGTGGGTTCGGGGGGCTGTGAGCGGGCTGTGCCGGGCGCTGTGAGCCGGCTGTGCCGCTGCTGCTGAGGATGCCGCTGGGGCCGGGCTGAGCCGGGGCCGCGGGGCGGGGGCCGCTCGGTACCTTGAACTCGGCGGAGAGCTGCGGGGTGTACTCGCGGGTCCAGAGCGCACGGACCAGGGCCGCCAGCCGCTGCGTGACCTCTCCGCGGGCGCGGTACCGGCCCAGCGCCAGGCGCTCGGCCAGCGGCGCCGTGTTGCTCAGGCACTGCACCACGGCGTTCATGAAGCAGGTGTTGCCGTGGTTCCGCAGCCCCTGCGCGCCCGGCGGCCGCTCCCCGGGGCCGCCCGCTCCCGCCTCGTCCGCTCCCGCCTCGCCCCCCGGGCCCGCCGCCGGGGCCGCCCCGCCGAGCCGCCGCCGCGACCCCCCCCGGAACCCGCCCTCGTCATCCTCGGGGGCGGCGCGGCGGCCCCCGCGGCCCCCGGCCAGGCGCGCCCAGGTGCGGAGCAGCCGCCCGGCCAGGCTGCCCAGCGAGCGCAGCGCCCGCCGCCGCCGCCCGCCCCCCGGCCGCGGCCGCCCCGCCGGGCTCGCCCCGCCGCCCCCCGCCCGCCGCCGCCGCCCGGGGCCGCCGCCCGGCCCCGCCGCGCTCATGGCCGCGGGCGGCCGCCGCCCTGCCCCGGCCCCGCCGGCCCCGGCCCCGCCGCGGCGCGCATGGCCCCGGGCGGGCGCTGGGCGCCGCCGGTGCCGGTGCCGCTGCGGGGCCCGGAGGGGCCGGGCGGGAGGTTTTGTGCGCGGCCGGCTCCTCCCCCGGCCGGGCTGGCTCGGGAGAGGGAGACGGGAGGAGGAGGAGGAGGAAGAGGGAGCGGAGCGGAGCGGAGGCGGGGGGAACGGGGAGGCGCCGCCGGCGGCCGTGCCCCGCCTGCCCCGGTGTCCCCAGCGTCACCCCGGCACCGCCCGGCCGAGGCAGCCGGGGTGAGCCCCCCTCTGTCCCCTCCGCCGCTTTCCCGGCAGGGCCGTCCCCGCGCCCCGAGTGCTGCCCTCAGCATCGCCTCAGGTGTCACAGCGGCACTCGGGGATGCCCCGGTTCCGCCTGCTCTGGGCGCGCTGGGCTGATAGCGGCACGATGGTTTGGGGACATAATGACAGTTCCTGCACACAGAGTCACAAAACGGGGGTTTCCAGCCCAGTGCTGGCAGAGCCCAGAGCCTTTGGCCGCCTCCTGCTGCCCCACACTGTCTGGCACCACACACTGGTGTCGGTTTGGGGCTAGGGAGGTGGAGCACGGTGACAGAAGAAGGGGTCAGGAGGTGCTGTTGGATGTCACCGTCCCTCCTCCCCTCAGGGCAGGTGTCCCTGGGCCGGGCTGTGAGCTCGGGGGTGGTGACAGCACGGTGACCTCCCAGGGGATGCCAGGCGGGTGTGGCGGGCACGGATCGGGCACAGGGCCGTGTGCTGCCCCTGGAGTGATCTCCGGCTAAATGCAGCTGCCGATGCTGAGCAGATGGAGCGGGATCAGCCGCCCGTGGATCCCCAGGGACGGCTCCGCCGGGCTCAGGAGCTGCTGATCCAGACAGGAGAGAGGATTGAGCCCAGCCGAAGTTTCCTGCCGGCCACAGGCAGCACTGGTTGGCACGGGATGTCCCCTGCGAGCCTGGCTGGGGTCAGCCCTGCCCCCTGCCAGCCCTCCGAGGGAGCAGCTGCCTTGTGGGGACTGCAGCTCCCACCCGGAGCACCCTGGGGCCATCCCGGGCACTCAGCCTCCTGCTCCTCTGGGCAGATGGGAATGGGGATGGATCAGCCCTGCCGGGACTGGTCCCTGTGCCCGGGGAGCTGCTCTGGGCTGGGGGATGCAGGGCAGGGGCTCAGGGCAGCTCCTGGCCCCGCAGAGCCCCACCTGCACCGTGGGGGCTCAAGGCTGCCTGAGGAAAGCTGCTGGCACTGCCGGGGCTCTTGCTGGGCCAGCGCTTGGGGAAGTCTGGGCTGAGCTGAAATTCCATCTACAACCCCCCCAGGCTCAGAGCTTTGACTCCTGGTCTGACTCTGCATCCACTGCTGGAGCTCATTTCTCAGCATCCTCCTGGCCAGAGCTGTGAAATCCATCATTACAAAGCCAATAAATGAAATTGGGAAAAGCATCCTTAACACCAGCCTCCCTGCTCCTATCTGAAGGTGCCAATCCATGCACAGAGTGTTCCCTGGGACGCCTGGCAGGTTCCTGACCTGCTCCAGCAGCCCCCATTGCAAACCCCAGTGTAGACCCCAGGAGATGGGAACTGGGACCTGCCTGAGCACTCAGGGGCTGCGGGGCCTTTCCCGGCTGCATCCCCTAACAAGGGCAGGTTGTGCCTCATGCAGCGTGGGCAGAACGGGTTTATCCAGAGCAGCTCCCGGCTCACTGAGGAGAAAAGCACTTGTTGTTCCTCTCTGGCCGCTTTTGGCTGCACACTGGAGCCCCGAGCATCCCACGCGAGCCAGAGCTGTGGTGCAGGGAGGGAGAGGGAGCCCGGGCAGGGCTCCTGCAGAGCTCAGGGCAGCCAGAAACCCAAAGCAACTCCTCAAGGAAAGGGAGGAGAAGCCTGGAAAGGAGCGAGGGAAGGGGAGAGGCCAGAGGCAGGAGCTGAACTCAGGTTGGGTCAGAACCTGGTGTTTGTCAGAGGGGGAGGGATGGGAAGGGAGAGCTGACAAACACAGCCGAGGGAAATGGCTCTAAAATGAGAGAGTGAACTCAGCCCTGCCAAAAACCCCAATGCTGCCAGGATTAGGAAGTTAGGGTAGTGAAAGCATTTATCCCGGGATCCTGCCAGCCCCCCCAGCTGCTCCCTGCGATGTCAGTGCAGGATTCTGACAGCACACACCAGCCAACGGCTGTGAACTGAATCAGGGCCTTTCCAGGCACAGGCAGAGGCATCCCGTGGCTGTCAGTGCATCCCTCCCGGCCTGGAGCAGGCAGAGGTGCCTTTCCCACAGGTAACTCCAGTTCATTCCAATTCAAGGCAGTTTGCACAGGGGAGTGAGCCTCAGGAATGCTCACCGTGTCAATCTGCCTTTCAGTGGCACTGTAGTTGTCATCTTCCCTCTTTTTCAGGTCATTCTGAACGTGATGCCTTCCCATTCAGCCTAAATCAAATATTTATCAACGCTGCAGCATCCGGCACTGCTGGGTTGCGTCAGCACTTTCTCCCTAAAATGCCTTTTTTGGGATCTCCTGGCTCTCTCCAGCTCCTGCCTCTCAAGCTGCCATTTCCTGCTTCGGCTTCAGAGCAAATGTGGGGTGGGCAAAATCCGAGTGTCAAACACCAGGAAAGGGTGGAAACGCTTGGTCCCTGTACTGGAAAATTCCTTGTTGTCATGGCATGGACTGCCTGGGACAGCAGACAGCCAGGATGGGTATGAAAACACGGAGGGGTTGGGTTGGATTAGGGAGACACGGGGACAGGACAGCCCTGGGCACGGACATGAGTCCCTGTGCCAGGGAGACACTTGGATTTCAGGATAAAATCCTGAATAGATCTGAGCTGAACCGACTCAGGCCCCAGAGAAATCCATTTCCACGCTGCCAAATCATCATGATAATAATAACAGCAAAAAAAAAAAAAAAAAAGAGAAACCTTCCTCCCTGCTCTGCCCTGGGACAATGTTTGCTTTCTTTGAGCCTCTCCCGCTCTCTTGGCACGGGCTGGGAACATCTGTGCTGTGGAGTGGAAATGTGCTTTCAGCAGCCCCATCCTCTCCCGGCCTGGGGGCAGCTGGGGGAGCCCGGGCGGGGCTGGCACTGCCCCCTCCCTGCCCCTCCCTGCCCCTCTGTGCCTGCGGCCATTTTTGGGCTCCGGGCAGGCAGAGAAATCTCCCCCCTTGGAACCCCTCCCTCCTCAGCCTCTGCAGCTCGGATTGAATTATAGATAGCAGAGTGAGTTATTCGTGCCCCATGAAAGATGCATGGGGCCTGCCTTTTTTGGGAGTCTCTTTGAGGAGAGACATCATCGGGGAAAAGCAGGGAAATTCTGCTTGTGCAGGGCTCAGGCTGATGAATGGAGCTGGCCATGCTCCGCTGGTTCGCAATGAAAGCAGCAGATAACCCCGAGCTGCAGGAACTCCTGCACTTTGTTCACAGCAATTCCCCTCGGGTTTAATGCATCTGCTCCATCCCTGGTGCTTCACGGAGCTGGCGTCTCCAGGCTCTCTCCACCCGTTATCCTGTGAGCAGGGACTGTGATTACACAGCACTGAGCAGGGACTGTGATCCTGCAGCAGGAGCTGGGCTGGGATCCACAGTGCTGAGCAGGGACTGTGATCCCACAGCAGGAGCTGGGCAGGGACTGTGATCCCACAGCAGGAGCTGAGCTGGGATCCAGCAGTGCTGAGCAGGGACTGTGATCCCACAGCAGGAGCTGAGCAGGGACTGTGATCCCACAGCAGGAGCTGAGCCAGGATCCAGTAGTGATGACAGGGATGTGCCCACAGGGACAGGGATGTGATGGGAGGGACAGGGATGTACCCCCAGGGACAGGGATGTGCCCCAGGGACAGGGATGTGCCCACAGGGACAGGGATGTGCTGGGAGGGACAGGGATGTGCCCTCAGGGACAGGGATGTGCCCACAGGGACAGGGATGTGCCCGCAGGGACAGGGATGTGCCCCAGGGACAGGGATGTGCTGGGAGGGACAGGGATGTGCCCCAGGGACAGGGATGTGCTGGGAGGGACAGGGATGTGCCCTCAGGGACAGGGATGTGCCCGCAGGGACAGGGATGTGCCCCAGGGACAGGGATGTGCCCACAGGGACAGGGATGTGCCCACAGGGACAGGGATGTGCCCTCAGGGACAGGGATGTGCCCGAGGGACAGGGATGTGCCCGAGGGACAGGGATATGCCAGAAGGGACAGGGATGTGCCCCAGGGACAGGGATGTGCCCCAGGGACAGGGATGTGCCCGCAGGGACAGGGATGTGCCCGCAGGGACAGGGATGTGCCCTCAGGGACAGGGATGTGCCCCAGGGACAGGGATGTGCCCTCAGGGACAGGGATGTGATGGGAGGGACAGGGATGTGCTGGGAGGGACAGGGATGTGCCCTCAGGGACAGGGATATGCCAGAAGGGACAGGGATGTGCTGGGAGGGACAGGGATGTGCCCCAGGGACAGGGATGTGCCCTCAGGGACAGGAATGTGCCGGAAGGGACAGGGATGTGCCCCAGGGACAGGGATGTGCCCACAGGGACAGCAGTGTGCTGGGATACAGGCCCTGCCAAGCTGAGCACAAGCCTGAAAGGTGACAGAGGCACCCAGAGCAGCGGCCTGGGAGGGAATGGCCTCTGTTTCCTGCAGCAATGTGGCTCTGGGGGCAGCCACACCAACTCTGGCTCTCAGTGGGTCCTCCCCTTCTGGCAGTGAGAGGTTTGGGGTGACCCGTGGGGACAGAGTGGCTCTGCTGAGGCCGGGCAGAGCCCTGATCTCCAAACCTGCCCCTCGTGCACCTCCACACTCTGCCCCAGGGGAGCTGGCAGTGCCAGAGCTCCTGGGACCCCTGGGCGGCTCTCACAGGGCCCCTGCTCTTTCCCCCACACAGGCACAGAGGTTTTGCCAGCCTGTCCCACATTCCAGGGCTGCTCCTGGATCCCCTGGCTGCTGCAGAGCCTGTGGAACCTGCTGGAGAGACCGTGGCTCACAGCACAGGGGCTCCAGAGGAAGAGAGGATTCTGACTGCATTCCTGTGCTGAAGGCTCCATTAGTGAGAACGGGGGTTTTCAGGCAGAAGGAAGAGGATTTGTGCAGTGTTTGATGGATGGCAGAGGGGCACAGGCTGAGAGGATCCCCCTGTGCTGTGCTGTGAGCAGGAAATGCTTCCAGTGGCACGTGAGGAAAAACAAGCAATGACACCTCTAAATGCCATCCCCAGTGCCTTCCAGAGCTGTCAGTGCAGGTGTGGAGATAAATCATCTCCATTAACCAAAACATCTGAGATCCTCAGCATTAAGGGCTGCAGCATTCTCTTCTGCTGCATTTTAATTGATGACAGAATTCTCCCAGGTCTCCAAATCCTTCCCTTGCATCACTTCCCAGGCTGCTGCCTGCGCTGATCTTTACACAAACAGCACTCGGGAGCTGTTGCTTTTAATCCTGGATGTGATACTGAGTTAGTAATAAGCACTTCTGCTGTGGAAATTTGGAGGCTGTTTGAGGAATCTGAGTGTGCCAGGCTGGAAACACCCAGGCATTTCTAGCAGAGGCTGCACTCTCCAGAACCAGGTCCCTGAACAGGGCTTTAAACTGGGCACTGCAAAAGAAGCAGCCCCAGCATCCCTGAGTTCCTTTGGGAACGTGGGGTTAAAAGCTTGGCTCGAAAGAGCTTCCCAGTAAATGCCAGGAGTTGGAGCTGAAATTTTTCCTTAATCAGGAGCAGACAAATTAAAATAAACACAGAAGACTGAATTTACACAACAAGTCATTCATTAAAGGCAGGGCAAAAAGGGGGAGGGAAGAGAGAGGGAGTGAAAGCAGAGAGCCTCCAAAAGGGAGCAGGTCCTCCCAAATTGAACAGATCCTACAATAGGGAACAGATCCTCCAAAATTGAACAGATCCTCCAAAAGGGAACAGATCCTCCAAAATTGAACAGATCCTCCAAAATTGAACAGATCCTACAATAGGGAACAGATCCTACAACAGGGAACAGAGCCTCCAAAAGGGAACAGATCCTACAACAGGGAACAGATCCTACAACAGGGAACAGAGCCTCCAAAATTGAACAGATCCTCCAAAAGGGAACAGATCCTCCAAAATTGAACAGAGCCTCCAAAAGGGAACAGATCCTCCAAAAAGGAGCAGATCCTCCCAAAGGCAGCAGAGCCTCCAAAAGGGAGCAGAGCCTCCAAAAGGGAGCAGATCCCAGCCAGGCTGTGCCAGGAGCCTCTGGGAAAGGTGGCAGTGACAACAGGGAAGTGTTGTAACCACGGCCAAGGTGATTCTCAGAAGTGGGGAACCCTTCACACCAATCTGAAAGGAGCACAAACCCCTGCTCCCCCTGAACCAGTCAGACCCATTTGTTCAGTGCTGTAGGGGCTCTTGGGGGGGATCTGGTAAATGCATGGCAGGAAATACAAAAATAGGTTATCCTCTAATTGTAAAAGTGCTTTAAAGTTGCCTCAGCTGTAAGGAAAAGGATCACCTGGGAGGCTGAGGAAGCAGCAGCCCCACAGCTCCTGCCCCAGCTGCTTGTGCAAATCTGGGGAATTCCAGACCAGGCTGGCAGCACCTGGAACCTGAGAATCCCACAATGGCTTGGGTTGGAAATTACCTTAGAGCTCATCCAGAGCCACTCCTGCCGTGGCAGGGACACCTTGCAGTGTCCCAGGCTGCTCCCAGCCCTGTCCAGCCTGGCCTGGGACATTCACAGGGGTGTCCAGCCCACAGCCTCTCTGTTCCAGGGCCTCCTCTCCTCAATATTTCTTCCTAATTTCTAATCTAAACCTTCCCTCCTCTGCCTAAGCCTGTTCCTGCTTTCCCCACAGGCAGGGAGCACTGAGATATCCCTTTGATTTCGGCAGGGTGGGACAATCACTGCGGGAATTGGGACAATTGCTCCTTCTCACTGAAGCACAGTCGGTGCCCAGCAGAGTTCAGAGCCTGCAGCAGCAGCTCCCGGGGAGCTGTGCCCAGAAACTGGGCCAGGAGCACAAAGGGCCTTCAAAGGGCTCTGAACCAGCATCCCTTCCCCAGGGTAAGGCAAAAGAGGCGCAGCAAATCCCTGGATTGAGTGCAGGCAATGCACAGGTGATGGCACAGCTCTCACACCAGTGGCACATGGCAGCCTGGGCTGGCTGCAGCCTGCCAGGGTCCTTGGGGAGGCACCTGGACACAGCCCTGAGTGCAGGAGAGCAGAGCTAAACCAGGAGCAGGGCAGGGGGAAGATGGTTCCCTGTGATCCCTGTGCCCCTGTGTGTCCCTGTGATCCCTGTGATCCCTGTGTTCCCTCTGTTCCCTGTGTTCCCTGTGCCCCTGTGTGTCCCTGTGATCCCTGTGATCCCTGTGTCCCTGTGTGTCCCTGTGATCCCTGTGATCCCTGTGTTCCCTCTGTTCCCTGTGTTCCCTGTGCCCCTGTGTGTCCCTGTGATCCCTGTGTTCCCTCTGTTCCCTGTGATCCCTGTGCCCCTGTGTGTCCCTGTGATCCCTGTGCCCCTGCATCCCCTCTGTTCCCTGTGTTCCCTGTGCCCCTGTGATCCCTGTGTCCCTGTGTCCCCTGGCTTCCATGTTCCCTGTGTCCCTTCTGTTCCCTGCATTCCCTGTGTCCCCTCTGTCCCTACTGTTGCCTCTGTTCCCTGTGTTCCCTGTGTCCCGTGTTCCCTGCATTCCCTGCATTCCCTGTGTCCCCTGTGTCTCCTCTGTTCCCTGCATTCCCTGCATTCCCTGTGTCCCCTGTGTCCCCTCTGTCCCCTCTGTTCCCTGTGTTCCCTGCATTCCCTGTGTCCCCTCTGTTCCCTGTGTTCCCTGCATTCCCTGTGTCCCCTCTGTCCCCTCTGTTCCCTGTGTTCCCTGTGTCCCCTGTGTCCCCTCTGTTCCCTGCATTCCCTGCATTCCCTGTGTCCCCGTGTCCCCTCTGTCTCTGTGTCTCCTGTTTCCCAAGTGCCTCCTGGAGCCCCTTCAGGCCCTGCCAGGGGCTCTGAGCTCTCCCTGGGACCTTCTCTGCTCCAGGTGAGCACCCCCAGCTCTCCTCAGAGCTCCCCAGGGTTTGATTTCCACTTTGACCCCATCATTGTCCCTGTGTCCTGCCCAGGCAGCACTCTGGGTCCCCCGGAGCAAACAGAGACCTTTGGGTGGCTCTCGTGTCCCCAGCAGCCAGGCAGCCCCAGCAGGGCTCTGTCTGCTGCCATCCTCTCGTGGATGAAACCCAGAGGCTGTGTAGGAGGTTAAAAATATCCCCATTCATTATTTACTCCTTGCAGCAAGAACCCGCTGCTTTGAAGTGTGATTATAAATACAAACACCATCAGAAACCCCGCCTGCCCACCCCTTCCCTGCAGGAATATTTGCTCTTTGTCCTGCTCTGCTCTCCTGTGAACTCTTCCAGCTCACCTCCTTCAAATGCACATTTGAATTTCCCTTCAGTGCAAATCAGCCCTTTCTGGAAATGCATTTCCAGGGGTGCATCCCCCTTTGCCTCGGCAGCCTGGGAGCTGCTCAGCTGTGACGGGGAGACCAAAACCAATCCTGCTGTTTATCCCAGTATTTATAGAGCTCACAGAAACGGGGACCAAAACCAATCCTGCTGTTTATCCCAGTATTTATAGAGCTCACAGAAATGGGGACCAAAACCAATCCTGCTGTTTATCCCAGTATTTATAGAGCTCACAGAAACGGGGACCAAAACCAATCCTGCTGTTTATCCCAGTATTTATAGAGCTCACAGAAATGCACGTACAGATAATCCCACGTAGGTGGAAAACAAGGAGCATCATCATCACCCACTGAAGTGTTCTGCCACTCCTTCTCAAAACAGAAACAAAGGAATCTTCAGATCAGCCCGAGGGAATAAACACATTCTCCTCTAGCTGAAGGCAGAGTTCCTTTAAGGTTGACCCGACTTATTTTCAATAAACATCTTTCCCTCCCCCAGCAGATCTGAACCCTTTCTTTAGAGATAAACTCCCCGTGGGGGGGCCGTGCATTCCAGGTTTGGAGTTTCATGGGGAGCCAGGGGCCCATAATTCCAGGTGTGAGCAAGGTTTTAGGGATAAAGGGTGATGATGTTTGTTCACTAAAACACGTCTTGGAGCATCCACATCTTGGCTGTTTGCTCACTAAAACACATCTTTGGCACGCCCCATCCCTGGCAGGTTGGACCCTGGGGCTTGGAGCAGCCTGGGACAGGGGAAGGTGTCCCTGCCATGGCAGGGGGGGCACTGGGTGGGCTTTGATGTCCCCTCCAGCCCAAAGCATTCGTATTGGGGACGGCATTTTTCAGATAAATGACTACAAAGTGCTGAAAACAATCCCCCAAGGAGGGAGGCAGGGAGGGACGGTCCCACTGGGGCCTGCATGGCCCAGCTCCCCTCCAGGGGGGGAAATTCCCTCTTGGGAGGGCAGTGCCCACCCCAGGTCCCCCTCTGGAGCAGCCAGACCCTGCGGAGCCCAGGGCAGCTCGGCTTTGCAGGGCACCAGAGGGGGATTTTCCACACCCAGCACCTGCTGCATTCCCAAGGAAAAGTCCAGGGATGCCTTGAGGAATCACCCAGCTCTGCAGGGGGGAAACAAAACCAGCCCTTGGCCCAGACTTAGCAATTCCAGGGACTAAATTGTGTGGAAACAGGGATGGAAACACGTTTGTTTTGATACATGCTGTGGGTCTGACTGGAAAAAACACCTGCAAAACCCCTCCTGTGGCACTGAAGGCTCTGCTCCAGCTGGAAAGTTCTGCCATGGGACATTAGGTGTGGTTCCAGACGAGCTGGTGGCAGTGCAGTGACAAGGAATTGTTTGTGTGTGCAGCAGGTGGGTGGGAGGGGAATCACTGCACGGGGCTGGGAGGGGGAAATGGGAAGGATGCAAATGGATCTGACAGGGGAGGGAGATAAAAACACACCAGGACCTTCTCCCCAGTGCAAGGGCAGGCGGGGCCCATGGATTTCCCATTTCAAGGCTCTGGAAGCTGCATTTGGTGGGAGTGAGGGGAGAGGACAGGGAGGTAGGAAGGAGAGGGGAAGGTGAGTGTTTGTGTGCTCCAGAATCCTGGCTCTGGACAGAAATGTCTGCTGTGGGCAATGGCAGATGGAGGAGGCTGGAGGCACCCCCTGTCCCTCCCTCCCCACGCATCCCCTCTCCTCCCCAAACCCTCAGGGGCCGTTTCTCTCCGGAGACAGCCCCGTGGGAGGCAGTTCTGGGTGAGCCAGGCATGGCTGGGACACCTTGGGCTGCTTCTGTTCCAGTGCAGCTGCACGGGGAGCGCACGCAGCCCCGCGGCGCTGCCCCCTCATGTGCCAGTGTGGGAACTGCTGAGCCCGGCCCTCGGGAGGAGCAGGGCATCCACAGCCCCCGGATCCCCCGGGAAATCAGCTCCGAGCGTCACAAAATGTGCTTTTTGTAGCGATTTCTGGTACACGCCAGTGGCCAATTGTCCCTCACCGCTGCGGGGGCAGGGATGAGCCAGACCTGCAGGGACAGATTGTCCCTTCCTCAATTCCCCGTTGTTCAGGGCCACCTCGGACTGCTCTTTTTGTACCAAGGCTGGAGGGAGCCCCGAAGGCAGCTCAGGGAGCAGAGGGGAGCCAGGCAGGTCCCTGTGCTGCTCTGTGGGGACAAGGAGCACAAATGCCCCAAAGGGATGAGCTGATGGATATTCCAGCTCCTTCCAGAGCACACGGGGGCTGAAGTTTCCTTGGGTTTCAGTAAAGACCCAAAGTCAAGGGAAATGGGCAGGGGGTGGCAGGGCTGGGCTGTCCTGGGGCTGCAGTGTGAGGGGCTGGGGGGCCCTGGGGTGAGGGTTTGGGTGCTGTGGGGCCCTGGGGTGAGGGGTTTGGGTGCTGTGGGGCCATGGGGTGAGGGTTTGGGTGCTGTGGGGCCATGGGGTGAGAGTTTGGGGTGCTGTGGGGCCATGGGGTGAGGGGTTTGGGTGCTGTGGGGCCATGGGGTGAGGGTTTGGGTGCTGTGGGGCCATGGGGTGAGAGTTTGGGGTGCTGTGGGGCCATGGGGTGAGAGTTTGGGGTGCTGTGGGGCCCTGAGGTGAGGGGCTGGGGTGCTGACCCTCTCCAGGGAGGTGAGAGCAGGTCCCAGATCTCTTTATTTCCCATCACATGTCCCCTCTGCCCCTGGCCCCACTGCTCCCCCACCATGTCTTTGTGCTGGAATTTTTTTGAATTCTCCAAGGGTTTGGAACTTTATTCAGCAATGGAATAAGGGGCAGGAAGGAAGGATCCCTTTCAGGGTCCCTTTCAGCACAGCAAAGGCTCAGCAGAGCTTGGGCACCCCCCAAGCCCCAGGCAGGGCTTTGCCATCCCCGGCAGCACATCCAGCCAGGGACAGGGAGAGTCTCTGTGGTGCTGCTGGGTCCTGGGCAGTCCTGGATACCCACGGAGGCTGCAGAACGCTCTGGGTGCCTGAGGGGCTGTGCTGGGCTTGGGGCTGGAGGGAAGCAGATCTGAGAGCGTTTCTGGTGAGCTCTGGAGCTCGGTGTTGGAGCCTGGCCTCAGAATTCCCACAGGATCCACCCACGCTGTCCCTGTTGGCCCTCCCCAGGCCAGGGAGGTACGAGAAACTCCAGCCTGGCTGCCCTTCCCTCCAGCACCCCAAACTGGGCCAGACTGGGCAGAGTGGGCTCGGTCTAAACTGCGGGAGGGGACCTTGAATGTCCCCAGGGGCAGCACCCACAGTCCCCGTCCTGGCACTGCCTCGGCCTCTCTCTGCAGCACCACGAGGGCTGATCTGGTCCAGTCTGATCCATTCTGCTCTGATCCGATCCAGTCTGATCCATTCTGCTCTGATCCGGTCTGGTTGATTCATTCTGCTCTACTCCACTCCGTTCTGCTCTGCTCCGCTCTGCTCCGTTCTGCTCCGTTCTGCTCCGTTCTGCTCTGCTCCGTTCTGCTCTGCTCTGCTCCGTTCTGCTCTGCTCCGTTCTGCTCTGCTCTGCTCCGCTCTGCTCCGTTCTGCTCCGCTCCGTTGTGGCCGTGGAGGGGCCCGTGGGTTCCGCAGCAGCCGCCCAGGTGGCCCCAGCCCGGCCGGGGGTGCCAGCGCGGGGAGGGTCCCCGTGCTCGTGCCCGCGGGTGGCGCTCGGGGTGTCCCCAGGGCCCCTAGGCGCTTTGGAAGCCCCACACCTCCAGGAGCTGCACCTGGAAGTTCTCCCGGCAGAGCGGGGGGTTGTCGAAGGTCTCGCAGCGCTCCGTGTGTCCCCGCAGCAGGCTGGCGTCCAGGGACAGCGCTTGGCCTCCCCCTCCGCCTGCGAGGGCAGCGCGGGCTGGGCTCGGGCCGGCCCTGCCGGGCCGGGGCCACCCTCGCAGCCAGGGAAGGGCTGGGCAGGGCCGCTCCGGGCCTGGGCAGCGAACCCCGGCAGGCTCTGGGCTCTGGGGTCCCCCTGGGGCTCTCGGGAGCAGCTCCCGGGCTGGGGAAGGGGAGCTGCCCTCGCCTGCCCGGACTTTAACCCGATATCCCCAACCGGAGCTCCTGGGAGCTGATAGGGATCCCCCCTTATCGATAGGGATCCCCCTTTATTGATAGGGATCCCCCCTCACTGATAGGGATCCCCCTTTATTGATAGGGATCCCCCCTCACTGATAGGGATCCCCCCCTCAGTGATAGGGATCCCCCCTTATCGATAGAGATCCCCCCTTACCGATATTGATCCCCCTTTATTGATAGGGATCTCCCTTTATTGATAGGGATCCCCCCTCACCGATACCGACCCCCCCTTACCAATATCGACCCCCCCTTACCGATACCGACCCCCCTTACCGATACGGACCCCCCTTACCGATATTGACCCCCCTTACCGATACCGACCCCCCCTTACCGATGACGATGCCGTCCCGGGAGCCGGCCATGAACATGGAGGCGGTTTTGGAGGGCAGCAGGAAGTGCCTGATGGCCAGGAACGGGGACAGGCGGCCTCTGCCCTGCGCCGAGGGCACGGCCAGGTGCTTGGGGCTGGGGCTGTCCCGGGAGGAGCCGGGCGGGGCCTCGGGAGCGGGGGAAGGCGAGCGCTGCCGGGAGCGCGGCACGGCCTTGGCCAGCTCCGGCCTCTGGATGAGCACCCACTCGTACCTCTCTGCCTCGGGGCGCACCTGGGCACGGGACACACCTGCTGAGCCTGGGGGAAGGTGCTGCTGCTGCTGCCCCGGCTCCGGGCCCGGCGCAGGGAAGGGACGGCGTGGCCTGGCAGGACAGCAGTGAGGGGACAGAGGCAGACACAAACCGTGACTCACAGTGAACACGAAGCACTCCCCGGTCCCAAAAAAGCCCGATGTGGCTCCGCTCTTCTTCCTTTCGGCCCAGTCCGAGGAGAGAAAGGCCCCACACACCTGGGAGAGAGCACGGGGAGCTCAGGGCGTGGATCAGCCTCACTCGTGGCCTCTCTCCCCTCGCCCTCTCCTCCTGGCTCCCCAGCACCCCGGCTGAGGTGTGTCCTGGTGGCCAAGGTGCAGTTTGCTCTGCCCTGGCAGCTGGGATGGACCCGGGCCGGGGCAGGACAGGGAGCACAGCCCCTGGGTGCTCCAGCAGTGCCAGGGGGGCCACCCAGCCCTGGGTCCCCTTGCCCAGCCCCGCCTGGCAACGCTCACCTCCCCCTCGGTGGTTTTGATGAGCAGCACCGTGGGTTCGTAGCCTTCACAGCACGTGTAGAACCTGCAGGCATGGACAAGGCTGGGCTGGGGGGAGCTGGAGCCCTGGGCAGGGTGTGCTGGCTGTCCCTGGCCACTCACAGTGTGCTGGCACAGGGTGGCACAGGGGACATCCCTGCCTGGCACAGCCACAGGGCTCCCTGTGCCCCAGGCGGTGCCCAGGTGCCGGTGCCCACCTGGGCCAGGCTCTGCCCTCTGCCCTCAGCCACCCTCAGGACCCCGAGCTGAGCCCAGGAGGGTCCCCAGCAGCCCCAGGGGTGCCCAGGTCACTTGTGCTGCTCCTCCCTCCAGCACCAAGCCCTGCCCAGGTTCCCCCATGCCCCGGCCCCAGGGCAGGTGAGGCTTCACCTCTGCAGGCTGCAGCCGTCCTGGCAGGTGGAGAAGAGCAGCAGCGGGGGGAAGAGCGAGAAGCGCTCAGGGAGCCAGGACCAGACGAGGCGCATCTCCTGTGCCGTGACCGTGCTGGAGCTGAACTTCTGCATGTCCACGGCCAGGTGGAAGGACGGCCTGGGGGGGACGGACATCAGGACGGGCTGGGGCCCTGTGCTTTATGGGGCACAGCCTCTGCAGCAGGTTCTGCCCTGCCCGGAGCACCGTGAGCTCCCTGCCAACACCCCCAGCTCTTCTGGGCCGTGTCCCCTGACAGGGTCCCCAGCTCTGGCTGTGCCGTGTCCCCTGACAGGGTCCCTGACTGTGGCTGTGCCGTGTCCCCTGACAGGGTCCCTGACTGTGGCTGTGCCGTGTCCCCTGACAGGGTCTCCCAGGGGCTGTGAGGGCCCAGCACAGCCACAGCTGTGGGAGGTTCCTGCAGCTCCCCCAGAGCTCTCCACAGGAGCTCCCATTTTGCCGGCTCAGCCCCAGAGCTGGGAGCACAGAGCCCTCCTCACCTCCTCTGCACCACGGTGATGCCCCTCTCCACCAAGGCCTTCCTGTTGGCCATGTGCAGCAGCCAGATCTCCTTGCGGGAGAAGAGGCGGATGCCGAAGGCTCTCTCCAGGAGTTTGTCCACGGTGACGTGCTGGGCGATGTTCCTGACGAAAGCCTGCAGCTCGGCCTTGACGTCGGAGCCCTGGGGCCCGGCCGGGGCCGCCGAGAGCCTGAACTGCTTCAGCAGGGCCAGGGCGATGCGGTACAGGACCTTCTGGCCCTCCAGCAGGAACACGTCCAGCACGCGCACGGCGTAGGCCAAGGGCAGCCCGGGGAAGAGCCACGAGAGCCACTCCGAGTAGACCTCGAGCACGTTGTCGGCGGCGCCGGCGATGAGCTTGTGAGCCGCGGGGCAGTGCTTGCTGGCCAGGTCCCCGAAGGTCATGCAGGAGGCCTGGTGGGCCAGGAAGGACTGGTCGATGTAGGCGGCGTGGGGAGCGTTGCTGGCGATGAGGCGCGAGAGGCTCTCGAAGCACTGGGCCTCGTCCTCGCTGTAGTGCAGCAGCAGCGCCGCCAGCGCCGGCAGCAGCGGGCTGTGCGTGATGTCGGGGAACAGGGCGCCCACGCAGATGAGGATCTTCTTCAGGGCCGCGACGCCGTGCGGGCTGAGGCAGTAGGTGGGCACGGGGCAGCCCTCCAGGAACTCGGGCAGCGGGTGCGAGCTCACGCTGCGCTTCCCGAAGAGCCGGCCGGCCACGTCCCGGTACACGAGCGCGTCGGGGGTGACGAGGCGGCAGGAGACGCGCTGGATGAGGCGGGGGTAGAGCCGGGCCCGGCCCGCGTGGCTCCCGGCCCAGCAGCCTTCCCTCGCCAGCCGCTTCAGCTCCTTCGGGGGCCGGCCCAGCACGTCCCGCGGGATCCGCGCCGGCCCCTGCGCCTCCGGCATCTTGGCCCAGTCCACGAAGGGCCCGCAGCCCCGGCCCGGGGAGGTGTCGATGTCCCAGGTGTCGGCCTCGGACGTGACCACGATGGTGACCGGGGATGAGCCCAGCCCCTCTGCGGGACAAGGAGCTTTTATTGAGCGCCTCTCCCGGCCCCACCAGCGGCGTTCCACCCCGGCTCAGGGCGCTCTGAAGTCTCACAGCCGCGTCCTGCGTTTCTTTGCTCTCCCCCGCAAAGGGAAGCGTTTCAGGCTTTGCCCTCTCCCGCTCCCATCAGCTCCGGGCCCCGGAGCAGCGTGGGGCCAGGTCCCAGCTGGGTGTCGGGGCTGCTTCTCACACCGTGAGGGGCTTTTCCCCGCTCCCAAAGCTCCCGGCCCCGATCAGGGCTGCTTCTCACACCGTGAGGGGCTTTTCCCCGCTCCCAAAGCTCCCGGCCCCGATCAGGGCTCGGGCAGCCCCCGCCCGGCGCTGGCCAGAGCAGGCTCCGAGCTCCGCCTGGACAGACGGACGGGAGCGGCATTTCCCCGGGGCTCGGGAGAGCTGAGCCGAGCCCCGCCGGGGCTGGGAGCTGTCCCTGCGTGGGTGAGCTCTGCTGGGCGCTCATCAACGGCCGGGGACACCGCAATTAGCGCACTCATTAACCCTCGGGTGTTTGCACCGTGCCTGTGCTCGGCTGCTGGGGTCAGGGATGGATTCGCACCGAGCCGAGGGGACACGGGGACAGCCCGTGGTGGCACATCGGGAGGCTCCCGGGCCGGGCCCGGCTCTGGCTCTCGCTCTCCAGCTCAGTTTGGCGCCTGCCCAAGGCCAGCGGGAGCAGCGGGTCGGGCTCAGCCTGGTTCAGGGCAGGAGCTGCTGGATCCGGAGCCGCTCGGGCCGGCTCCTGTCCCGGACACAGCCTGACCCCGGCACAGTCCCGGGGGCTCCTGGCCACAGAAACCAGGCCGAGACAACACCGGGGGGCGATCAGGGGCTGCTTGCAGCCCAAAATCCCAAAATCACCCCAAATTCACCCCAAATTCACCCCAAATTCTTCTCTCAGGGCGCTGCTCAGGTCCCGCTCGGTCCCGCACTCACCCGGGCCCGGTCCCGGCACGGGCGGGTCCCGCTCGCTCCCGCACTCTCCCGGCCCCGTGCCCGGCATGGGCGGGTCCCGCTCGGTCCCGCACTCACCCGGGCCCGGTCCCGGCTCCTCGCCCGCCGCCGGCTCGGCCATGGGGAAGGCGGCGGCCGCGCCCCCGGGGCAGCGGGGCACGCTGAGCCCCAGCTGCAGCATCTGCCAGCTCGGCCACCCCTGCCGGGTCCCCTCTGCCCCGCACCTGCCCGCGCTTTTAAGGTGCGGGCCGGCCCCGGCCCCGCCGTTTATTTGGGGTAAACACAGCGAGGGGTGGAGCGGCTCCGCGCCCGCATCGCCCCTTCCTGCCCCAGTTCCGCGCCGGGCCCGGCCGGGGGCTGTAAACACCCCGTGGGCCGAGATAGCATCAAACAGCAACACGGGCACTAAATGAAGCCTTGATTTTCCCGAGGATAACCTTCGTGCTCCCGCTCGGGCTGCGGCTGCTGCGGCCCGGCCCTGGGGCTCCGGCGTTCCCGGTGTGCCCCCGGGAAATGCTCGGGACCGATCGGTTCCAGCCTCAGAACGCGCTGCAGAACTGCAGAATGAGCGCTGTGCTCACCGACAGAAGGGCTGGGCTGGAGGAAAAGCGGCCTCGAGCAGCTGGAGAGGCTCCCGGGACACCGCCCCGGTCCCACAGCGCTGCTCTCAGCTCGGGCTGCACTCAGCGGGCACTTTTATAGGCATCCTAACCTTTTAAAGGATCTTTATTTGCCTTTAAAATCGGGTTGTTTCTGCTGTGGTAAGAGCAGCTGCAGGGTGTTCCTGGCCAGGTCCGGCTGCACCTGCAGCGCCTCCCTGAGCATCCCCTGGCCCCGCGGCACCTCCCGAGCACGGCTCCCTGCTGCTCCCCTTCCCCTCGCCCTCCCCGTGCTGTGCCCAGTCCCTCGGATGCAGCTCGGCTGTCCCATGGCCCCTTCCTCCCTTTGCCCCTGACGGGCGGGGAGCCCCGGCAGGGTCAGCGAAGGCTCCCGCCGGGCTGCGCCGGGTGCCGGGGGGCCAGGGGGTCTCCCAATGGGAGTTGTCCTTATCCTCATCTCCCGATCCTCCCCAGAGCCTGCCCGGGCTCCCGACGGGCGGTTCTGCTCCACAGCTGCTCCCAAAGGGGCAGGGCCGGCCCCAGCCCCGTTCCCGGGGGTCCCCACGCTGCTCCCCGGGGCCGAGGGGCCGCTGGTTCCCTCTGCAGCCCCAGCCCTGCCCGGCTCCGGCAGCAGCGGCTCCTTCCCGCTGCCTCCCCGGAGCCCGTGCGCCGCCCGTATCCTCGTCTGCCTTTCCCGGGCCAGCGGCCGCCCCTCCTGCAGCCCCGCAGCTCTGACACCTCCGGCAGCCGCTCCGGAGATGGAGATGGAAGTGAATTAGGGACAGGGCGAAAGGAAATGTCACTTCATGCCTTTTTAATGGCGAAATATGAAATATGTAGAGGCCGCGGGGCTCGGGCTGAGCGGCGCAGCCCAAGGCCATGAATGTTTGATGGCCGCGGCTGCGGGAGCGTCTCCGGAGAGCCGGGCCAGGGCCCAGAGCCCACCCCGTTATCAACATCGTTATCACCATTGCTGTCGTTGTGCCCCGGGCAGGGAGGGGTTCGGCGGGGTTTGGGGCTGGGGATTTGGATGGGGGGTCTCAGAAACCCCAAATAAGTGGGATTTGAGCAGTATTTTCTCTGCCTTTGGAGAGTTTGGAGGAGCAGATTAAATTCCTGCTTTCAGCATGGTGAAGTATCAGAATTGCACAGATACACCTCAACATCAGCAGACCAATAAAAAGGTTGCTGCTCAATGTGTCTGTATTTATAGAGGGCAAAGTTCTCTCCTGCCATCAGGGCCACCCTGAGGAGCCCAAAGCCCAGGGGAACGTGGGGCTGGTGCTGTTTGGAGCCTTTGTAGGGCTGGAACTCTCCGGGCCTGTGTTTTATGGAAACATTGCAGGGGTGGCTGACTTCTCCATAAAATCATTTGTCCCGTGCCCTGTGTTTTCCAGCTTCCTTTAATCCATTAACAGGTAAAGGGGAATATTTGGCAGCGTTTGATTCTACTCTAAACAAGGTTCCCACAAGGAGAGAGGTGTTTCCATAACAGAAATGCCTGTTGAGAAACCCACGGCTGAGCAGTCGCGTGTCCTGTGCCCCCTGAGTGCTGAAATGCAGGGAAATGTCTTTGTACAGCACTGGCCTTTTAGGGAGAATGTAAACAGGGGTTTATTTTTGTAGTACTTTGCAATTAGAATGGCGGAAAAATTTCTTGCTTGTTGCTGAGCCAAAAATAGAGCACAAAATCTAAAATAGAACAAAAAAACCTGTAGGGTAAGATTAGAATCCAGCACTTGCCGTCAGTGAACTCTGCTCCATTGAGCTGATCTCAAAGCTTCCACTGGATTCTTTTTTTTTATTTTTTCTGAAATGGAAATGGAGCTCTTTTGTTCTCCCCTGCAGCGGGAGCCAGCAGTGGGTCTGTGCTCAGTGACTTTCTGGGCTGTGTCCCCTTTGTGCTGCTCTGGCTCAGTTCAAGGCAGTGTTCTGCACGGTTTTGGGATTGGGGGGAGCCACACAGGCTCTGTGTCCATAACACACAAACCACGTTGGGCACAGCCTTGGAACAATTCTCTTTCTCCTTCCACGAGTTCAAAGCACCCAATGAGATAATTCCTGGAGAAGAGAGAGGATGAAAGAGATGATAAAAGCCCAGCCTTGCTCCTCGGCTGGTGGCCAGCTATGGACAGCAAAGTGACTCTGCCATTTCCTCCTGCAGGGTGAATTCCCAGCCCTTCCCAAATGTGGATCTGGTTTCAGGGGTACAGGCAGAGACACCTCAGGGCCTGGATCTTGTGCCAGGAAATCCAACTTTGCTCTCTTGCCTGAGCCTGGCTGGGAGTGGGTCTGTAGGGAAGGGGCTGGGAGAGAGCTTGGAAGGAATTTGGAGGGAGCCTGGGGGGATCTTGGGGGGATCTTGGAGGGATCTTGGAGGGATCTTGGGGGGATCTCAGGAGGATCTTGGAGGGAGCTTGGGGGGATCTCAGGAGGATCTTGGGGGGATCTTGGAGGGATCTCAGGAGGATCTCAGGAGGATCTTGGGGGGATCTTGGGGGGATCTCAGGAGGATCCTGGAGGGAGCTTGGGGGGATCTCAGAAGGATCTTGGAGGGATCTTGGGGGGATCTCAGGAGGATCTTGGGGGGATCTTGGGGGGATCTCAGGAGGATCTTGGGGGGATCTCAGGAGGATCTCAGGAGGATCTTGGGGGGATCTCAGGGGGATCCTGGCAGGCCCTGGCAGGAGCTGGTGCCAGGCACGGAGCCCCAGGCTCTGCAGGGCTCAGCTGCCGTTCCCAGCTCGGGGTCCCCCTGGCAGATCCTGGCCCAGCTTTGGGAGCCTGGAGGTGGCAGAGCCCCCCTGGAATGTGCCTGGGGCTGACTCTCAGCTTTGCCCTGCATTAGAACAATCAGCACCTGGGCTTTGATGGAGCTGAGCACTGACACTTGCCTGGCTGGTGCTGCTTTTCCAGATCTAATCCAGGCCTGATGTGACAGCCCACGGTGCCCAGGCCCTGCTCTTGCCAGCAGCCCTTCCTTTCATTAACCTTCCTGCACCACTGATCACATGTTTGCTGTGCAGGGCCTGGGGCTGGGAGCTTTGCCCTGGAATTAAGCTGCTTTGCTCTGCTCAGCACTCAGTGAGCTCCACATCCTGTGAAAGCTGCTCTGAAGCTGTTTCTGGGCTGCAGGGCTGGGCTTTAATGCTCCCAGGGCTGATCCCAAGTGACAACTGCTGCAGGACTCTCCCTGGCTGGGGACAGCATTCCTGCCCCTTCCAGCCCTAATTAAGGAGCCCCTGGAATTCCCAGGGCAGGGCTGGGCTGTTTGTGTGCCCCCCTCGAGCAGGGCCAGCTCCATTCCCTTCAGAGGGGATTTCCTGACACTTTCAGTCTCTTCTGGCCCTGTTCCTCCTCGGGAGGATCTGTGCAGGCTGTTGGAGCAGGGGCTGAGCAGGGCAGAATCCCCAGGGTGTCCCTGCATTGCCAAGGCAGGGGTGGGGAAAGCAGCCAGGAATGGGGACCCTCTGGGTGCCACTCACATTTGTAAGGAATCTTGCACAGGAACAGGGAGAGGCGTGGAAAGGAGACCCCGGTGTTTGACAGAAGGGTTAATCACCTGGAAATCTGAGTGTGGGCTGTGTTTGGAGGGAGTGAAGAGGAAAATGAAATGAAATGAAATAAATGAAATGAAATAAATGAAATGAAATGTGCCCAGGAGCAGCAGGCAGGCTCTGCTTTGGTGTTCAGGGTGATTAAGGGAGATGTTGTGATTTAAAACAAGTGGGGTTTAGTCACTTTTAGCCAAAAAGGGTTGTTTTTTTTCCTATTTTTCTTTCAGACAAGTCGCCTGGGGCCGGAGCGCCGTGCCCGCGCTGCCGCGGCCAGGCAGAGGAGCTGCGGGCTCTGCTCGGGCGATTCTCCAGCAGCGCTGCTCCATCCCACGGCCAGGAGATGTCCCCAGCTGCCCGGGATTGCTGCAGGAGCCTGGGCTGGGCTGGGCTGGGCTCGGAGCCTTCAGTGCCAGCAGGGCCCGGAGCCCCCAGTGTCCCCCAGTGTCCCCCCCAGTGTCCCCCCAGTGTCCCCTCAGTGCCCCCCCAGTGTCCCCCTGCCCCGGGCTTGGCCACAGAGGGGTGCCCAGCACAGGGGGGCTCTGGGCGGATCAGAGCAGCTCCATAAGAGCTCAGTTAAAAACACCAAAACAACGGCAGCGTTCTCGTTTAGGTCTGGGTGTAGCTGAAATCATGGAGAACTTGAGAGATCCTAAAATCCCTCTCATTCCTTCTGTTTGTGGAAGTGCTTTGGGAAAGAGGAAGCAAAAGTTTTATGAAGTCAGCAAATCTGCCTCCTTAGATATTTTTATGCCATAGATTTTGTTTTATGTATTTTACTTATTGTCTATAAAGCTATATCACATATAATCTATTGTATATTATTATATATTCCAATAAATCTGTATTTTTAGTATATTTTAGCATTAGTATTTGTTATATCAATTCTATAGAATTTCTTGGCAAACGGGGAAGCTCAGGCTGAGCCAGAGAGGGAGCTCTGGGCAGGGCAGTGTGCAGGGTCCCTGAGCTCCAGCTGGGCTCTGGGACAGGGGCAGGGGCTGCCAGGGGCCTCAGAGACCCCGGGGGCAGCACAGGGCACAGGGGCCAAACCTGGGCAGAGGAAGAAGCAGAGAAGATGAATGGAGAAGAGAAGGGAACGAAAAAATTCCAAGTCCTGGACACAGTGGTCAGTCCCCCTGACACCAGTGATCAGTCCCTCTGATTCACAGGAATTGTCACAGTGCTGGGAGGAGCCCCTGGAGCTGTCACAGTGCTGGGAGGAGCCCCTGGAGCTGTCACAGTGCTGGGAGGAGCCCCTGGAGCTGTCACAAAGGGTGCAGGTGCCCCTGGAGCTGTCACAGTGCCTGCAGTAGCACTGGAACTCTCACAATGGTTGCAGGAGCCACAGTGGCTCTCTCTGGGACTGAGTAGCCACGGGGCTTGTCCTGGTGCCCTGGAGCAGCCCCAGGGCCCTGTGAGCAGTGCACAGCAGCCCCGGGCTGCCCCGAGGCCAGGCCAGCAGCAGCAGCAGCAGCACCGGGACGTGCAGTGGCCGCAGGCATGGCCCACGAGGACCTGAGCTATTACCGGGGGCAGTACAAGGACAGGCTCCTGTCCCTGCTCAGGTCAGGGGCTTCTCCAGCTGCCCCTGCCTCCATGGCTCCTTCCCTGCTGCGCCGAGCTCCCATCCCTCCCCTGCTCCCATCCCTCCCCTGCTCCTGTTCCTCACTACTCCCATCCCTCACTGCTCCCATCCCTCCCCTGCTCCCATCCCTCAGCTGCTCCCACCCCTCCCCTGCTCCCATCCCTCACTGTTCCCATCCCTCCCCTGCTCCCATCCCTCACTGCTCCCATCCCTCCCCTGCTCCCATCCCTCCCCTGCTCCCATCCCTCACTGCTCCCGTCCCTCACTGCTCCCATCCCTCACTGCTCCCATCCCTCACTGCTCCCATCCCTCAGCTGCTCCTGTGCCTCAGCTTCTCCCATCCCTCACTGCTCCCATCCCTCACTGCTCCCATCCCTCCCCTGCTCCCATCCCTCCCCTGCTCCCATCCCTCACTGCTCCCATCCCTCACTGCTCCCATCCCTCACTGCTCCCATCCCTCAGTTGCTCCCATCCCTCACTGCTCCCATCCCTCAGCTGCTCCCATCCCTCAGCTGCTCCCATCCCTCACTGCTCCCATCCCTCAGCTGCTCCCATCCCTCACTGCTCCCATCCCTCACTGCTCCCATCCCTCACTGCTCCCATCCCTCAGCTTCTCCCATCCCTCACTGCTCCCATCCCTCGCCTGCTCCTGTCCCTGCCCCGTCGCCCCCGGAGCTGCCCCGGCTGTGCTGGGGGGTCCCTGCAGTGGGGCTGGGGGTCCTGCCCGCCCCTGGGACGCAGCCCAGCTCCAGAGCACCCTGCCAGGATGCCCTGTGAGCTCGGGCCATGCGTGGCAGGGAGCTGCAGGCGGCGGAGGAGGACTCCACCAACTCCTTCATCTGCGTGCTGAAGAAGATGAAGGAGGTGCGGCAGATGGAGAAGGTTGTGGAGGAGACAGAGGAGGTGAGGAAGCTGGGGGGCTGCTGGGACGTGCCTGGGGGGCTGTGCAGGGTGGCAGGGGGTGGCTCTGGCTGTGGCAGCCGTGTCACCCCAGCTCTGGTGCTGCCAGGCCTTCACGGAGAGGATGGAGACCCTCGCTGAGCAGTGGAGGGACCTGCACGCCAGGAGGGCCCAGCTGAAAGCCCACGTGGTGACATCTGGGACCACCGTGAAGGTACAGCTGGCACACCTGGCACACCTGGCACACCTGATACACCTCATACACCCGGAACACCTGATACACCTCATACACCTGGCACACCTGGCACACCTCATACTCCTGGTAACCCCTGGCACCCCTGGCACGTCTCATACACCTGGAACAAGATCCCGAGTGCTGGGATCTCCTCCCTGGAGGCTCTCCTGGCAGTGCCCGGAGTGACCCAGCTCCTCCTTCCCGTGCCTCCCTCCCCCTCTGGCTGTGGGTGCTGCTGCAAACCTCCCCAGGAGAATGAAAGGCTGAGAACCCAAGCTCTGAAGAAAGCCAAAGAAGAGAAAGAGGAGAATTTGAAAAAGGAGAGTGAGCTCTTGAGGGCTAGGAGGGAACTGGATGCCCTGAGAAAAAAGCACCAGAAACTCTCCAAAAAATTGCTGAAGTACTCCCTGTTCAAGAGGTACCTGGAGGATGTGGTGGAGAATTCACAGGTGAGCTTGGACATGGCTCGGGGATGGTTTGAACCAGAGGGATGAGGCAAGGCCAGGGAAATCAACCCCTGAGCAAACCCAGAGACTCCAGGTGGGCTGGGAGGGGCTCCCTGGAAACCAAGGTGGGCCACAGGGAGCAGGGTCAGGAGAGGACAAGCAGGACGGATGAAGGCAGGGCAGGGTGTCCCTGACACCAGGGCAGGACAGGGCAGGGCAGGGCAGGGTGTCCCTGACCCCAGGACAGGACAGGACAGGGCAGGGTGTCCCTGACCCCAGGCAGGGCAGGGCAGGGTGTCCCTGACCCCAGGGCCTGTGCTGCAGTTCCGTGACATCGATGACATCATCAGCTACTACAAGGCCCTGCTGAGGACCCGCAAGGACCTGCTGCAGTCCCAGTGGTGGCACCGGCAGCTGATGGAGCAGGGCAAGGGCCTGCAGCAGCAGCTCGGGGCAGAGAAGGAGGCTGAGATGCTCCAGTGCAGGAACGACCTGGTGCAGCTCAAGGAATCCTTTGACCGGGCTCAGAGTGATATCCAGCAGTGGGTAAGGAGCTGAGGGGTGCCCGGGGGGCCTGGGGGGCAGGACTGGCTCCTCCTGCAGCCAGGGGCTCGGGGCAGGGCCAGCAGCAGTTTGGGGTGGGAGGAGATGCCCCATCCCCAATCCCATCCCATGGATTCCATCCCATGGATCTCATCCCATCCCATCCCATCCCATGGATTCAATCCCATGGATCTCATCCCATCCCATCCCATCCCATCCCATCCCATCCCATCCCATCCCATCCCATGGATTCCATCCCATGGATCTCATCCCATCCCATCCCATCCCATCCCATCCCATCCCATCCCATCCCATCCCATCCCATCCCATGGATTCCATCCCATGGATCCCATCCCATCCCATCCCCATCCCATCCCATCCCATCCCATCCCATCCCATCCCATCCCATCCCATCCCATCCCATCCCATCCCATCCCATGGATTCCATCCCATGGATCCCATCCCATCCCATCCCATCCCATCCCATCCCATCCCCATCCCATCCCATCCTGTCCTGAAGCTGCAGGAGGAGCGAGAGCCCGGGTGGGGGCAGATTTGTCACCAAGGGAGGTGACAGTGGCAGCGCTGCAGGGCTGGCAGGGAGGGCGTGCCAGGGTGGGCACTGCAGGGTGGGCAGCACAGCTGGGCTCTGCTCTGCTCCCACACAGCTGGGCTGGCTCTGCTCTGCTCTGCTCCCAGCACAGCTGGGCTGCACCAGCCCCAGCCCACCAGGTCCTTGCCAGCCTACCAGGTCCTTCCCAGCCCAGATGAGGCTGAATTTGGGGTCCCCAGCGGGGTCCCAGGGCTGAGGCAGCCCCAGTGGGATGTGTCCGTGTCCCCAGGAGGATCGCTGGGCCCAGGTGCAGGACAGGCAAGCCAGGAAGGCCGTGGAGCTGAGGTCCCTCACCATGGCCATCCACGGCCTGTTCCACGCCGCCAGCGCGCGGCTGCAGCCACAGGGCAGGGTGGCAGCTGGGGACAGCCACCGGCAGCTGGACATGGTAACGTGGCACAGCCCCAGGGCCTCTGAGCCCCGGGGACAGCTCAGTCCTGGCCAGGACAGCAGCAGGAACGGCTCCCTCAGGGCGAGGGGCCCAGCACAGGCTCCCTCCTCCCCTGGGGACCTGGCTGGGAATGGTGGGGACAGCGGGAACACCTGTCCCTGGGAGTATGGGGAGCGGGGGCTGCAGGGGAGGGTCAGACCTGCACAGGGGGTGCAGGGTTTTGGGGTGCAGGGATATGGGGATTCAGGGATGCAAGGGTTCAAGAGTGCAGGGATGTGGGGATATGGATCTACAGGGTTCAGGGGTGCAGGGATTCAGGAACACAGGGTTTGGGGGTGCAGGGATACAGGGACAGGGAGTGCAGGGATATGGGGGTGCAGGGTTTTGGGGTGCAGGGGATATGGGAGTGCAGGGTTTTGAGGTGCAGGGATATGGGGTGCAGGGATATGGGGGTGCAGGTTTTCAGGGTGCAGGGATATGGGGATGCAGGGTTGTGGAGATGCAGGAGTGCAGGGAAATGGGGATGCAGGGGTTCAGGGGTGCAAGGGTTTGTGGGTGCAGGGTTTTGGGAGTGCAGAGATATGGGGATGCAGGGTTTGGGGGTTCAGGGTTTGTGGGTGCAGGGTTTTGGGAGTGCAGGGATGCAGGGATATGGGGATGCAGGGTTTGGAGTGCAGGGGTTCAGAGTTGCAAGGGTTTGGGGGTGAAGGGTTTTTGGGGTGCAGGGACGCAGGGATATGGGGATGCAGGGTTTGGGGGTGCAGGGGTTCAGGTGAAGGGTTTTTGGGGTGCAGGGATGCAGGTCCAGCCATGGCCAGGGTTTGGTTCCATTCCCCCACAGAGGCACACTCTGGTGCTTTCATGTCCTGTCACTTTGCTCAGGGACATCATATGGCCTGCAGGAGGGACAGGCTCCCCTCTGCCTCCTGCCCCCATTGCTGCCTGACCCTGCCCTGTCCCTGTCCCTGTCCCACCCCAGATCCGGCAGTTCATCCACGACCTCCAGGACTTCACTGAGGACATGAAGGAGCGTGGCCGAGCTCTGTGAGAGCCTGCCCTGCCAGCGAGGCAGCAGCAGGGTGGGCAGGGAGAGGAGAGGAGGAGAGAACCCGGCAGACATTGAAGACTAAAAAAATAGCAAATATTTGAAGCATCTCTTCAATTCCTGCTGATTTTCCCTGCTCTTCTGTGAGCCCAGATACTCAGCAGCAGAAGAGAGAAAAGCAGGGGGGAGTGAGGCCTGCGTGGCTCTCGGGGTCCCAGAGGCCTCACAGACACTGGCAGCGCCACCAGGAGCTGCTCCTGCTCTGGAAAATCAGCTCCTGACTCATCCCGGAGCACAGAGCATGCGGGGCCTTTGTGCCCCTGCATCTCATCTCAGCTGTGACATTTCCAGAGGGACAGGGCCATCCACACCCCCCTGAGAGATGACTCAGCTGTCCCCAGCCATGGCCACCCTGTCACCCGTGGGGGCGTCACCCTCCCGGTGGTGGCAGGAGTTCATGGGACAGGAGCAGCTCTGCCCTGGGAGAGAGGGAGGGATGGGGACAGGGCCATCCCCTGCCCTATGATGGATGGATGGATGGGGACAGGGCCATCCCCTGCCCTGTGAGGGACGGATGGGGACACAGCTGTCCCCTGCCCTATGATGGATGGATGGGGACATAGCTGTCCCCTCCTGTGAGGGACGGATGGGGACAGGGCTGTCCCCAGGGTCCGGTGAGGACACTGAGGGACCAAAAGTGAAGTGTGGGTCAGAGCCAGAAATGGGAGGGTTGGGCTCTTGCAGGAGCTGCTCTGGACATTCCTGGAGCTCCCAAGTGCAGCCCGGGTGTTCAGGGTTGGGTTTCTGCTCCCCTTGCTGGGCACAACCTTTGCCCACCCTGAGCCATCTCCTGAGGCGGTGCCAGGAGGGAAAACACCTGCAGAGCTTCCAGCAGACATTTATTGGTTGGGGTTGAGGTGGATGCACACAAAGCTGTGTCCCTCCCATGGGCTGGGCTCCTCTCCCAGCCCTCCCAGCAGTTCTGTGTGCCCGGGGAGCAGCCTCAGGGACACAGGGGACAGACAGACAGAGCGTGCCTGTCCTCAGGGGGACACACAGACAGAGCGTGTCCATCCTCAGGGGGACACACAGACACAGCCTGCCCGTCCTCAGCAGGACACACAGACAGAGCGTGTCCATCCTCAGGGGGACACACAGACAGAGCGTGTCCATCCTCAAGGGGACACACAGACAGAGCCTGCCCGTCCTCAGCAGGACACACAGACACAGCCTGCCCGTCCTCAGCAGGACACACAGACAGAGCGTGCCCATCATCAGGGGGACACACAGACAGAGCCTGCCCATCCTCAAGGGGACACACAGACAGAGCGTGTCCATCCTCAGGGGGACACACAGACAGAGCGTGCCCATCCTCAGGGGGACACACAGACAGAGCCTGCCCATCCTCAGGGGGACACACAGACAGAGCCTGCCCGTCCTCAAGGGGACACACAGACAGAGCCTGCCCGTCCTCAGGGGGACACACAGACAGAGCCTGCCCGTCCTCAAGGGGACACACAGACAGAGCGTGCTCATCCTCCAGCACTGCCTCCAGCCCAGGCTGCCTCCAGAGGGGCAGGTTTGGAATCCAGGGCTCTCCTGGCCTCTGGCTCCCCTCAGCCCAACCAAACTCTCTGGCTGGGTCACTCACTGCCCCAGAGAGGCCCTGGGAGGGCAGGGCAGGGAGGAGCCTGTGGTGTGTGTGGAACAAAGCAAATCCCTGTGGGCCAAGCACAGCAGCCCTGGAGAGTCTCTGGAGCAGCCCAGGATGGGATTGGCTCCAGGCTGGGATCAGCCCCAGGACAGGATCAGCTCCAAGGAAGGCCCAGCTCCAAGGAAGCCCCTCCTGCCCATCCCAGCTGCCCAGGACGTGCCCCTACCACGGCCGTGTCCTGTGCCAGGCGCTGGCAGTGCCCTACATGATGGAGCAGGTGAAGCCACAGCACCCCCTGAGCAGGGCCAGGCCCGTCTTGGTCACGTAGGGAGCCGAGGTTTGCTGTCCCCTCGATGTCATCTTCTTCTCTGGGACAGGAGCTGCGGGAACAGGAACCCAGCTGTGCCTGGGGACAGGGCCAGGGCCTGGGCACAGCAGGGGCTGCTGCTCACAGCTGCTCTGGGGCTGCTCCTGCACCTCCATGGCACCGCCCCGGGGCTCTGGGTGTCCCCTGGGGCTCTGGGTGTCCCCAGGGCTGGGAGTGCCTCCCACCGGCCTGGGGAGGTGACAGAGCACAGGGAAGGGGTGGCTCTCATCAGAGGAGTGCTGTCCCTCCTGCAGCCACCCGAGGTGGAGCCAGTGTTCCAGGGGAGATGAAGGATGGCAGCTCCAAGAGAGCCCCCCCAGCCCCGTTCTCGTGGCCCACCTGGGAAATGCCAGGAGGGAAATGGGTCCCCAACACCTGCTCCAATGCCAGCTGCTCCCACACTGGGGCCTCAAGCAGCAGCACCCCCCGTGCCCCTTCCCCAGCCTCCCCCAGGTGAGGCAGCCCCAGGCAGGGAAACCTTGGAGGCAGAGTGCCAGGGAAGGGGACAAGCCCCAGGGAGGGTCAGTGCAGGCCGTGAACACACCAGCACCCACTTGCTCTCTGGAGGCAGCTTTTGGACAGCTTGCTCTGCAGGAACTCGGCCATTTCCTTGTCCTCTTCCCTTTCCCTGTGGCAAAGACCTTGGTTACTGCTGGGAAAGGAGCAGCAGGGCCCCAGGAGCCCTGGGAAGGCGGGACACAGCTCAGGGGATGGATTGCAGCGTCCCCAGCATGAGCAGCAGGTGACAGCAGCTACCTGAGCCTCTCAAACTCCACGTCATCCACCAGGAAATCCCGTGTTTCCACCAGCTTGTGGATCTGCTGCACCAGCTCCTCTTCCCTCTGCTTCTCCTCGTTGGATTTCTGGTTCTCTGCAGCACAGGGAGCACACTCAGAGCCACGGGGAGCGCATTTCACACCCCACAGGAGCCATCCCACCCGCCAAGGCCAGAGCTGCTCTGCTCAGCTCCGAGCGTGGGGGCGAAGCCAAGCCAAGGGAGCAGCTGGATCCAGGCTCGGGCTGCTCAACGAGAGGAACCTCGTCCCAGCCGCCCTGGCTGGGTGTGGCAGCTCTCCCGGGGCTCTCCTGGGGCTCTCCTGGGGCTCTCCTACCACCTGAATCAGTGCAGGGTCACCTGGGCATCCCACACCTGCCTGCTGAGACAGGGCTACCCCCAGGGCATCAGGCTCTGCCCAAGCACTGATATTTGGGTTCATTAACACCGATATTTGTGTTCATTAACACCGGCTATTTGGGTTCATTAACACCGCTTTGTGGGGTTCATTAACACCAGTATTTGGGTTCATTAACACTGGCAATTTGTGTTCATTAACACTGGCTATTTGTGTTCATTAACACCGCTATTTGGGGTCACTAACTCCGCTATTTGGGGTTCATTAACACCGGTATTTGGGGTCACTAACACCGCTATTTGCGGTTCATTAACACCGCTATTTGCGGTTCATTAACACCGGTATTTGGGGTCACTAGCACCGGCTATTTGGGGTCACTAGCACCGGCTATTTGGGGTTCATTAACACTGGCTATTTGGGTTCATTAACACCGGCTATTTGGGGTTCATTAACACTGGCTATTTGGGTTCATTAACACCGGTATTTGGGGTCACTAACACCGGCTATTTGGGGTTCATTAACACTGGCTATTTGGGTTCATTAACACCGGTATTTGGGGTCACTAACACCGGCTATTTGGGGTTCATTAACACCGGTATTTGGGGTTCGTTAACAACCATGAGGCAGAACCTGTCAGGGTTAAGGTGCCCCTGGACAAACGCTGCCCCTTCCCGCTGCTGGCAGAGCCCATCACGGTGACATCTGAGTCACCAAAGGCGCCGTCCGTGGCTGGGGAGGTTTTGAGCCCCAGCCCTGGCCGAGCCCTGAGCAGCACTGAGGTGTTTATCCCTGCCTTTACCCAAAGCCGAGGCTGCCGTGGCTGTCTCACCAGAACAGGCGTGTGCAGGCTTTTTCCAGCACAGACTGCTCTGAGTCAACTCAGAAAGAAGACAAAAAGAGCAGAATTTCTGCTCTCAGCTGAGTCTGGGAGTGCTGAAAAGGCAAGAAATGAAAGCCCAAAGCAGATGAAGGAAAGCCAGGCTCATTCCTCCAGTAGCAGAAAAAACCAATTTATCTCTGCTCTGAGATGTGGTTTAGGGAAAGGCTTGGTTTATGGACTGGGAGGAGTTGGGATTAAAGGCCCCTGTGCGATCTGGAGCAAGGAGCTCCTGTTTTTCTGGCAGGAAACTCCCCTCCCCACCGAGCCTCCATCCACACCCCGAGCCAGGTTTACTGGGGGGAGCAGCACCTGAATCTTGAGCAGCACCTGGGCTCTGCCAGGCACAGCCAGCACCGTGCCACTGTGGCACCTGGCAGGGCCACCTGGCCCCTGAGATGTCCTGGGCGCAGACAGAGGAGGTGCCTGGGGCCACAGCTGGGCACAGCTGGGCCCTGCCTGCGCCCATCACCCCTGTAACATCTGCCCTGGGCTGGGGAGTGCAGCACCCTGGGGGGAGCAGCACCCTGGGGAGAGCAGCACCCTCAGGAATCCCAGTGCCCTCAGGAATCCCAGCACCCTCAGGAATCCCAGCACCCTGGGGACCCCAACACTGTCAGGGATCCCAGCACCCTCAGGGACCCCAACACTGTCAGGAATCCCAGCGCCCTGGGGACCCCAGCACTGTCAGAGATCCCAGCACCCTCAGGGACCCCAGCACCCTCAGGGGGCACCCCCAGAGCCTCACCTGGCAGGCCCAGCAGCTTCTGGAGCTCTGTTTTCAGCCGGCTGATCTCCTGGCAGAGCTGGATGTCATCCATCCTGCAGGGACACCAATGGGACCTCTGAGGGGGAAAGCTGGGACAGGAGAGGCTCAAACCCCCAGAGCAGCACCCAGTGCCTGTGGTGGGATCCCAGATTTCCCTGCCTTCCCATGGGAAATCCAGCCCACTTCACCCCAGAGTTTTGCTGGGGCTCTGGTTGCTGGCAGACAGAAAGCTTCACCACCTCAGTAATAACAAAGCCTTATCAAAACCTGGCCTATCCACCAGGCAAGGGCTGCTGTGTTTCTCCTGGTCCCAGAAAATAATCCCAAAAGAGCAAAATCCAAAAAGAAGTGGAAGCTGCTGCCACAGAAAAAGATCTTTTTTATCCCACCTTCCTGCAGAATTGAATAAAAGTAGAAACATGAAATGTAACAGAGAGGGTGTGCAGAGCACCAGGGGGCCACAGGGACAGCAGAGATTGCTGGGGACACACTGATTGAAATGAAAATTACAGCCAGATGAGAGCTGGATGAGTGTTGCATTTAAATGGAAATTAATTCTGGAAACACTGATAGGGAGAGTAAAAGATAATAAATTCTCTTTTCAATTAGAATTAGGAGGGGTTGCAGGGACAAGCACCCAGGAGGCTCCTCTGGGGCTGGCATTGCTTCCACCCCTGCTGGTGACACCTGTGGCAGCCTCAGCCAGAGCCAGGTGTCCCTGGCTGGCCCCAGGAGCCTCAGGGACCAGGGGAGCTGCATCTCCCACAGAATTCCAGCCCTTTCCTTCTGCCCTGTGAAGGAAAAGCATTTGGTGCCCCATTGTTCCCCCGAGCAGGGACAGCCCAGGAGCGCTGGCGTGGCTGATCTGACACTGCCCACAAGAGCAAATTCTGGTTTCTGTGGGGGGCCCTGCCCTGTTCAGCTGCTCAGCCCGGGAGTTCTCATCTCCTGAGCCCTGCAGTCCATCCACCCACCCTGGGCATCACCTTCTGCCCCTCTGCGGGATCAGAAAGGGTCTGGCAGCCCCTGTGTCCCACCCCTCTGGGCCTGTCCTGCAGAGCCCAGCCCTGGGCTCCCCTCTCCAGCAGCAGGGCCCCAGGAACTCCCCAACCTTCCCAGCCTCACTGCTGGGCCCTGCAGAGCTGAGCCTGAGCTCCCCAGCTCCCAGCCAGGCACTCCTGGCCTGTCCCAGCCCCATGGGATCACGGTGCCAGCCAAGCCCCCCGGGAGGTTTCTGCAGAGATTTCCCTTTGCTTTCAAAGGGAGAAACCAAGCCAAGGGTTAAGGAAACACCAGAGCTGGAGCTTTGAGAGCACCTGAGAGCATCAGCTGCTGTTGCCATGGAAAGCCTTTAGGAGCTACACTTCTGATGCTTTCCAAAACTCCTTTTCAAATTCGAGTTCAGGGGCAGCTGTGCCCCAGAGGGGCTCCAAATCTGAGCCTTAAAGCAGCTCAAAGCTTCCACTCCCCAGACTGACCACTCACACACAGCACAGAGAGACAGACACACGGCACACACAGGGACAGACACACGGCACAGAGGGACAGACACACGGCACACACAGGGACAGACACACGGCACAGAGGGACAGACACACGGCACACACGGGGACAGACACACAGCACACACAGGGACAGACACACGGCACACACAGGGACAGACACACGGCACACACAGGGACAGACACACAGCACACACAGGGACAGACACACAGCACACACAGGGACAGACACACGGCACACACAGGGACAGACACAGCACACACAGGGACAGACACACGGCACACACAGGGACAGACACACGGCACAGAGGGACAGACACACAGCACACACAGGGACAGACACACGGCACACACAGGGACAGACACACGGCACACACAGGGACAGACACATGGCACACACAGGGACAGACACACAGCACACACAGGGACAGACACACAGCACACACGGGGACAGACACACAGCACACACAGGGACAGACACACAGCACACACAGGGACAGACACAGCACACACAGGGACAGACACACGGCACACACAGGGACAGACACACGGCACAGAGGGACAGACACACAGCACACACAGGGACAGACACAGCACACACAGGGACAGACACACAGCACACACAGGGACAGACACACAGCACACACAGGGACAGACACACGGCACACAGGGACAGACACACAGCACACACAGATGGACAGACACACGGCACACAGGGACAGACACACAGCACACACAGGGACAGACACACAGCACACACAGGGACAGACACACAGCACACACAGGGACAGACACATGGCACACACAGGGACAGACACACAGCACACACAGGGACAGACACACGGCACAGAGGGACAGACACACAGCACACACGGGGACAGACACACAGCACACACAGGGACAGACACAGCACACACAGGGACAGACACACGGCACACACAGGGACAGACACACAGCACACACAGATGGACAGACACACGGCACACAGGGACAGACACACAGCACACACAGGGACAGACACACAGCACACACAGGGACAGACACACGGCACACACAGGGACAGACACACAGCACACACAGGGACAGACACTCACATGTAGCGCAGCTCCGACTCCCGGCGCACCAGGATCTCTCGGATCCGCTCGATCCTGAAGAGCTCCCCCTCGATGTCATCCATGGTGGCCGTGGAGTCGGCCATGGACACGATCTCGTCCTCTGGACAAGGAACACGAAACAGGAGCCACCTGAGGCAGCAGGAGAGCGGCAGGGCCTGGGGGCAGCCTCGGGAGCAGCAGCAGCAGCAGCGCTTGCCCCGCTCAAGCCCGTGCCAGGCTGGGTGCTGGGACACAGCCCCACGTTCCCCGGGTCCCCCTGTCCCCGGTGCTGGGACACAGCCCCACGTTCCCCGGGTCCCCCTGTCCCTGGTGCTGGGACACAGCCCCACGTTCCCCGGGTCCCCCTGTCCCCGGGCAGCAGCAGCAGCGCCTCCCCTGTCCCCGGTGCTGGGATAGAGCCCCACGTTCCCTGGAGCAGCAGCCGCCCAAAGGAGCTGCAAACTGCCGGAAGGGAGGGCAGGGATGTCCCTCTCCTGTTCCAGAGGCACAGAAAGCCCCATTGTGTCCAGCACAGAGCGCTGAGCCTGCCCTGCACCCTCCTGCTGCAGGACCAGGAGCAAACCCCAGGCACACACAGCTCGGAGCTGAGAGCCACGGGGTGAATTCCTGCTGCTGCTGCTGCTGCCCCCATCACGGGCTGGCTGAACACCCCCATCCTTCCCAGGCACGGGGCTGAGCCCCCGTTCAGCTCCCCCACCCTCTGCAGGGCTGAGCTCACAGCCAGCCCCCACATGGGGAAACTGAGGCAGGAAAGGGGGGGGGGGGTCACCTGCTCAGGGTGAGGGGCGGGAGCTTCACAGCCAAATGTGGGATAGAGGGGCTGTGATCTGTGTTTGAGAGGAGGGACGGGATGAAAGCCCCTCCAGCTCTGCCCATGGCTCTGAGCAGCAGCTCTGCCTCCCCCGCTGTGACTCACACAAATCCCACTCACTGCTCCTGCCTGGCCCCTGGGTTTCCTCTGGGTGCTGGGTGGATCCCACAGGGACTCCCAGCCACGTTTGGGGAGCAGCTGAGGATCTGCTCCAGGCCAGCTCCCGGCCGGGGCTGGCTCAGACACACTCTGAGCCTGTCACCAGCACCAGCAGCAGCTCCTTCACCTCATCCCAGCCAACCCCACATTCCTGGGGTGCTGGGGACAGGGGCAGAGCCAGGCTGGGGGGCAACGTTCCAAACAACGTTCCAAACACTCCTGCAGGGGCTGGGGCTGCTTCCCCTGACCCTTCCTGTGACAGGACACAGCTCCCCTCTGAGGCTCTGCCTTCCTGCAGCCCTGGGAGTTCCCTGTGCAGGAACAGGGGAAGGCACAGGAAATACAGAAAATACAGAAAATACAGAAAATACAGAAAATACAGAAAATACAGAAAATACAGAAAATACAGAAAATACAGGTGCTCCCAGGAAGAGAGGAAAGGACAGAAAATACAGCTGCTCCCAGGAAGAGGGGAAGGCACAGGAAATACAGAAAATACAGAAAATACAGAAAATACAGAAAATACAGAAAATACAGAAAATACAGCTGCTCCCAGGAAGAGAGAAAGGAGAGAAAATACAGAAAATACAGCTGCTCCCAGGAAGAGGGGAAAGGATAGGAAATACAGGTGCTCCCAGGAAGAGGGGAAGGCACAGGAGGTGCAGCTGCTCCAGGAGCAGGATTGCCCGGGCAGGGATGCTGGGAGATGCCAGGGTTGTGCTCTGGGCATCCCAAACAGGAGCCAGGCCAGTGCTGAGGGTTACAGGGCAGGAAGAGACAAACCTCAAGGCACAGGAGCAAGACCTCTGTCCTCTCCCCATCATGAAACACTGCTCAGGAAATCATTCCCAGGATGGGACATATGTCCAAGACTTCCAGCAAGGAAGGTTTATTGTGGAAATCCAATGGTTTGGATCCTTGTGAGCGGTTTGGGGAAGAGTTTTCTGCTGTTTCTGGCTTGGAAGCCCATGAGGGTTCCTGGAGGTTGTGTCCCTGCCCCAAGGCAGGAAGGGCAGGCTCAGCTGATGCCAGGGTGTGACCTTCCCTCGGTCCCTGTTGGGGTCAGGGCAGGGTCAGGCTGGATGAGCTCTCCAGGAGCTCCTGGTGGGGCAGGGTGAGGCTGGATGAGCTCTCCAGGAGCTCCTGGTGGGGCAGGGTGAGGCTGGATGAGCTCTCCAGGATCTCCTGTTGGGTCAGGGTGAGGCTGGATGAGCTCTCCAGGATCTCCTGTTGGGTCAGGGTGAGGCTGGATGAGCCCCAGCAGCTCCTGTTGGGTCAGGGTGAGGCTGGATGAGCCCCAGCAGCTCCTGTTGGGGCAGGGTCAGGCTGGACAAGCCCCCAGCAGATCCTGGTGGGGCAGGGTCAGGCTGGATGAGCCCCAGCAGCTCCTGTTGCGGTCAGGGTCAGGCTGGACGAGCCCCAGCAGCTCCTGGTGGGGCAGGGTGAGGCTGGATGAGCCCCAGCAGCTCCTGCCTGGCTCTGCTCTCCCTCTGCCTCCCTCCTGCCGGTTGCCAAGGGACCGGCCTGTGCCTGCTACAGCATCACGGTGCGGTTGCTAAGGGACCAGAGTGCGGTTGCTAAGGGACCAGAGTGCGGTTGCTAAGGGACCAGGATGCTGAGGTCCTTCATCCCGAGCACGTCTCTGCTGCCCTGCAGCTGCTCTGGCCTGGGATGTTTTGCTGCAGCTGCACCCGGCTGAGCAGCTGGGGACGGCCCCAGGGGCCTGTGGCAGATGCTGCCAGATGTGCAGGGACCAGCACAGCTGGAGGGGCAGGAGGGGCACAGCTGGCACCAAAAGCTGCGCTGCTGTGTCCCCTCTGTGCCAATAAACACAGAGACACAAACACGGGGCTTCCTGCAGCCTCGGGCCCAGGGACACCCCAGGGACACAGCAGGGACACCCAGGGACACCCCAGGGACACCCAGGGACACAGTAGGCACACCCCAGGGACACCCAGGGACACCCCAGGGACACCGCAGGGACACCCCAGGGACACCCCAGGGACACCCCAGCCTGCCCGGGGGCACGGGGCAGGGCTGGGGACAGGGCTGGTCCCTCCTGGCCTGGGAATAGCCCGGCACGTTCTGATCACTGCGCTGAGCTTCCCAGCAGGAATTCCCCGGGGGCAGCGCCAGGGCTGGAGCAGCTCCAGAATCCCAGAATGGCATCGGCACAGCCGTGCCAGCTGCGAGAGGGGATCCTCGGCAGGAGAGGCAAAGGGAGGAGGCGCCTGGGACGGGAGGAGGTGACAATGATGGGACAGGAGGAGATGACAATGCTGGGACGGGAGGAGGTGACAATGATGGGACAGGAGGAGGTGACAATGCTGGGACAGGAGGAGGGGGCAATGATGGGACGGGAGGAGGTGGCAGGGCTGGGATGGGAGGAGGTGACAATGATGGGACAGGAGGAGGTGACAATGATGGGACGGGAGGAGGTGACGATGATGGGACGGGAGGAGGTGGCAATGCTGGGACAGGAGGAGGTGACAATGATGGGAAGGGAGGAGATGACAATGCTGGGACGGGAGGAGATGACAATGATGGGACGGGAGGAGGTGACAATGCTGGGACGGGAGGAGATGACAATGCTGGGACGGGAGGAGGGGGCAATGATGGGACGGGAGGAGGGGGCAGGTCTGAGCTGCTTTCCCCCACCTGCAGCGGGAGGCTGGGATGTAATTCCAGCCCCTGGGCAGAGCCCACAAGGGCAGGAAAGCTCCTGGCTGGGCTCTGGGATGGTTCCCACGGGGCAGGGCTGGCACGGCCGGGCGGGGCTGGCACCACCCTGCCCTCCCACGCTGCTCCCAGGTCACCTTTCTGCTGGACACTGAGCAGGTCAGGGTGTCCTGTGACATGGGGACAGTGGAAAGGTCACAGCACTGCCCAGCCAGGGTCGCAGGGCTCAGCTGGAGGGTGCCAGCCCTTGGCTGTGCCTTCAGAATCTGTGGTCAGCCCTGGCACTCCGCAGCCCTCAGGAATTCCAAGGAACTGCTCCCCAAACAGGCGGTGCTGGACAAGGCGCTCTGACAGGAATTTCTTGTGCCTGGAGCTGCTGAATTCAGGGCAGAAGCAGAGGGAGAGCAGTGCCAGGAGCGAAATGATGGAAAATTAACCCACAAACCCTGGGATGGAGAAGGGGGCACCCAGGGCAGGGTGCTCACTAAAGCTGGGAGCAAGCCCACGATCCAGATCCCGCCTTGGGGACAGACAGGGATGGCCCCAGGTGTGGCCACACTGCCCAGGGGTCCCTGTGCCCCCACAGCTCTCCCAGAGCACCACAGCCACACACAGAAACTCCAGTGCCTGAGCCAAAGGGATCCTGCCTGGCACCATTTCAGCCTGGCAAAGCAAGCACAGGAATTTGGAGATGCTCCGATCATCCCCGCCAGCCCAGGGCGGGGCCTCTGCTAACGAGGAGTGCAATAGGCACAGGCTTCCATTCCAGAGGGTTTGGGGACCGCATTTGGGCAGCCAGCAGCAAGCTGGGATGAGTCACTGCAGCCAACAGTGCAGGGTGAGCTTTGAGCCATTTTCTTCCGGATTGAAGTTGGGAAATCGATTGTGAGCCCCCGTGGAGGGGTCAGAGCCCTTCATGGGGGCACCATCCCGAGAAGCCTCAGCTCAGCTGCGCTTTGCTCTGCTCCTGCCAGCAGCAGGGACAGGGGACACCCAGCCTGGGCTCCAGCAGGACGAGAGGCTCCAGGAGCTCGGTGCTGCACAGGCTTGGTCTGAGCTGTGCTGGTGGGGAGGAAGCAGCAGAGCAGCACCTGAACGGCAGACAGGGATTGCTGTTCTTACCCAGCCCAAGGTTCTCACCCAGCCCAAGGTCCCCAGGAGCTGGGAGCTCACAGAAGTGCCCTGAACCAGCAGAATCCCAGCCCTGCTCACAGGCAGCCATGGGGGATATCCTGCCCATAGGCAGCACCCTGAGTGGGGTCCCTGGCCCAGCTCGGTGTCACCCAGCTGCTGGAGCAGAGGACGGGCTGGTGAAGGTGCTCAGAGCCCCACGGGAGCTGTAGGGGAGGAAAGGCACGGCCAGGAAAGGCACAGGGGGAAAGGAGCCAAACTTCCCACAGCTGCCCCAGGAGCCGAGCAGCTTCACGGGCACCACTCAGCCCCCAGGCAGTACCGGCAGGATGCTGGAGCTGGTGGTGCCTCCTGCCCTGCCTCTGCAGCTGCCTGAGCCCGCTGCGTGCAAGGGACAGGGACGGGAGGGGTCGGAGGGGCGGCGGGGCAGAGGGGTCGCAGGCGCCTCCCTCGGCCCAGCCCAGCTGCGACCCTTCCTCCCAGCCCAGGGTCGAGGGCTCTGCTCGAGGCGATTCCCCCGCTGGGCATCCCCGCTCTCCTCACCTCGGTCCCGCTGCACCAACCGGTCTGAGAGGGGCAAAGGCAGTGAAGGACAGGGCGAGCCCCCTGTGCCCTGCTCACAGCCGTGCCCAGGGCCGCGCACGCAGCGAGAGGTGACCGTGCTGCCCCGGTGTGTCCCTGCAGACACCCCTGCCGCCACCCTTCCTGTCCCCCAGGCACTCCATCCATCCATCCATCCATCCATCCATCCATCCATCCATCATCCATCCATCCCCACTCCCGATGGCCGCTCGGGGACCCGGGCTGGGCTCCCTTTGGTGGATGAAGCCGCCGGTTCCCCGCCAGCTCCCGGGGCTGGGGTGCCCGGGTTGTCCCGGAGCCCGGGGCCGGGGGAAGTTGGGCTCGGGCGGTGCCGGTGCCGCGGCGCTCACCTGGCCCCGCGCCGGCCGGCGGCCAGCGGGTGGATTCCATGGATCCGTAGCGGGGAGAAGCGCGGCTGCCCTCCATCCGCAGCCAGAGCGCCGCGCTCCGCCGGGCCGGGGCTCCCGCTGCTCCGATCCCTCCGCTCCGCTCCGCTCCGCCGGCCCGGGGCTCCCGCTGCTCCCGCCGCTCCGATCCCAGCCCTCCGCTCCCTCCGCGCTGCTCCCGCCGCTCCGATCCCTCCGCTCTGCTCCGCTGGGGCGGGGACTCCCACCGCTCCCTCCGATCCCTCCGCTCTGCTCTCTCCGCTCTGCTCTCTCCGCTCCCAGCCCTCCTCTCCCTCCTCTCCCTCCGCTCCGCTCCCAGCCCTCCTCTCCCTCCTCTCCCTCCGCGCTGCTCTCTCCGCTCCGCCGGGGCGGGGGCTCCCGCCGCTCCCTCCCCTCCGAGCCCCCCGCCTGCAGCCCCCGGCCCCCGCAGCTTCACCCGGGCCGTGCCCCGGGGCCCCTCCCGGCCCCTTTCAGCCCCAAACGCGCAGCAGCGGCACCGACCGAGCAGGGCCCGGGCACTGAAGGAGCCCAGGCGCTGGGGGACACGGGGGTGGGACACGGGGGTGAGGCTCAGCACCCAACAGCCCCCCCAAAACCCGCTGAGCCAGGGCAGCCGTGCTTTCTGGTAGAAGCAACTTTTGCCCATGGGAAAACCCAACAGTGAGAGCTTGAGCCAAGCCCCAGGGGCTGGAGTGCAGCGGGCACCTGAGCAGGACCCTGGGGCTCCCTCCCCTCTCGGCCAGGACTGCAATGCCCGGGGGCACCGCCCCGAGGCTGGGAGTGGGGGGCAAACCTGCTCTGACAGGGGTTTGTGCTCCCAGAGCGCTTGGCTGAGGAGTCACGGCTCTGCAGGGACTCACCCCAGCACCCGCTGCCCAGAACGCACCGAGGGGACACACAGAGTCCTCTGGGACAGCTCTTGGGCAGGACGGGCCTGTAGGTGACACTGGTGTCCCCATGCATGGCTCCAAGGGCTCAGGGACAGCCAAGGTGGCTCAGGGACACTTTGGGGAGCGCCCCTGCCTGGAGAGCAGGGACACAGTGACACTGGGGGGGGGCTGGGAGATCAGCCCCTGCCCAGCCTCAGCTCCAGCCAGTGAAACACAAACCTGAGCAAAATCCTGGAATTCCCACCTCCAACAGCCAAAGAGGAGCTCCCGGCTCCTGATGCAGGCGAAGGATTTGAAGCAGAACACGTGCCAGAGATGGTGCTTCATCCTTTGAGGATAACTGTGGAATATAAACACAACGAGGCGAAAATTGAGTCTCTGCCTAAAAACAGGGGGAAAGGATGTGGGAGCTGCTGCTCTGGGATGGAAATGAAGCAGCAGCACCTCTGGAAATGCAGGAGCACTCTCCCAGGAGCAGCACAAAGCCAGGAGGTGGCCTGGGAGCTGGAAGGGTGACCCTTGGCAAACTGGGAGCTCCAGCATTCCAGGGAATCGCTCAGGAATGCCCTGGGATTGTAAGGAACTGCCGGCTCCCAGCCGAGGGACAGGACAGGGCTGCCCGGGCGGCTTTGGGTGTGCAGGAGCTGCTTTGGGGGTTCGGGTGTGCAGGTTTGGGGGTTCGGGTGTGCAGGTTTGGGGGTTTGGGTGTGCAGGGGCTGCTTTGGGTGTTTGGGTGTGCAGGTTTGGGGGTTCGGCTGTGCAGGGAAGGAGAGCCATGACGCTGCTGCCTCTCAGCTGATGGAAGGATCAGCGCCCCCAGCCCTGGAGCCAGCGGGGCTGCAGTGACTCACCTTGTTTTGGTCGCTCCGAAGCGCAGAGAAAATGAACCTGTAAATATTTTAATCAGTTCTTCAGGCAAGCACTCTCCAGGATGGCTTTCACTGCGAGCAGCCAGATCTGCTGGGGGCTGAACTGGAGTTTAATGCATTTTATACGCTCAATTTATCGGGAGTAAATCAGACAGTCCAGAGTCAGGATACAATTCACCACTGGAGCTGCTGGATTGGGTGGAATCCTTGGGGCAGAGGGAAGTGCACATCAGGCACCGGAGCAGCCGGGGCTTCTTCCCTCGCCCAGGTCCTGGAATTCTGAGGCCGAGGAGTTTCAATGGGACCTTCCCTGCTCCTCCTCAGAGAGATGAGCTCGTGCTGTGGACGGGCAGGATTCAAGGGAATGCCCAAAGTCGGTGTGATAATCTCGCACCATAAGGGGTTTTGAAGATTATCAAGCCAATAAAGACATTGGGTGCAGATGCAGGGGAGTCAGCCGTCTGCACAGCTCCAGGATGGGCAGGCTCCTGTCGCTGCAAGGCTTCTCCCCGTGAATCTGCAATCCAGCAGCTGAGGCAGATGAAAAGGGCACGGCTCACCCAGGTAACCGGCGTCTAACGCGGGCAGCTGAGGCAGCAGCTGCATTTCAAAGCATTCCAGCTCTTTCTGTGCCGCTCACAAGGGCTCAGGGTGTGCTGCGTGCAGGGATGAGCCTGACTGCAGGCAGATTCCCCGTTAACACGCTTTGTTCCTCAGGTATTACACGACAATGAGACCGGGAGAAATTCTTGACATCAAAATTGCTCCACTCGCGTCTGAATTCCTGGGAGAAGACAACGTCTTAATACAAAGTCCCAGCTGCTCTCGGCACGGGCACGGCTCTGTCTGTGGAGCCACTCCAGCGGAGCTTTGCGCTGGCACAGAGGATCGCTGCCGGGAGAGAGGGAGGGAGCTAATTACCCTGAAAACACCTGATGGACACATAATGCGGGATCGATGCCTGCTGAGGGAGGAATTACAGCCCGGAGCCCTTTCCTTGTCTCCAGCGCTTCCTGCCGAGCCCACAGCGCGGCAGGGTGACACACTGCCAGGCCATTTGCATATGCCACAATAAATATGCATTCCCACAAATATTCTGCTTTCTGCAGCTGCCTGTCTCGGGGCTTGTGAGCCACTCGGGCAGATGTTACTGAAATCCATCCCTGAGCACAGGAATGAGGCCATTTCCTGACCGAGGAATTCCTGATAACTGAACTGACAGCAGCTTTGCTGCGGCTCCAGGGACTCCAAGGCTCATTTAAACCCCATTCAGATCTCCTGATGACATCAGACCACCGATTTTCCATTGAGCAGCAGAGCTTCCCTCCAGGAGAGGGGCTGCAATCTGTGCCTTGGAGGGCAGGTGAGGAGGTTTAACCCAGGAATGGGTTAAAAGAGGAAGGCTGGGCACCAGTGACTTCCAGCTGGGAATTTCCTGGGATAACTCAGGAGCTCCTCTGGCATGGACCGAGCGCTGCTCTCTGCTGCGCACCTGTGCCCAGGTGTTGCTTTGTTAGTGAGGGTCAATAAGGGAAATGAATTCCCCTTCTCTTTCTGGGGTTGTGCTGTCCCTGCCCGGCTGCCTCAGCAGCCTCAGGAGCCCAGCTCAGGTGTCCCCTCCCGTGCCCGGAAATCCCAGGCTGTCCCTGCCCGGCTGCCTCAGCAGCCTCAGGAGCCCAGCTCAGGTGTCCCATCCCGTGCCCGGAAATCCCAGGCTGTCCCTGCCCGGCTGCCTCAGCAGCCTCAGGAGCCCAGCTCAGGTGTCCCATCCCGTGCCCGGAAATCCCAGGCCGCCCCGTGCCACCTGCAACGCCGGGAACGCCTTCAATCAGCACCAGGAAATGCCCAGGAGGGCCGGGCCAGCCGCGGGCTCCGAGCACACCTGGAGGGCTCTCCCAGCAGATTCCCAGCAGGAGACACCGAAACCACAAAGCACGACACGGGGGGTGCTCTGCGGGTTAAAAACTTCTCTTACAAATGAACCGGGTTTTTATTCACACCCCTTATAAAGTGCAGAGAGTCCACAGCCACCCCGGAAGGGTTCTGTGTGCTGTCAGCATGCCAGTAATTTCCATTGGGTGGTGTCACAGCCCAGCTCACAACTGTCACCCAGCAGCAGCTCTGGCAGCAACAATGCAAGTTTGGCTTTTGACTAAAAACTCAGTTACATTCATTTACCCTATGTATACCTGAAATACCCTTTTGGGATGTTGGAAGCAAAATCATCAAGTTAAAAAGGAAAAATTACAAAAATTTAGAATGTTATAAAGTAAAAAAAAAAAGATTTATATTTTTTAATAGAAATCTCTCCTGTCAGATATAGCAGTATATATTCAGCAGTTCAGAATTTATGGTGATTTGTGGACACTATCATTACCCCAGGTTCCCACTCCACCCCACAGATTTAGGTACGGACTAGTTGATCCCATGCTGCTGTATCCAATTCCTGTTAAAGCTCTCGTCCTTCATAGCCTTTACCAGCCAGTCCTTCTCGTCCTCCTCCTCAGAATCACTCACTTCACTGGAATCCGCAGCCAGGAGCCGGGAATAATTGATTTTTCTCTGCCGGGGCAATCTGGATCGGACAATTAGGAAGAACAGGGTCCAGACGCCGAGCCCCACGCAGCTGGCCTGGAGCAGCACGGGCAGCCCGAGGTGCTGCACCACAAACCCTGCCCCGAGGCTGCCCAGGCCGGCCCCTGCCGTGCCCAGCGCCCGCAGCAGGGCGAGCAGGGCGCGCTCCGTGCCCGGCGGGGCCGCGTCCCGCACCGTGCCCTGCATGCGCCACCGCAGGGCCCCGCCGCCGAGGCCGGACAGCGCCTGCAGGGGCAGCGCCGCCCAGGGCACCCGGAGCAGGGAATAGCTCAGGAGCTGCGCTGCCAGCGCGCCCAGGCCCAGCGCCTCGGCCCCACCGCCCGGCAGCGCCCGCAGCAGCCGCGGCCCGAGCGGGTGAAGCGCCAGCTCCGCCAGCGGCCCCAGGGCCACCCAGAGCCCCAGGAGGAGCTCGCTGCTGCCCTGGTCCTGCAGCTGCCACGGGAGGAAGCTGTGGCTGGCAGCGCTGGCGGCGCCCACGAGGAACAGGGTGGCTGCCAAGAGCAGCGCCCGGCCGTGGCCCCGCAGCAGGGACAGCGCCTTGGGCAGCCCGGGAGCGCGGGCGCCGCGCCTGGGAGCGCGGCTGGGAAAGGAGACGCTGACCGTCAGCGAGAGCACCACCAGCACAGCGTAGGCGTAGAAGTGCACGGCCAGGCGGGGCACGGAGCCGCCGAGGGTGCAATCCAGCTGCTCCACCAGCACCGACACGCCGCACGCTCCGGCGGCCGCGCCCACGCAGCCCCACGGCCACAGCCGCCCGTGCCTGTCCGTGGCGTCCACAAAGTCCAGGTACTCGTAGACACTCTCATCCATGGCCCATTCCAGGGACGTGGCCAGCAGCTCCCAAAGCACCACGGCGCCCAGGACCATGAGAAAAACCCGGTACTCTGTGTCCTGGGAGGTGCTCTGCACTGCCTCCAAGCTGGCACCTCGAGAGTCGGAAAGGTTTTCGGACACGTGGGCACCTCCAACAGCGGGAAGAGCTGTTTTAAACAAAGCTGGCTCGTTACTCTCGGTGGCATTTAGGCTTTCCTCAGCGTTATCAGCAGGATCGGTGGCGGCAGAGTCCGGAGTTTCCTCCTGGAGCCCGGGGGAGGGAGGGCTGTAGGATGCCGGCCCTCCTGGTTCCGGGGTCTGCTGATCGATGCCTTTCACTGTCGGGCCAGAGGGACCATCCAAGGAGCCTTTTCCCTTTGGATCACCTTCCCCAGGCCCTCTGCCGCGTTCCTGAAGCGCACCTGCTGTGCCCAACGACCCCTGGGAGGTTGAACTGCCCGGAGCGGGCTCCCTGCTCGCTGCCACCACCTCAGCAGCCGCTGTCCCCGCTCGCCCTGGCACGGCTCTGGTGTGCGGCAGAGCGCTGGGGTTCAGCGCTCCGTCACTGCTCCTGCCGGGGCTGGGCACCGGGCTGGGTACAGGGCTGGGTACAGAGCTGGGCACCGGGCTGGGTACGGGGCTGGGTACAGAGCTGGGCACCGGGCTGGGTACCGGGCTGGGCACAGGGCCGGGCACCGGGCTATGCACCGGGCTGGGCACAGGGCCGGGCACAGGGCTGGGCACCGGGCTGGGCACCGGGCTGGGCACAGGGCCGGGCACAGAGCTGGGCACCGGGCTATGCACCGGGCTGGGCACCGGGCCGGGCACCGGGCTGGGCACAGGGCCGGGCAGAGCGGAGGGGAGCACGGAGGGCAGCGGGGCGGGCAGGCCGAGCTGCAGGCTGCAGCCCGAGCGCCCCGTGTCCCCCGCGGGCGGGATGAGGGTGAGCGCCAGGCTGGCCCCGGCCGAGCCCAGCGCCGAGCCCAGCAGCAGCAGGCGCCGCCCGGCGCGGCCCCGCGGGCAGCACAGCGGAACGGCGAGCGCCGCCAGCAGCCGGGCCCCGGCCGCCGCCCCGACCAGCGGCGCGGGCAGCCCGAGCAGCCGCAGGTAGAGCGGCAGGAAGGGCTCGGCGCAGCCCCGGCCCGCGCCCTGCAGCCCCCGGAACAGCGCGGCCAGCGCCAGGGCCCGGCCCACGTCCCAGCGCCCGCTCATGGCCCCCGCCGCATCGGCCTCACCCGCCGCCAGCGCCGCCGCTCCCCGCCCGCCCCGCTCCGGGCAGGGCGGAGCCGCCGCACCTGCGGCACCGGGGCGGCACCGGCCCGGCCGCACCTGCCCCGCCACGGCACCGGCGGGGCCGCAGAGCCCTCTGCGGGCGGGGACGGGAATGGCCCGGGACCGGAACGGGAATGGCCCGAGACCGGCACGGGAATGGCCCGGGACCGGCACGGGAATGGCCCGAGACCGGCACGGGAATGGCCCGGGACCGGAACGGGAATGGCCCGAGACCGGCACGGGAATGGCCCGGGACCGGAACGGGAATGGCCCGAGACCGGCACGGGAATGGCCCGGGACCGGAACAGGAATGGCCCGGGACCAGAATGGGACGGGAATGGCCCGGGATCGACACCGGAATGGCCCGGGACCAGAATGGGACGGGAATGGCCCGGGATCGACACCGGAATGGCCCGAGACCGGCAGGGGAATGGTCCGAGACCGGAACGGACCGGCACGGGAATGGCCTGGCACCGGCGTGGAAACGGTCTGGGACCAACACCAGAATGGCCCGAGACCAGAACGGCCCAGGACCAGCATAGGAATGGCCCGGGAGCGGCACGGGCCGGGAGCGGCACGAGAATGGCCTGGGATCGGCATGGGAACAGTCCGGAACCGCGGCCGCCGCGCTCATCTGGCCCCAGCGCCCCGCACAGGCCGGGGAGCGGCGGCCGCGGTTCCGCTGGGCTCGGAGGGGACGGCCCGGGGCCCGCCCTCCTCCCGGCCCGCCGGGGCGCGGGGGACACGGACGGGAGCCCCAGGGAACGGGACTGCGGGTGGAATAGCCCCGGTGAGGGATGCTCCTCTCTGGACAATCTGTTCGGGGCTCACTGCACAGGGAAGAACCGAGCCTCAGTTCAGGTGGAGCTCCTGAGCATCCCAGCCACGTGCAAACACACAACAACCACCAAGGGCAGCTTCAGCTTGGCTTTGTCACCATTTCTTTCCATCGGCACTAAAAGGACTGCACCCTCCGGTACAAGTCATCCATGACACCTATACAAATAATTTATCATCCATCTACATAGTTTACAGCTGTACAGAACAAACTCTGCACTCCAGCCCACACCCCAGCCCAGCTCCAAGCCTTTTGGCTTTCTGAGCCTTTTCTTTGTGTGTGCAAACCCCACAGGGAAGCCCTGAAGAGGCAGAGGGGTGCAGAGGGGTCCCCCTTAAGGCCCACACGATCCCAAAACCAGCAGCTGCTCATGCAGGGGTTTCCTGAGGTGCCTGAGAGCTCCTGCTGCTCCCCAGCTTCCTTCAGGGGCACAATGTTTGCTGCCCCAGGCTGGCACAGGGGAGCACCAACAGCGTTTGGCTGGTGAGGTGAAAACCTGAGCCCTGCTGGGCTGTGAGACACCTCCAAAAGGAACATTGCTGCTGCCAGCTGCCCTGGGCTCCCCGGGTGGCAGTGCCACCTCCACGGACCTGCCTTGTTCTTCCTGAATGGAGAGCTCAAAGCTTTTCCCTGGCCTGGGCAAAAGGCAAAAGCTCAGTCCTGGAGCATGGCTGTGCCCTTGGCAGGGGCTGTCAGCAACTGTCACACTGTCCAGGGCAGGGCTGTGCCCTTGGCAGGGGCTGTCAGCAATTGTCACACTGTCACACTGTCACACTGTCACACTGTCACAGAGCAGGGCTGTGCCCTTGGCAGGGGCATGGGGCCATTGTCACACTGTCACACTGTCACACTGTCACACTGTCACAGGGCAGGGCTGTGCCCTTGGCAGGGGCATGGGCCCATTGTCACACTGTCACACTGTCACACTGTCACACTGTCACAGGGCAGGGCTGGGCCCTTGGCAGAGGCATGGGGCCATTGTCACACTGTCACACTGTCACACTGTCACACTGTCACACTGTCACAGGGCAGGGCTGTGCCCTTGGCAGGGGCATGGGGCCATTGTCACACTGTCACACTGTCACACTGTCACACTGTCACAGGGCAGGGCTGTGCCCTTGGCAGGGGCATGGGCCCATTGTCACACTGTCACACTGTCACAGGGCAGGGCTGGGCCCTTGGCAGAGGCATGGGGCCATTGTCACACTGTCACACTGTCACACTGTCACACTGTCACAGGGCAGGGCTGTGCCCTCTGAGCCCATCCTCCTCTGCTGTCCCCACCATTGCCATGTAAAGTCCCCACTGGTGGCTTTCAGAGAGTTTTCTCTCCCCGCGTGCTCTGTGCTGGCCCCAGGTCGTAGCTCCCAGCACCTTTTCCCATCTCCTTCACGGGATGACTCCTGCGAAAGTGTTGATGGGCAGCAGCAGAGACTTGGGCAGGTATTTCACCAGCCCCACGTCTTCTGTTTCCTCGGGGCTGCATTTCGTGGTCCTCGTCTTCTGCAGGCAGTAGCTGGGCTCGAGGCAGGGAGACACCTCCAGGCTGGAAGGGCACAGAGCACATTTCCTGTGGCACGTTCCGATGTGAGCTCTGAGCAAAGCCCAGCTCTCCCCCTGCCAGCCACAGCTGCAATTGTGCTTTCTGCAGCTGGGTCTGACCACAGAGATCAGCTGCTGGGTGTCAGTGTTTGACAGAACCCCGAGCTCCTGAGCCCAGTGAGACTCAGGAATTCACAGTTTGTGTTGGCTGGACCTTGAACCCTCAGCATATCCCCCGGCCCTGCAGCTCCCCGGGCACACCGGCCCCGGCCATGCCCACAGGGCTGGGTGCTCTCCCCACCTGCCCCTGCTGGACAGCCCGGGCAGGGATGCAGTCAGGGCAGAGAGCATCAGCACCCTGATGCCTTCATAGCTCAGGAGATCTAACTCTGCTTGCCCCTGGAGGTGCCTGCTTTTCTCCTGCCTCAAGGACAGCGCCTTTTGTGTAAAGAACAATCTTATTCCCCACACCATCTCCAAAACACAAATGTAGGGGAGCCTTCGTGTCCCTGCTGTCCCTGCAGAAGGAGTGGGGGTTTGTCAGGGATGGGGATCGGGGCTCCCTGGCAGGGGGGAGGCAGGGGATGTGCAGAGCAGGATTCTCACCCGATCACGTCCCTGTAGGTTCTCCTGCTGTCCTTGTCCAGCCGCACTGTGAAGGGTCTCTGCTCTGCGCTCCTGACCTTGATGCTGCGAGTTCTGAACCTGTGTGCCACAGCCTGCGTGGGGAGAGCAAGGAGGGCCTGTGAGGGCGTCCCTCCCCTGCCTGGGCTGTGTGCTGGGTGGGACAGAAAATGACATTGCTCTGGATTTCCTCTTTAACCTCAGATGTGACACAAAGAGAATCCTTTCTCTGTATTCAGAACCTGGCACTGACCAGCAGGGATGAGAGTGACCAGCAGGGATGAGAGTGACCAGCAGGGAGGGCAGTGACCAGCAGGGATCAGAGTGACCAGCAGGGATCAGAGTGACCAGCAGGGAGGGCAGTGACCAGCAGGGATGGCACTGACCAGCAGGGATGGCACTGACCAGCAGGGATCAGAGTGACCAGCAGGGATGGCACTGACCAGCAGGGATGGCACTGACCAGCAGGGATCAGAGTGACCAGCATGGATCAGAGTGACCAGCAGGGATGGCACTGACCAGCATGGATCAGAGTGACCAGCAGGGATGGCACTGACCAGCAGGGATCAGAGTGACCAGCAGGGATCAGAGTGACCAGCAGGGATGGCAGTGACCAGCAGGGATGAGAGTGACCAGCAGGGATCAGAGTGACCAGCAGGGATCAGAGTGACCAGCATGGATCAGAGTGACCAGCAGGGATGGCACTGACCAGCAGGGATGAGAGTGACCAGCAGGGATGAGAGTGACCAGCAGGGAGGGCAGTGACCAGCAGGGATCAGAGTGACCAGCAGGGATCAGAGTGACCAGCAGGGAGGGCAGTGACCAGCAGGGATGGCACTGACCAGCAGGGATGGCACTGACCAGCAGGGATCAGAGTGACCAGCAGGGATGGCACTGACCAGCAGGGATGGCACTGACCAGCAGGGATCAGAGTGACCAGCATGGATCAGAGTGACCAGCATGGATCAGAGTGACCAGCAGGGATCAGAGTGACCAGCAGGGATGGCACTGACCAGCATGGATCAGAGTGACCAGCAGGGATGGCACTGACCAGCAGGGATCAGAGTGACCAGCAGGGATCAGAGTGACCAGCAGGGATGGCAGTGACCAGCAGGGATGAGAGTGACCAGCAGGGATCAGAGTGACCAGCAGGGATCAGAGTGACCAGCAGGGATGGCACTGACCAGCAGGGATGGCACTGACCAGCAGGGATCAGAGTGACCAGCAGGGATCAGAGTGACCAGCAGGGATGGCACTGACCAGCAGGGATGGCACTGACCAGCAGGGATCAGAGTGACCAGCAGGGATGGCACTGACCAGCAGGGATCAGAGTGACCAGCAGAGATCAGAGTGACCAGCAGGGATCAGAGTGACCAGCAGGGATGAGAGTGACCAGCAGGGATCAGAGTGACCAGCAGTGAGGGATCTGGGGCTTTGGCTCAAACATCCAGACTTTTCCACAGAAAATAATTACAGGGTGGCCCCAAATCCCCCTCCTCCCCACAGGGTTGCCCCTTTCCCTGCTGTTGAGGGGATTTTGGCCCTGAGGATCCCACGGGTACTCACTGAGAATGAGCGTCCTGCCAAGTTGCTGGTCCTGATGATTTCAGTGATGGTCACAGTGAGGCAGCCCGGGCCTGGGACAGAAGCAGAGGTTGGGCTGGGGCCATGGCACAGCCTCAGCTCAGCTCTGGGGACCCTGCCCCACATTTGGGTGCACTATGGACACACAGGGCTCCAGCAGGCTCCAAGGGCACAGGAATTGTGTGGGATCGTGCCCAGGGTGGAAAGCTCACAGGCTGTGCTATGGGGCAGCTGGAAGAGGACGGCTGGAGCAGAGGGAAGATGCTGGAGTCCTGTCTGAGCCTCAGGCACGTCATCCCTGAGCAAACCCCAACCAGACGGTGGGGACACCGATATTCCTGTCACTGGTCCCACCCCCAGAGCCCAGACACAGCTGGCACCAAGGGCCGTGGGCAGATCCACTGCTCTGAGCACCAGGAACCCCAGGAAGCAGGAAGAACCCACCTGCAGCCTCCTCAGCAGGGATGGCTTTCATCAGCAGGCCCGAGGAGCGCAGGGACAGCGCCAGCTCCTTCTGCCGCTCGCTGAGCACAACCTGCGGGAAGGGGAGAGTGCTGGCAGTGCCCTGGCAGTGCCCTGGCAATCGATGCCCTGGCAGTGCCCTGGAAATACCCTGGCAGTGCCCTGGCAATCAATGCCCTGGCAGTGTCCTGGAAATACTCTGGCAGTGCCCTGGCAGTGTCCTGGCAATCAATGCCCTGGCAGTGCCCTGACAATGCCCTGGCAGTGCCCTGGCAGTGCCCTGGCAGGGCTGGGCACAGCTTGTCACAAGCACAGGGGAGCTAACAGGTTGAGCACAGCCCCTGTCCTTGCCTGGACAGCAATTCCAGAGGGAAGAGGGAGGTCAATGCCCTTTTAGGGGATCTGTGCCCTGCTGGAGCAGAGACTGGGGGTGCAGGAGCCCCACTCACCCTCCTGTAGGTCACTGTGAGGTCCATGCCAGGCCCATCCAGGGTGCTTTTCCTCTTGGTCGTGCTCAGCTCTGCCAGGAGGGAACCAGGTGGGGTTGAATCTCCCTCCTCCCACCTGTCTGTGCTCAGCAGAGAGGGATCCCCCCAGGGCTGAGCCCCCCAGTGTCCCACCATGGCCTCCTGTCACGCTTTGTCCCTTCTGTCCCTCTCTTGGCAGCTGGGGCCCTGTGCCAGTGGGACAGACCCACTGCAGGCTCTGTGCCAGCCTCAGTGACAAATGTCCCCTGGATGGGCACCAGAGTGCACTGACAGAGGATCTGGGTGGCACTGCTGGAGCAGCCTCCAAGCGCTCCTGCTCCAGCCCTGGCAGCTCGAGGAGCTGGATTTCTACCAGGAAACATCTGGCTGTGAGGCTCAGCTTGTTTCCTCCACTACCTCAGGGCTCAGGTTCAGCTCCCGAGTGTCCTGGAGCCGACCACAGGCTCAGACTGCAAACCCTGGCTGGGCCAGGAGCCAGCAGGGCCCACATCAGCCTGGTCTCCTGGGACAGCAGGGACGGGGAGGTGGTCAGGGAGGTCTGGCCAGGAACAAGGAGTGCTGCCCATGGCCTGGAGCTCTGCAGGCTGAGGGGGCACCTGGGCATGGCAGGAGCCCTGTCCGGGCTGCTGGGACACACACACCTCTGGGAGAGGGGCTGTCCTGCACCTGCGTCAGCAGCTCCGTCAGGAACACGTCCTCAGCTGGGTCCTGGGCTGGGTCCTGGAACAGCACCTGGAAGAGAGGGACAGCCCTGGGAGGGACAGCCCTAAGAGTCACAGCCCTGAGAGAAACAGCCCTGAGAGACACAGCCCTGGGAGGAACAGCCCTGAGAGGATCAGCTCTGGGAGACACAGCTCTGAGAGACACAGCCCTGGGAGACACAGCCCTGAGAGACACAGCCCTGGGAGGAACAGCCCTGAGAGGAACAGCCCTGAGAGTCACAGCCCTGAGAGGAACAGCCCTGAGAGGAACAGCCCTGAGAGTCACAGCCCTGAGAGGAACAGCCCTGAGAGTCACAGCCCTGAGAGGAACAGCCCTGAGAGGAACAGCACCTGGAAGAGAGGGACAGCCCTGAGATTCACAGCCCTGGGAGACACAGCTCTGAGAGGAACAGCCCTGAGAGACACAGCCCTGACAGGAACGGCACTGAGAGACACAGCCCTGACAGGAACAGCCCTGAGAGACACAGCCCTGTGAGACACAGCCCTGGGAGACACAGCCCTGACAGGAACAGCCCTGACAGGAACAGCCCTGATGGGAACAGCCCTGAGGATCTCCTCCGTCACCCCGAGGTGTCACACGAGGTTTGTGCCCTGGACAGCCTCTCCAGAGCAGCCCCGGGGGCTGGGGGCTGGCCATGGCACGCAGGGTTCCTGTGGGCCGGGGGAGCTGCCCTGGCTCCGTTTCCTGAGCTCCAGGAGGGTGGGAGCCTTGCCAGAACGCGGGGACCTGGCCAGCCCGGCCACGGGCACTGTCCCCGGCCACTGGATGTCACTGTGCCCTCGGAGATGAGTCACTCCCATTCTCCCGGCCAGGCTGAGCTGCTGCTGAGCTTCAGGGGACGCTGTTCCTCTCTGACCCAACCGCAATGGGCAGCTCACCCCAGCCCTGGGGATTATTTCCTTTTCACGGGCCTGAATTGGGCAGGATGTGCAGAGCAGGTCCTGGAGATCCTGTCCCAGCCACTCTGCAATAGGTGCCACAGTGGCTGTGAGCAGATTAAAAAGAGCTCTGTGCATCAGCCTGAGCTTTGGAGGGGCTGCCAGAGGAGCAGGGAGGGAAGGGTTAATGTTGTATGCCCGAATTTAGCCCTTCTTTGCTCTCCTATCGAATGCCAGCCCTGGCTGTGATAGCGCCCCAGAGCAAAGCTGGCAGGAAATCCAGCAAAGGGCGCTGCAGGAAGCCCTGCAAAGCCCCTGCAGGGACAGGGGGTTCTGGTACCTGCCCAGCAGAGCCCTGCTCGCTCCCAGCACCCAGAGCAGCAGGAACAGGGCTCCTGAGCACCCTGAGCCCGGCAGGGCAGGACACCCCCGACCCTGACGGGGATTTCAAGGCTCCCTGTGCTGGGCTGGGATCCCCAAATAGCCCTGCCAGGGGCACTGGCTCAGCTGAGCTCCAGGATCATGGGCTGGGATCTGCTGGGAGCCCCCTCTGGCTCTGCCCAGCTCTGCCCGCCCCTGCAGGGCTGTGCCAGCTGTGCCAGCTGTGCCACCCACCTTGACAGAGTGCACCTGGAAGCAGACGGGCTGCGTGCCCATGCGGGCATAGTAGGCGATGACGTCGGTGAGGAACAGGTCGGTCACCAGGGCCCTGCTGGGCTGGGGGACAAACCACAGGCTGGCTCAGCCCCTGCCTCTTCTCAGAAACCCTGTCACGAGGCCTCACACCTTCCTGGGCACCGAGGGAGGGATGAGCTGTCCTCTGGCCTCGCCACTCACAGGGAGCAGGAGCTGAGCCCCCCTCGCAGCCCTTTCTGTGTGGGCAGGCAGTGGTGGCTCAAAGTGCCAGGAAATGACAGCTGGGGGGATTTCAGCACAAGTTTTCTTTCTTGAAATCTGCCATTTCCTGTCCCCTGGTCAAAAAACCCCACCACAGCAAATGGCTTTTGTGGGCTGGGGCAGTGTCAGACACGGACACCTCCTGGGGAGGGTTGGCAGGGGAAATCTCTGTCTTGGCTGGAGAGCCCTGCAGGGCCTGGGGAGGGTTTGGAGGGGAAATGTCTGGGGCTGGAGAGCCCTGCAGAGCCTGGGAAGGGTTTGGAGGGAAATCTCTGCCTGGGATAGAGAGCCCTGCAGGGCTTGGGGAGAGTTTGGAGGGAAATCTCAGCCTGGGAAGGGTTTGGAGGGAAATCTCTGCCTGGGATGGAGAGCCCTGCAGGGCACAGAGCCCTCCCCAGGGGCTGCAGGTGTTTTTGGGACATGGGAAGGTTTTCCTCCTACCATGGTGGCCAGCTTGGGGATCATGTGGCACAGGGTGTTGATGTTGCTCTCGTACCAGGGGTCAGCCCTGCCCAGGTACCCGGCCACCTCGCACAGCTCCTCGGGGCCAGCGTGCTCCTGCAGGGAAATGCAGCTCACAGCCACAGCCGGGGAATATTTGCTTTGCCTGGGCTTGTATTGAGCAAAACGTGAGGAGAAAACCCTGGAGAGCCCCTCCCAGCCAATTCCAGCCCTAAATCCAACTCCTCTGGGACTTGGCCCACACTTGGCTCACACTCAGAGATGGCTCTCCCCATTCCCCGGACTGGCAGGAATTCCCGTTCCCCTGCTCTCCCCATCCCCCGGACTGGCAGGAATTCCTGATCCCATCCCCTGGACAGACAGGAATTCCGGATCCCATCCCCCAGACAGACAGGAATTCCCGATCCCATGCCCCAGACAGACAGGAATTCCCGATCCCATCCCCCAGACCGGCAGGAATTCCCGATCCCATGCCCCAGACAGACAGGAATTCCCGATCCCATCCCCCAGACAGACAGAAATTCCCGATCCCATCCCCCAGACAGACAGGAATTCCCGATCCCATCCCCCGGACAGACAGAAATTCCCGATCCCATGCCCCAGACCAGCAGGAATTCCCGATCCCATCCCCCAGACAGACAGGAATTCCCGATCCCATCCCCCAGACAGACAGGAATTCCCGATCCCATGCCCCAGACCGGCAGGAATTCCCGATCCCCAGCTCTCCCCATCTCCCACCCCCGGCACTCACAGCAGCCGAGGGCTGGGGCTGTGCCGGCACCACGGGGATGTGGTAGAACTGCAGGTCCAGCCTGGGCGTCAGGAACACTCGGCGGGCCTCCCGCTTCCTGAAACGCGAGCGGAGACGTCCCGAGGGCAGGGGCAGAGGGCAGGGCAGTGCCAGGACACGGCCTCTGCTCTGCCACCTGCCCCCCTCGCTGCCTCCTTTCCCGGGATGTGCCCTGGGCTCCCAAATCAAGCAAGGGGAGGTGATGGGGAGGAGTTTTTGTCAGGTCCTGGTGTCCCTGTGCACTCAGCTCTGCTCCCAGGCTGCCCACACTGTCATCCACCCCACCCGGGGGAACCAGCTGGGAAACAGCTTCTTTGTGGGATTTTTCCACTGTCTCGTTTGTTGTTCGTTTAACCAAGCCCCCGGACAGAGGGGAGGACAGGCTGTGTGCATCACTCGGGCCATGAGAGCCGCCGGGGACAGTCGGGTGCGTTTGGGAGCCGAGCACGGGATCCGAGCCCGCCCCCAGCCCCAGCCCCAGCCCCAGCCCCAGCTGGATTTCTACCAGGAAAACATCCGGCTGCTCCCACAGCCCCGCTGTGCTCCGTCCCCCCGAGCCCGGCCGGCCGCAGGTACCTGAGCGAGTGGAAGGCTTGTGCCAGGCGGCCCAGGATGCGATCGTCCCCCAGCAGCACCACGCGGGCGCTGTGCAGCCTCTGCAGCGGGGCCGGGGGCTCGGGGGCCATCCCCGCCCTCCCGAGGGCCTTCCCGGGGGCCTTCCCGCCGCCAGCCTGCAGCAGGGCCACGCTGTCCAGCGGCGACGGCTTCTTCTTGATGCCGCCCTTCCTGTGCAGCCGGGAGCGCTCGCAGGGCTCCTCCGGCGCGGGCAGGTCCCGCTCGATGCCGCTGTCCGTGGACAGCACCGAGAAGCGGCTCTGGCCGCAGCAGCCGCAGCCCGGCAGCGAGTCCGGCATCTCCATGGGCTCCAGCTCCTGCCCCAGGCCCTCGGGCTCGCAGCTCTGCGACAGCGGCCGCAGGAACAGCACCAGCTCCTTCCCTGCGGGCACGGAGCGCCTGAGCGGGGACAGGGACACCGCCTGCTCCTGCCCCAGCTGCCTTCCCCCTGGGGAGCCCTGAGCTGAGAGCAGGAACAGCCCCAGCTCCTTCCCTGAGAGCCTGAGCGGGGACAGGGGCACAGAGGGGCTCAGCCCGGTCCTGCCCCAGCTGCTCTCCCCTCAGGGAACCCGCAGAGCTGAGGGCTCCGAGGGCAGCCAGTCCTCAGCCCCAGTGCCCACCGAGAGAGCTTGGTGCTGCTCCAGCCCCAGAACCTCAGAGTGGTTCGGGTTGGGGGGGACCTTGAGGATCATCCTCATTCCCAACCCTGCCATGGCAGGGACACCTTCCACCAGAGCAGGCTGCTCACAGCTCCACCCAGCCTGGCCTTGGGCACTGCCAGGGGCACCCACAGGTGCTCTGGGCACGTCCTGCTGCAGCCCCAGCTCCTTCCCCCTCCTCCTCACCAGGAAGGAGGCCTGGGGCAGTCAGCGCCCATCTCCATGAGCTTGGCCCTGGGACAGTGGTGCCCAAACTCCCTGCCCAAGGGTCAGGGCTCAGTGACCCCTCTGGGACAGGACCCCCAGGCTCAGACCCCCCCAGCGCCCCCAGCCCTGGGGCACTCACAGAGCTGCTCATCTTCTGTCCACAGGTGGAAGCTGATGTTGGGGCTGGGCAGAGGGGTGCCCTGCAGCCCTTCCTGGGGAGCATTCCCTGGGAAAACAAGGGCGCTTGGAGCGTTTCCCCACACAGGAGCACGAGCCCCAGCACTGAGCGCTGGCTGGGGCAGCCCTGGGGCTCTCCCTGCCCAGAGCTCCTGGGTGAGGCCAGATGTGAGGCTGTGCAGCCCCTGCTCTCACAAACCGAGCCATGCCCAGGTGTCTGCAGCACTGCTGGGAGGGAGAAATGGAAGGGGGGAACTGGGCCAAGGGCAGGAGTGACACAGGGACACAGGAGGATACCAGGGCTCCCTGTGCCATGGGAATGCCTGCCTGGGCTCACCTTTGGGCGAGGAGCCCAGGAGGCTGTGGTAGATCCTCTCCAGCTGCACCGTGCGCTGGCCCCGGTCCGAGCCCCCCTCGCTGCCCTCCACGGCCGCCACCACCTGCTGGAACCAGTGCTCCACATCCCCCGGGGGCAGGGCCTGCGGGACAGGGGCTGTGAGCGCCTGGAAACGGGGAATGATCCACGGCCAGGGCAGCGGGAGGGGCAGGGACAGCAAATGGGTCCTGCAGAAAGGGATTCCTGCAGGGAGAGCAAATGGGTCCTGCAGAAAGGGATTCCCAGGGGACACCAATGTCCTCCTGTCCCCAGCAGACGCTGGCTGTGCTGGCTGCTCACAGCTCCTTTGGGGGCAGCTTGGCAGCTGAAGGGCACCTGGGGCATCCCCGGCAGTGCTGGCACTTGGGGTGACCCTCGGGCCATGGGGACAGCAGGCACATGAGGGTGGCCTTGGAGTGGGGATTGCCGGGAGCCCCTGCCAAGTGACTGAGGCAGACATTTGTGCCACTGCAGCCCCACAGCTCCTTCCAGGAGGGTTTGGAGAAAACTGGCTGAAACCTTTCCCCTGAGAGGTTCCTGCAGTGCCCAGCGGCTCCCAGAGGAGCTGACAAGAGGCTCTGTCCCAGCTTTGCTGGGCAAAACCAGCACTGAGACCGAAGGTTCCCCCTCTGGCTCTGCTGTTTTCCATCCGAAGGGTGTCTGAGCTCAGCCCAGCCCAGCTCTGGGGCCGCAGCACTGGGGAGCTGGGGGGGTTTCTCCACTTCCCAAAGCACCTTTTGCTCCTCCAGGCTGTGCAGAGCGGGAGCAGGGGGAGCAGGGGAGGAGCTGCTGCAGTACCTGGAGGCGGGCCCTGAGGCCGGCGGTGTCGCAGGTGTCCCCCAGGGCCGCCTGCAGGGCGTGGGTGACCACGCAGCTCATGCAGCCCCGCGGGCTCTGGGACACCTGGGCAGCCTGGGTGTCCATGGCCAGAGCCCTGCAGATGGCTTCGGGCAGCAGCTCGGGGTCAGCGAAGATGAAAATCCTGCGAGGGAAAGGGGGAGATGCAGCCTCACACCAGAGCCCCCGGGGCTGGCAGGAGCAGCTCCCGTCTCACTTTTTCCATTGTTGCTGTTCCCCTTCTCCACCCTGTGTGCCCCGCGAGGGCAGCTCCCTGCCTCCCAAAATAATTGGGACACACCAGAATGTGCCCTCCCCGTGCAATCCCGGTGAGGTACTGGGTGTCACCCCGTGGTGTCCCCAAGGCCACGAGGCTCAGCCCCAGGCTGTCTGCTCCTACCAAGAGTGCTGGGAAAGGACGGGTTTCCCTGAGAGACCCCAAAATGACAGTGAAATGACAGTAAAATGACAGTAAAATGACAGTACAGCCCCTCCGGGGCAGCACTCACCTGTCCTGGCAGGGGAAGGCGGCGCTGGGCAGGCTCTGCTCGGAGATGACCGTCCTCTGGTACAGGGTCCCTGCCAAGGACAAACACGGCCGGTAGGAGCAGCACAGCCCTCGGGGCAGCCAGCCCGGGCTGCTCCCGGCTCTGCAGCCTGAGGAGGCTCTGCCAAGGCGGGGAACACCCGCTGAGCTCAGCTTAAACAGCCAAGAGCTGGGCCAGAGCTAAAAACAGCCCAGGACAAAGATAGCCCGGGCTCCAGAAAAAGAAACCCCCGTCTGTTCCGGGTGATTTCCTGTGTTTCCCTTCCTTTGTTTGGGGCATTAGGAGCAGGCAGGAGGGAGAGCTCTGTCCCCAGGGCCACGTGGGGATGGTGTCTGGGGACATCTGAGGAGCTCCAGGGGTCTCTGGGTCAGGAGAGAGGCCCTGCCCTGCCCTGCCCTGCCCAAGGCTGGGGCTCCATCCCTGGCCTGGCTCAGGGACAATGCCCTGGGACCCCCGTGCTGCCCCAGGGGAGCCCTGCTGGAGATGCCCTCTGTGCACCCTGAGCCACCCCTGCCCCCAAGCTCAGGGACACAGAGGGGACACTCAGGGGTCCCCCTTGGAGCCAAAGCAGCGCTGGGGAGCAGAGCTTGGGCTGCTGGGGAGGGCTGAGGCTCCCCAGAATGGCACCAAAATTCCCCAGCAGGATTCCCCTGCTTCCCTCCCCATCACAGGGTGTCTGCACCTCGCTCTGCTCTAAAGGATTGTTTGAAAGGCTCCTGTTACAGAAAACTGGAACTGGAGGAACTTCAATGAGAACAGAGAAAAAGAACACGGAGCAAAAAGAAATCAGGTGTCCTTGGGCTTGCTTCCTGCACGGGGCTGTTCCCTGCAGCCCCTCTGACACCTCAGTGCCCACGGCGCTGCCTTAGAGCTGATCAGCTCCTGCCAGCCCCCCTTACCTGGGGCTGCCCTCTCCAGCTGCAGCCTGCTGGCATAGTCCAGCCCGATGGTGCAGAAGGGCTTGGGCAGGGTCAGCAGCCTCTTGCAGAAGTCATAAACCCTGGCACAGAGCTCGTCAGGGATGCAGGGAGCCTGCAGGGGCACAGGGAGGTGACAGGGAGGTGACAGGCAGTGACCCCTGAATCTGCCCCAACACAGCCCCCAGGCTGGGAGGGCACCAAATTCACTGCACTGAATTCACTCTGATTTAAATGTAGAACATGGTGCAGAATCAGGCCCTGCAGGGGTTTGGGAGCCTCCAGGAATGCCCACTGGAGCCTGGGCACGCCTTTGCTTTGCCAGGCACTGAAAGGCCCCCAGCAAAGGGCTCAGGTGGCAGGAGCTGGCACTCCGTGTGCCACAGGGACATGGGAGATGCCCATCTGAGCCCACCTGGGGCTGTCCCGGGGCTCTGCTGCCTCTGAGCGGCTGCTCCAGGTTCTGAGTGGCTCCGGTGGCCTCTCCTGTGCGCTGATGTCCCCCGGGTGCTGCCCCGGCCGCCGTGCCCCGGTGCTGCCTCACCTGGATCAAGGTGTACATCAGCGTGTGCAGCAGGGGGATGATGTAGTGCCGCAGGTCCCCTCGCTCTGCCTGTGGGAGCAGAGGCAGGGCAGGCACAGTCAGCCCCTGGCAGGACCCTGCGCTGGGCAGAGCAGCCCCAGAGCCCCCAGCGGGGGCCAGGCTCCCTGGGTGCCACTGTCCCCTCCCTGGGTGGCACTGTCCCCTCCCTTTGTGGCACTGTCCCCTCTCTGGGTGGCACTGTCCCCTCCCGGGGGTGGCACTGTCCCCTCCCTGGGTGGCACTGTCCCCTCCCAGGGTGGCACTGTCCTCTCCCGGGGGTGGCACTGTCCCCTCCCAGGGTGGCACTGTCCCCTCCCTGGGTGGCACTGTCCCCTCCCTGGGTGGCACTGTCCCCTGCCTGGGTTGCACTGTCCCCTTCCAGGGGTGGCACTCACCCTCTCCAGCTCCTTCACCAGGATGCTGACCAGGACACAGCTGGTTCTGGGGTTCTGGTCCATTCTCTTGTGCAGGGTCCAGCGCAGCATTCCTGAGGAGGGACAGCAGGGGTGGGACTCTGCAGGGGTGACAGTGACCCAGGGTGACAATGCTGGGGCTGCACAGGGTGTCACACAGGGTGACAATGCTGGGGCTGCACAGGGTGTCACACAGGGTGACACAGGGTGACAATGCTGGGGCTGTGCAGGGGTGACAATCACACAGGATGACAAGGCTGGGGCTGTGTAGGGGTGACAGTCACACAGGGTGACAATGCTGGGGCTGTGCAGGGGTGTCACACAGGGTGACACAGGGTGACAGACGCTGCTGGGGCACGGGTGCAGCTGGTGAAGGATCTGTCCCCTCCCGCAGAGGGCTCGGCAGGGCGGATGAGCGGAGTCAGTCCCCAGGCCCCCGCGGGCAGCGGGAGGAGCGGGGCCGGGGCGGGCGGGGCCGGGGCAGGAGGGGCCGGGGCAGGAGGGGCCGGGGCGGGCGGTGCCCGGGCAGGAGGGGCCGGGGCGGGCGGTGCCCGGGCAGGAGGGGCCGGGGCAGGCGGTGCCCGCGGTGCCCGGGCAGGGGCAGTCGCTCACCTCGGTCGCTCTGGCAGGAGGGGTGGTGCCCGTCCAGCTCCCGCAGCAGCGCCCGCACCCGCCGCAGGATGTCCGACTCCAGCTCTGCAGGGGACAGCGACACCTGAGCTTCTCCTGGCAGCCTGCTCCTCTTTACAGGTTTGCAGAGGATAAAAAGCTGAGCTTTCTCTTCATTATATCCCCTTAAAGATGGTATCACTGCCTCGTACATGTGGCTAATGAAATAACTGACTTCTTCATCCCTTTTTGTGAGCAAGCACAGGCCCAGCCTGCAGCTCCCAGCTAGGCTGGCTGTGCTAAACTTGATACCCCAAATGCCTACAGGCTCTATGTTAGATCCCTCAGCTGTGTCTCTAAGCAAAGAGAGCTAAACATTTGGCTGAAATCTCAGTTTTGGCTCACAGATAAGTGTGAACTGTTCAGAAATTCCCCTTTGGATCCAGGTTCTGCTGCCTTTCCCGCACAGGTGCCTCTGGGAATGGCTTTGGAGCTGCGGTAGGGAACAGCCCCAGGCTCAGGGCCAGCAGTGCTGCCCTGCTGAGGGTCTGTGTGTGCACAGGGAGCCCCATCCCTGCCGCAGCACCAAAACCTCCTCAGGACACGGCCTTTGTCTCCTTTAGGAGGTGTCATTGGAGAAACGTCTCAGAAACTCCTCTTTCCTCACCCTTGGTTTCCCCTCAGGGATTTTGGGAAGCTCCTGATGTCCCTCTCCCATTTATTGGGAATTCTGCCTCAAAGGGCTGTTTGAAATGTGCTGCTCTTTTCCTTTGTGTGTGTTTGTAACTGCCAGGGGAGGCTTTTCCTGAGCACCGCTCTCAGTCCTGGCCTCTCCTCCTCATCAAAGCAGCCCCAGCGCTGAGGGTCCCTCACAGGGCAGAGCAAAGAGCTTGACCCAGCACAAACAAGAGGCACTTTGATCTAAAAACAGCAAAAAATAAACCCAGCAACAAAGAGCAGCGGCTTGGAAATGGAATAAAACCTTTCAGCATTGACATCCTGACCCTGGGAGACCAACAGCACCTCTGAAACAGCGTGAAAATGAAACGTGGGGGAAATGGACTGAAATACACACACACAAAATAAGAGTAAAATATACTACTATAAAATTTTAAAAAATACTACTATAAAATGAAAAATAATAAAAATTAATAAAAATAATAAAATATACTACTATAACATATACTACTATAAAATAAAAAGTAATAATAAAATCTACTACTATAAAATAAGAAGTAATAATAAAATCTACTACTGTAAAATAAAAAATAATAATAATAATAAAATACAGTACTATGAAATAAAAAATAATAAAATATACTAACATAAAATAAAAAATACTACTATAAAATAAAAAGTAATAATAAAATCTACTTCTATAAAATTAAAAAGAATAATAATAATAAAATATAGTACTATGAAATAAAAAAAATAATAAAATATACTACCATAAAATAAAAAATACTACTATAAAATAAAAATAATTTAAAAAAATAAAATACACTACTATAAAATAAACTGCTTTAAAACTCAAATGTTTTGCCAGCTGTGAGTGCCCCAGACCCAGCAAAGCTTTTGGCTGCCTCTGCACTGCTCTGTGCCCATTTCCCACCTTCCAGCAGCACCTGGCAGCGCCTTGGGCAGCGCCCAGGTGTTCGAACAGAGGGCGGGGGGTGTAAGGGGTGGGTGAGGGGGAATTGCCCCGGGGCTCAGCATCACCCACCTGAGCTGTCCATGGCCGGGCCGGGCTGCAGCTCCTGGGGCACCAGCGCGGGGCTGCTCACGGCGCTGGGGCATGGCCCTGCAGGGAAGGGAACAGGCGGGCTCAGGGTGAGCGGGGGGAGCACGAAGGCTCCGGGACTCCCTGGGACCCCCTGGGACCCCCTGGGATCCCCTGGGACCAGGACAGAGCCCGGGGGAGCACGGGCGGTGTTTGGGGCAGAATCCCCAGCTCGGAGCTGCCGCCGCTGCCAGTCCCGGGGCTGGAGCTGCTGCTGGGTGAGCTCGGAGCCCCCCGGAGCTCGGAGAACCCCGAAGCTTGGGAGACCCCCGGAGTTCGCACACCGCCAGAGCTCGCACACCCCTGGAGCCCGGACACCCCGGAGCTGTGAGACCTTGGAGCTGTGAGACCCCGGAGCTGTGAGACCCCGGGGCTCGGACACCCCAGAGCTGTGAGACCTTGGAGCTGTGAGACCCCCAGAGCTGTGAGACCCCGGGGCTCGGACACCCCCGGAGCTGTGAGACCCCAGAGCTTTGAGACCCCCAGAGCTGTGAGACCCCGGAGCTCGGACACCCCCGGAGCTCGTCAGACCCCCGGAGCTGGGAGATCCCTAGAGCTCGGAGCCCCCCGAAGCTCGGCGCTCCCCGAAGTTCGGCGCTCCCCGGAGCTCGGAGCCCCCCGGAGCCCGGACACCCCCGGAGCTCGGAGCCCCCCGAAGCTCGGCGCTCCCCGGAGCTGGGAGATCCCTGGAGCTGTCAGACCCCCAGGGCTCGGAGCCCCCCGGAGCTGGGAGCCCCCCGGAGCCCCCCGGAGCCCGGCCACCCCCTCGCTGCCCCGGCTGCTCTCGGCGCTCGCT